>NC_069113.1:55169385-56406885 GCF_025612915.1 Magallana angulata
TATAATTGTGAATGCTCTTTATCATGTATACTTTATAAGGCCAATGTTTGAACTTTTGACAGTTGTCACAATTCTGTCTACGGACTCTCTGAAAAAAAAAAGATCTTTTGAAACTTTGCGGTTGATGTTGTGCATTTTCTTCATTGGGAAAATGACTGGAAACAAATATCAATCAAAATGTGAAAGCACCAAGTATTAACCATACTGTGTGATGCTATGACCAGCATGAATGGGGATTGCTCTTCTGCGTTGTTCTGCAGACTTTTGATACAGTGACTGATTATGACACCAAGACAATCTTATTTTTTGTTGTTTTTCAACGAACTTTAGACCATAGACATTGCAGTTTGATGGATTGTCAGCGAATGTAATTTTAATTTGTATATCAAAGATAGCCAAACATTAAAAGAATCAAATCATAATCATATTTCATGAGAATCATGTCATATTATTGAATTGCCAGAAATGGTTTCTGAATAAAATATGATCAAATTGTAAAAGTGTAAAATCGTTTTAAAAATAGTATAAAGAGAGATTTAAATTACTCAACATTAAATGCTTAGATATATGTTTCTCCATCAAACCCTACCAATAGCCTTATCTGTTTTACTCTTTTTGTGGACATCATAAAATTATTAAGCCTCATATGGCTGATGCAAACTAGTCCTGTAACAGATGCTTTAGATATGTATTTTAATCTCAGCTTAATATTGACCCACATGTTCCAGAAAAGCGGAAGAAAAAGTGAAAGTTGACTACAAAGATCACAGACGCAGTACACATTTTGAGTTAAAACTATCGAAAATCTAGACTTGTTTTATTGGTTCTTTGAAAATAGCTTCCGGATAGATGCACATCATTTTCTATTTAAAAAAAATAATTTGATACATTTTCAGAAACACTGTATAAAAAAATTCCAATATTTTTAAATAAAAAAATATATTCATATTGATATTCATATATTCATATTGAAAGATAGAAAGCAAAGAGAGCAGGAGTTGAAACATGTTAAAACACAACACTTCATAATTAATGTACGAATATTGCAAAGTTTTCTACGACTGTTTTGTAGAAAGAAAAACATCTTCCACTTTTGGAAAATCATCCTTGTAATAATGAAACTGAGCGGTGACAACCATACACTTTCCGTTGTTTGTTTCATCTTTGACCATCTCTAAAACAACTTCAGCCAATTTCTCCTTTCTACAATTTGCACAGAATTTCATCTAATAATTGTTATAACCATAGGGATGGGACGTTAACAATATCTTCTTAATTATAATTTACAATTACTCTATTGTTGTAATGAAACAAGGATCGTCACGGTTGCTATTTTTATCTGCACATCCACATCTGCTAAGATTCTCTTTCACTTTCTTGAGCAAAATAAATGAAGGATCCCACTCAACACACCTCGGCCAATTCGTATTCAATGTTTAAATTTATGGTTACCGTAAGGAATCGGCCGAGGTTTGCCGAGAGTGGAGATCCAGAAAGCTAACACTAAAAAAAATCATGAAAATTTGGGCAAAACATCAAATAGTCAGAAATCCAAAAAATATCTAAAAACATAAGAAATAAAACCCACGAAAACAACCTTATAAAAATGTTATGTCTTGTATAGTTAATTTCCAAATAATACTAATGATAGGATCTATCAGGATTGAATTAGAAGTAATCGTGCTAAATTGAAGCTGTGGAAATTTTTAGAAGTTTTAGTTACACGGTTCTATGGTCGATACAACGACCTTGTCAGCAAATACAATCTTCCACTGGGTCGCATGTTGACTGACGTTTTTCATACTAATTGTTAGACCATAATTAATCACCTAATTGTTTACGGACTTCTCCGATTTTTTCCCGATTACGACAAAGAGCACACCGGTTGTGACCGGTCAGCAGAGGATGCTCACTCCTCCTATGCACCTGATCCTACCTCTATATATTTTGAGGTCCGTGTTGCTCTGCTTTGAATTTGTATTTCGTTTTATGGATTTTTGAAATGGTTCGCGATTTGTTATTGTCATTTTTTCATAAATGAACTGATGAAAAAAATCAAAACAGCGACGGTAACGATATATGCTTGCATTATAGTATTTTCAATAACTATAAAACATATATTTTAACGCCTGGTGCCTGTGACTATGATTATCTCTTTATAACTTCTTAGCTTTTAAAAGACATAATGCATTTAATGTTAGTTCTTTATCTGTACTAACTTTAATTAAAATGGCTTCATTTCAAGGTGAAATCATAAACATTGTTTATTTTATCGAACTTACTTTATGACCCCAATTTTCTCTATGAAATATTTCATATTGTCATCATCTATCATCTTTGTGTCGACGAAAGTAGGACACAGGACCGCCATCCTCACACCACTATCTACAACATCAGCATGGAGCTAATAAAAAGAAAAATAGATTGAACACACCTATCAATGCGATTTTTCAAACTTGTTATACCTTGAATTATGTCAGTAAACGTAACATAATTGGACGTACGATATTTGGCAGAAAACAGCTTTCAAACAATTTAGCATTAAGCAAATTCCTTGATTTTGCAGAGGTCGCTTGTGTTAAAACGCTTAAATCAAATTTAATGTTGTCGCATATAGATAATTAAAAGACATCTAACCACCTAAAATTAAACAATCACATGAAAGTAATTCTAAATTTCGATTCCTTCATTAAACAGACATGGGTAATTGACAATTCATATTTTCTATGACAGGATACCTGATAAAATATCCACAAGTGTTTCATGTTATGCTTTTGTACATACCGCATGACTTAAGGTGAATCCAACAACACCAAATTTTGAGCACGCATAAATTGGATCTAATGGGGAAGAACACAACCCTAGGGAAATTCAAATTTTCTCGTTAAATGTCGCAAAACCAGATATATATATATTCACATAGGTAGAACTAAAATTTTCAACACATAACATATGAAGGGACATATTCACAATTTTGATCAAAAGTTGTGTTTTTTATATGGTTTCAGTATGATATTTGTAATGGTCGACCAAAATTTGAGCGTCAGTCGTAGAGTTTTGTTATGCTTTGTAGTGAAACAGACCAGGGCATGGTTTTGTTTACACCGTGAATGTTGAGAGGGAAATTCCAGGTTTGGAATAAAATATGACGACTGATTATTAATGTTCAAAACAAATTAGCAGATAGAAATATCAGCTTGAAAAATAACATTTCCAATGTAAACAACATGGTACGATGCTTTTTAACAAATATTTATGTGTGCTATATCTTGCTTAAAAATCTAAGACTGCCACTCAGATTGTAGTTAATCATTACAAATGCTTAATCAAAGCATTGCAAGCAATGATAATAAAAAATAAATTTGACTAAAATCGTCGTGACCATGCTCCTTCAACGTAGACCAGGCCTTCTAAAAATATTTGTCAAACCAAACTTTTTAAAACAATTTTAAAACGGTTAAAACAAATTACAAGGTAAGAAGGTTAACTGGTATACGTAGATCAATAAACAATATAAAATGCAGATATTTTCTAGTAAACCATAAATTAAGTAAATATCTTTGGCAGAGTGACGCAAGCGTTGAACTGAAATCGAATAAATGGACTTATGTTAATGTTAAATTGGTATGTTCTATATCATGGCATGTGGTGATAACGAGCAGTGTTCAAAATCAAAAGTCCAAAAGAAAATTACAAAACAGAAGCAGAACAAACACGGAACTCTAAAAAATCGAAGGTTATATCAGGTGCCATGGAGGAGTGAGCATCTGACCGCTCATACCCTCGTGTGCTCTGCCGTAATCTTGAAAATCGGGAAATTTGTAGGCAATTAGGTGATTAAATATAGTCTAACAATAACATGGAAAACGTCAATCAACATGCGTCCCAGTGTAAGATTTTATTAATTATCAAATGATTGATTTTTTTAAAATAAATATATATGATAACCTTCCAAACGTTTTTTTTTCGTATAGTAACAGTCCAGCTTTTTTAATCTACTAAGTGATTGTAGTAATTAAAGAATGGGGACTGACTTATAGTACAGTAGGTCTTCAGATTCTTTGGAGAAAGACTATGGAGGAAAATTATCACTTGAAGAAAAGAGTTTCCAAACAAAACTTGTCCTTACAGAATTTTAATTTGTTCAAAATTTAGATGATGCTAAACCAAACCTGCAAAAGATGCCATGTTGATTATTATTCCACCTGGACCTATGGACGATTTCTTCATGTATTCAAGAGCAAGGTAAGTGCAGCGTATTACACCGATCTGTCATAAGACATACCCCGGTACTATACAATATTGTTATATTTTACATTAACTTGTGCATTTTGAAAATACTGTGTCTTGTTACGCAGAAAAGTTATTTTTTCACAAAATAATAACCGATGCTGTTACAGTGAAACTCGTTAAGTACGAATATGGATATAACGAATTTACGCAAATCCTTGCAACATTTTATGGTTATAACAAATTCGAATATAACGATTTTACGATATAGCGAACTCATTTTGAGCCCGATAGAGGTGAATAATAACGAAAATTGATACTTTTTTAAAGAAGTTCTTAACAGTTTCAAAAGTGTGCACTACTATTTGACATAATTGTTTGAATAAATTTATTTTCATATAAATTATTCAATTTTTATTAAAGGTATCAAATTAACGTGTTTTTATTTTTAAGACTAAATTTGCAAAAAATATAGTTTTGTGGAAGAAAACTTGTATTTCATGAATTCGCTATAGTTATTATTATGAATTCGTTACACGGATATAACGAATTACGGATATAACGAAGCATAGGACTTCGCTTTAACCGTGTTTTACTGTATTTAGTAATACAATGCATGTATTTAGTAAATATATATTTATATCTGTGGTCACTTGTAAATTTAATGTACATTAAACAATATTTAAATTCCACATACTTTTTGCGTGTTAAAAGTGTGGAAAGCTATTGCAGTTACATGTATAAGGCTATAATTATTTTTTGCTTGTAAAGTATATTGAAAGCTACGGAAGTTCTAATACTACATTAACTTAACACAAATTGTTTGCATGTAAAGTGTGTGGAAAGCTACAGTTATAACACTGTAAAACACACAGGGTACTGAAAAGTTAAAATGACGAGTTTTATTATGACGTCACAAACTGAACGCTGTAAAATGCAACTTCACAATCGAAAATCAAAGGTCACGCTTGTGGCTGTTACTTGAAGACAAAGTAAGAAGTAAAAAAAAATGTATATAATTAGCATTAGATATCGATATGGTCTCATATCAAATTTTCATAACGCGCTACCCGCGTGTTTTTCAATTTGTATGCACACACCGCTGCAGTTATGAGACCATATCGATATCTTTCAAAAAAATATCAATGCTTAAATACCTGATTTATTTGGATCACACTTTCCCAATCTTCATAAATTCCAACACCAGCATTATTAAACACAATGTCTATAGCCCCGAAAGTGTCGACAGTTCCCTTGAACAGGTCTGAAACGTTAGTTCCCATAGCATTTTTAAACTGTCAAATTCGATGGAGCTTTTGTAGACCAAATGAAAAGCAATGTTAACTCTAATCTTAGTTCAAGAGGTCACAACATTATATAAATAGTGCCTGTTTGGGAGGGTAACAGTTGAAATTGACACCCCTCGAAAACAATTGTCAACTTCCGCTTCGGGTCGGTTGACAATTGTTTTCTCGGGGTGTCAATTTCAAGTGTTATCCTCCCAAACAGGCACTATTTATTTTGTAATACTGAATGTCTTAATTTTTAAGAAAATTTTACTGCTTTTATATAGGAATAACGTGAATTCTACAGCGAACTGTACGCGCATAATTTTCGAGCATTTAACAATTTTTAATGTTACCCGTTGCTAAGTGTGTTGCTAACGCTGAGGGCAATAGAACGGATCATGAACTGCGTCTTAACCAACAGATTTCAGTATTTAACATGAAAGTATAACAAAAAAAATTCTTATTTGTTATTGATGTTAAAACAAAGTATAATCTAGACAATTGATACAACCACAACTCTAAGGATGCTAATATTACCTTCTATTTGTGTTTTGTCTGTGACGTCACAAGGAATCTGATGGACATTTTCAGCCCCATACTGGAGTTTGAACTCTTCATACGTGGCTTGAAGTCGGTCAACGACCACGTCAGACAGACACACCTGGTGACAAGTTCACATTGATTTAAAAAACTTACCTTGGAATGATAAAATAATAACTCTAATAGTTTGCTAAAAACTTTAAAGTCCCATCCGTGATTTGAGTTTTTATAAAACAAGTGTATCAACAAGAGAAAGGCAAACTCTAAGTTTTATATGTTTTTAAAGTTTTTATTTTTTGACGTTTTATTCATGCGTATTTCTTTCATGCAGGTATAAGGGGGCAAAAAAAAACACGTATGAATTATTACGATCCCGCAAATGGAAATATGTCAAATATTGTAGCTTAATTTTCTACATAACAGTTTTATTAATGGTATGTTTTCTTGTTGATAATATTTTTTGCAGTAGGCCCTATGTAAAATTACTTCACAACATAACAACTAAAGGCCCTCTGGACAGGTCGGGGAAACTATCTTATATGGGTATTGTTGTCATTGCGCAGAGCGGTGCGTACCGCGAACAAATGTTGAATCAGTGAATAAAAAGCAACACATGTGATTTACTACATGTTTACGTTTTTACAATTATCACGTGGTTTAGACTAATTAACGATTTGATTTTAAATGACTGCGGGAACGTCAATATATAAAACTTTTCATTTTTTTTGGTTAAAAATGCAAAGATAAGGTACTAATTAAGATTTTTCATGCTCACATTAACAAATATTGCCGATTTTTTTATGTTAAATAGTACGATGAAATACCTCTCATGAAGTCTCCACAAGTCATTATATTCCAGTATTTGATTTTCGTAAATTTTCTGTTTTTCGCTGTTGTAGTGTTATTTGTTAGCTAGAATTTAAAACTGAATTCATTTTTGAAACATGTTTATTGTTGTATGACATTTATATAACACAAAAGTAATATTCAATACGCATGTACATTGATCATTGTACATATGTACATGCATATATAAGAAGTATGTGTCATCTTTCTATATACTCGCTCTAATGGAATGCCATAAGTCCGAGTAGATGCATACACTAACTGTAAGTACTGTCTAAAGGAATACATGGATTATTATCAAGAGTACGCGCCAAACACGCGGACTTTAAATGGCCACATGAGGTTTTGAATGCCTGACAATGTACCAACACCTCCGAGTCGAATGCTCAGGACCATGAAATCACATGAAATCTGTCTTCACTAAAAAATCAGCGCTGGCAGTAAGGCTTTTGTCAACAAATAGACTTATACAATCAATGCAGTTGATGGACCCAAATTTTTACCATTGTAAAATGAGTGTTTGTAAATGTGAGCATGGAAATAGTAGATAATGATGTAAATATTGTTTTAAGTGTACAAAATGCTTGAAAAAATTAAATATGCCTTTGAAAAAGCAATTAGAAAAAGTAGCATTTTTTAAACATAGTATTTTTTGTAGTAACCCATGATGCATTTCAATCCAGGAATGTCATTCAGCTGATTGGTCAGTTGGTCGATTACATCTGTACCTCAAATAGTATGTTAATTTATTCCGACGTCACAGAAATAAGTTTCCCTGACCTGTTGGAAACACATTCACATTTCTTTCCCCCCCCCCCCCCCCCCCGGCCAAAAAACCCCAACAAACCTGCAATACTTATGAAATACTATATTGCACCGGCGATCGATCCATCAAAATCAAATTAGAGATTCACACAAACTTCAAAATTATTTATTTTCTCCGTAGACTACATGAATTATCACATTGTGTTAAAAGTTGTGGTACCACTAAGAAGGATATTTAATGAATTTTATAAGATGATTGTCGTTTTTCATCGGGATTACTGCTGTCAAGGCAAATGCACCGTTTCCTTTATGATATATTTGATATCACAAGTGATCAAGTATCACGTGTTACCGAAGTGACGTCATTCCTTTTCGCTGTTTGATGGGAGAATGAGGAAGGGTTGGGTAGTAAGATTTCCCATCCACCCACGCACCCTTGGGGATACATTCTCAACTTTGGCTCCTAGATGTGATACTTTTGCACCCAAAACTTTATAAAGGTACTGAGGTTGAAATGTGGTCCTGCGTGTGATACGGGAATCTAGCCCCGAACCGAAATTATCACCTCATGATATTCAAAGAATGACTCCTTATTTTTTATAGGCCTATTAATTTAATTTTCAGCAATTGTACAATTAAATATTAGAATATTGACATACTTATGTGATTTTCATTTCTGTTAACTCTGCAAACCAAGCGTGCTAGCAAGAAATGCGGCAAATTAATTTATTGGACTGTACATTACAGAATCGACCGTTAGGAAAGACAAAACACTGAAAATGTAAATATTTCGTTGTTTCAGATAAGTCACGTAGATAACCAATTAAAAAATGATTCCTTAATGCTATGCAGGAGTTTATGTATGGAAAACCGTAAGAATTAATATATCATAATTGTAACCTATATTTATATGTATTTAGTATTCTGAAAGTCTTCGTAATTACATCAAATTTGAAATAGAAATGTCACACATTAATCATATTTCTGTCTTTATAATAATTCGGATTTTATCATTCCTGTATCAGCGTGTGTAAAGTTTTAGATGTTTTTGGTTTAATTTGGTTTAATAATAATTCATGATTCATTTATAATGGTACTCATGCTAGGTGAAAAATTTGCGTTATCCGTGTAGTATATTTCAACATCTGTAAGCTACCATTATGACGACAAAAAGTAATTTAGAGAACCTATCTACACATACAGTGTTACACCCAAATGCTCGCCATAGGTGCAATGAAGATATGCGTAAAAGTTTAAACGATAGTCACGATAGTAGTAACGTTCTTTATAAAAAGTTTTGGCATTTATTCTAAAATACGTAGGGCATCGACATGCCTTTGTATAAAAACCAAACTAATGTAATGATTACACCAAAAACCATTTCATTCATTTTGAGCGCCAATGTCAACAAGAATAAACATATGATATACACAACAAAAATGGCGGTACAAAGTCTCTTGAATGCTTACCTTCGCTCCATTCTTAAGGAACGTCTCGGCGCATGTTTTCCCTATCCCCTGTCCTGATCCCGTAATGACTGCTACTTTTCCGGTCAGCATTTTATCCATTGAAGTAATGACAGACGTATGTTAACTTTTGAGGTGTATATAGTACACCGACAGGTATTTAACAGTTAACTGATATACTCATGGATCACATCATTCCCTTGAGCAGGCATGATTCCAAAAATACACATGTATATAAAATGAATATCATTAATACACAGGCACGTAGCATCGGGGGGGGGGGGGGGGGGCCTGGCCCCCCACTTTTTCTCGCAGCAACAAATTTTTAAAAATTTACATATAAAAAAGTGAATTATCACGGAGTTGGCCCCCCCACTTTTTTGGAAGTATGTAAAAAATTGATATGAAAATAAGGAAATGAAGAGTGAAATTGAAGTTTGAAGTTATATAACCCCCCCCCCCCCCCCGGATTAGGATTTTGAAGATTTTGGAAAAGTTTAAATTTCCCTTTTTTTTTCTTTTTTTTTGCCTGTCAAGATTTTGGATGAGTCTTCCCCCCCCCCCCCCCCCACTTTCAAAAACGATGCTACGTGCCTGATACAACAACATGTAAATATTTAATATCACATAATTTACTCATAGTTTAAATGTAAGATATATCATCAGTAAAACAAAAATATGTTTTAATTGTCCAGTCATAAAACGAAAACCATAAATACAATCAATAGCGCAATGTAGCTACAATATATGTAAATATCACATAAATAAACCAAATTGTGGCTGATAAATATACCATTTTTAAAGCAAAAATGTAGATGTTTAATATTCCATCAATACACATAAATGTAGCACTTAATGTAGCTGTTAATATTCTATCAATACACAAAAATGTGGTTCTTAATAATATCTTACCAATACTTCGAGATGTAGCTTTTAATATCCGATCAATACACAAAAGAGTAGCTCTTAATAATATCTTATCAATACATCGAAATGTAGATGTTAAATATCGCATCAATACAAAAACTGTAGCCGTTAGTACCCTATTATTACATCAAATACAACTGTTAGTATCCGATCATTACACACAGTATAGCTGTTAATACCCCATCAATACACAAATGTAGCTGTTATAATTCTATCAATACACCAAAACATAGCTTTTACAAATCCTATCAATACACCAAAATGCGGCTGATAGATATCCTATCAAGCAAAAGGACTAAATGATATTTCGCCCAAGGGCGGGAATTAACACTTTACACATTAATATGATACAATGTTAATATGTTGAACCATGCTTCTTTGTTCATTGTTATTCACATTGTGTCCAATTTTTTATTTATTGCTTTTCTGAACTTATTGTTTAAAATTAAAAAAAAAACTCTTGCATGGCTGCATGGCTAGCTATTTAGAGGGTAAAAAAAAATCCAAGTTGAAATTGATGTTCTATATGTATAAGTAGCCTTCATTCTTATTATTGCAGGATTGAAAAAAAGCTTTTTCTAAAATTTTAATATTTGAAACCAGTGAGTATGTATTTAGTGCATCGTATCTCTACATTTTGTTCTTTAGGTCAAATGATTTATTATACATGATTTAAACATTATGATTTTTATCACTGTCCCAAATAAGAATTTCAGATAATATATGTTTTCTAAAAAAATATTTATTCAATTTCCCCGTTTTATGCATAACAAATCTGTTTATCGTTAAAAAAATTAATGTCTAAGGTTGATGTATGAAATAAACGCTAGCGTAGTCAAATTTATTTATTTTAAAACCAAAGTTGTCAGATCTAAAGTAAATACCCGATGAATAACTCGGCCTACACTTTCCCGCATATGACGTTAATTAGTCAACCCGCTTTCCTGGGACATCCCGTTCTAAAAAGTTTTTTTTCCAGTTAAAACTAAAATCGTTTTAAATTGTTCTGTTTCTTTATTAACATTTTTTGTATAACGAGAGTTGTCCGATCCAAGGTATCTGCCCGTGATGAAGGATGAACTCCTCCTACCATTTTAACATGACGTTAATTAGTCAACCCGCGTTCTTGGTTACCCCGTTCTGGAAAGTTCTTTACCAGTCTGTCACCAGAGGTTCGTGCTTCGCAAGCGTTCTATCAATCTAAACTTATAAATATGTTTAAAATGATATGCATTCACGGTGTTACAATTTTGTTGTATAAATGGGTTATTAAACATTTATCTTTTAGGTCTCATGAGTCATACTGCAAATGGTATTTGTAATTCGTATTAACAGCTCCATGGTTGTGCCAAAATGGACATATAATGTTAAGGAAGGAGTCTTCTCGTTACACAGGGAAAAGTGGCTCGCATAATTTTCTTGCGATTTCCTTTTCGCATGAAAATCATGCGCTAATCATGCGAAAATCAAATGAAAAGTTTCTCATGCAAATAGCATGCGATTATGTTCGCATGATATTTGCATGAAAAATGTACAATTTTCATGCAAATAATTTTTCGTATGTTTCTCATGCGATTAGATATTTGTGTCATATTCATATAAAATTTATGCAAAATTCACATGAAAATTGCATGTTTTTCTTATAAAAATTTCATTATGACAAATCAATCTATAACACTTTAAAACATTCTTCTTCATTCATATGTTGACATACTAGTGTCTTTTTTGTTAACAAATTTGACATTAAGACAACTAAACAATTTCTACATGTGTTGGAATTGATACATGTATTAATAAAAATTAGAATAGAGTTTACATTTTATCAAAATATAAATGTTTTCAAAACTTTTAAAGTCTTTGTTTATGTAAACATGTAAAACGTTGCCTTTACAATAGTCATTCCCACCCACTGAGAGTTATATCTCTCTTCTTAGAAGGTCCGTAAACATTAAGATTTTATTACATGTATAATACTGTGCTGATTGCATTGGTCATTATGTAGGATACATACTTTAAGTCTTATGTTTTTTAGATACAATTTATGAGTTTGCGTGTACCAAACCTGTTGAATGCAGTAAGTGAATTACATATAGAAAAATTTCCAGCTATATATTTAAACATAAAATTAATTATTTCTATGCTAGACAATAAATATTCACTGAAAATTGTTAACACTGTGATACAGGTTTTCCATGATTCCAAGTGATATTGCACAGATCACAGTATATTTCAAAAGAATCCAGGCCTTTGTGGTCTCAAGTCTCAGTGTGTACCAATGTTATTGGACTGATGTTGGTGTAATCACTCTGGTGTCTGTATCATGTGCCTTTATCTTCCTTCTTCTGTAGCATGTCTCTTTATCCTACTCCATATTTAAATATCTTTGTCAACCTGGTGTATATTCTCAATTTAGATAAAAAGAGATCAAGATTTCAAGATTATTAAATTTTGCTGCATAGTATTTTGTATGAAAAGTGCATGATATTTGCATGAATTCGCATGAAACGACAATGAAACATAAGATATAATTTTGGCATGAATATTGTGCGAAATTTTAATCATATGATATTCGCATGAAAATTATGTCAGTTTTTGCAAAAAATTCATGCGTGTTACTTTTCGTCTCTTTCTCATGCGAAAAATTCGCATGAACTTCATGCGAATTTCATATGAGAGTCATGCGAGCCACTTTTGCCTGTATACCATACATACTTCTTATTATAAGAAATTAATGAAATTTTGACACAGTCAAACTGATAAGCTGTTTGTTAAAGGAACAACCTCCATTTTAAAGTTTTTATTTTAAGATTTCGAATTGTCTGTCTAAAGACATAACTTTAAGTTTTCTTAAAATATGGAGGGTTTGGTAAAACAAAGAACTAAGGAAAAAGGTCGTCCAAGACAATGAACTCTTCGTTCAGAAAAATTAATGTATCCATTAACCTCATTCATTACTAATCATAGCTTTTTGTAATTCAATCACATGACGCTAGCAAATATATGTTCGTCATTCACTAACTAGCATATTTATGTAAGCTTTTTATTAATTTTATTTTTATAAAAAGATACTTAGGATCGACTTGAATAAAATGAATAAAACAATAAATGATTTTTTAATTGATTGTCATTTTACCATTGTTTTTGTTAGTCTTAACGCCTATTCCTTGATTTATTATGTAAAGTATTTTTTTTGTCGATTTCTTATTCCAGATCATTAGTAATATCTCTCCACAGCATGGTTATAGTTTCGAAGACACAAAACAGGACAGGAAACTGTGGTACAAAGGACTTTGGAGAGTTCATCCGCAAAGCGGTGGCAGTTGTTTTCAAAAAGATTGTAAATACCGAATGTGCATTTGTATTTCATGGCACATACCTTGATGCAGTAGACACTCAAGTTACTGTATCCAGCTATATAGCAATCCGAACCTCCAGCACATTTTGTACATTGACGAACATTCGATATGCGAGCAGTTGAGTCTACTAAAAATCAAGATACAATTTATGCATACTTTTTTCCATGTATAAGTATTGATAAATTATATTTTCTTTACGTATTAAGATTCTGCATTAATAAAATGTCAACAAATATGATTTTCTGCAAAAAATACATAAACTGTTTTGCCTTTTTTCCAAAAATAAAACAACATTAAACAAATTGGTTAAACAATCAACTATAAAATATTAATTTCAAGCGCTCTTAAAAATAAGATATTGCATCTATATTAATTCACTAAAGCATGTCCCAGGTAACTGTTACCATGGCCCTCTGTTTATTTTTGTAGTAAAAACGAATGTCTTTCAGTGAAAAAAAAACCCAACTAATTCTTTTAAAAAATTGCAAAACTTTGAAAAAATTTTTCTATACTTTCCCTCTTTGTACCCAGACAATTTAACATTATTGTTATGGGAAATTATAAAAAAAAAACAAAAAAAACCCGAAAATTGCATCTTTCATCTGATAAAATATTCCCCAGATTCATCGTATAATTAATCAATTGTATCCTATATGTATATCAAAGAGTATATCAAAGAGTGGTACAATAACCTAGTGTAAAGTATACACGTAACACACTAGTGTATTTGTATCAGTTTATAGTTGAGTCTGATTATTTCCCGCCTCCGTATAAACCTTCAATGATATATTTCGTTTTAAACGAATTTCCCTGTGCGTTGTTAAACAAACAGACAACACGTCATTTAATTATGCAACATTTTACAAAACTGTTTTGTTACACACACTTTATTTAAAGTCATATATGCCGACATATACCTTAGCTCATTTACGACTTTTGAACTTTTGAAATTGATAAACAAATTCTTGAATGCGCATAACCAAACTGAATTTATTATAGCACATTTTGAATGAAACAATGCACATCGTATGGGATATTGACCGGAACAAAATTTATTAGGCGCTTTTTGTCAGAAAGAAAGTCAAATTTTATATAAAAACAGCTGACCACACAAGGAAATGATTAAGTAAGATGCTTATATGTTTGAGGCCATAATGTACATGTGTATTTTTGTAGAATACCTGTAATAATATAAGCAAGAAGTCTTATGATTTTCCAATTTGCGTTTATAGGTCATTATTTAGACACGTATATTAAAGTGATAAGAAAATGTACTTGTATAAATTGTGGGAACTCGGCACTCTATCTATATGTCAGTGAGGGCTGATTCTCTGTGTTGCAAAAGCATGAGGTGTTTGAAAGGTCAAACAATGCTTTTAAATATTAGTCGTTTCACTGTTTTAGACATAAGTTTGGTTTACTGTTTGACACTTGAATCATTCTTCTTTTTCTGTTGTTTTTTATGTAAAATATTAAAAAGGCTGATACCCATTGTCCACACTGTTACATGAACACACTACGGAGCATCAGCCTGGACAACGCGATATATACTGTCTACAGGGACATTTCTTGCCCTTCTTCGCCCTTCTACACTCGCCCTGCATCGAATTTGCCCAGACACAATTAGAGATAGAATTCATAACTATGCCATTCAATCACCTTTCAGTTACCTTTCAGTTAAATTTCAGTTGACTGAATTGCAGAGGTTCATCCTGTAGGTTGCCTTTATATAACAAAGTACTGAAGAACTGACGGGAGTTGATTTTGTCGATGTTTATTTATTTTAAAATCAATGATATGTTATTTTGCATGACAAGTACATGTATACGCATTTTCTAATTTGAATAAGCATATTTTAATATTATGAATTTTTGAACTTTTTCGACTAGAATGCCGAGAAACCTCCATATGAATCATGTTAAACAATATTTAAAGATAAAATTAATTCAATCAAACTATGTATCAGTGGTAGAAATATTTCTCGAAAATTGTATGGATCCAAACAATATTGAATTCTAGTCTCGTTCAACCAAACGCTCGGCTGACACCGTAAATCTCCGACAAGGGTTTACGGAGACAGCCGAGCGTCGAGTTGAACGAGACTGTATTGAACTCTGGCGTAGGAATACATACGACTACAAAAAATATTGAAATTGTTCGTATTATTTAAAATCTGACTATTCTTAAGGTATTTGTAAATAAGTTTCCTTGAAAAACAATGCTTTAGCATACATTACATATCGAATTCATCAATTATTTTCAAGAACTAAGTCTTGTCAGGAGCAATGATTTGTGCTGAGGTCCAAACACTGTTTCACTTTCGGTTTGTCCGAGTGCCTGCATAGGAGAGTTGATTAAAAATCAACTCCCAAAAAATAACATGCTATAGATTATAGCAAAACAATATTTTAACAAAATAGTAATCTCTAGACGGTAAATGTATGACAAGTAAACTATGAGGAATAAATGACAAAGACCGTCAACTCTAAAGCAAGGAATACGCTGCCAGAAAGGCTGCACAAACAAATTATAAAGGAAATGGCAGAAAATGAAAATAAAAAACCTAAAAAGTCACAATTAAAATTTGTCTAGAAATATTCATCAGAAATAGGAGTAAGGCCTTATAAAACCAAAGCACAAATATCCAACCAAAATTGAATATTGCATGCATATTGAATTTTATGTGACATCTATACATGTAAAATTAAACTTCTAAAAGAAGTTGGCAAATGATTTTCTTGAGAACAATACTTACCAAACCATTCGAAATATAAACCCTCGTAGTATATAAACCGATGAATGAGATCCCAAACTCCTTTAGAAGGATGAGAACGCTTTATTCAGCTGCTTGTGCTTCTGCTGCTTAGTGCCATAGACATCATGTTAGTTTTGCCGAAATAATAAGGACATGTGCCTGCTTAAAATTATCGAAATCCAAGAAATAGTATAAAGAAGTATAAAACTATGCAATAAAATGTCAATATTATTTATATATACTATATCAGGTGCTGTTAGATAAACGACTCTTAAACTGAGACATTACAAAGCCTTGGCGAGAGGCTACAACTCAGAATAAGGTATATATACAAAATGTTATATCGAGTCAAAGGTATGCTTACTTTACACTTCTCTGTTCAATGAGAATCTGCGTATAAATGTCTAACATTGACAATATTAAAAATAATTCAATTTTCGATAAACAGCCCTATATTAACCAATATATTTCTTTAATTTGATGATATTTATTTACTTTTCCATTGGCATTGGTGATTGTTCCCATTTATCCCAAAATTCCACCAAGCGTCTGACTCAGACATCAATACAAGGGCGACCACTGCTAACAACCCCTTCAGACAGATATAAAATTCTCAGTAAACTATATCAATAACTGTGAGCGTACAGACTATGATTATAGATGACATTATTAAGATTATTTTATCTCAACCTTTTCTAAATAATTTTTTTTTAAAAAATAAACGTTTTTTCTTCACTAGTAAAACGCACTGATATATTGGAACATTGAATTGTTTATAAAGATATGTCGTGCTACTGGTTTTCCTTGTATCCTTTGGTAAATATCCGACGAAATGAGGTTGAACACCAACGTAAATCTTGTGCCTTATCCCACAATACAATATTTTATTACGACAGAAAATATTATTATTTTCAAATCATTTAGATTTATTATTTTAGGATTATGTTAGACAAAGAATTGGTGTTATCTCATTGAAAAATGACAATAACAAATTGTCAAACGTTTTAGAAATCCCAACCGTTTTTGAAATCCATAAAGCGAAGAACAAATTCACAGCAAAGCAAACACGGACCTAAAAAGAGATAGAGGAAGGAGGTGCCTGGGAGGAGTAAGCATCCCCTGACGACCTGTCGCACACGCCGTGTGCTCATTGTCATGATCATGAAAAACGGAAGAAACTGTAGTCAGTCCGTTGTATAAATAATGGTCAAACAAGTCTGAAAAACGTCTGTGAGCATGTGCCTTAATGGAACATTGTACTCGCTGACAAGTTCATATATATCGACCATAGAACTTGCTTCAAAATTATTTTAATCGTGGTTCTTGATATTCTTGTTCCAAAAACTTTTTTTGTTAAGAGATTGCTTGGTTTAAGATATTGGTCTATGTAGAGCATGCTCTTGCATAACGGATAAGTTGAGACACATAAACCCCACAAGCAGGTGACGATGATATTTGTTATATAAGTAGGGGAAGTTGATGATGGAAAAATGAAAATCATCACGTTTATCATACAGTTTTGTTTATAGGTTACCCTTTTCGAGTAAAATATCCAAATATGAAACAGATGTCTCAGAATCTGTAGTATATTTTATTTCAAGATCATTAAGATATATTTCGATTTAACATAAGAGTGAAAGTAACTGTTGTCAATGGATTACACATCATCTATATATCTAAATGTCGCATTCAAGGCCAAAGCAAGTGTTTTATTCTTTCTTGTACAAACTTTTGAAAAAAAATTCTGCGTCATATGAATGTTTAAATAAGTCAGCCAATAGAGGGGCACAATTTGTTCACATGAGAATTTCGTCTTATTGTTCGAAGACCTGGTCTCCAAAAAAAAAAAATTCAGGCATCATTTTAATGTCAATTCAGAGTACTTATGAGTGCAATCAATATGGTTTTTAACAAAAACAATTTTGCAGATTTCCATTGACAAGAAAAGAAAATTTACGAATGCCATTTAATATAGATTTCAAACATCAAGTACTTACAAAAGACGTAAAATGCTGCATCTTTTCGACTCTTGAACCATATGTGAATCTGCCAAACATCCAGAAAACACTGTTTATAACACGTCCGCGCAGTTCATTTACGTTCTTTCTTTACTATCTAAGTGTCTCTAGGTTATTGTGATAAGCACAAAACAAAGACCAGTGTTTCCGTAATATGATCTAGAAGTACTTCTTTGTTTACAAATATTTTGTATATGTGTTGACTTGAATTTTTTCCGTGAAAAAGAATGCTTAATTAAAGAGTCATATTTAATTAGATTGTCAAATTTGATCTCTCCGCGTATATTATTTTGCAATAACAATCTGGCATTTCCAATGGTCAACTAAATCGTCGGGCCATAAGGTAAGTTAAAACATTGTCTCTGTTTGTAAGGCACATTATATTAATAGCATTTTCAAAGAATTAGGTTTCAATTTAACACATAGTAATCCTACTTACACCCATAGCAGCCTTTCCAAGCAGTAAATACTTCAAAATCATAAATCGGTTATGGATATCTTTAATACCCCCATTAAACAAAATTAATTTGATTTACCCTTTTTGTACTGGATTCCAAAGCTTCACAAAAGTCCTTACAAACAGATATATATATATATATATATATATATATATATATATATATATATATATATATATATATATATATATATATATATATATATATATATATCAAGTTCCAGTAACTGTTCTACCGAACCTCTCTCTTTATTCCTTTCTAAAATTCTTACAGTAGTGAATGAAAACCTTCAAGAGTACTGTGTAACAATATACTCCAGAAGTGGTGTAAATCAGATGTGGATACTGAAAAACTCTAAAGAATTATTAGAAATTTTGAGGTCATAAAAATCTTACCAAAACGGATAGCACCAAAACGTACGTTTTTTTTCAACGCTTAATACAACCATTTCCCATGACAAATTAAAATCTAGGCTTTTTGATATTATCGACAGTTGTTTCTTCAATAAAAATCGAAGTCGTAAAAATGCTTACCTTGTCATTAAAAATCTAAAATATTATTTTGTTAAAATCATTCTGATTGCACACACAAGTACTGTGAATTTGGCATTAAAAAGATGCTTGAGTTTCTGATAGACAACATCTATGTAGTTTTTGGAAATCGAGTATTCCAACAATCTGTTGGAATTCCCATGGGTACCAATTGTGCCCCATTGTGCCCAAGACCTAATTTTGTGTTTTTATGAAGCAGAAACTTGTACGTGAATATATAAATCACTTGCTGTGGCCTTCAACTCAACATTCAGGTATATCGATGACGTATTATCAATTAAGAATTGTTATTTCCATAGTTATGACTACTCGATATATTCCAGGGAACCTGAAATTAAAGATACCACAGAGTCTACATCATCTGTTTCATATTTGGATATTTTACAACAAAACTTTATGATAAATGCGATGACTTCAATTTTACTATAGTCAACTTTCCTTACTTATATAGCAAAATACCTTTATCACCTGCATATGGTGTTTTTGTTTCTAAATTAATTCGATACTCAAGGGCAAGGGCACGTATAAACAGTTTCTAAGGCGAGACAAGGTACTGACAAACAAGTTCATAAAACAGGACTATCAACAGTCTCGTTTGAAATCATCTTTTCGTAAGTTCTATGGTCGATACAAAGACCTTGTCAGCAGATACCATCTTCCACTGGGTCGCATACAGACTGACGTTTTTCATACTAATTGTTAGACCATAATTAACCACCTTATTGTCTACGGACTTTTTTCGTTTTTTTTTTTCAATTACGACAAAGAGCACACGGCGGGTGTGACCTCTCAGCAGAGGCCGGCCGATGCTCACTCCTCCTATGCACCTGATCCTACCTCTATCTTTTAAGTGGTCTGTGTTGTTCTGCGTTGAATTTGTACTTCGTTTTATGGATTTTTTAGATGGTTGACTTTTTGTTTTTGTCATTTTTTTCAAGCTAAAAAAATATAATTATCAATTAATTGTTATGTAAATAAGACGCATACCATATATTTTGTTTATAAATTTAATCTGTTGTTTGTCTAGTATTTAAAAACTGCAACATTTTTCATAAAGTAAAATGCCAAACTACTACCCAGTCTCTTCCAATGGACGATTGATTTTTTGACGTTTAAAATTTCATCGACAGACTCTTGATTTTCTTCGGTTTCTTTTTATCATTATTTTATTTTTTATTTTTTTTCTGACTCCTTCTCGGCTTTATATCTCAAAAAGTTTTCATTCGATTTCAATGAAATTTTCAGAGCTTTTGTAAAATTACCGTGTCTCAAAGATGTTAAAATTTTAGCATTTACGTCACTTCCGTTCAAATTTGGCGGCCATATTTATATTTAAAAAAAGTGATTTTGTCCGGAAGAAATCTCCGTAAACTTTATAGATATCGCTTTGAAATTTTTACTGATAATAGATGTATCAATTTTATAATGTACTGGGGGGTTTAAAATTTTCTTCATTAATTTTGCTCAAAACCGGAAGCAGTTTCAATTTTTGGAAATTTTCATTTTTTTTTTTAACAAAATAAGACAATACTGCAGTCCTATAGAACTTGCAATGGTAAATTCAAATCTGAAATCCGTTTGAAAATCGGACAATGCATTACAGAGATATCGGGGTTTAAAAATTGATTTTTCCGGAAATTTTGATTCCGCGTCCTTGGTTTAAAAAATAGCGTAAGGTAGCAAGGGACAGTTTCGCATAAAGTACCCGTCAATATTTTAAGTAAAAATGAGTGTTACTGTATTTGAAGGCCTGTATGTACTAAAAAAATTAGTGAATTGATTATAGGTGATAATTTTATGGTAACAGGGAGTCATTTCTGTATTTTGATGTAAAGCATGTAGGTCCCATAGTGTTATAGGGGGTGCTTGGGAGTCAAATGCGAAACGGCGGCTGTTGACAGGTGTGCTCACTTTTCATGCAAGAAGAAAGTAGGGCAGACGGTAAGTGAAAAAGTGTGAAAATGACATGGATGGGAGGTGGGACGGTACAGACTGGCAGGGAGGGGACATGTTAGACTACAGGTTGCACCCTGTCCCGGGGGTCATCTCTCTGCAGGGAATACGGTAGGGTGGGGTCTAAATGGGCCAAAATGGGTAAAATTTTGACATTACACAGGGGGGTCAATAAGACATTTTATTTGACCAGAAAAAATTATGGGTGTCATTTGGGGTAAATTTTTAACCTTAATGTCCTTCCTTAAGTCTAACAGGTAGTTTCAAGTCATTTTGATCCAGATGCAAATTATATTTTTCCTGCTACATAGTGCTAAATGGGGGTACCCCCACCCCACAATTTCATGCATCAAAAAAACTGTCCCCTGCTACCTTCAAGCATAGGTCAAAATTATAAATTCCCCCAAAACTCGTTTTAGTGACATATCTGTGTTGCATTAGATGCTGTTAGTTCCAATTGGCCAGATTTTGTCCTCTGTTGTATCTGATTACACTCATTTTTGGCTTTGTAGCCAAGGAAAGATAACTCTAATATTTGGCTAGGAATAGGCAGTGATTACTAAGCCTGGTGAATAGCACAATGGACGGACCTGCAGACACTGGGGGCTCTTGGTAACAGTATTTTTGGCTTATGCTGCCCCATCACTTCATTTTATTAATTAATTAAGCAGATTATTAATTAAATTATCAATTAAAATGGCCCATTGATCTTTCCTTATTGTTATTTACAGGTACATGACCATATTTGGTTTTTAACCTCTGCATCTCTAATGTAATTATGTCTGCAATTTACGAAATCAATTTAACTGAAGAACAGAAAGCTCAGTTCATATCTAAAATTGAAAGGAAGGTCGACAGGACCAATTTTTGTCATTTTTGGTTAGGCAGCCTTAACGAGTCAGGGTATGGGGTTTTTCGCCCCGTTATCAATAGCAAACAACACAAAGTATTAGTGCACAGATTTTATTTTTTTATACAAGGACATCATATTGACAAAAATTAACATGTTTCTCATCTGTGTCACTGTAAAATTGTATAAACACACAGCATTTGTCTATTGAGCCGTAGTCTGTAAACAATTAACGGAAAACATGTAAGTCGTTAAGGAGATGCATGGGTCATGAACCATATCCGCAGTGTCTGTTTCCATAAGGTAGTATGATGTTTCTGTTAAGGTTTAGCGGTTAATTCCTCACGCATGCTCATTTGCCCTGTTTTCTCTTTCGTTATTGTAGAGGGAGAGTTCTCGGAGTGTTCGGTTCATTTTCTTCTTCCTCCCAAAGTGTCGACTGGTCTTGTACTTCATTGTTTTCTTTCGTAGGCTGTGGTAGTGCCTCAGGCGATCGAGCTGTGTCATCTTCCGGTAGAATGGTCCTGGATGGTCCCAGCGCACACCGACCTTGTTGGCAATGAGAGATGAGGAAGATCCGGTGCCGTGAGTAGAGGTATGAACTGCAGAGTGACAAAGTGCGGTGAAGTTTTTGGCCCAAGTGGTATTCTTCGGTGCATAAGTGAACACTGTCTGATGGAGACTCTCACATTTATTAGTAGTTGAGAGTCTGCAGATTTTTGGTAAGTTTTGGCCCAGTATCTGCTTATTGATGACCCTCTGTATGCTGGAAATGTCTTCAAATTCCAGGTCCAGGTGCCTTCCATAAGGTAGGAATTTGGCGCTGTAAGTAGGTAGGTGAACGTAAACGACATCCTGCGACAGTGGTCATGGACTCCGGAAAAGCATGGCAGAATGTTGGATATGGCCTGCTCAGCCTTATTTATGAAAAGTTCATCAGACTTGCACAGTTTTCTTATGTGCACCAGTTCATATCGAACTCGTGCTCGCACACATGTTGCCAGTCTGTGAATAAAAGCATCTCTGTTGCTACCGGGTGGGAGGGGGGACTTAAGCTTTATGCTCCTGATGTTGTTTTGCAGGTTCCTTAGCTTATGAATAAAGCACTTGTACTGTATGATTTCAGTGCCAGTCGCTGCGGAATAGTCTCTGAGTGTCTTATCAAGTTCTGCAGAGGAGTCACTGGTTACTGATCTGACATTGAGAATGTTCTCCTCGCGCAGGGAATCTAAGTTTCTCCTCACAAGGATAGCTTCACTTGATGCAATGGTCTCATCACTCTCATAATTTTTCTTGCAGTTCCGGTGGTCACAGGATCTTTTACTACAGAGCTTGTTGGCAGTCTTAAGCACCAGCACCTGCTTCCGGGGAGTGTTGTTCTCTACAAGGGGTGAGAAGCTCTGAGTCCCAGCCTCGAAGCCGGCCTGTGGTCTGTTGTTATATGACGTGTCAGTCTCCAAGTCAACTTCCGTTTCCTCCCTTCTTGCCAAGCGGTTCACCCTCCTCACGTATCGTTGGTTTTCTCGCATGCTCTCTGAGTTAATTTCTTCCACTCGGTCACAGAGTGAGTTCAGTTTTCTCTGCATTCCCCTTGTATCAGGTGCCTTAACGTTAGGGCAGCTGAGAATGAAACTAGTGTCTGACACTCCAACCTTTGTTTTTAGGCAGCCGAGTAGAAGGGCCTCATTGAGGGTTCCAGTCTCCGGTCCTCTAGATTTCTTGTGTATATCGTACAGCTGCACCTGACTAGAGCTGAACCGACAGGTAAGACACTTGGACTGGCCTGTTATGCATAGTCCTTGTCTCTTGGAAATGCTGAAGTTCATTTTAGGGCTTCTGCAGTAATGGTGGACTGCTGTTTTTTGCAGTAGCGTGGTCAGTGATTGTACGTTGACTATAATGTTTTCTCCGTCAGACCGATCCTCACTTGCAAGTTTGACTGTTGTAGGCTTAACAGGACGGAGTCGGGATGGCAGAACTGCACCGGACTGTTGGCATGAAGAGGACATGGATGAAAGGGCATCTCGATAGGCTTCCTGGGGCGGACGCGTCCACTGGTCACTGGCCGAGACTGACCGGGAACTGTCATCAGCATCTCCAACGTCGTCGCCATGGCAACCGTCAACAGGTACGACTTTTGAACCGAAATAGGGATGACCCTTTTGGAAATACCCTTTGCGTTTTCCGTGGTTTATTCTGTATTGGGTTCTCTTGGAGCGGGGCATGTTTGAATGTGGCCTGCCTTTGGGTACCTGCTACATATAGTTGCAGCACTTGGTGTATCCCCATCCTTTTATCACTAATGTGTTTGTTTAAATTAAGAGTGTAACCAGTATCTGGTAAGGAATTTTCCATCTTATGAGGCTTTGTTAGGATTATAAGGGGTGAATTGATGGATGCTGTCAGTGGTGGTCACAGATCATGTCTTCAGATTATCTCCCCCTGGATTTAAGATTAACTGCACATTATCACTTGCTGAGTTTAGATAAACAGTCATTGAGGGCATACATGACCCGTGTAGGCTAATAAGAAATGCTTTGTATCAAATTTCAGTATTTTAAGATGTTTCATGTGTTTTAATTGTATTTAATTTACTAAAAATGTAGGGAAAATTCAAAATTATAGACCATTTTGGCTAAAATGTAAGTGTTTCACCTGGATGCAATAAGTCAGAGTTGGGTAAAATCTGTTGATATAGAATCTATAGGCTCTGTAGTATTCCTCTATTTCTTAGTCGTCTTCAGTCTTTTTGAGTTTTTGTAGTTTGGACCCTTAACAAATGACAGCTCATACTTTCTCGGAAAGAGCTTTTTTATTCAAAATCTACATGTTTTGTTCCACTGGCATATTTCATTCTCCATAGTGCCCATCTTCAAAATTTTGTCAAGTTTACTCCGTCATAGGCCTGGGTAGCCTTTAAGGCAGTTTCAACCCTATTTAAGGAGGTTCACTCAAAGTTAAAGGTAGCAAGGGACAGTTTCGCATAAAGTACCCGTCAATATTTTAGTAAAAATGAGTGTTACTGTATTTGAAGGCCTGTATGTATTATGAAAATTAGTGAATTGATTATAGGTGATAATTTTATGGTAGCAGGGAGTCATTCCTGTATTTTGATGTAAAGCATGTAGGTCCCATAGTGTTATAGGGGGTGCTTGGGAGTCAGATGCGAAACGGCGGCTGTTGACAGGTGTGCTCACTTTTCATGCAAGAAGAAAGTAGGGCAGACGGTAAGTGAAAAAGTGTGAAAATGACATGGATGGGAGGTGGGACGGTACAGACTGGCAGGGAGGGGACATGTTAGACTACAGGTTGCACCCTGTCCCGGGGGTCATCTCTCTGCAGGGAATACGGTAGGGTGGGGTCTAAATGGGCCAAAATGGGTAAAATTTTGATATTACACAGGGGGGTCAATAAGACATTTTATTTGACCAGAAAAAAATATGGGTGTCATTTGGGGTAAATTTTTAACCTTAATGTCCTTCCTTAAGTCTAACAGGTAGTTACAAGTCATTTTGATCCAGGTGCAAATTATATATTTCCCGCAACATAGTGCTACCCCCACCCCACAATTTCATGCATCAAAAAACCTGTCCCCTGCTACCTAATGTTCAAAGTAAAATTAGTTCGTATGAAGAATAATTGTTAAGTCGTGCTTGAACACATTCGGATTTTTTTTGTCATGTCGTTCTTATAATCAGAAAGGTTTTTGTTAATTCGTACTTAAAATCATTCGGATTTTGTTAAGTCGTACCAGGAATAATTCGATTTTTTCATCTTTTTATTTTAGTTACTCTTGTTGTTGGTTTTAGAGCTCAGCTTCTTACAGGAACTTCCGGCTTTACTTCCGACATTAACGGAAGACCCACTCGTTGCTTTGCAACGAGCTTTGCTCTAGTTTATAAATACTTTTCTTATCTAATATTGATTTCAATTTTACACATATATGTGAACTTTGGAAGCATAAGGAACAATCGATTTCTCATTCTGAACATACGAAAATCACAACTTTTGTTTAAGCTCACTTTTCATTCGTTCATACAATTTTTGTTTTTGACATTGTGCCAGCGAAAAAATATATGTATGAATTATAAACAATTTTGTTTTCTGATTTGAGATAAAATTTGCCAAGACTGAATAATTCTTAAATGTATTAGCTGTATTGGCAGATAACGAAGACCGTTTTTCCATGCAACATAATTATACAAAAATTTACAATTTTTAAACATATAAAATATAAAAAAATCATAGTCAATCAAATTTTTCATTTTCAATACTTTTTATTTTACAGACAAATATTAAATCTGAAATAAACTTATTGAAAGATTAAATTTGAAATATTTCGTATTTTGATTTACAACATCGAACAGAAACAAAATATCATGGGCTGTACACGTCTGCACACTAGAACCGCCTGTCCCTTAGTATATTCTAGTGTTAATAAAGGTCGATATAAACACAAATTACAGTTACTATATATAATGATTACTATTATTTAATTCCACTTGTTGGGGGTCACAATAAGCATATCAGGAACATTCAACTTTGCAATTATGACTACGTCCAAAAAGGCAGCTAGAAAAAGCGTAATAATAAGTGTACAAAAGTAAGAAAACGGAAGATTAAATTGCATACTATGTCAGCTAAATTTATTTGAGAGGACTTTATTATTTGAGATTTCATTATTTTTATATGTATAGAGACTTTGGTCGATACCAAATATAAACAAAAAAAGCATGATTTCTTATTGGTCAAAGGTTTGTTCTGGAAAAGACAAAAACATTGAAAACATCAATGTACGATAAAGGCAATATCATAATCCAAGTCCAAGAAAATGTGTATTTGGGTCAGTAAGAGGGGTAATTAATGCGTTTCATAGTATTAAGAGTATTTTGAAAAACATTCTATTGTAATTTTCAGATTACCGTTTCCATCATTTATTGTTGTCTGTGATAAACACTTGAAATCAATATATGCTAACATTCTCTGATTTATTATTTTTACTGGTTCTATCATCATACCAAGAAAAATTTAAAGAAACAAAAATGTATCTTTTATTCAATCAATTATTAATCAAGATCAATTATTGAGAAAATCTGACATCTTTTATTCTTTGAAACTAATTTCGTATCTCTTTGCACATTTTTACATTATCATCCGTGAACTTTTCATGTCGTTTGCAATGCAAAATCCGCATTTTTTTGTTGTGTATTTGTTGTGTATTGAAACTTGAAGAGATTAAGGGGAAAAATCTTGTGAACAAATGTACGTTGCACACAAATGCATTTATTATTATTTAAATATTAAGCAAAAAATAGCGGAAGCAGAAACATTAGACAAGGTGTAGTATCTCGATGTATCATATTATACATTAAAAATATGTTTAAGGTTGGTGTTAAAAGAAATGGGCAATGGCCTACAATCATTTGTTGTGTGATACTTTTTTAAAAAACGTCTGAACAAACCTATTTTCTATTTTGTTCTTATTATAACAAACGCAAAAACATCGTAATGAGGCTTGTTTTTTTAAACTATGCACATGAACGACTAACATTAATGATTTTTTTCTCGTGTTCTTGCATTTGCTTGAAGATAAAAAGGGCGGCAGTTATTCTAAGTGCAGAGGGATATACGTTTGATGATTCGTGGCACTTTTTGTTATTATTATCCTGCGAATTGTGTACAATTTTTTTCGTTTTCCCGATAAAGACAAATCGCATGATGAGTGTGACCTGTTAGCAGAGCATATTCATTCCTCCATAGCACCGAATTTTATAGATGTCCGTGTTTACCCTGCTCCTGTTTCGTATTTTTCCTTTGGACTTTTGATTTAGAACAAAGATCGTTATCACCACTTGTCATTAATATTGAAACAGGTCTGAATAGTGCAATTGGGGTACCCATGGGAATTCCAAACACATTGTTGGTAAACCTGATTTAAACAAAAAAAAAATTTTATATATATATATATATATATATATATATATATATATATATATATATATATATATATGTTGGAAACTTTTTTCGTTTCATGTTCAGAGTACTTGTGTACGCAACCTGAATGGTTTTTAACAAAATAGTTTTGTAAATGACCGATGAAAGGGTAAGAAAATTTACGTGATCCATTTTTATTAAAAAGCAGTTATCAATGATGTCTAAAAGCCTTTCATTCCTGTTGTACATTTTCTTCGATAGAAAATATATCTTGACAATTAGAACTCATGTTTGACATCATGTTAAAATTGAAACCTTTCATTTTAATGTATTGAACGATTCTTTTCTATGTATTTTATGAAAAATTATTACTCTCTCTAATCCCAATCAATATCTCTAAGTGTTCTTCTCTTTTTATGGACATCATAAGATGTAATAAGCTTCATAAGGGTAATACAACAGATGCTTCAGGGATGTGTTTCTAATCTTAGCTTAATACATGTATTCAACCACAAGTTCCAGAAAAGCGGGTGAAAGTTGACTACAACGATTAGAGACGCAGGACAAATTTTTAGTTAAAACATGTATTGATAGTAGCAATCGTAAATCAAAATTTGTCTGATTAATTTGATAATAAAAAAAATTTATATTCATTTTGAAAAATAGAAAGCAAAGAGAGTCAAAATTGGAAAATGCTTAAAATAACACTTCATAATTTATGTACGAATATTGCAAAGTTTTAGATTCTAGAATGCATCCTAGATTCTACGACTGTTCTGCCGAAAGAAAAACATCTTCCACTTTTGGAAAATCATCCTTGTAATAATTTAACTGAGGGGTGACAACCATACACTTTCCGTTGTTTGTTTCATCTTTGACCATCTCTAAAACAACTTCAGCCAATTTCTCCTTTCTACAACATACACAGAATTTCATCTGGTAAATGTTATAATCAAACATACATGACGTTAATTTTTTTTCGTAATTAGTTAATTTATAATTACTGTATTAATATAATAAAACAATCATAAAACAATTAGGATCGTCACGGTTGCTATTTTTTCATCTGCACATCCACATCTGCTTAGATTCTCTTCCGTTACTTGAGCAAAGTAGAAAAACATTTTTTGAAAAATCGTGAATGGCTGGTTAATGTTGTTAAAATTCGTAAAATGATTTTTAATTATCATAAACAGTTTAAGGGAAGATTCCTGAAATTGGTTTGCAATATGTTGCACCCTAATGTTAGGTACAAAAGAATCAGAAGTAAGATGTGAAACTTGCGTTTATGACTTTAAAGTAGACTTTAAGCACTTAAATTGCAAATTACAGACAATAACACGAAAGGTGGGTAGATGGAAAATTTCTGACATGCTATAAAGCTGCAACATGCATATGATACACATTGTCGACTTCAAGTAGGGAATTCTGGGAGATCCAGAAAGCTAAAGCTAAAAAAAACCATTCAGATTTGGTCGAAACATCAAATGGTCAAAACTCAACAATAACAACAAAGAAACCTTACGCAAGCAGCTATATAAAAAATGTTACACGTCTTCTTTAGTAATTTTCCGCATAAATTAATGTAGACATCTATCAGGATTGAATTAGGAGTGATCGTGCGAAATTGAAGCTGAGGAAATTTCAGAAATTTTAGTTACAGAGTTCGGAAAACATAGAAGATCATTAAAGTAGATGATGAAAAAAATTAAAACAGCGACAGTGACGATATACTGCTTGCATTATAGTTCAGAAAATTATTTTCGATAACCATAAAAATTATATTTAAACGACAGGTGCCTGTGACTATGAATAAAAATATCTCTTTTTAACTTCTTAGCTTTCAAGAGACATGATGCAATTAATGTGAGTTCTTTACCTGTGCTTACTTCAATAAAAATGGCTTCTTTGCAAGTGAAATCGTAAACATTGTTTATTTTATCAAACTTACTTTATTATCCCAATTTTTTCAATGTAATCTTTTATATTGTCAACATCTATCATCGTTGTTTCGACGAAAGTAGGACACAGGACCGCCATCCTCACACCACTGTCTACAAAATCAGCTTGGAGCTAATAAAAAGAAAAATACATTAAACACAACTATCAATGCGATTTTTCAAACTTGTTATATCTCAAACTATGACTGTAAACGTAACATAATTGGAGTGTACGATATTTGGCGGACTTTCAAACAACTTAGCATTATCCGAATTACTTGATTTAGCGGAAGCCGCTTTTGCTAAAAGGCTTGAATTAAATTTTGTCGCATAAAAGTGATAAAAAGACATCTAACCACTTATGATTAAAAGATCGTATAAAAGTTAGTTTGAATTTCGATTCCTTCATTAAATATACAATTGACAGTTCATATTTTCTATGACAGGATACCCGATAAAATATCTACAAGGGATTTATTGTTACATACCGCATGACTAAGGGTGAATCCAACAACACCAAATTTTGAGCTCGCATAGATTGGGACTAATGGGGAAGGACACAACCCTAGGAAAATTCAAATTTTCTCGTTCAATATCACAAACTTAGATATCCACATAGACAGAACTAAAATTTTCGACACTCACCACTTAAAGCAGGGTTTACGATCCACTCTGCTCCTCTACAACCCTTGGCAGATTTGACGAATGTTTTTTTAGCACAGCGCCATCTAGGATTTAATCTAAATTGGAACAGCTTAAATACGCATTTTTCATCTAAGAGGTATTTGAAGAAATAGTTGTGGAAAAAACAAGAATATTTTTTAAAACATACTTGCAATTATATATCGTATGTTATTCAATTATTACGTAAAAATTGTAAAAATGACTGTTTTTAAATTTTGTATGAAAACCACCAATAAGCAGATTCCCTGCGATCGCCTCGCTTCGCACCCTATCAGATTCCGTTTCGCGAGTTTTGATTTTGTCGGCTAAATCTTCCAAGGGTTGTAGAGGAGATGAGTGGATCGTAAACCCTGGGTTTGCGAATATGCACTTACAGGGACATTGTCACGATTTAGGTCAAAGTTTATTTTTCTGTTTTTAATATTAACAAAGCTTCAGTAAAACATTCCTAATAGACACCAAAAGTTGAAAGTCATTCGTAGAGTTATAAGCAAGATACTCACAGATCTTTGTTATCAAACAAATCTCAGGTAATGTTTTTGTTTACATTGTAAATGTTGAGTGGAAAATTCCAGGTTTGGAATAAAACTAATATTACAAATGCCAAGAACTGTTTATTAATGTTCAAAACAAATTAACAGATTGAAATATCAGCTTAAAAAAACTTTCATCATGAGCCTTGTTAACAAAGAATTATGTGCGCTACATCTTGCTTAAAAATCTACGACCATCACCCATATTGTGGTTGATCATTAGAAATGCATTTTCAAAGCATTGAAAACAATAAAAATAGAAAAATAAAATTTGACAAAAGTTGTGACCATGCCCATTAAACGTAGACCCAGCCAACTTTAAAAAAAAATCTTAAATGGTTAAAAAAAACTAATAGACTTATTTAAACGGATAAAATATTCATACCTTTGCACGTTTGTTTTCTTATACTGAGCTTTATCTCACATGGTTCATAAACTCAATGGCCAACTTTTAACACCATGAAACATTATCTCATAATTTATTAAAGCATTCACTAAAATACATTTTGTTACGCTACAAATTAAGAACATGTAATGATAGACAGTAAAGTAAAAAATATTACTTTTATTTTTAAGAAAATTGGAAAAAAAACAAAAATGTATATCATGAAAATTTTTCAAAAACTATATTGTAAACATACTAATTTTATTAAACAAGAATATGGATTTGTACATATATTGTTAACAGAGAAACATAGTTTATCAATAGTCACCAGGTAGTTTTTGTTAGAGAGTCTATTAGGCTATATCCCATTTTGTTAGATATAGGTTTTTTTTCTTTCTTTTTTTGTTTTTGTTTTGTTTGTTTTTTTTGGTTTTGTTTTCTGTTTTTTTTTCTAGCAAACATTTTAAAAATTGAAATGTACATAATAGACACAAACCAACAGTCAATAAAATTCAAATACTCAATGAAACTGTATCATACTTATCAGTTTTTGGCCCTAGTTGCCAAACCGTAGAAATGAGTGCAGTAGCACCCCCCTCTTTTTCAAATAATTTCAAGTATTTTTCCACTACGTTTCATTGACATATTTATGGTTTCCCTCTCCTTTTGAAAAAATATGAGCTCTATTTTTGTACTTAAGCCACTGACTTGACATAATAGGCAAGAAGGTTAACTGGTATATGTAATTGACAACAATATAAAATTATACAAATATTTTCAGTAAACCATAATTAGGTAAATATCTTTGACAGAGTGACGCAAGCGTTGAACTGAAATCAAATAAACGCACGTACATTAGATTGCTATATTCTATTTCATTTCATTATAATAAAATGATTGATCTTTTTAAAAAAATGTATTTTTACTTATAGAAATATTTGTTCGAAACCATTCAAAATATTGTTGTTGACATTCTAACTTTTTTTAATCTACTAGGTGATTGTAGTAGTTAGAGAATGGGGGATTGACTCTTGACTTATGGTACAGTAGGTCTTTATACTCTTTAGAGCAAGACTATGGAGAAAAATTATCACTTCAGGAAAAGAGTTTCTAAAAAAAACTTGTCCTTACAGAATTTTAATTTGATGAAAATTTAGATGATGCTAAACCAAACCTGCAAAAGATGCCATGTTGATTATTATTCCACCTGGACCTTTGGATGATTTCTTCATGTATTCAAGAGCAAGGTAAGTGCAGCGTATAACACCGATCTGTCATAAGACATACTCAAAATTTATTGTTATATTTTACATTAACTTGTGCATATTTAAAAATGTGTCTTGTAACGCAGAAAAGTTATTTTTTCGCAAGATGGGATAAATTTAACAAAGAAACTTTCAAACAATTACCAAAGTTGTTATCTAGTTGTTATCTAGTAATACCATACATGTATTTAGTACATATTCACACTGTGATTACATGAATATTTATTATACATTTTACAATATTTACATTGCACATATTTTTGCGTGTAAAAAGTGTGGAAGGCTACTGCATGTAAAGTGTGTTGAAAGCTACTGCAGTTATAACACTGTAAAACACACAGGGTAATGAATAAAAAAAGTTTTATTATGACGTCAAAAACGTTGAATTCTGTAAAATGCAACGTCACAAGCGAAAATCAGAGTTCACGCTTGTAGCTGTTACAATAGCTCTTCCGTTTAAATATGAACTTACCCCTAGAATAAAAAAGAAATTTTAAGGTATAAATCACCTTTGCAGACAAGGCAAGATTTAAGTTTTAAAAAATATAAATAGAAGCTTTGAATTATTATTTTTATCCTTGGGATAAAAAAGACATTTTAAGGTATAAATCACATTTGCAGACAAGGCAAGAAGTAAATGAAATGTAAAAATAAAGCAGTAAATCATTTTTTGAAAGACAAAATCTCATAAATGCAGCGGTGGGTGCGTACAAATTCTCACAACGCGCTAACAAGCGTTAATCAATGTTTATGCACACATCGCTGCATCTATGAGACTATATCTTCAAAAAATAATGATCAATGCTTAAATACCTGGTTTATTTGGATCACTTTCTCCCAATCTTCCGAAGCTGTCACACCAGCATTGTTAAACACAATGTCTATAGCCCCGAAAGTGTCGACAGTTCCTTTGAACAGGTCTGAAACGTTCGTTACCATAGCATCTTTAAACTGTTTAAATTTGATGAAGATTTTGTAGACCAAATGAAAAGCAATGTTAACTCCAATCTTAGTTCAATGTGTCACAACTTAAAAATTTGCAAAGTTATTGATGTTAAAACAAAGAATAATCTTCACAATTGATACACCTACAACTCTAAGGATTAGGGGATTACCTTCTACTTGTGTTTTGTCTGTGACGTCACAAGGAATCTGATGGACATTTTCAGCCCCATACTGACGTTCGAACTCTTCATATGTGGCTTGAAGTCGGTCAATGACCACGTCAGACAGACACACCTGGTGACAAGTTCACATTGATTTTAAAAACCTACCTTGGAATGATAAGATTATAACTATAATGGCTTGCTAAAAACTTTAAAGTCCTATCTTATTAAATCAAGTGTATCCACAAGAGAAGGGCAAACTCTCAGTTTTTTAGTTGTTCTATTACTTTACGCATTATTCACGTTGATGTGAAGGGGCAATGAGAAATAACGTATGAATTATTATGATATCTCAAAGGGAAATATAGGTCAGAAAGAGTGGCTTAGATTTTCGACAAAACGGTGTTTTCTTATAAGGAGAATTTAAATAACCTGACAACGTAAACACATACACATTTCTTCAGAATAAAAACTGCAATACTTCAAAGTAATACTATTGAATACATTATTTACTATAGACATTACACCGGTAATCAATCAATCAAAATCAAACTGGAGATTCACATATACTTTAGAATTATTTTTTCCCTGGACTGCATGAATTTTAACATTTTTCTTTATCAAGTTTTAAAATTGTTGTACGACCGAGAAGAATATGAAATCATTTTTATAAGATAATTGTCGTTTTTCATCAGGACTACCTCTATTAAGGTAAATGCATCGTTTCCTTTATGATATCACAAGTGACAAAGAATCACGTGTTACCAAAGTGACGTTATTCCTTTTAGCTGATTGATGGGAGGGTGTGTATTATGTATGACATTAAAGAACAATTTGGAAAGGTAGGGTTATAACATTTTTCAGCCCATCCATGCACCTTGGGGTTGCATTCTAATATTTTGTTCCTAGATATGAGACTTTTGCACTTTATATTTTATAAAGGAATTGAGGTTGAAATGTGATTCCGCATGTGATACGGGAATCTCGCCCCGACCGATATTACCACTTAATAATATTCAAAGAATGACTCCTTATTACTTAGATTAATATAATTTTCAGCAATTGTACGAATAAATACTAAAATATTGACATACTTATGTGATTTTCATATCTTTTGATTTTGCAAACCCAGCGTGCGCCCCAACAATGCTTCAATTTGATTTATTGGACTGTAGATTACAGAATCGTTATCACAGACAAAGACACTGAAAATATTTTGTTGCCAGATAGATTATCAATTGACAATGAACCTATAATGCAATGCAGGAGTTTATGTATGGAAAATCGTAGGGGTCAATATTTTATAACTGTATCCAATATGTATATTTTTTAATGTCTTCGTAATTCGAAGTGTTTCACAGTCATATTTATAAAACGTATTCCTGTCTTTATAATAATTCTGATTTTATCATTCATGTATCAGCATTTGTAAAGTTTTATTCATGCTAGTTTAAAATTTGTGTTATCTGTTTATTGTATTTCAACATCTGTAAGCTTCCATTATGACGACAGAAACTGAATTAGAGAACATATCTACACATACAGTGTTACACCTAAATGCTCGCCATAGGTGCAATGAAGATATGCGTAGAAGTTTAAACGATTGTCACGATAGTAGTAACGTTCTTTATAAAAAGTTTTTGCATTTCTTTTGAAATACGTTGGGCAACGACATGCCTTTATATGAAAACCGAACTAATCTAATGAATACACCAAGAAAACCAATCATTTATTTTGAGCGCCAATGTCAACAAGAAAAAAACCCACATGATATACAAACAAAAATGGCGGTACAAAGTCTCTCGAATGCTTACCTTCGCTCCATTCTTCAGGAATGTCTCGGCGCATGTTTTCCCTATCCCCTGTCCTGATCCCGTTATGACTGCTACTTTTCCCGTCAGCATTTTATCCATTGAAGTAGTGACAGAAGTATGTTAACCTTTAACATCATGAGACCTTTCAGATGATTGTTGAATAACCCATCTATACACCTTCTGTACTAAATCGCGGTAGTTAAACAATCATCATTATCAGTGCATGGCGTCGGTGTGGGGTGGGTGGGGGGGGGGGGAGTAATAGACTTATCAAAAATAAGGGGCATGGTTTTCCCTTGTGATAAAGTTATCACCCTAAAAACACTGTAAATGCATATTTTTACTAAAATAGCGTTGAACCATAACCTCCTGAAATGGATTCTTGTTTCCTTTTATAAAAAATTTACCTTAACCTTTAAACCTCAAGTGTTACCACTTTTTAAAAGAGCATAATACAAATACAAATCAGAGTAACACGTACCTCTAAAAATATAAAAGAGGTAGGATCAGGTGCCTCGGAGGAGTAAGCATCCCCTGCCGACCGGTCACACATGCCGTGTGCTCATTTTCAAGATCATAATAAACGGAAGAAATCGGAGTCAGTCCGGTGTATAAATAATGGTCTAAAAAGAATGAAAACCGTCAATCAGCATGCATCTTAATGAAACATTGTACTTGCAAACAAGGTCATTGTATCGACCACAGAACTTACGTCAAAGATGATTTTAATCGAGGAAAATCTTGATATTCTTGTTTCAACAACTTGTTTGTTAGCAATTTATTTATCAGCAATTTATAAAATCTAGGAATTAAACAGGAAATAATGATTTTACTAAATATTGTTTTTTATTGTTTTGTAAAAAGGATAATTAAAGAACTCAATCAATCTATTAAGAATCTATACTTTAAAATGAAGGCTTTTTGCAAATAAACTACAAAATGCTTGCTCACACTTTTGGTGTTTCAACAAATGCGTGATGAAGTCCGTAAGGTATAATTGAATTTTAACTGATATTATTATTATTTTGAAATTAATCAAAAACGTACTTTCATTTTCGATAAACAAGCCCGAAATAGCAAAAATGAGAGTCAGATGGTGGACACGTTTTGGCAGATCCAAGTCAGGGATAGTTTGCATCAAAATATATACTTGCAATGAAATAATATTAAATGATTACGTAAAAAGTGAATATATTTACTGTGAGCCTATTTAGAGAATACATAGAAGTTAAGATTTGACAAATGTTGAATAAATAAAATGAGTCAATTCGTTTCTTTAGTGGGCGATTTTAGATTTGATACACATTCGCTCAAGAACTTTCCAGAACGGGGTAACCAAGAACGCGGATTGACTAATCAACGAAAAGTGTAGGACGAGTTCATCATGCATCGTGGGTAGATACCTTGGATCGGACTATTATTAATACAAAATGTTAAGAGATAAAATTGAACAATCAATGCAATTTTAGGATAAATGGTCTGAGTTAAGTTTTCGGGGTGCCCAGGAACAATTTTACTAATTGACATTATGGCGGAAAGTGTAGTGCGAGTAAACTATCGACCAGATACTTTGAATCTGACAACTTTGGTTTAAAATATGCATACAAATGGATAATTATAGAACGCCATTGTTGGCTTATAGCATAAAACTATAGGTACATTACGTCAAATTATCACTACATTTTGTCAAAGTCCATTACGTGGTGTGAATATATATCTTTACACTAGGTCAAATCGTTATTACGTAATGTCAAAAGCACGTAAGGTAAAGTAAAACTTTTTGCGTTGTGATGTAAAATCATCCTTACGTTATGCCAACATTCTACAAACAAAAGTCATTACATCATGACATTATTTCGACACTGCATTACATGGGGCAAATGTATCCTTACATTATGTCAACATTTTTTACATGCTATCAATATATCCTTACATTTCATCAACTCTTTAATACATGGTGTTAATGTAGTAGTATTTTCTTTGTTTGATAGCAAGGAAAATGCCACGTCTCAGGTTCTTTATATTTATTATAATTATTTCATTATGAAACCTGTAAAAAGGTTAACAACAGCAATTTAAGCATACATTATAACAACAAATATATCTTATTAATACAATGATGTTTTCAAAGACTTAAACACGAATAAATTTTTTTAAAAAAGTTAACAATAGTTACTGAGTAAATGCAAAAGAACTATAAGAGTTATTCCCCTTATATCAAAGTGATATACACGTATTTATATAAGAACTTGAACATTAATGAGTTCACATTCACTTTTATAAATAATAATCATATGAGTTACACAACTCTTATGCATAATATAATATATATATATATATATATATATATATATATATATATATATATATATATATATATATATATATATATATATATATATATTTCTATACATGTATACCTGATTGTGGATCAGGGTTCCAAATTGTACAATACCCGATTAATGGGTGAATACTGAATGACAGATAGCCGTATTAATAAACATACAAGACTGATATGAAAACCTTCATATACATGAACTTTGATTCAATCAAAGCTTAATTTGATCATTATTAATTGATACTCAGTATATTGCATTAAAATTACATTGAAAGTAAGAAACAGATTAATTAATGGAAAATAAGGAATTAGTAAGAAAACGAAGGCCAACTTACAGTCGATGTCCTGGAGTCTTTCGTGATCAATTAATGAAAATAGTCAGGAGGTCAAAATATCTCAACTGGCTGAAAAACTATTGATCTATTACTGACCAGCACGAAGAACTTCGCGGGAAGCCCTCTCAACCAATAAAAAACAAGGATCTATATACTACCCTCAGGACTTATATGAATAAGTAAAATAAAAACCAAAAGTATTGTATGCTTTTATTAATTACGGAAAGTCAAAACATCGCGGATATTCGAAAATGCGAATTGTAGAAATTATTAGTTGCATTTGATATTTAATCATTTAAATAAAAACATATTAAAAATAACACTCTACCACATTATAATTAACACATTTTTTCATTATGTCAAAGCCTTATAATTTGATGCCAAAAGTACATTACTTGATGCAAAAATATCTTGACGTTTTGTCTAAACTTTATAAGATGATGTGAATAAATCTTAACATTAGGCTAATTCTCTATTCCGTGATGTACACGCTCCATTACATTAAGTTGAAACATCATTCCGTTATACAAACACGATTATCCTAGGCCTTTATATATACATTATGTCATGTTTTAAATTCAAAATTTACAACATGACATATACTTAGAATTGGTACGCCGATTTACCCAAACAGACCCAGAAAACCCCAACAGAAAATACTAGGAAAAAGCAGTGATTTATTAATACGTGTACTACGCGGCTATGTTAAGGCTGCCCGATTAATTTCACAGCGATATGTAGAGAGTCATTTGTCTGTACTTCATAAGATATGACGTCATAGTTAACTTTGACGTCACGATCTGCATTCCTTTCGATCGTTCTTAGGGAATGTATCGTAACGTAATAAGTGATATTCATTGTGCATAATATAAAACCGCTTCATTCCTTTACATAGACACTGTTATAAATACTAGTGATACTAAATTCAATATCACCGATATGGAGTATTAAAAAAATCAACAGTTTTTAAGCTTCGTAATAGGTAAATAACTATTTATAAACTAATGGTTTTGAGACTCCCCCTGCTACGTGTAATCTAATGAATGGTGATATGTATATGCATATAAAAAACGGCTTGGCACAAGTGAAAGATAAAAACAATCTTAGTATATTTTAAGTGAAATCGGGAGAGAAAATAAGTACCAATGTGAATCTTGCTGGGGGAAACCTACCAATTGACTTGATTTTGTGTAAATCGAGCCTAAAAGGTAAAAATGTGCCTAATTTCGATGGCGGTGCGAAATGTTTTGACAATATTTCAAATAAACGAAATATTTATATGAACCCCCAGCAAGAACTGCAAAATACATTACTTATCGAAGGATTTTTCATAAAAATATTTTTGATTTAATGACATTATTCACTTGTGCCGAAGCGATTTTATAGATTATTTACCGTGTTAGAATACACCCGTCACGTGCTTAAAAAAATATATGACGTCACAAAAATACATCTAATTTAGTGTTGGATGTCACTGTTAAATTATGTAATAAAAGTTTAAAGAAACTCGCTCTGTTAAAGTATTTGTCGATAATTAAAATAGTATCATTTTTCGATATAAATTTAGCTTCGGACAGCCTTAACATAGCCGCGTAGAATGAAAATATATATAAGCCTACGTAAGTTTTTTCTGAGAGCTGTAAGTGACTTAGTTGCTGACTATTTCCCGAGAGTGAATGAACGTCTACGTACTTAAAGACTTAAAATGGAAGTCTTCTCGTGCTCATCGGCCCTTAAATACTTAGAATAAAATAAAAGCTTAAATTAAACCCTTTTTGTTTTAAAATCTAAATATAAAGATATTTAATTTTATCTTTGGTTATACTTTTTAACTTACAAATTAAGTTCTTTACTACACACTCAGTCATTAAACAGTCAAGTTCTTTATCATTCCAAAGCATGTATGCCGTGACGCAGAAACCCAGTACATATCTAATTTTGTAATTTCACATTTAATTAAAATATACGTTGCTATTGGTATTTAAATTAAGGAGATTGACCCTAACTGGGTATGGCCGTTCTGCTACAAAATTATTATGCTATTGTTATTATTTTGCAGAGGGGTGGGAATAATGTTTGTGGAGGGAGTACCCTATGTTTCTACGAATGAATATTCCCCCTTTCATTCAAGAGGACAATTGATAACTTAATATGAAATAAAATCTACAGTACTGTTGACATTGTTATTTCAAAGATGTTATACTTGGGAATGTGTTTCGTTTGTTTTAAATCTCTAACTAATATAGAATATTCTTCTGCTAGCTTAAACCAGTTAGTAAGTTCTGCTGTAAAAAAAACTGTAATGTGTTAATATTAGAGTAGTAAGTAATATATCTATATTTTTCTTTAAACAACGAATCTAAACATAAACATTAAAGATCAAACTTATTTTGAAATATAATGAATAAAAACAAAATTGCTAATTTTTTTTTAAATTTCCCTTTATTGGGTGACCTTTACTGGTTCCGTTCCGTTCCACAAAGTTCCAATAGCCCCTGGATCCATTCTGGAAACAGATTACCGTTTCTATGTATAGAGAAAAGCCAAGGATATCCTTGTTTGCATAACAAAATGATGTTTCAACAAAAAGTAATGGAGCGTGTACATCATGAAATAGAGAACTGACCTACAGCGAAGACTTATTTACATCACATTATTAAGTTTATACATAACGTGATAAATTTATGACATCAAGTTATAAAGTGTTGACATTATAAAACGATATATTTAAACCATGTGATAAAGTGTTGATAAAATGTAAAAATATATTGATATCATGTAACAAAATGTTGACATAATGTAAGGATAGAATCGCGATATGTACTGCAATGTTGATATATTTTAAGGATATATCGATATCATGAAAGAAAATGTTGACATAATGTAAGGATACATTTGCCCCATGTAATACAGTGTCAAAATAATGTCATGATGTATTGACCTTTGGTTGTACAATGTTGGCATAACGTAAGGATGATTTTACATCACACCGTAAAAAGTTGACATCATGTAAAGACATGTTTACTTCACCTAACGTGCTTTTGACATCACGTAATAACGATTAGACCTAGGTAAAGATAGATTCACACCACGTAATGGACTTTGACACAATGTAATGATAATTTGACATAATGTACTTTTATTTTTATGCTATAAGGCAGCGATGGCGTTCCATAGATAGTAATGCATAATCTAGCGTGTTTTAATTTCATACTTTTTTATACCACGACAAATTGATTGTAAACCTTAGACATTAATTTGTAAATATTAATGAACAGATTATTGTATTCTACGTTTTTAAGTTGAATGGGGATTCCCCCTCCAGATTGTTTTTCAAAACCGTCCTATATCTGAAATTCTTATTTGGGAGAGTAATACAAACTATATCGAAAATTGACCAAAACAACCAAATTTAGAGAGAGATACACTAAATACCAAATCACTGATTTGAAATAAATACAATATGAAGCTTATTTTGTTTCGGTCAGCTGCAACAAACAGGCCACGTACATTTATATATTACACATTTCATTTTAGATTTTTCATCCCTGCCCGCTCCTCTAATTATCAAACAATGCAGTTTAATTTTTCATTTCAAATTTAAAGAATAAGGTGAGAAAAAATCGGACAAAGTATATACAAAAATGAACAAAAATATGGTTCAACATATTACGCATTATATGATAATAGTGTGTAGTGTTACTTCCCGCGCTTGCGCGGGCTATCATCTAGTAGTAAAGACGAATATATATTAGAAACGATAAAAACAATTTCAAGTTGCTTGCAATCATACTGGTAAAATGATTTTCTAGTGCTACAAATCGATAGGGTGACGAACAAAAAACAACAACTAGTCTACTCGAACTTATGGCATAGGTAACGGGACCTTATTCGCCCCTTTCAACGTGATGGAAATGACGCTCCCATTGTTTTCTTCATCCTCAATAGCGTTCACAAACACGGGGATTATATGGTCCGTGCTACAAACAATAACAAAATATGATAACATGTAATTTGTGGATAAATGCCTCTATCACATTTCAACAACCGATCAGAAACCGGTGGACTTATAAAACTGGGCGACAGTCCGGAGACCAGAAGTTGTCATGATGCCCAATTTCCGCCATCTAAGTAAGTGGACCGGTTATTTTTTATGTCGACAAGACTTCTTTTTGACGATTGACGGAACGTTTCGGGAAGAATAAAACACTAGGGTGATTTAATGGATGGAAGTCCTGAAAGATCGACAGCTGTAGTTTGTCGATTGTCGACTGACTATATGTAGCAGCGGCTCGAAGCTCGCTAATTGGGCGTCGAACGATAGTATCAATATTTGCCATCAGTTTCATTAATGACTGTTTTGAGTTTACATTTTTCCAGTACATTTTTCATGCATTCGTTTTTTGTCCCTTTCTATCGTTCAGCCATTGGTTAAAATGTGACAGAGACATAAAATGAACAGCAAGAAATGTTTTTCACGTCCCGTAAATTCATTTATTTACCTCATGATCCCAAATTTTTCAATCACTTGTTGAGCCAAATCTGTTCCGACAAATTTTGAGTCGTCATCCATTTTTATCATGTCTGTGTCTACAAAAGCTGGACAGAGGCAGACTAACCGGACGCCATTATTTACTACATCCGGGTGCATCTACAAACAAAAGAGTTGTTGAAATATAACATATTGATTACGTACAATTATGTATTCAAAGAAAAAGGTAGGATTTTTCGTATATATTGCAGAATAGCCCTCGACGTCGAGAATTGTTTATCTAAAGCAAATACCCGAATAATGTACAAGAATAAAGTGTTGGCTGGAAGTTTTAAGGGTATATCTAAAAGTATAAAGTGGAAATGTTAAATTACTTTGTAAGGCTGGGAATCTGGAGGGTACGTGCTCTAGTTTGTTATAAAGTGGATGTCTCTTAGAGTGTATATGATACCTTAATGTGATCATTATTAAGGGGATCACTGGTTGACCTGAGGGTAGAGGTAATTAAATATAAACTGGAAATCTGGAGTGCTGTTAATTATTGTTTAAGTTTAAATTGGATAGCTGGGTATAATGAAGAAACGTGGAATAACATGGTATGTTTACTGTCTACAATACTTACTGACCAACTGCTAGTGTAACCTACAACTCCGTGTTTACTGTAGGAATACTTACTGACCAACTCCTGGTGAAACCTATAACTCTGTGTTTACTGTATTGAATACTTATTGACCAACTCCTGGTGTAACCTATAACTCCGTGTTTACTGTATTGAATACTTATTGACCAACTCCTGGTGAAACCTATAACTCTGTGTTTACTGTAGGAATACTTACTGACCAACTCTTGGTGAAACCTATAACTCTGTGTTTACTGTAGGAATACTTACTAACCAACTCCTGGTGTAACCTATAACTCTGTGTTTACTGTTTGGGAATACTAACTGACCAACTCCTGGTGAAACCTATAACTCTGTGTTTACTGTAGGAATACTTACTGACCAACTCCTGGTGAAACCTATAACTCTGTGTTTACTGTAGAAATACTTACTAACCAACTCCTGGTGAAACCTATAACTCCGTGTTTACTGTATTGAATACTTATTGACCAACTCCTGGTGTAACCTATAACTCCGTGTTAACTGTTGGAATACTTACTAACCAACTCCTGGTGTAACCTATAACTCTGTGTTTACTTTTTGGGAGTACTTACTCACCAACTCCTGGTGTAACCTATAACTCTGTGTTTACTGTTGGAATACTTACTGACCAACTCCTGGTGTAACCTATAACTCTGTGTTTACTGTTTGGGAATACTTACTGACCAACTCCTGGTGTAACCTATAACTCCGTGTTTACTGGCCGCGTAGGCGGGAGTATAATTCACAGGGAAGATTCCTATAATTAAAATGATGCAAGTCATGCACAAAAGCAGGAACGCAGAATAAAAAAAATCACAGTACAAAGTGTGTTGAAGAAATAAAAAAAGAACCGGATAGATGTGTTTCAATTTATAAAACGAAAAAAGAAAACCCAATTGTTTTTAGAGACGTTTGGAGGAGAATAACCAATGTAATTAAAATCAGATGTTAGATCCACTCGCTTACTCGTTTGTGTAGCGAGTAAGCAAGCGGATCTAGTTTTAATTAGATTGCAGTCTTACCAGCCAGAGAGGACATATTCAGTATAAGGCCCCCTTTACCGCCCTTGTCCTTCCGCATGTATTCCATCCCCAGCATGGTTCCGCGGATCGTCCCGTTCTACAACAGAACATCGGCAAAACAGTCAAGCTTCTTTATGTATTATGCCGACATGAGCTTTCAATTCAAAGATATCTATCTCTCGAATACCGGGTATGAAAAAAAAGTTTTCACAGAGAAAGTTATTACATGTAATGTGTAATGGCTTACAGATAGGTCGATCTAAGTTACGGAACTAATGTCCTATCCCCATTATATATTGCTATATAAAAACATATATCATTAAAAATGGTATCAAAATAGTTTGTATCCTTTTAAAATAATACAATTTTGATAATAAACTATCTTTTAGATTGATAAAGGCCGCTCACGTCGGTTGGTAATTCAATATATGCCATTTCTATTTTATATATAAAATCGTAATTTATAAATTAATAATTCTGTAATATCATATTATTGTATCATTTCTGTCATATACAACGACTAAACACTACTTAACGTCTTACTAAGGGAAACGGAAATCGGTATAACGTACTCCTCCCCTCTTTCCGCTTACAATAGAGAACTCGTGGTACTTGTTAAATGTAATTTACAAACCAAGGCAGTCGGACAACAACAGATCTATGTCAGTATTTACCCCCCCCCTCCCCCACCCCATCCCCTCTAAGGACAAGAAGTCACAATATAACGTTAAACCGATAAAATCTCTCAATGAAAAAAAAAAAAAAACAAAGTTAATATAGTACTTAGACATTTAAATCCGACCATATGTTGTACGTTTGCTATATGGGATTATCATAGAATCAATAGACCTTCTGTTCCAAAAAATTGACTACTTGATTGATATGGTTAACAAGTTGCATTTTCAGCATAGCTATTGATTGACAGTGGCGTTTTAGCTTATAGAATAATATAGATGACAGGTGCCCGGTGACAGGTGAAATCGTTACCAGGTTAACGTCGATGCATTGCTGCCAGTTTTTCTCATTCACAATCCCTGCGTTGTTTACCACCAGATCAAGTTGTCCATATGTGTATTTGGTTTTCCTGAAAACCTCTGTCAAATATATTTATGACTATTAAATAGAAAGCAATCCGTAATAAAAAATATTATTGCCACTTTTTGAGGTACGCATACATTTTAAATTTAATTCAAAATTGTCTGTTAATAAAATAATGACATGTGACTATGCATTTAGATCTTTTTAGATTTGTCAGACAAAAAATTATTTGAAAAACCTTTGAGTTGCTCTGTATCCGTGACGTCACACTGCTGGGATATGACGTTTTCGGCATACTTTGATTTGAACTCTTTGTAAGTTTTCTCTAATTCACTTTGATTAACGTCGGAAATACAGACCTAGTAATGAATTAATAGAATTTATTAAAGGCCTACATACAAATTCAATAACACTTATTAATGTCTCAATCAAGAATATAAAGTCATAGATTTAAGACGATTAATTAAATGCAAGACATGGTACATGGATCTAAGCTAAATATTCTGTGTACACAAGATTATTAAGTAATAATATACTCTTTAAAACCCAAAAGGAGTACTGTATTCTAACCTCTTTTTTCTTATAATTAAAATACAAGATATGTTCTGTTGAGTGATTTTGCTGGAGAACGTTTTAAATCTAATATACATGATGCATGACGACTTGTGATAAGACGTTTTAAAAATCTTAACAAGCGGAAAAGTTAACATGAAGTGTATTTACATACATCAACCTCCCACACATATTATTTAAAAAACGTTCAGATTTGTCCTTGATCGGTCTATAAACTTTAAAAACATACAAACACATATTTAGGGTTTTCCTTGTGACTTGATCTCTCTCTCTCTCTCTCTCTCTCTCTCTCTCTCTCTCTTACCTTACTCCCCCTCTCCAGGAGGACTCCGGAGAAGACCTTCCCCAGCCCCTGGGCCGACCCTGTCACGACAGCCACTCTCCCAGAAAACATCACTGCGACCTGTCTTGTTTCAGTATGACCAGGCAAGTGTATACCTACACTTGTGTAGGTATAAAATCCGAAAGTTAAAAAAACAAGTTTTCACTTTATAACAGCGTATGCTCAGGGGGGCTCCTGACCTTTGATCCTTAACTGTGACCTAGCTAATAGTTTTACAACTGATTTCCCGTCTTCTTTAATACAGATTGACTGCATGCATTTCCTTACTATAGGGGTAATTGTAAATCACATATTTAAAGTCACCAGGCATGTAGAAGAGCGACTCTTGACACTGTCTTTATGTAGAAAGTCAGTAATGTAATGTAATCCTACAAGAGATAGAGGTGTAAGTATGATCGACTGTGCAAACCGTTCATGTATAGTTAAATAAACACCATTATCCTGTATAAATACAGCAGTATGGACAAAGTTGCCAATTTTGTTGTTACTTGTTCATGTATTAGATTATTTCATGTCCATATCCTCGTTGCTTATGTCTCGGGGAGAGAGAGAGAGAGAGAGAGAGAGAGAGAGAGAGAGAGAGGTATGTGTTTTACTTACACGTGTACTAGTATTGGGGTTACAGCTGACTCCTGTTGGTTCTGCATGACCACGTTCAATTTTATAGACGGCTAGCACTGAGTCTCGCCCGACACCTGGTTTTAATCACGACCCAGATGGAACATAAATTAATGATAATTCATTATATCTCTAAAGGTTTTTCTCTACAAGAACAGTGGTATATCCGTGTTTCTTTACAGAAATGTGGATTCTATTTGCTAGTGTTTATTTCAAAAGGGCCAAATAACAATCCTTATGTACAAGCTGTGTACTTTACAATGACATAATAACAACAATGGACTGCAAAGAAACCCTTTGTGGTAAGAAAACTTTTGTTATCCGGGCTCATTGCGTAAGCAATCGCCAGGCTATAAAAGCTACAGTGCACGATTCATCTATCTATCTATCTACTAGTATCTATCTATCTATCTATCTATCTATCTATCTATCTATCTATCTATCTATCTATCTATCTATCTATCTATCTATCTATCTATCCAGTATCTATCTCTCTATCTATCTATCTATCTATCTATCTATCTCTCTATCTATCTATTTATCTATCTATCTATCTATCTATCTATCTATCTATCTATCTATCTATCTATCTATCTATCTATCTATCTATCTATCTATCTATCTATCTATCTATCCATACTTTGTGTCCTAGCTTTTATCTATTCGCCTATCTATTTATTTATTTGATGTTCTGTGAGTCAACACAAGTAACTCAAACATTGAAGCATAGTTGAGATTTCTTTAAGGTACTAGTTAGTACATAACAAAAATACACGTACCGGATAGAACCACGTATGTCAGATATGTCTTATCTAATGCATTATTATAGTGCGCGGTCCTAGGATGAATTTAGTATATTTCTTAAAAAACACCATGTGTTATTTTAAAATTCGAATAGCTATTTAGCTAGCAATATTATCCAAAACATTAAAATGTATACCTACTAAAAATAAGTAAATTGAGGGTCATTCCCAGTAAAAACCAAAGAATTCAAACAAATACTCCCAATATGCATATTTTTATTCGGAGAGTAGTACTCAAAAGCTTTATGAAGAAAACCAACTTAATTAATTTTTTTGGATGGCAGTTTCCATGGAAATCAGAATTAACCGAAAATGATCTATTTGACAGAACCCCCCCCCCCCCCCCCCCCCGAAATATAGCGGTTTTAACTTACATGTTTCTTTTTAACACAAAATATGTTAACCCTTTCAATATCACACCATGGTTTGAACATTCCCCACTGACAGGAATTGTGAGGAATTTATTTTAGTTCCTCAAAAATTAAAAACTAATTGAATTTGGAGTTTTAAAGTATCAAATTTAAATAGGCAATTTTTCAAAATGTAGAAAATACCCAATTTAACTATTTACTACTTTATACTTTTACTACCCATAATTCCGAATTTCCATAGGTAGAAATTTAAAAACGTCATCATAGGTGGCTTTGTTTGTAGTAATGGGAGCAAAACAATTTTATTTAGTTTTGATTTAGTGAAAATGTATCATTATTTAGGAGAGTAACTAAGTAGTTATCATAGGAACCACTCTTAGAAATCATGATTTAAAAATTAACATCTTTTTAAACGAAGGAAATTGTATTTGTGACTGAACGTAAACAACAATAAAGCAGATACATGTATATTCTTATGTTACTTTAAATGTTGATATATAAACTATAATGTGCGTGTCACAGAGCTATTTCCATTTTTGGTGTTCGCTTGAACGTTGACCAGGTAAAATAACCTATATTTATAAGAGTTATTCCAAGTGTTTGATTAGTTGGGCTGGCGCTGTTGATATCGAACCTTTGCTTGATAGAAATGTAAAATATATCAACAATTTACATTTTGTATAATAAGGTCATGATCATCTCAAAGAAAATGTGAAAACAAATATTCCATGTAATTTGTTAGAACAGTTTTACTGTTAAATCTTTTAACACAATGACAAATCCAAATTTACATTACATCAATATACAATCCAAAGAAATCTTTTGACAATACGCAAATTTGAGTTTTATGATACATGAATGGCTGAAATCTATTCAAGAGAAACAAAATTACGTTCATAATATATATATATATATATATATATATATATATATATATATATATATATATATATATATATATATATATATATATATCTATCTATCTATCTATCTATCTATCTATCTATCTATCTATCTGAAGAAAACTCAATTTTTGCAGTAGGCAAAGTTTAAGAGTGCGTTTGAGTGCGTTTCAACTACACCAGTGACTTGCGATGTACATTGTAATATACTTTTTACATTAATTCTTTTATTTATTTTCAAAATGCGACTAATGTTGTTTGACTGAAGATCAAAGGTTTTACATACCAATTGGATTTTATACATAAATGTTCATTTTTAAAACATTCAAATGAGCCATAGTTAAATACTACATGGATCACATGCACATTCTTTGATACCATAGAAAAAAATCAGTAAAATGAATGCAACAAGTGATGAAAATTAAGTGTTAAGGATAAATTATATGAAGTATTTATCCAACAATATTTAGAACTTCTATCACAAGTTACAATTTCTTCTTACATGTAGTATAAAGTGTAACTAATTAAATTTTTTTTTAAAAGAAAAAACCAAAAAAATTGACGGTAATTACATTTATTTATCAGGTCCTACTGTACTGAGTATTTTTAGATATTTCAAACATCATTTTGTGACGTTACGGTTCTACAAAATGTGTTCTGATTGATAATTCTACATTGTAAAGGCACATAAAAACTCATTAACGAATAATTGATTACTGTTGTTAAAAAAATACACTTTTAAAGTGACAAGTGCAATTGGTAAACTTAATGTTTAAGTAAAAAAAATAGTTTTAACTTTAACTCTTAACTTTAACTTAAGAGGACCGTGTTGAATCCAGTATAATCAACAACGGCGTTCACAAAATAACGCACCATGTTCCTTTTGTTTAATTGCATTCATATCATATATATAATTAACATTGAACAAGGTTATTGCAATTTCAAGGTTACTTTTTTAATCTTCGATATGTTCTATTTCCATATCACAAACATTTTAAGACATCATATCCAATACATTGTTAAACATATTTTTTATAAAACAACTGTTGCATTTACTTCACATATGAAGTCAAACCCCATAAAAAGACTCTCTAAGTTGATTGTTTACGAATAAAGCGAACAATTATTTAGTCTGAGCTTTAGATAATTGTCCATCTAATAAATTTATATGATTGGAATATGTTAGATATACGTTAACTGTAATCATGGTAGGTTACAGTGTATTACAAACCATTTCGCACCGTGTGCTTTTCACGTTGTGAATACCTAGTATCTGCATCAAAGGTTGGCAAATTTAAATCAACCATTCTCTGTCTGTTAGCAGCTCCTATTTTATTGTATTGTATTTGACGACGTGCCTGATGGTATGAGAAATGGGCAGCTTGAAGGTCCCCTGCATTATGTTGACAGATCCCAAGGATCTCCAAGGAAATGTCTCTAAGGTTGAGAGGAATTAAATTATTTTCATCATGGTGGACTAGGTCCTTTAGATTATTATAAGCCTTATCAAAGCTGGAATCGTTATTGCTTTGTTTATAGATGAAACATTCTAGCATGTGTAACAAAACGAAAGGTGGAATATACAGCAAAGATAGTTCATTGTTTTGCTCTGGAATCAATTCATTAATGTAACAAATTTTAGTACCAAGAACGATATCTCGCGCCAATGCCTTTCTCATCTTTGTTGACAAGGACTGTCCGCCTACAGCCTCTGAATAACTGTTGTGATCTACATGTCCCTCATACATCAGATACGGTTTTGCTAACATTTCCTTCGTCTTCTCTAAAACGGATACTGCTTCCCTGTACCTGAGTGTCTTGTAATAATACATAGCAATGTACGACATGTCAGAAACACACCCAAACTGTGATACTAATCGAAACAACTGACTAGACTTTCTGTTAACAACATACATTTGTTTGTTGACACCAGTTTCATTTGACATGTTATGCAAAATAAAAGCAGGAACATGACCTTCTGATATTGTGACAGTGGTGAATATATCAACTGTAAGAAGGGCTACCATATAGGCATGTAGATCCGGTTTTGGAAGTGCATCATTTACCCCCATCTCTTGAATTAAATATATATCAAACGCAGTCTCTGACGTTAGACTTCTTTCGTTGGTATTGACTATTTGTCTTGGATTACAAAGGGCATCAATTAAAAGGGATCTGATTAATGGACAGTCTAGCAGGATTGCAACACCTCTTTTATACATTCCATACAATTGATGGAACAATTGATGTTGTTTATTGCCATGCATTTTACTCAAAAGCATATTGTTTTCTAGAATGAAAAAATTAGGACAGACTCCCTTATACACGCATTTTAGGAGAAGTTTAAAGCAGACCCAGAAACCAGCCAAGAGATTTTGTGGACACCAGAAATCTAGAGTGCTTTGTTGAATGGCCCAAAAAATAGTTGTTTTAATATGATGGGAACACAATGTTTTGTCTTCATCACTTAATCCTTTGTTAATCATTTTATTTAAGAATATTTTCAGCATTCCATAAGTTAAGAATTGTGTGTGATTCATTGAGTACACAATTTTGTATTCTGCCAGAGAGAAAGAAATTCTCCATTCTTTGTCTTCATGGTTTCCTAGTTTGTGTCCTATTGCTACGAAGTGACATCCATTTCTGACAATATCATTTACTACATGAGGTTGGGGCCATGAGTGCATGACATCTGTCTATCCATGAGGAGGCAGAAGGAGGCAAAAAATCAATGACAAAACAACCATTTTCATCGTATTCTACATCATGTAATTTACCTCTTCTGCTAGGCCCTTTTGTTTCGGATCCAGGAATATATGATTTGCTTTTCATCTCTATGTATTTAGAACTTGAGATATAACTCCTTTTACGCATTGTTACACAAACTGAAAAAATGTCTTCATTAGCACGTCCATATGGTAACCAAAGTAAAGTGAACCCTGGCGGACTTTTCGAGCTGTCAGCGAGAAACAGAACCTGTTTGTTTAAGTTAAAACATTTAGATTGAGAGAACTCCCAGATCACTTGATAATCCAATTGCCAATACATAATATCAATATCTGATTTTTGTAATCTAAATCCTTCTCTTTCGCTTCCACTATCCATTCTGTTGAACCCATCACATTTTCTTACTTGATTTTTCAGAAACACTTCGATGTCAACTATATCTCTCCTAGAGGCTATCTGTTCTCGGGTTCCAATCTCGAGACACATTCTTTCATACAATGCCTCTGACAGATTATGGACAGTCTTCCTGAGTTGATTAAAAAATCCACAATGCTCAAAACATTATTAATCATAAAAACCTACATTGCGCTGCTTTCTCCAATTCATAGATTTTCTTAAGAAAAAATGTCTTTGCTTTTTTTAGTTCTTTGAAAATCCCCGTTGATAATAAAAGTAAAATGTTTTTCCTGAAATTTGACATTTTTTAATGAATTATCCACGTTACACTATTCAAACTTTTTAGAGTGTTAAATTTACTTCATTAAATTTTATTTGTGAGAAATAAAAAAATCTAAGTAGTTAAATCTAACCTTTGCAAAGAGAGATAAATCTGTTAGAATATTAGTAACTTGTGCAATTAAAATTGAACAAAATAAATGATGTTTATATCAATCAGTACGGTACGAGATATTCAAACACAAGTTCTGACTTTGACTTAAACACAGCTTTTATCACGAGTAAACGGGCACATATTTAATCGGTGTTTATGTCTTGCTATACCTGAAGCTTTTTATTTCTATTTCAGAATGAAACTTTCATAAATTACCTTTTAATTTACCTTAAAATCTAATCAACTGAATGATGAAAAAGCTCTAAAGCGCTAGCACTGCAATTAGTTTAATTGGTTTGCTGTTTTGTAATAAGTATGTAAAAAATAGAAGCAAATATTGAAACGTCGATGATGAACAAAGTAAAATGTAAATTTGAGCGCGAAAAAAGAGTGAATTTGGATTTTTTAATGTTATAATTAATTTAGATCCACAGATATCTTAAATTATGAGTGAATTATAAGTAGTATGTTTAATCATAATACAGATTTATTGAATTATGTACATGTAATGTCACATATATGTATTTACACGTGCTTCTTTTTGTTACACCTTTGTATTATAGTTCATGAGAGTTTTTTTTTGCTTTTTCATATTTACAGACATAACCGACAGACTTGCAATTCATGCAATTTTGAAGCAATCTAGTGTTACCACGAAATTGAGCAAATACTTTTAAATTGTCCACAAAAAACATGGGAATCGGCTAAAGAACAAGAGATAGCATCATTTACAATCTCTTTTCATTAGCTGCACAGTAACTTTCGTCACTGAAAGAGTTACATGTATCATTTTTTAAAAGTCCAGTTGCTGACTTGTCCCAATCTTTCACCGAATTATCACAAGTTGCCTATGATTCGTCAGTTTGCGATAGTTCAGTGAAAAACTTCAGTTGACAACTTTAATACTGATAGCGAAACGTCGTCTTCGTCGTCAAATTCATCAGAATCACTGTTTTCTCTACAAGTGAATACGGCCTTTAAAAAAATTTCTGGATGGTGGAAGTTTGAACCTCTTCCCAAGCCAGAAGATTGCATCTAGAATTGTAATATGTTCTACGATTTTATCTACAAAACATAAAGTCATTGCGCCTAAAGCATCTACGAAGAATTTAAAGCTGCTGTGTTTTTTAATAAGCAAACAACCGTACCTGCCTTTTCCTGTATTCAAGCTTCACGGTCAAATTGGAAATATTACATATAAACTATAAATAATATTCAAAGAATGATTCCTTATTACTAATGTATATCATTTTCAATTTGTATACTTTAAAACAACATTATTTTATATATATATATATATATATATATATATATATATATATATATATATATATATATATATATATATATATATAATCTTTTCTAGTAACCGTTACGGTAATACATTAAAAAACAGGATGACCAATGATCTAATCGCTCACCTTGGCAACAATGTCTTCTGAAAAAAGTGTACATTCATCTTTACTATGTTGATTACACTTTCATTAAAGCTTTAAGCAACGAAATCATGTTGCAACAATGATACACTAACGATCCAATCCATAGAATTAAATTTTAATTTGGTGTAGCATTCCACCTTAAACAACAAAACTGCATAATGTACTATTTTGCCTTTAACAGGCCATATCTGATGTATGACAATAATGTATTCGCTGACAGTTATTTAGAGGCTGTAGGAGGAAAATCCTGGTCAATTAAAATGAAACTAGCATTGGCACGGGATATCATACTTGATAATAGAATATGTTATATCAATGAACTTTTACTTGAAAAAAAGACAAGCATAGAACACAAATGTTCTGTATTGTATATTCCACCTAGGATTCTTTTACTCTTGCTAAAATTTCTGAGTTCTAGTCATGTTGCCAAAGAGAGAGCTCAATTAGCTTTATCTGAGTTAGAATGCATATTAATTATTGATAAAAATACAACGTTAATACCCTTAGACTTCAGGGACATCTCCTGGGAGATCCTGGGGATTTGTCAACAGATGACAGGGAACCTCCAGGCTGCCTTGTATTCATACCAACAGTCACTCAGACAAGAACCATTCCATAAAATACAAACTGCTACCAAACAGAGAATTCAAGATTTATATTTAGATGAACCACCATATCAAGATTTAAATTTAGATGAACCACCATATCGTACAGCCACCAATAATTTCTATTAGCAACATGGAAAGCAAACTGTGCGAAATAGTTCGTATTCTAACGTGTATTAGTTGCACAGTTACATGCATTGGTACAAAATGATGAGTTTAGCAACAAGAGACCATTCAATATAACTGGCGAAAGATTTAGTTTTATTATTATCATTTTAGGGGGATATTTTTTTTTAAATTGCTAATATCTTAAACTGAGTTTTCTTATCAATTTCAATCAGTACAGCTGACTTCTTTTGCAATCCTATTCTCATTTAAACACATATTTTTGTTACCTATATGATATGTTTGTGCTCTTGCAATTGTCAAATATATTCCCCCCTTCTCCTCCCATTATCGGCATGAACTTTGAAGGAGGTGTATGGACTGCATGCATTGGTCATTATTTTGTATTCAAATACTGAAAAAATTGGTACAAAAGGACAGGAGAGAGGATGCTTAAAATATATTCTTTTGTGAGTTATGTAATGGCATTTCATTAGATTTTTGTTATGCATTATATAAGACCAAATTATGTCATGATTCTTGTTAACTGTAGCCTTTGATTTGTGCTGGGCTTCCCTTCGACAAGCTAAAAATTACCTTTACAATAATGTATATGTGGATACAAACATTCTAAATCTGTATGTACATGTAACGATCATCGGCTCGATGAGTTAATTAATTCTATGATATGTATATTTGCCATGGCTATTTTTTAATATGAATTGCGTTTTGTATTAATGTACTTGATTAAAGAATTTATAACAGATTAATTTTCAAAAAAGATTTTTTTAAAATTCCTTACGTGTTGTTTTACAAAATCAGAGCTACATGTAACATGATAACATAATTAAAGAGACTTGAATTATCAAAGCTTTAATGTACATATGGTAAAAAATTGTAAAAAATAAAATGTTCTTAAAATGAAATGAAAACATCAAGAGTTACACAATAACAAGTCACACAATACATATGATTAAAGCTCCATACATTTAATATATTCCAGTAAGATTGTCATAAAGAAAGTGTCGCAAGATCAAGAAAACTTGATAAGTACATTGTAATTAGAGTATGTAAATAAAGTTAAACAAAATCATTGACCGAAAATGTTTTTAAGTAAAGATTAATCATATTTAAACATACTGCTAAAAAATGAAAATACCATTAAAACGTCACGTGTTTGCGAAAAATTTGAAGAAGCAGAAATACACAGTAAACAACGCGTGTACATGTATGTAAAAATGTATAATTATAGAGAAAAAATTGTAAAAAAAAAAAAAAATCAAAAGAACGATTTAATCGATATCTATTCCTTTATAATTGTAGAAGTCAAGTTTGGTTCCAAATGCACTTGTCTCTGACTCATGCACTTTGTAATAAACCCTGATTACTACAGCTACTGTAACCAATTTTAATCTCACGTGCGAGAAATTTTCGCGAAGTTTGTAAATACATGTACCTCTTTGTTGCGAATATTGAATGCCGTGAACCGTTTGACTGTTGTTTAGTCCCAGAAAAGCAAGAGTTTTGCAGTACAATCACCAAAAACAAAATCTATAAAGGTTACGAAATGAGACATGGTTGCCTTTTTAGCTCACCTGAGCTGAAAGAAGCTCAAGTGGGCATTTATGATCGCATTTTGTCTGTCGTTCACCTGTCTGTCTGTCCGTAAACTTTTCACATTTTCAACATCTTCTTAAAAAAGTACTAACCCAATTTTAACCAAACTTGGCACGAAGCACCCTTAGGCAAAGGGAATTTAGAGATGTAAAAATTAAGGATCAAACCCCTTTCAAAGGGGAGATGATTAGGAATTATTAAATTCTTTTTATAAATATCAAAAAATCTTCTTCTCATAAACTATTTGGCCAGGAAACCTAAAACTTGTGTGTCAGCATCCTCTGTAGTGTAGATTCAAAATTATGAAAATCATGACCCCGTGGTAGGGTGGGGTTACAATGTTGGGTCGAAGATTTACATATAAATATATAGAGTAAATCTTTTAAAATCTTCTTCTCAGAAACTAATCAGCCAAAAAAGCTGAAACTTGTGTGAAAGCATCCTCAGGTAGTGAAAATTCAAAGTTGTAAAATTCATTACCCTGGGGGGTAGAGCGGGGCCACAGCGGGGGTGGGAGTCGAAATTTTACATAGGAATGTATAGAGTAAATTTCTAAAAATCTTCTCAGAATCTAATCAGCCAGAAAAGTTGAAACTTGTTTGGAAGCATCCTCAGAAAGTGTAGACAAGGGTGGGCCACAATGGGGGTCGAATTTTTACATAGGAATATAAAGGGTAAATTTTTAACGATTTTTGGGCTTCAAAGGGTTCGATCAGAGTTTAATGTAGGTTTATACCTTATATTTAAACAATTGTTTAGGATCTTTTTGAGAACTGCAATGCTCAATATATTATACTATATAAGGTCATCCTGGTAGAATAGGAACTAATTATGATAATTAACATTAGAATATTCAGGGGGAAACGGATTTTAATTATTCATACATGATCTAAATGTATTATACAACATTGTCCAAAAATTTTGTATTATGACTGAATGAAGCTGATTTAATCATACTTATTGTTCCCCAGGTGAGCGATGTGGACCATGGGCCTCTTGTTTATATGAACTCAAGGTTATTATTATATACTCACATGTCATTTGTACTAGTGTTTTAAAAAAACAAAATTATATTTGAGATTTTCTTTTATTGTACAATCCTAAATAACAATTTAAACTGAATTAATATATACAGATTTCTCTTGACTCTATAGCTGCAGTGCATTATCTAATGTTTAATCACTACAGGTGCTTGTTTCATTCAGGGGGTATATTATTTATATACAATAACATAGTTAATAGACCTCCTGTATGAAACAAGCGCCTATGTAAATCACTGTGCCTCAAACGATTATCAAAAACTTTGTATGTATTCATGTAATTTTCATAACTATATTTTAAGTTCATAATATTAAAGTCCGCTTTGGTAGATATATTATATAAATTTATGAATATTCGATACATATTATATTAACACCCAAAAAGTGACAATATGTTAAATTCAAGTCATTAAATACTTTAGAAAACGTTTATTTTTTTTTCAGGGAGAAACGTCTCGGCATAAAATGTCTTCCGGAGCGAATTGCATGGGTACTCGTGAATCCTTCCATCGGAGCGAAACGGCAGTTCCCCTGTATGGCTGTAAATAAACGGGTATCAGGAACAGTGTTCTATGGAACATCCAAGTGCAGCGAAATTTATAGTAAAGGTATGCATTTGAAAGTTCTAGCACTTCTTTAGAATAGTCCTTACCATGCATATAGCAGCTGTAATATAGTCTTGAACTTCCTATAGACTAGATAACATAATTAGCTCACCTGACTGGGGTTCAATTGCAATTTAAATTATTACAAAAAAGTTCTATAGCACTTCTTTAGAATAACGCTAGTCCTTTAATACCATGCATATAGCAGCTCTAACATAGTTTTAAACTTATTTCAACTGTAGCCTATGTGCTAGATAACATAATTAGCTCACCTGACTGTGTGAAATTATTACAAAAGAATGAATAGGCCAAGAACAAAATAGGTCAGAAAAGTTTACTTTAGTTGAGGTAGGGTAATATAGAAATCTTGAAGCCTGGAATTTGGGCGAGCTCACATTGGACAGAGGGGTTCAAACTTTCTCACTCTCCCACCTACCCCTTCTCTCTCTCTCTCTCTCTCTCTCTCTCTCTCTCTCTCTCTTGCTTGTTTTATTGTTAAATACAGTAATTGTAATATGAATATTGCCCTGATGCAGGTTGCGGAGGCAGAGGGAATTTTCAACTTCCTTTCTGAACCAGAGAAGAGACAGGCCCTGCAGTTCTTACTGTCTGTGGTTAGACGATACAACTCTTCAATAGTACTAGATACTTCCAGAACCAGTGAAAGTTGTAAAACAGCTAAGGATAAGGAACTTGGAGATGTTATACAGACTTTCAGTCTACTCCTGGAAAAACAAATATCAAAATTAGAGGAGGAATTGGAAAAATCTGTGAGGGGTGGTGTAGACCAGTGTCTATCAGTAGAACCCGCCTGTGAAAGCAATAGTGAAGACAAGCAACAGCACACCGTATACACTTACAGTGTGATTGAAAATACTGGCAATGAGGAAAAGCAATCTTACAGTTTGCAACATCTTCCTCCAAACAGAAGTAAAAATTTATTTGAAAGAATTTATTCCCCTTTGTTTACTTGGGAAAACACTAAATATGATAGACTGGAACACAGAAAAAGAAAGCCAATAGAAAGAAGGCAACCAATTAAACTGCTTGTTAAAACGGCCTACAAACAAAGACTTGCAGAAAATGGAGAAACTGCATGCTTGGGAAAAGATGACAGAAAACAAAATTTCTCTTGCTTACTCTGTGATGATAAATTTTCCCAGGAAACTCCTTATTTACAGCACCTGGTGTTTGTCCACCGATCAAGCCCTTGTTGTTGTAGATTCTGTCATCAACTGCTCACATCTACTCAGTCAATCCAAACTCACAACTTGCTCTGCGGCGAATCAAACCATCTTCAAACTCTGAATAGTAGAGAAACTTTAAGAAATCTTCTAGCTCCAAATCTGATTTCCTCTGGGACAGAAAACCAAACTCATGCAGTTGAAAATAACTCCTCTCAAGAAATATTGGAAACACAATCCAAGGATTCATCATGTTCTAGATCAAGACCAGCAGGACAATTCCACAGGCAGGTACATACAGGTGAGTCCAGGTAGTTCTAGGTGAGGCCAAGTGCTAACTAATTGTCCAGTCCTCCAGTCCTTTAAAGGTGGAGACATGATTTAACTGTTGTACAATGTACATTGTGTAGACGTTATTGAAATACACAGTCACAAACTGTTTATCATTCAAATTTTAATGATTGCGTAGAATTAGTGTTTATTCTGTTGCATTTATGCATATCTTTATACAACTTTATCATTTGTGTGGTTTTGTGCTTGTGAACTGAACTTAAATTTCAGAGGAGAAGCCATTTCAATGTTGTAAATGCAGAACCAGTTTCAGAACCATGAAAGGTTTGCTGAAACACAGACAGACAAACCGACACCTAGTGAAGGAAGGAAATGTCATCAACGAAAAAAAATATCTGTGTTCAATGTGTGGAAGAAAATACTTCAGGTTAGCCCAACTTAGCCACAATATTCTCCATGTTCTTACATGATTAAACAAGATATTATCATATTTAGAAAATACTATTTTCCTCAGAATTAATTCACTCTTTTTCTAATGGAAAATTGAAAAGGACCTCAGTGATATTGAAAAAATTATTATTGGAAAAGGGCAATTCTGTGGAAAAATATTATATTCCAAAATAAAATAATACCATATGAGTATAAACCAATATACTATTTATTCTTTATAATTCAATTCACCATCATTAAACACAAATCAGACAAATTTTTGCTTCATTATAGGAACAGTAGTATAAAATTTAAGCGTAAGGTCATGCAAATTTATGTGATTTTAGCACAGGAGAATATCATGTCAACACAAAAGTATACACAAGTGTACATTTTTTGATTTAGCCAATGAAATAAAGTGTTGCAAACAGATATCAAATTATTTTGTTTTAAACAGTGTATAATAACTGCATATAATTTTTGAAAATTGTTGGGAAGTTATTCAAACTTTCTTAGGGTGATTTCTAATGTACTTTAAAATGCCTCTACATGTATTCCCAAAAATGCCTCTACATGTATTCCCAAACAATTTTTTTCAAATAAGATATTTTTATAATAAGTTTTTAAAGGATTTTTACATTGATCAATGTTTCAGAAAGCAATCTCTCCAGCGCCATTTAAAGAACCACAAAGAAGAAGCTCCACATCAGTGTGAGTTCTGCAGCTTCACTTCCAAGGAGGCAAACAATCTGAAGCGACATATGGACCTCCACTTTGAATCTAAACGTAACTTTGTGTGTGAAGTCTGTGGGGCAGCATTTCATGCCAAGAACACACTTGACACACACATAGCCTTTAAGCATAATGATTCCCGGCTGTTTCAATGCAATGTGTGTGAGGCAACATTCAAGGTGAAAAATGCCCTCAAAAGGCATAGTCTGGTGCACAGCGAGTTGAAGTCTCACAAGTGTTGGTGTGGTGTAGGGTTCAAACGATTGACTAATTTAAGGCGACACACGTTGCGGATCCATGGAAGCACTGACGGATTACTGCCCCCGGTCAAGCGAGTGAAGTCTCTAGACTCAAACAAAAAAGCACCTGTATCAAGAACAGACCTTGTAGAACATTCTGTTTCAGACCTCTCTGTTGCTGACACCAATACTCATGTGGTGCCCTTTAACCAGGATACCAAAGTGACAAATGGTGCCTCATTGGTGCCTTTGCCACAGGATACCTATAGGGACCAATTACGAGGTGTCGCAGATGTATCAACTGGACAAGGTGAAACCTGTGGTAGTGGAATAACTGTTGCTCCTATTCTGTTGAATAATAAAAATAATGCTAGTCTACATAAACTATATCCTGACAACCCTCAATGCAGCTTGTCGGCTTTGCCTCAGTCAGTGGGGCTTTCAAATGTTATTAGGCAGATACAAGAGGTGTTTGATTTGTCTTAAATAAATATGCACAAATAATGGTTTAACTTTTTATTATTGGATGGATTGTAAAAAATCTGAGAATTACAGAAACAAAAAGGCTGACCGAGAGACTATACTATATGTATTCAAATAAATTAGTTATAATAGCGAGCACAGCTCGCTGCGCGCCGGCGAACGAAGCGAGCGCTAAGAACCAGTGTGCGCGAGAAAAGGAACGAGTCAAACCTACAGTTCATCAAAGAAAATTTTTTGTCTACGTCCCATAATGCTATCTAATGTTTTCACCCGTGGTGCTATGCCAAAAATGGCCGACTTTTAACTCGCAATTTAGGGTGTCTTAAAGTTTGAAGACACGTTTTGAGTACCGCATATATGTGCTTTGGAGAGTTTCAAAAGATTTGTTACATGCTTATTTCCCGCGATAAATTTAGAGGTGGATCAAACATCTGTAATGAGTGTACTAGCTATTTCAGTATAAACTGCGATACTTGCCTCATTGACATATGATTTGTTTTTAATTTTTTTATATAGAGATTATATAGATATATACTAGCAAGAGCCATGATACTTTAGTGTTCATATCGATCCATTTTTAAGCTACAGAATTGTGCATGCATGTTCAGTAGGCAGGTAAGTATATGAGTAGGGAGGAAATAAACAAAAGGACATTTTGAACTAAATAAAAAGGAATAAAATGAAAAAATAAACAGTTTAAAAATTTATGTAGATACTGCATATAGCCAAACCATTAAATTTAAAAGTGGGAAATTACACACCTACAAACAGGGACCGGGCTCTCTCTCTCTCTCTCTCTCTCTCTCTAGGTTGACAATGATGCAAGGTATGTGTAATTCTTGCTGTGCTCGCCAGAACGGTAGCACCGCAAAACATATTATGGCTAACGTTACTTGGTTTGTGATCGATGCTTATTACATTGTCTAAAAAAAATTGCTTTTTATAGCTTTCTGGAAGGGAGGTATATTTTTAAAACCTTTTTTTAAAAATGACATTTTAAGTTATACTCTGTGGATGTACATATACCAAGGTAGAGGAAAGGGAAGAGTTACATGTACACAGTCATAGGGAAAAAAATTATGTTTAAATATAACATTTTTTTATAGTTTCAAAAAGTGATTTCGGGTCGACTGAGAACACCATTTTTTAATTCAATTCGAAATGTTTGAAGAACGACTGCTGCGACCACAACGCACCCAAAACCACTGTAAACAAAACAGCGTGTCCTAACATAACCCGGTTTGTCGTTATAGGTAGGAAGGGGGGGTTTGTATATAAACTTTTTATATGTATACACAATTCAAATATATATTTAATCACTATAGCGTTCAGCAATAACAACAGAAATAGTAGAAAATGTGTTTGACTTTACTAATTTATGTGGATTTTTCTAGACTGTTGAAAATGAGTCATTCGTTCTCTGTTTACAATTATTACGATGTTGCCAATCAGTTCTAATACTTTAAGTTTGTCTACATGCTTGATAGAAGACTGTAGTTTGTCCCATCGTCTACAGTAGGTACAGATAGACACACCTTACCATGGCTAAGGTGATCACCCAGGCGACGTTTGACGATGTGGTCAAAGAAAATATGGTGGAGTTTGAGATGAGCGCAGAGGAGGCGGTCAATGACGCAGTGGAACAGTTCCAGTCACAGGTGAGACAGAAAAGAAAGTACTTTAGATACATATATAAATACATTTGCAGGTTACGTCGACAGAAAATAGACACAGTCACATGTAAAACAAAAGGTGGACACAGTCACTTATAGGGCTGGGACGATACTTTATTTAGCCGAATCGGTACATATCATGATACATGAGATGCAATACAATACATATCATGATACATTGCAACTTAAGGAAAGCATGAATAAGAGCTTAAAATTTATTGAATCTGTCAATTTATTACCGCATGTCCAAAGTGATTTCAATATATGTAAAATGAGTGTTGCACAATTTACAAATTACTTTAGTCTTGTATTTACTACTTTTTTATAAACAAGTAATCCGAAAGTTTTCCACACTCCAGATTTAGCTTCATAACAGTTTTGACAACTTTACGAGGTTTTTCTTAATCTTTGTACTTTCATATTAGACGCACGGACTAAAAATAGCCGATATATAAAGCTCAGATATTCTTGGAAAATAAAAAAAAGTTCGCTAAAGTATCGTTGTATTAATTATGTATCGATCCAAATATCATAAAAAAAATACCCTGATACACCGTTGCATCGGTGGATCGTCCCATCCCTAGTCACTTATTATACAGAGAGTTGAGACAGTCATGGGGTAAACAGAAAACAAGCAGTCACAGGTTAGACAGCAAGGTTAGACAAAAAATAGGTACAGTCACAGGTAAAATAGAAAATAGATGGAGTCTGGGTTAGAGAAAAAATTTATACAGTCGAAGGTTAGACAGAAAATAGAGGTGTCACTGGCTAGAAAATAAATAGTCATAAGTTAAATGGACAACAGACAGTCATAAGTTAAATGGACAATAGACAGTCAAAGGTAAGACAGAAAATAGACAGAGATTACATAAAAGACACATTGGTTAGACAGAAAATAGACAGAGATTACATAATAGACACATTGGTTAGACAGAAAATAGACACAGTCATAAATTATGTAGAAAATACATGCAGTATTAGTTTAAAAAGAAGGTGGACAAATTCACAGGTAAGACAAAAATAGACACAATCTTAAGTTAATAGAAAGAAAATAGAAACAGTCACAGGTAAGACAGAAAATTTTTTTATAGTCATAGGTTAAACAGGATGTCCTTTAATTTAACTTGATATATGTATGAATTGACACAGATTAGAAAGCATGTTTCCTTTTACAGGTCTGGATAGCTTTTAACATATCGTCATAGGTTATAAATAATATGTCTTTTCTTTAAGTTGTAAATAAATAGTCAGATGTTATACATTTGTAACTGTTCTTACACTTTCGTCTTAAATAAGTACAGTCACACATTAGACAGTTAGTTTTTCTCTGATTTGAACTGGCAAGATTTGCCAAGATTAGAGTGAAATGTATCAATACTATGACCATTTTTGATTTTTTGTAACTTCCTTGATTATACTTATGTAAGAAAGGTATATTTCTATCACCATATTTAGAAAAAGGATTGACTTAGCTGAAATCCACAATATAGAGTATTAATATAAATGATCTATTAATCATACTCTGGTACATTTTGTTATGATATTCCATTACTATGTAGATATGTTTTCATTGTAGGGAGTGAATCTTTTGAACATTATCCAAGATCCATCCTTATATGGCTCTGATGGAGAGAAGAAAGAGCTCCCTGTGATCTCTGCATTGAACTCTCTCAAATCCTCCCTGTCAGCGAATAAAGAGGAGGACATTCTACAGGTATTAGCCCAGCTGAAGCTGGAATGTGACAAAGATCTAGCTGTCAGGTGTACCGCCGGCAATAATGATGCTTATAATACTCTCCTCCAAGCTGTGGAAAAGTACAAAGACAACCTATCTCTTCTGAAACAAACTTTGTTATCCATGATTTCACTGACAAATGGACAACCTGATTTGTTAGATAACAAAGGGAAGGAACTCTTTCTAGAATTGCTGGAACTTCATTCATCAAATCCTGAAGTTTTAGAACTTGCCCTTCTGTTCATGAGGAACACATGCATTAAACATGAAGCAAACAGACAATCCTTTGTTAAATTAGGTTTGATAGAAAAATTAGCCTCCATTTTGAAAACACACAGAAGTCAAGCTAACATTGTCATGGTAACGTGCCAGACCCTGCAGGTGTTGACATTTGATGATGACATCCGAGTCCTGTTCGGTCAGGCTCATGAGCATGCTAAGATGATTGTGACAGAAGGGAATGCACTCAAACTCATCATCGATCTCTGTAAAGGTTGGTATTGAAGGAGTGGAATAGTTTAATATGATCATGTTTTCACTTAGCAGTTTGTGAAGTGGGACTATATTAACAATCTTAAATCTGCCAATGGGTCATTTACATGTTAGGAGACTATTGATATTTTGTTGTTGTGATGTAAAATCCCATTTCTGTCAGTTTTGTAAAGAACTTGGATGGCATTTCAGTTTCTCTAGATCTCATCTGGCATTTCACTGTAAGATCAGAAGTTCTCCTAAACATGGAATTTACATCCTCCGTTTCCTATTAATTACAGAAGTGATCAAATCTAGCAATACAGTGAAGAAAAAAATTAATGTCAAGATATTTTTATTCTAAATTAATGAAGCAAAAATTAATCATATTTGTATTTTAAATAAAAAGGACATGTAGTTATGGTTTCATTAGATTCATTGGTGTTTCAAGTACATGCAGATTTGAATAACGACATGGTATGCTGTATGCTATTAAAATTTGTAGATTTCAAGGAGAAGCCAGAGGTGATGAGCGAGCTGTTTGCGACGATCAGTAAACTGGTGGTCCGTAATGAGTTTTGTCAGGCCGTGATGGAAATGGGAGGGATCCACCTCATTCTGTCCGCATTTCAGGACAGCATCGCCAAAAAGGTGAAGGACAGTTCACAGTTATAATGTGACTCGAGTCAAACAGAACAATTTTATACAAAATTTTCATAAACTTTAGCAAGACAGTTGACTTTTAGTGTGTAACTATCTAAATCTTGAATGAATCGAAACAAATCATAATATTAAGATTACCTTACAAGTCATAATATTAATATTACCTTATAAGTCAAAATATTATAATTACCTGACAAGTCATAATATTAGAATTACCCTACAAGTCATAATACTTGTATTAAGATAACCTGAATAGGCACAGCTTTAGAATTTGATTAATCTTGTTCATGACAAAAATAGACAGCCTTCATCATAATGCTGTTTGGCACAACTTTATATATATATGGTTTATTAAAATGGCTCTATATGTCATTGGTACAGTGTAAGCTTAGTTATTATAAAGCTTGTTTTTTCCCCTAGGATATTGCCAAACAAGCCCTGAGTGTCACCAAAGCTCTGGCTGGGAATGACAATGTCAAGGAGGCGGTGGTCCAAAATGGGGGGGTCCAGGTCATCCTGGCTGCCATGACCAAGCACCAGGCCAACCCCCGAATTGCCGAGCTCGGGGCGGCAACTCTCGGTGCGATCGTGCTCAGAAACGAGAGCAATTGTAAGAGGGTGATGGAGTTAAATGCACACCATGTCCTCCTGCAAGCCATGAAAATCCACAGTCAAGATGTTAATGTACAGGTACTGACTTGTCATAAGGCTCTCGATCTTTACAGGAACATATTGCCTCTCTACATGTTTGAGGAATTTTTTGTATTCATTTATTTATGCATGTTATCCATGCCTGTTTATGACTTTTAAACATAAAATAGATGAATAAGAATTCTTTTTAGAAAATAAGTAGTATTATTTGGGTATTTTTACTTTAAATTTAAGTAGAGAGAAGGTTATCAATTGATGTAAACTAAAAGTTAAGGTTTTCCATAAGTGTGATATATTTCATACATGTACACCATTAAACTAGTTGTTAAAAATAGCTTTTGTTTGTTTCCTCCACAGAGACAGTGTTGTATGGCTATCAGGAATCTCGTCGCAAGGACCCGTGAGTATTGCAACTTGTTCCTTGAGCTCGGAGCGGAGAGCTTGATTCAGGATGCACAGAGAAACCACAAGTCATGTCAAGACGAAACCAAGGCGGCGCTGAGAGACCTAGGCTGTGAGGTTCATTTAGAGGAGAGATGGAAAGGCGAGAATAAGGGACTTGCCCAGTGAACAAATAACCATTCAGTGTTTTATCTGACTCATAATGTGTTGCTACATGTACAATGATCTTTTCTACTGTGATCTTATAATGTTGATTTCATGTAATAAATTATTGTAGATCGTTTTTTTCATTTTATTAAAGAATTTTTTACTTCTTTTTCTCTACTTTTCCTTTTATAATTTGAGGTATATTTATTGAATCTTATGAATATGTTATTTATGCATAAACACTTCAATTATTAAAGATATTTAATAATGTTAATATGAAGATGTAATCTTTCATATTGGTGTTTTTGACATAAAAAAAAAAACAGACTTGGATGAACGACATTGCTAACATGGATTTGTAAAATACAAAGTTGACCTGCAATTTTCATTTTTTTTCCCGTGGAAACAATCTTTGTTGTAAGAACCATGGAACACAATATTTTTTTCATTGACAGGAAGCGCAATGTATACGCGGAAACGAATAATATATGTACGGTCTAATGTAATTTACACACACCTCCACTTCCGGTAATTTGTTTTTTTTTTCTACTGAAGTGTCATTTAACATCTACGAATTTAATGAGTGCATAACTCCAGTTTTTACGAGTAAGCAATGGAAATTAAGACGTAAAATCCTTCTGTGGTCACCAAGGCTTCGTTATCGACTCAACCGCTGCCTTTTTAGCGGTAAGTTTGTGCAGAGCCAACTTATTTTAAACATCAAAAGATTCGGTGGATGATGGATGTTGACTGTTCGTCACCATCACCGTGACTCAGACTCTAAACAGTAAACAGCACCATGTTGGGTTCAGATCTCAGTACTCCCCACGAATCCTTCACGAATAATGTAAGAGATATTTTTTTCGTTGATTAATAACATCTTGATATATATACATATTAAGCACAGGCCTCTGAATTTCTATCAATAAGCCGTTAAATGTAGGGGAAGAGTGAGATATATACCTTATCTCTATATAAATACTCCTCACTCTTCCCCTACATTTAACGGCTTATTGATAGAAATTTAGAGGCCTGTGGGTTAAGGTATGATTCCTGTTATTAATGTGGATAAAAAAAATGACATACTCAAATATCATCACATTCTCTGTTTCATTATTATTAGATTGTAAAATATTTGACCAAAAATGTATCATGAAAATAAATAGAAATTTATTTATAAGATGATAAATGGTTGGAGTAGGAGCTCCTGCAGGTTTTAAACTCATGACTGGCTCATCAGTAGGTTACGCTTCAACTTTTAGCGCTACACTGTAAGACATTTATAGAAAGAAGAAATCTGTAAAGAACTATACATGATATTATTCAAATTTGGCCCCCATAATTGGCTATTTTTGAAATGATTCAGATACATTAGATTTTTGTGTTATTTTATGAAAGAATTGACATAAAATATGTTTTTTACCTATTTATTTGATTTATATGCACTCACTGGTTTGGCAGTATATGACGTCAGAAGTGACGCTATTTTTATAATTCAATCAAAATCAGTCAAAAATTGACATTTTTCTTATCTTTTTTCGAATGGGAAATATAGAGCGACTCTTTGAACAAGAACAAACTTTTTGTCACTTATAAGTACTGGAGAAAAAAATCTTTGGTAAGAATATTTTGTTTGTTCAGGCAGTCGCTCAATGTTTCCTTAAAGAAAAACTGCTTCAAAACAAGTAGTTTTTATGCTAAAAATGAGAAAATGGCGGGAAAAGGTAAACTTTATGATGTCATGTTTTTAAATTGTGGGCACTAAAATCAAAATGAAAATTATGAAAAAACTTCAATTGTATATTTGTACAAATAAAACAAAGAATTACAGTAAAATAACAATATTCATTTAAGGGGACAATTTTAGGCTCAAACCAGATATAGTACTTTGTCGTCAAATTTTCATTTTAAAAGTAAGTCATCAAAGTGTTTGATACATATAGATTATTACATGGCAATTTTTATATCGCATCCTATATTAGCCCAAAGTCGCGGTGTATCAGCCCGAGAGCCGTCAGGCTTGAGGGCTGATATACCGCGACCGAGGGCTAATATAGAATGCAATATAAAAATTGCCATGTTATTATTTTTATATCATATAATTATAGAAAATATTAAAGAGACAGTAAAAAACATCATGTGATGAATGATTATTGTTAACAAATCGCTCCGTGTCTATATATTTGATAAACTTCCATGAAATTTTTGCGCCAGCTGTTTGTATACTAGGTTGATGTCAACGTAACTTTTCAGCATCATACTGGGAGATTGGAGTTGAACAACGCATACCGAACTCTATGTCATAATAGCCGATGATTAACGGAAAGGGGTGTGATATAACATCCGAAGACTGCCGGAGAGGGGTGTGATATAAGATTTATATCACACCCCTAGGGTTTATATCACACTCCTAGGCAAATTTTTGGTTTATATCACACAAGGCGGAAAAGGGTATATTTTCTATAAGTATACGATATATCTTTAAATGACGAACTTTGCGCTGGAATTGTTTCATCAATATAGCCTCACTGCTGATGTCATCGGGAAATGGTCACTAGCATAGCTAGGGGTTTTTAAGGACACACAAGACGTTCCTCAATGTTATATAATTTTCCTTGATACATTATTCCTTATTTATAAAATTAATTCAGGGTACCAGGCTCTTTCTGAAGCTAGAATGATTAGAATTTTCTTTAAAATAACGTGCATAATGCATTTGAATGCGTAATATAAATAAAGTCATTATATAATTATTTTCAATTGAACACTTTATGTCTTTATACATGTAAAAAAGTATCATATAACATGAAAATAAAATTATGTAAGTTACTTAATGGAAATCTTCACATTGTGGAGATAGGAAAAAATAGAAAAAAAATGAAAGATAGGTCGCGTCTGCCCTTAATACTGCATCCTATTAAACCTACATGTACAAGTCCAGATTTGTTGGTGTGGCCTTTGTTGCCGATCACTGGAATGCGTGCTTAGGTTAGCGAATGTGGTCACTCATATTACAATTTCCGATTAGGAAACGATATGGCATCAAGTTTTTATGTTCTACAAATGAGGATTTTTTGTTAATGTTTGTCCTACTAAATTCATCATCAGTTTGTGATTGGTTTAATGATTTTTATGGGAAATACTGTTACAGTAACATTTCGGTAAATAAATGGGCACATGATTTATCTATGAAACATCTTTGAAAAGCAATGAATGGCCTCAGTCAAGTATTAGCTGGAAAGCTTTCTTTATTTAATGTCTCAGTAATAAAAGGAAAATCATGGAAAAGGTTTTTGAAAATTTAATATGGAGAAATATGTGACATACATCATAAGTTCTGAGGTAATGATGTATAGGAAAAAGTTAATTTGGTCATTGATGAGTTAAATGTACATTTTCCGTCTTCACATACTAGGAATAATTCAGATTTCTAACAATTTATCTATGTGCTTAAATTTTTGAGGCGGTTTCTTTTTTACTTTAATTATACATATGTAACAGCGCAAGCTTTTTTCCTACTGGTGTGTCTCCGTGCACTGGGTACACTCTACAATTAATCTTGCTCTCAGGGGATAAAGTCTATAAAAGGCAACACTCGTGCTTATACTTTATCCTGTATTGGGTATAAAGTTCTAACTATAATCACACAGAATGTATTGGGCTAATTATTACTAATCTGGAGCACCTCCCTGTTTAGTCAGGAGTAGACACAAAGTGGGTGACATTGTACAGATGTATTCTCTGAAACCGCTGTAACGAGTATCCTCTGAAGATCATCCCCTCTCTCTGGCAATGCTGATTCAGATATCCTAACAGTTTTTGTGCATCAATTCCTTGATCTTTCACTATCTTTCAGTTCTAATTTCAAGCATTTTAAGTATTAAGCACGAAATTAACTCTGGCCATCTCTCAATACTTAGAATATCTGGTAAACCTGACAGCAATAAATCCATCCAGTATCCTCTGTAGTTATTGCCAGTACTGTGTATTGATTGTCGGTATACATGGACCAACGTCTGGTACAGTAACCATTATGTGGCTTCAGATAATAACCAGGTTGTTGGTAGATATAGAGGAGGATGAAGTACATGTTCTTATAGTATATATAAACAAGGTATATCTTAAAAACAGACCCACAAATGAACAATCCTGCTGTTACAGTGCTGTATGTGGTACAATACTAGGATGTATGTTGAAATTTTTTTTTTAAAAGGGGGAGGTGTTTTCTCAGAACTGGTCTCCAAGGACTACACACAGCTTCTCTCTCTGACTCAGACTGTCAGGGGATGGTGTACAGAAGCAGACATGTTAGTGTAAATGTCCTCTAGCCTCTCTTGGAAACCAGCATAAAGTGGTGTTTACTCATACACAGAAACAAAACAAGACATCTAACTGGTTTCACTTAGATTTTGAATTATTAAGATCTTCTATTAAGATGCAGTGCTTCAATCAACTTCATTGTTTTGAATGAGCTTAATCTTCAAATATTTTACATTCATATAAGGAAATGGACTACCATTCAAATAAAACAGAGAGGAAATATTTCTCTGAAAATGTCATCTTTGCGAATTGATTTATGTGTTGAAGATTACATGTACTATCATTACTGATTAGACAAATTTTAAATATGCTCCCAGAAATGGAAATTTTATAGCACTCCATGTTGAGTAGCTTTGATTTGATGATCTGATAACAGAAAGGAGGTTCATTTCCTTATACAATTTCCACATGCTGACAGTGTGGTGAATAATTGTGAATCAATAGGACCTCTCCATGTGCATTAGGTGATCAGTATGTATGTATGTATGTATCTACTCCATCAAAGTTTGTTACCAATAGGGTTAAGCATATTTAGACATTTATTTTTTAGGCTGTCTGATGTCCTTCATCTCATTAAGATTAGGAATTAGTGAGATGGATATGTCAACAATTGTCATGCTTATTAAGTTGTAATGTCGTAGATTGTCTTATAATTAGGTCATAAGGTGTGTTTTTAGATAAATTAATGTTTCTGGCTGTGTTTTGCTCTAGGTGTTCACTGAGATGTACTTGCTGTCACTGAGATGACTGTGAGATGGTAGTGAGATGGAGAAGCAGAACGCACTCCGAAGCTTCATTGACAACACTGGTTTGGAGCCAGATCTCGCTGCCCAAATTCTCTCAGGTAGGTCCTCTGACAGAGCAGCTTTTACAGGTGTAATACATGAAACCAAGTAGTCCAAGTTCTATTGTTGCATGAGGTGAAATGCATGAAACCAAATAGTCCCAGTTCTATGGGTGTACATGTATGTTTAATGCCATCATATCATTTAGGTAGGTCCAGCTCTACAACTGTGATGTGAAAATTTCACTGTACAACACTTACACTGTATAAATGTGATCCCTCTATTATATTTCAACTCTCAGAAAGTGTCTGACATCAACATTAAATCTTAATTGACCAATATCAAAACTAGCATGCCTGAAGATGTGGCAGACACTGAGAGCTGTCCTCTAGGAACCCTGTTTTTGCCGCTGTTGTACCTTAGATAGTGTGTAGTAAATGTTTACTTAGATAGTGTGTAGTGAATGTTTACTTAGATAGTGTGTAGTGAATGTTTACTTAGATAGTGTGTAGTGAATGTTTACTAAGATTCTCAAAGAAAACCCATGTATCTGTATGATATTGAAGTAGTATTTCTCCAGTGTGTACATAGTTGCTAAATGCTAGCCAATGTGGTTTTTATTCCATTCCTTTTGTCTTAATTATCAACACTGGAGTCACCAGGATCAAGGAAAAAACCCTTGGCATGTGAAAATACAGTGAAGTAGAAGGATCATTTTTTTTTGGGGGGGGGGGGGGGGGTTTGAGAGTTGGTCAGTCACTTACTTGACCTATAAGTACACCATGTATCATGTATTACATTTAATTCACATATTATAATATCAAGCTATGTGTGAGGGATTCCAATCAGTGAGTTATCTTTGCATGACGACTCACATATCTCAATAGTGGCTGCGTTGGTACAGTGATGACTTACATTACAGCTCCAGAAATTGAATTGTTGGCTGTGTCTCTTACTCAAGTTTTGGCTGTTGTGAGGTGCTTTCTTCTCTACTCTCCTAAATGCTTTTATCTACTCTGTGTTATGTAATTTGTCGAATAGAAACAATTATATAATGCTCTTGCCTGGAGATTAAAGCTCATCTGAATTTGTTTCATCAAGAACACTGGAATGAATTTTTTAAACTTTATCTTTGTGATGTCAGACAGCTTACATGATTTTGCATGTGCCATTCATAAAATGAAATATTTGGTGTCTCGTCATTCAATTGGAATTAGAGCATTTTAAAGAAATTCCATCCACGGTTAATTTTTTTCTTACTAAAATAAACAAGATTTATTGTGTAACCGCCTGATTAAGTATTCTCTATAAAGTTGAGTCATCTTTCGTCTGTGGTGGGAGGTTCTCATTATGTTTGACATTTTTTCAGAAGTGAACTGGGATGTGGGGAGGGGGATTCAGAGGTTCCAGGATCATGTTCGGACGGGGAGAATCAAGTCTGTCTACCCCCCACCCCAGGTGTCAGCGGGCTGGGCTGGCCCCGCCCACAGACCTCTAGGAGAGGGACCACCAGGATACTCTAGGTGTAAGTCCAAAATAGACTGAAGAGACAAGTTCAGGAGAAAGAAGTCTTGATATATATGATATAAATATAAAGTCTAGGAATTTCAAAATTCTTGAATCAGAAGCTATTGTACATTCATGTACAGATATTTATAATAATCGCAATGAAGTTTTACTTTGGCGTTATGCATTATATGATTTAACAATTTCTAGATATATTTTTAGCTCTTCTATTGATTTAATAACATGTTGACTGATGCCAATCAATTTTTTGATGTCTTTTTGTTTACTACATGTCTCTGATTATGATTGATGTCAGCATTGATTTGATGTTTTGCAGTACCAGGTAACCCCCTGTGCCCCCAGTGGTCTGACCCCTATGGTGAGGTCAGAAATCCCCCAGTGGAACGGATCATCCCAATAGAGAGAGTCCCCAACAAAGGCATGTCTTAAACTCTCCTCTGCTCAGATCTGTATATGGTTTTCATTGACACAATGCAATCACTACTAAATCACTTGCCATGTCCTATGTTAAGAATTTGATATTATACTAGGTCAAACAATATTAGTAATGGATATGTAACTTTCTGATAGGGATTGAATTTTTAAAGAGTTTAAGAGTTTCTGATAAAACTGTGCATGTGTATTAACATCATTGAATTTGTTACCTAGCCCTACATTGTTAAACATACTTTATTGAAACTACTTTAAATTTTGTTTGACATATAAAGGAAGCAATATATTTTTGCAGATCTTATTGAACCTTATGACCACTAACTTCTTAGTAATCCTGTTGTATTATTTCAGGACACGGTGTGATGACCCCTATCAACTCCAGTCAGCCTGTTGCCCCTCATCACTCAAGCCTCACTCACAGGTTCTCCTCAACCCCTCCTGTGGTGGCTCCTAAACCAGTGGTCCACACACATGCTTCTTGCCCTCCCCCAATCAGTGCTAAGCCCCCTGGACCCAATCTTCAAGACCCTTACCCCAATCTCTCAGGTTCTAAGCAACTAGTGAACATGGGGCCAACGGTGACCTTCAACCCGCAGCTTGCCAGCAAATCCACCACCCAGACACAAGTTGGATCTAAGTCAGTCACTCGACCGCAAGTCAATTCTAAGTCAGTCACCCAGACTCAAGCTGGATCCAAGTCAGTCACTCAACCTCAAGTCAACTCAAAGTCGGTCACTCAGCAGACTGTTGGCAGTAAGTCGACGAGCTCTCAGCCTCAAGCTGGCACAAAGTCCTATGCTCCTGTAGATACAAAGCCCAGTGTAATTTCTGGAAGTGCCAGGGAACCAGCCAAAGCTACCAGTACAACCACGCCAGTCACTTCTACAAACATATCATCGGGTCCGACTGCACTGCCGCACACCTCACAGGGAACTAGATCCACTCCCACTATTAGTCAAAGTTCTCCTGCTGTTAATGAATCTATCAAGAAGTCCTCATCAGAGGAGAGTAAGGCTGTAACCCCATCCCCGGCAGCTTGTAAGTTATATGTACCTAATTACAAAACATTCTCTTAGAATTTATATTTTTAAAAAGACATCAATAGATATGTTACATCTATATTTTGAAAAAGGTAATGATATAACATGTGTATGCTCTCAAGTTTTGAAATAACCTTTGCCTTGTTTCCAAATGTTGAAAAGATCTTTGACTCCTACTTGTCAACCATTGAGTAGCTGACCAAACCTTTCTGTTTCAGCCCCCCACGTTCTGAAGCGTGGCTTCTCTAAGATTATGGAGAACGAGTCATTGGTGGACATGGCCAGGAAGGGTCTGCTAGAGGACATTACTGAGTCCAGCCACGACCACATGTTTGTCCAGACCTTCATCCTCCCAGACCTAACCGTATTCTCATCCGATTACCGGGCCTTTCTGGAGAAGGACCTGATAGAAACGTCCACATTGGTGTCACTGGAACAAGCAGGTAAGAATTCAGAAGTACAGGTAAAAGTCTAGGTGAAAATCTATGCAAGAGTCTAGGTGAAAGACCAGATAAAAATTACAGGTAAGAGTCCTTGTTTGAGTGCAGGTGAGAATCCAGGAGTCTTAGTTATGATTCTTTTTAAAGAAATAAAAAAAGGAATTACCAATATTAAAATTTTGCAACTGATTTCGATTGGTCTTATGTAATAAAGGAAACTGCAAATGTAAATCAAATAAGCATAAACCTGGTACATAAAATCAATTCAGATCATTGTTTTGATTGTCAGTTTGTATGTCTTTAAAAAGGAATTTCATTTTAAGTAAAAACTCTTTTTCACGTGAACATGAATATTTTAAAATTTTGTGTATGAATTTTAGAGACAATGTTATATCTGTTCTGTGTCTGACAAGTGTCACAAATCTAATATTATGTAGGGCGTCTTAATTGGTGGGCAGAGATGGGAATTTGCCAGAGACTGCTTCCCATGGCAACCACTGGGGATGGAAACTGTTTGCTGCATGCGGCCTCTCTTGGTAAGTAATACTCTGATGTTGAGGAAATATGTTCTAAACTTACAAAATTAAGTTGATTCTATAGTTAGATTTCATTCATGGGCACTTTCCTGTGATATATGTATTTATATAAGAAGTATAAACTAACAGTATGTACATGTATTACTGAGTATCAGGGAATTGAGACAGAGTTTTATTGCTATTTTACTAATTGCATATAAAACTATCACAAGCATAAGTTCAAGTATATTGTTGTGTTACTTTGTCAGTTTTGCAGAAATTTTGTAAGGTTCATTGATTCCGTAGGTATTTATTTCAAAAAAATTTGAGATGTGTTTACTAGTATTTAGAAGTTGTGCCAAGATCCAGTAACAACATTGCAAATCATATATGTACTGTTATATTACCGATCAAACATTTTGATTTTGTATTAAATATTTAATCAATCTTTGTTCGGCAGCTATGTGGGGGATCCATGACCGCCAGCTGATGTTGCGGCGAGAGCTCTACGAGACTCTAACCAAGAAGTCGTACCGGCAGGCTCTGTACAGAAGGTGGCGCTGGCAGCAAGCTGCACAAAACAAACAGGTTGGTACAAATCACCTAAAAACTCGCCACACATAACAAGCAGATCAGTATAAACCAAGTGAAAAATAGCCGCGCAAAACAAGCCACTGTAGTAAACAGCCAGACTTCCCTGGTGTACAGCCACAGGAAGTCAGTCCATTGCCAAAACCCACAGAACAGCCAGACTTCCCTGGTGTACAGCCACAGGAAGTCAGTCCATTGCCAGAACCCAGAGAACTTCTATAAGGTTGCATTTTGGGAATAGAGTAGTGAATTTCAATCTGTCTCCGATTGTCCAATACTGTAATGTGTGAAATCCAACACTTTCATTGTATATTATTATCTATTTTGGAAACATGTATCTTTCTTTGTCTTATTTAAACAATAAAATGCTTTCTTTGGTGACTCATTCGGAATATGAAGGTAGTGACATTGCAGAAAAAATACATAACCCGCTATGTAAATTTTTTCTGCAATGATCACTACCTTGAGTTCATAACCCAAATGAATCATTAAAGAACACATTTTATTGTTTATATTAACATCTTTCTTTAAGCTAATTGATAAATTGATTAGGAAAAGTAAGTAAAATTCACTAAATTACTGTTAATGTACGTAAGTAAGTTAGCTAAAAGAAACAGCCAAATCGTCTCCTGTGAGACTGAGTCTGACATCGTCATGGTTATTTCATGCAGTCCGTGATTTTTTTTAGGTCGCTATAGGTTTGGACAAATCGATAAACAGGGCGTGTCGATATCTGTCCTGTCATTTTCTTGTCAGTTTCAGCCTCTGTAGATTTCGACCAATCGATAAATGGGGTGTGTAGATTTCAGTCTGGCTGTTTCTATAGAGCTATGAATTAACTATAAGTTTCCATAAGAAATAGAGGGAATCATACTTGGTAGATGTAAATATACTCTGTTGTTGACCATTGCATATATACATGTATACTCTACCCAATATATTGTGTCTATGTCTAATTAACCAGTAAAGGAATCTGCCAAGATTCAGGTAAGACATTGAAACTAAAGGGAGGTAACTCTAACAGGTCTCTTACCATCTCATAATCATATCAACATCTATTGGAAATTCTACTTTTCTGAATAACAATAATGTAATCAGCTGAAATACATCTAATTCTTGCTCTTTGTGCATTTTGATATCAACAAATATTATATATACACATCATACATTGTACTTGGTTATCTGTAACCCTGCATATACATATACCTGTACATTGCTATTGCAAATTCAGTTTCAGCCAAGCTGAATATGACTAAGATTAACGCAATCAAACCAGATGATATCACAGGATAGGAAAGGGTTGAAATGAAAATTGTTAAATTATTCTTCTAACATTATTAAATTAATATTTGAATGTTTTCTTGAACTTTCACTTGATATCATTATATGCAAAGAGATCTACTTAATATGTTAGACTTGGATCAAAAGTATGATACAGTAGTATGTATCTCTAACGTCATGCATTGTGTCGGGGAATTCAGAAGCTAACAGGGTCAAATATAAAGTTGACATCTCTTCCTGCCTCTGGACCAAGAAATTAGAAATTAATATACTGGGTATAGATTTAGTTCTTCAGATCAGTGACACTTACGTGTCCTTTAGATATCAGCTCAGCACTGCACATACTGCCTTAGAAATAATAATGAATTGTTCAATTGTAGATGGTTTTGATGGAGGGTGATTAGTCAATAACTGGCACTGTCCTCTCTGTTAGATTAGATAACTTACCAGTAGATTAATATTGACAAATTACAAATCTGTACGAGCACCTGCTGATGTCTGTTGTCTGGGTTGTAGGCGGATCTGATTTTCTCGGAGGATGAGTGGCAGACGGAGTGGAACAGTGTACTGAAGCTGGCGTCGACAGAACCTCGGATAATGCCGGGAATCCGCCGCAACAGCAGCTGTTGTGACAGCCTTATCACAAATTCTAGCGAGTTAGTCCATTTATCTACGTTTCCTTAATTTTCACATTTTAAATGTTTGTGCTGTGTAAGACACAGTTTTGACTGAATTTGGTATACATTTTGTTATGCAAGTACTGTACATGTATGTATGCAAAAATGTAAACTTACAAAACTATGTGTTTTGATTTTACATTATTTGAAAAATGTTACAAACATTAACAATGATGGTATTGTTGTTTAGCAAGAGTATAGTATTAACTAGGGTTAATAAAAATCTCATTATTACATATTCAATATTCATATATATATAGTTGTAAGCTATGACATTTCACAAGTGATATTTCCTGTTTCTTAGTGAGAATGGCCCTGTGATCTACGAGAGCTTGGAGGAGTTCCACGTCTTCGTTCTGTCCCACATCCTTCAGCGGGTCATTATCGTTGTCGCAGACACCGTACTAAAGGACTCCATGGGTGAGGCACTGGCCCCCATTCCATTCGGAGGTAAATCTTGCAGTTGTCTCCCTTCAACTTAAAAGCATGACAGGGATAAAAAAGATTTTTGTGTAAATTTTAGGAATTCTGTAACTCCAAAAAATGTTGGGATTTTTGTTCAAAGATTTAACTATAACTCAATGAAATACCATGCTTCTCTTGATTACTTACTGCTTCTATATTTGTGTCACATGTCCTGTTTCTACAGGGATTTATCTGCCCCTGGAATGTGATCCTAAGTCTTGCTACCAGTCGCCACTTCTTCTAACCTACGATGCAGCACATTTCTCAGCATTAGTTCCCATGGAAACAGATGAAAAAGATTGTCTTCCAAGTAAGTAATATCGTAAAGACATATGATAGATGACATCTAGCTTGTTAATGTTCCCACGAGCTAACCTGATATAGCAGTTTAAGGTTTCTATTGAGGCCTCATCAGCATATAAAATTACAAAATGTCATACCGGTAATTTGTGATAACTCTGACATAATGAGAATTCAAACATCAAATTCTATGTTTATTTGGTTTCTGACTGGTCAGTGGCCTCTCCAATCTAATTTCTTGCTCTGTTTCAGCTGCCATCCCATTGGTGGATCCTGCTCTCAAATTACTTCCTGTGCATTTCCTCGTTGACCCCGGACCGACCTTCAACTGGGACACAAACACCAATACAGCTGGTCCACAAGCAAAGACTGTGTACAGTGAGGAGGACAAAATCAACCTGCTGAACTCATACCTACAGACCGAGCGTCTCCCTGCCACTCACCTGGACTACGACAGTGACTGTGATTGGAGGAGTGGGGGGTCCACAGAGTCGGACGACAACACCAAGAAGAGAGACAAGCAGGGCACACAGCAGCAGGGCGGCAATGTCACCAAGCAGTTCGGGAGTCTTGGAAAGAGCATCAACAAGAAACTCAAGAAGAACTTTGGCAGTGTGGGCAAGGCCTTGAAGAACATGGGACCAGAGAGCAAATTGAGCAAGAAAGGGTCGGTGGGCAGTGGCCTGACTCAGAGTACACGAGTACCCATGACCATAGCAGCCTTCGCTGAACAAGAGCAGTCTCTGGTTCTGTGTGCCAAAGTGTCAACCAAGCAAACGGAGATGCATAAAGAGATGATAAAAAATTACATGCTGGACGCGCGTCATCGGTTTCAGCAGGACCGACAAAAGAGACAGGCACGGGGGGAGGAGATACGGCGCCGGTCCATGGAGATGGATAGAAACAACGAATGTATCAATCCAGGCTGTAAGATGTTTGGTCATCCAGAGACCCACTATATGTGTTCTAAGTGCTTTAATGATCACAAACAAGAGGCTGTGTTACAGGAAAAATACAAGACTGGGAAACAGTCGTCTAAAGACACTGTAGAGAGTTATGGGAAATCAAAGTTCTATATACCAACAGACGAGGAGGAAATTACAGCGCACAACAATAAAACAGTTACCTCAAACATCAAACCCGTCCATTTTGCTCCTCAGAAGGTCAATCTACCGCCCGAGAGACCCCAGCCTGAGGTTCAGATGCGGCCCCAGTCTTTTTCTCATAGTGTGGCTACCAAACCAGGCACTGCAGCCCAGATCAGGGAAACTCGCGCTCTCTCAAACCCAGTCAGGGCCCGGACGCCTTCCCCAGATTATGACAATGTGGACTATTCCTTTCGTTTGAAGGAAATTCCAGTTTCTGTAGGGAAACCAAGCATTGGCCCTCCCCAGCAGACGGGGCGCCCTGTGTCTGATTTTGTGCCCCCTACCACTTCCCCCCAGACAAACAGACGCCCTATGTCAGAGCTTGTCAGACAGTTGGATAAGCCTAAAGTAGCTACAGCATGTAAAACTGCTGGCTGTGATTTCTTCGGAAGTCCGGAGCAAAATGATTACTGTTCTGCTTGTTTCAAGAAAATAAAACAAAGACAGGACCAACAGCAGCTAACTCGCGTGTGACTGCCAATCTCACTCAGCCAGCCTCAGCTGTTTGTGAATTCTGATAACTTATGGTCAGGTACTCAAGTGTGTGCCCTAGCCCTAGCCTTCTCCATTATTTTTGGGTAGTTTAATACTCAAGTATGGCTACCAATCTCACTTAGTTAGCCTTAGCTGTTTGTAAATGATGTTAACTTTTGGTCAGGTACTCAAGTCTGTGCTCGAGCCTTCTCCATTGTTTGTGAGTAGTTTAATACTCGAGTGTGGTTACCAATCTCACTTGGTCAGCCCTAGCTGTTTGTCAGTCCTGTAACCTGATATTCTAGACTGTGTTCCTTTGTGAAGTGCTTACTATCTTTTACTTAATGATTTATTTATTTTGTGATATTTACATGTAGCATTATGTAGATGATGGTAAATGAAGAACAGCAACTTTTGTCGTTTGTTCCCCGAATGATATCAGCTATTGACAGAGGAATTAGTATTGGTTTGAAATTTAGTTTTCCCATATTGTTTTTTAATGGTATGGTTTAAGTGTAACAAAATACAAGTAGATACAGATATATCTGTATCTACCTGTATATATCCCATGTTTTATAACTTCCTATTTGTGTCACAGCTTTGTTTTTACAGGATTGATATCATCGGTTGTGTTTTGTATATATGTGTATTAAAATGAAAGTAAGCATTTGCTATTTATTGTATATTGTTATTAAAACTGAATTTCCAAATAATTGTCAGAAAGCATTTACATTTTTCAAAGATACTAAATGCCCACCAAAATTACTAACCAAATAAAGTTTACAATTTTCTAGTGCGCAGGTAAAAGACTAAGTGTTTTTTAAATACGGTATATACATTCCATTGCAGAAATTTGTTTTTGAATAGATTTCTGCTTTTTGAACCTTTAACAACGAAAATTGATCATTTTTTTTTATGAAAAGTGAAGTAATAATCTTTATTGTGTTTGTTGATTTAGGGTAAGACTGGTGTTAGAGGGATAATAGAAATACTTGCAAGTGTATTTAATGGGGTAGACATTTTTTTTACTTATACATGTTCACATATTATATAAGGGTAATACCTAGTCAATTTATTTAGTAAACCAATGAGAAACACCTGATAACAGTAGCTTTTTAGGGTTTTTTCTATGTATTCAACTACCTGTTATGTGTGGTATATATCTGACAGTGTGTAGATTTCTGGTATAGTTTGGATTGACCTTGTGGAATTTAACAACTTGGTGTCTGTTCTTACTTTGAAAGCAAACAAAGATTTGAGACAAGTAAGGCTTTTATAGTTTTTTGCTAAACCATGTCTCTAGTTAACTTTATTTAATTACGTACGTAGCTGCAATATTGTTCTATAGAAACAAACATTTTCTTACGGTTTTAATAGCTTAAATCTGTGGTGAAATTGTATCATTCCGATGATGTAAACACATTGTCAAGTACAGGTTTGTGCAATGTAGATTGTAATATGAAAGGAAGCTAGTCTCTTGTAAAGTATTTCATATTTCAGATGCTTTCTTTAATTGTAAAGCTTTACACAGTTTGGCCAGATGTTTATGATTTTCTTGTATCTGTAAATGCACTTGTTTTATATATTATGTTGCATTTCAATGTTTTAATTCTGTTATTAAGCTTTCATATTTACATTTATATTTTGAAACCAAAATTTTTCATTATATATTTAATTTATTTTCTTTGATATTCCTGCATCTTTTGCATTCCATAGAAAATAACAAGCTAGTCTCTACACTTATTAGACAGTGGGAAAGCTGAATTTCTTTGAGAGATAAATACCTCAGTATAAAATTTCACTCATGTATCGGTAGTTATAGAAGTAATTAAGTAAGATTGTACCATTACAGTCCCTTAAATTGATAAATGTGAGCATGTTGCTTTCTATTGCTTGTACATTCTTAAGGTAGCTGGAGAGAGAGAGAGAGAGAGAGAGAGAGAGAGAGAGAGAGAGAGAGAGAGAGAGAGAGAGAGAGAGAGAGAGAGAGAGAGAGAGAGAGAGATAAGAAACTGTGTATATACATATATAGGTACATGGTCATAAATCTCAGTGAGAGATACTCTCCTTTCTAATAGAATGCATTTGAGGGGAAAAATTCATGTATTGTGATGTGTTTCTCAAATTTGTTCCAAAGAAAATGTGTTTTGATAAACTCTAAATATACTCTATGTAAGGGTACAAATAAATTAATACCTTCCACACAGACATTGGTAAATTAATAGAACTTTTCCTTTGCACAAACATGCATTATTTATACAATTCTAAGGGAACTGTAAAGATGTAATGTAACTTTTTATTAATTTTTTTGTGTCTGTATTTCTGTGTTTTTGAAAATACCTGAATACATGTTTACTTCTATTCTTCTAGCATTTTAACAGTTTGTATCAGAGTTGACCTATGTGACAATATATTGAATTTTGACTTATGATAATGACTGAGATTTTGAAATGTGTAAATTAACTAATGGTGAAAACATGAAGTACAATATTTTTACTCATTTTATAGTTGATCATGAAATGTAGAAATGATGTGTCCTTGGTGTATTTAGCAGGTGTATATTCTAGCTGTGATATCTGAGATGAATATACCTGGTATTAATTAATATCTATCATGTCATAGTATGCATAAAATTGCATTCAAATTTTCTCAGAAAAAAATATTTTCAAAAAAAATTATAATTAGTGCAGAACAGAAAATCAGTAAATTACTGTGTAGTGTTCATGTTATTCATAATTAATAATGGACATTTTTAAAGCTTTGAATTGAATCATTCTTTAAAGTTTGACCCCACACAATATTGTATTTAGATTTCAGCTTTTCCCTTAGCGTATTTAGGGAAGCCGGCTACAACATCTGGGTCAGTGCTTCATGCAGAGTTACAATGTAATTAGATTTATGTCATTTGTATGAATTCATTCATTTTGGACAATTTGAATTTTTCCCTTTGCTGTGTCAGTATGCATAATATAGCCTTGCTTTAAGGAGTACAGTGATATGAAGTATGTAACATTTGTGGACTGTAGTTATATAGTTGTAGCTAGGGGAGGACCTAGTCAGAGACTGTGTGGGCGGTTGTTACTTGGGTCGGATATCCTGCAGTGGAGCCCTCGTTTGTTGAGGGGGTGGGGAATTGATGCATTGATCACCTGTTGTTTCTATTACACAGCGTGACCTCACTGAGTGACCAGGTTCCGTTTGATATAGATCACATTGTGTATATACAAATTACACTATTTATTATTGTTGAATTAGCTGACTATCACTGCTGGTTATGACCTACATTATCAATAGCAATAAAACTTTTTATTGAAAAAAAAAACTGTTTGGTTCTTTACTTCAATGGCTTGTAAATCAGTTTCACTTGAATGTGCTATATTGGAATATGCCTGCATAGCGATTGCACTATGCCACATTCACTGGAAAAAACATTCACTGCTATAGATATGAAACCTTGTCTACATTTTCTGTAACCCATCCAACAACCAGAGAAGGGTAATACAAGATACTGGTAATTTGATTATGCCAGGTAGAATATCTACTGAATACATCCAAGGTCACTTTGAAAGTTTAAAATAGTAATGATGGAATGCATACAGCAAGGAATCTTTGTATACTGCATGTGCTTATCAAAGTTGCACAAAATCACAGAAGCATATAAATTTATCTAAAATATCACTGGTACTTTGACACTTTGTCCTTGATGCAACATACTACAAGAGAAACACAATTGTTTAGTTTTAGTGATTTTATTGAGCTGTAACTTGATGTAAAACAATTTGGGGCAGACACAGGTCACTGGTGCCCAATACAAACTGAACACAGTGACCTCTACAGGACTAAAACTAACAATACAGGGGACACAACTACACATGATGGATACAGTGTGGGACACAATAAACTACAAATTATGTACAGAACAAGACAAAAGACAATCTGTGAATAAGCTCTTGCTGATGTTTGACCCAAACTCATATCATAAACTCACAAACGATTTGATAAAAGACTGCATTACGGTAAATTGGTAATCGCACTGACAGGTAGTGTAAAAGTATAATTAACATATACTCTCTGATAAAATAATCCAATCACACAATAAACCACAAGTCAATATAAAAACAGACGTGAAACAGATTGACATACAGAACACATATACTCAAGACGGCCAATTATGCAAGTACAGACAGGCACCATGTGAAAGACTGCTCGACATTTTTTCTCCTGACAAAGTGATAAAAAAATGTCATGAACTCTTAATTAAAGAATATAATGGAATACTATTATAATGTTCAGAATGAATAAAAACTCTGTGCACACAGATGTGAAATATGAAGTATACAACATGAGGAAGGGGAACAATGTTCTCTGTGGTATATTCCATGATTACTGTATAGAGTTTTACAATAACCATCATACTCCACGACCAAACCCAGTGTTGAAAGTCAAAGACCTTCTAGGCATTTAAAATCAAGATGGCAATTCCACTCAGAAATCCTTGTCTAAACCTGATGTTAACTTCCTACTTTTTATTAATTCAAATTAATGCAAAATATCGTACACAAGACATTATATGCGACGGCTCCGTATGAAATATTACGACCTGTCTAGTTATGTCATGTGACCACTGAGCATTATGTTGAAGATAATGACCTAGCCATGATAAATGGATTGAACTTCTCATAAAAGTAAAGAATGTTAATTAATTAGGATGACTCATTTAGACCCTCACAGATTTTTCTGATGATTTTGCCATTTGCGAAAAACGAAAATGTTTAAATGCACCAAGGTAGACAAGATTGAAGTTGGTGTAAAAATAATTTTTTAAAAAGCGGATGATAAAACAGTAATCGTGTTGCATTAACACATTATAATTTATTCAACATGGAAAAATGCATGGGAAAACAGAGCAACAATGATTACAAAGGCAATGAGACTACTTAACAGCTTGCAAAATATATAAAATATAGTTCAGGGTTTCTTTTATACACAATACATAATCAATATTATGTACAACTTGTCACCAATAATTATAAAATCATAAACCATAAATGAAATCTGGCCGTTATACCCACAATGCAGTGCTGTACATCAAAAACTGTTTTCCCGGGGGAATTAGTTATGTGACAAAACAAGCCTGAGTATTTATTCAGTTATATGTTGTTTATATGATATTATAAATTTGGCTATAATAATTTAGAACAACAAATTGTGCCATAAATTGCTATATTTCTTCTGATTTTAAATAATTTAGTCAACTGCATATGATGCACAGCTCGCTATAGTAAAACACAATTGTGCTGCAATACAAACTGAAAGAGCTATAAAATACGTAAATACAAATAATATAAAATGAAAGCATGAATAAAACAGTGAAAAGTGGCTGGGTGAATACGTTATAACTATGACCTAATTATGTGTACTCGTACAGTGCTGAGCTCTTCACTGCAGTACTTTGGAATTCTCTGAAATTTGTTTATCACAACAATACACAACCTATCTATACTTTGAATAAACACAGTTCATAAAATATTTTAACATTTTAAATATACAATGGAAATGGGTCAGAGTGTTGGGAGTCTGATTTCCTCTCAGTAATATAATTTGTTAACATTCTATGTAATGATATGTACATATACAATGGATATTGGTTCTTTTCTCAGTCGATCAGGGACTCGATGCCTACGTATGACCCAGGACAGGACCGTGGACCACTCGAACAACCCTCCACAAATCCTGATGTAAAATCGTCCCCGTCGCTCTCGTTACGAATTTCTATTGCACTGCCTGCCTTTTTGAAGTCTTTCTTTGTGCTTCCGCGGTATTTCTGTTCCTTTTTGATGTAACGTTCAGAACCGTGATTACTTTCTCCATAACTACTTCCACTTCCTCTCCGCATTAACTTGCTCCTTGGGACTTCTGGTTCAGGGGGAATGTATTCTGTGACATGTGACAATTTGGCTGCAATGTCTGAAAACAGCGCAAGATTGTGAGATTCTAAGAACTCAGGAAGACTCTCATTCTGATTGGTCAGCGAGCTCACGGAAGATCGTGGTCTCTGAGCGCCCAGTAAATCAGCCTCTTTGCTATTGCACTGGTCAAAGTCCGCCTCAGTAAACTCGCGAGCGCCCTCGAGTTTCCATGGCATGATCTCGTCTGACCATCGCACCAGGAATTTGAGGGCCAGTCCTACACACAGGTCGATAAAGGGATTTTCCCTCTCAGGTTTGAAGTAGAACTGGTGTGCAGTACTGTTAGTGATGATGTGGTCGATGTCCAGGAAGTCACGCGCTGCCCATTTTATCCTTTGTCCCCATGTCTCGTCCTTCTCATAGTAGTGAATCTTGAAGTCAAACTTGTCTGCAACAAAAAGTAAATAATTATTACAAAACTTCATAAAATAAGGAGAATGAAAAGCAAATATTTAATACAGGTTTCATAAAGGCCTCTATTCTCTCATCTTGCAGCATGATTGATAGCATGTGCATGAAACTTAATATGATAGATGACAGAGTTAATTGAAAAGAATTTCTAAAGACAGTGCAGACACTAACCATAAAAAATTAGCTATTTTGGTTTTGATATGCTAGTATATCAATTACTAAATTATAGGGCCATATTTAAACTGACAAGTTTTAGTCTTTTATCATGTTTACTGAATGTAAAAATAAAACTGATGACGTCTGCTTTTACTTGATACGAGAAGTTAATGAATTCACAACGTCAATCAGGAGTCGAGAACTACATGTCACTAATCAACTTATGACCTTTGATTTGACAGAAAAATTCTTTGTAAGTAGTTTATACTTATAGACCTTTTATAAAATATTTCTTCTTCCAATTTTAGAATTTTGATAGGTTCATTATGGTTGTTAAATGGAAATTTTATCTTTTGTATCTCTAAAAAACCTCAGCATATTTATCAATTTTTAAATTATGAAATTAAAAACAAAAAAATATCAACTATATGCCCAAAAAATTATTAATGTAATAGAAAAAATGTTGAAGCACAATTGACTTCGCCAATAGTGCAAATTTTGCAAGAAAACCAGTTTGATCTGGAGGAGAGCAAGCACCCTAGCAAAGGACCTATGCGCAGTATGTCAATTTCTGACGTTACCACTGTAAATCTCTTTTTGACAAGTGATTTCCTTCTCGCTCCTTGTGTGTGAACCTATTTATAGTCATATTTAATATACCTGACGTACAATGGCCGCTAAAATACAGGAAGTGTCCTAAGTGGTAAAAGACGTCTACAAAGCGCTGTCAACTTCAGTTGTTACATACAATGACATGTTTTATAAGCTTGTCAGTCTGTCAAACCTACACTTATTTCCTAATTCATTGATGATTCATCAGATATCCACTTCATCCAAGGAGAGAAAAAACCCCAGAATCTTCATAATTCTAAATAGCAATTCAGGCTATTTCTGTTGTGGTTAACAATTAATAAATGCAGATTTCCTAACTGTCAAAACTGTGCTAGGTAGAGCTTTCTATTAAGTCAAAAGAATCTAGAAGCAGTCGTTCTCATAAACAGCCTTTTCTAGAGGATTCCCAAAACCCTGACATCTATCACATACCTGCATCTTGTTAAATATAAAATAAGATCCCAATGTTTGACAGACAACATTTTTAACGGATTGCAAATATGCATAAAATTTCTAGTTTAAAAGTTGATTTGTCATTTGTAGGAATTATAGTCATACTGGACTACAACATGAGCCCTCGATTCCCATATTGATGTTTAATATTCTAACTTAAAGGATGAGCTAGTGAATTTTCTAAGTGCATTCACAATTAAGTCTTTGACTCACCTGCACTACGCCATCTAGTGGCACACAGACAGTAGGGGCCACGACTCCCCACAACCAACAGAGCAAGCTTCAGGTGCTGTCTACCCTGAAAAAACAAAACAAAGGTGTGTTATTATTTTATCGTCCAATGCATACTGGAATGCCAAGGAAATGTTGTGGTATCAGAAGCTATTACATTTCTTTGACACAGGGTCACACACTATCAAGAATTCGATCCAGAATTTATCAATGAATCATGAGAGGAATTTTGACTCATACCATTGTACATTTTTTCAACCTGCTAATTTAAGTGCAGTATACTTTAATTCAACTGAATGATAAAATATAAGTTGCACCAGCAAAAAACTGAAACTTGTGCCAAATATCTCTGTGTAAACTGAAACTCTGTTTTAAAAACTAATAAAACTTCATTTCAAACTGTCTCAGACTGATGAATACAGTGAAAACTCTACAAATGTGGTAATTAATATTTTGCACTGTCAGGAACATTTGAAAATTATGTGCAACTAATAGTAAACGAACAACAACAACAAAAACAGTAAATGTCTAGTGATTGATGGAAGCGTCTGCGACGTGAAAAAGAATCGCAGACTCTGTCAATGACCCTATCCTCCTGCTACCGTCTGAATGAATATAATCAAAAACTAAATGTGAATTTCATCATAAATTACAAAAATAACTTTCATATTTGAACTGAATATATTAAACATAAATATTACGATGCAAATAATGATATATACCATGCACTTATTGCGTACTGGTAAATAATAGCTGGAGAAGTTCTACTAGCCTAGATATCAACACTGTGCCGCTTCAATGAGAACCTGTGCCCTTCATTTCTCCTTGAATTGAGGATTTTACACACAAAAGTCATTTAAAAAAGACATTTCTATCCTAATTTTTACCTTGAAAACTTTACTTTCAAAAAGTTCAAACATAATACAGTGTACAATGTATGTCACAGGAATTTTGCGCTGTATTTTCATTTCATCTGTCGTATCAGGAACAGACTATTCAAAAGATCCTAACTATCTTTGTTACTACATTGTATGCCAATGTCCCTTTCTTAGTCAACATTTGTCAGTTTTAACCTTATTCAGAAAATTCAACCTTAGTTATTCACTAATTTCATCCATATTCAATGGTAATTTACCATCATTTAAAACTATTAACATGTTAAGCATGCAGATAATTCTATATTACAAATAAATGACATCAGGAAATGCTAGAAAATATGTGACTTTGCCAGGCACAGGCCTTCCAGGTGAGAAAATGTAACCTCAACGTCTCTCTACGCAGTTCATGTAAATGACCCCTGTAATTTGATCCAGTGACCGCTGAAGTTTCAGCGGAATAAAAAGTCAATCTATCCAGAGAGATAATTTCAGGCTTATTTAATTCCCCAACAGCCATTTATTTCACATTAGAATTCAGCGTTTCTTTTGATGAAGGGTACATGACTTTGTGACCTCTTGGCTATTGATTTGACTTGAGGTGGTACAGGTAACTTGGTACAAGACCATATTGGTAATCATTAACTGATCTGAATATCGTTAGCATAAAAAAGAAATTTATCTTGTCTTTAATATCAACTGTCAAATGATTTCACAAAAGGATGCAATTTTCATGTCTAGTTTACAATGATTTACGCAATAGGGAGCATATAACACCTGAGTGACATACAACCTGTCATCAATCCCTCGTCATCAATACATAGCGACAAAATTTATGAGACCTGATCAAATCAATTTTCTTAGTTTGAACAATGATTTCTTTGTTTTAAAATTATTCATTAACTCCTAATTTCTATTGTCTCTGTTTGTCAGTGATGTTTTGCAATTCAATTTGCAAGCACAATATCTGGAGTCATACTATTACAATGTGATACATGATAGTATTTAAGTTAATCAATATTTTGTCACTTTGTCAGGGTATAGAAATAAACTAAATGGCATCAAGAAGAAAATTTTATTACAATTAAATGCTATGTTAATGATGAAAAAATGTGTTCTTTTAAAAAAAAAATAATTACTGAGTGTAAATATTCAAGATTTTCCTAATGTCAGACTATGATTATTTTGTTTCAGAAATGTAACAGAAATTTTTTGAAAAAATTTGACCAAACTAAACAGAGAACAAGAAACTTACTAAAATTACTGTTAGATTTTTTATTTCTAAAATCAAAAATCTATTTTATTTTAAATAACATCAAGCTGGGTGTATTTTTGAAAATATGTGAAAACCACCACAATCATAGAATATCAATGTTAATAGTTTTACTCAAATCATCCCCAACACTACACAATAAAATGTAAGCATTCCTACTGTAATGTAATATGTCAGTCATTTTTAATTATCCTACAAATTGATTCATCACCGAGGGAGATTAAAGCATTATATGTGAAGTACGCGTAACATGCCCTCCCAGCTACCATCATTTGTACAGATATTTCCTGATGCATAATCTTCTGCCATTAACATTTCCTTGCTATTTCATGTGTTGTACAGGTAAGGTTCCTGTGTCATCAATTAACAATTAATAAATTCAACTTTTGGCAGACATGAAATTTTCCTATGCTCTGAACTTTAACCCTGCATGAAGATGTGCCAAGTGTGTGTACATGCATTTACAGGGCTGTTCTGTCTCGTTTCATTTATTAAAATTTCGCTCACAAACTTAATTAATTTAGGTACTGGTATATTAATCGCCTTTACTGAGTCATACAACTGGCTTTCCAACTCAATTAAAACAAAGGAGCTTCATAAATACAAGTGGCCTTTATGCCAACAAGCTTCAAAGTAGAATTAGATAAGACTTAGGAATGTCTGCCTGACATATCTGTACTTGTAATAAATGTTTATGAGGTCATTAATAAAATGTTTAATTAAATCGAAGTGAGAGAAAAATTGGGATTTAAAAAAAGAATGAAAATATATTTAAAAGCTGCCTTAATATCCAGTGTCATGAAAAATGTCCTTGAAAATTTACAAGGTGAATAGGTCAGGTGAGAAAGCCTCTTCTAGCGTCAAAAATTGATGGAGAGATAGATAACATTACATACGAGGGCCACAGGAAGGTTGATCTTGGCTATTGACCATAACTAAAATTGCTAGAGCTATATTCCACCCTTGATTCATCTAATGATAATCTAAGGTAGATAACACTGCATGGTCCAATAGATATGGCTTCAGGCTTACTGGTCATCTTTTGTGAAGTAATCATTAAGTACTATGATGTGGTCAGCAGCTTCATGTGCTCTCAACCAAACACTGGGACAGGTACCTGAACATTGGCCTTTTATCTTCCCTAATTCTAGAGTTATCTTTTGTCCAGTTCCTTTGATGTCCTTTGCCTGAATTACATTAATTAGATGACCAACTCTGACCCATTCCACATGATTGAAATCATCAAAGTCAGAACCAGAATTTCAGCTGGTTTCAACCAGTTCTATGATTGAGGGACCCAACGTCAATGACCCTTGGGAACCAGTAACCCATGGATCCCTGTTTTTTGCCGGACTTTTCTGACTGAATTCATCACTAAGCCCCTGTGACATTAAAATTACATTGTACTCATGATGTTCATGTGATATTACACTTACATTGTACTCCCGATGTTCCACCACTGGAATCAAGCAGGCCATGGGTTTATTGGAACTGATCTGCCGGACTTGGATCCCCGAGGGAATTTCCTGATTTGAGCAACAAGGTCGGAACGACCAGCATTCAGTCACTGCTGTCCGTAAATAATTCACCAACCTGCGCCAAAAATAAACAGGCAGATGTAGAAAATGTTGCCAACATCATAATTTAAAGTTGCTATTTTAATCCATGTATTCCTTCAGGCTAATAAGATTAATTTTGTAACAAGGAACTTAACTATAATTAATTGCTTAAAACTAACAATCTTATTATGCAGTTTCCTCGACAAGTTTAACTGTGTGATAATTTTCCTTTACCTTTGGTAAAATTCCAACAGAACATCTATAAACTCTCCTCTAACTACATATGTATTAAACTATTGAATATCTAGTTCCTACCTTTGACTGTTGCAGATGTACCCCCTCATCTTCCCGCCATCTTCTTTCTGTTTCGGTGGGAAATTTTCATTGCTGGACAAGATTTCGTACAGGGACATTGAGGTTCTGAACGGTTTGTCAGCTGTGGAGGGACGGAGCCAGAGGGAGGGGCTGGCCTTGGACTCCCCTAGTAACTCACACCGGAGCTTCATGGTCAGGTGGTGCCCGTAACCGTCCACATCAAAGTTCAGCCTGATGTGTTGGTTGATGACGGTGTGGAGGGGGAGGCCGATGCCCACACCGTTGTTCTTTGCCATCACTATACATTCCGTCGCGTTTCCAGCCGGATTTGTGATAACCTCTTTGCTAAAGAATCCATGCTTTTTGGTCGTGTGTACAATAAGTCCCACATTGAGATTTACCCTGTCCCCGGGACAATAGGGAAATGTGACAATGGAGCGTGACCCCTGGGGGACCGGCCAAGACCACTTCTTCCCGTGCCTCACTAACTGCTTCTCCAATCTCTCAGTCTCTGTCTGGAAATTATCCTGGTAAGATAACGATAATTTGACGTCCAAGATTTTCACTCTTTTGGATACCCTGTTTCTGAAGATCTCAAGGGATGTTACTCCTACTGACAGGGTCTTGGAGGCGGCCTGTCTCAGGATTTCACTGTTTATCTGCTTTTCTAGAATGCTGCTTGTATTATCCATCCTCTGGTTCTTTATTTCTTCAATAGCCATTAGGTAAAATTCTCACTGACGTCACAAAGTTGCTCTAAGTTGTTTAATAACTGAAAAAAAGAAAGGAAAATTAATCATCCTGCACAATTTAAAATTTTAATTCATTTTTTAAAGCATGCATTTCTATGCTAAAACCAAGGTAAAGCACAAAACTTGGTCCATACAGATGACAGCAGTTTTATAAATCTGAAAACAATTCAACTCAAGAAAAATAACAGGCTCCTGCATAAACATTGAATTGATTTTATATCAGAAAATTAAATTCCCTCCAGAAATTCAACAACTTTACACCGGTCAATAAGTCACTAGGTACAAACCTTACAAACTCTGGCTTTACACTTATCCAGTCCAATCAATCAATAATTGGTTAATTAGAGGATATTAAGGATAATTCATCCAGTGATGGAGACACAGGAAAGACTGGGGACCCCTGATTGTTAGCGGTTTCTGTGCGATACAGTTCTGTCCTGCGACCAACTGTCACTCACAGAGAGAGAGCAGACGACAGAGAGAATCACCAAACGTCTGCTCACCACGGCTAACAACCAAAAGGTGTCACTCTGACGAACACAGTACACCTTTATACATTGAGAGACTTCCGGGACTCTCGCTCAGAAAATCTAGTGACGTCCCTGGACCGTCACAGAGCACTAAATGTGGTTGTGTAATGAAGGCACTGTTGAATTTGAATTCAGTGATGACCGCTCCACTGACCTGCGGCCAGCTCTATTCTGTCCTCTTTATACAGACCTGGTCCTTTGTTCTCCTAGAACAGAGCAATTGTCTGCTTTATTTAAACTTCTCCTATAGTCCAATGTCTACTTCTTTTCTTTCAACTTTATAAGTCAAAGAGCTAATTTACTTTCCAGCATTTAAATGTACCGTAATTTTTTTTCTAGTTCAAGTACACTGATCTAGCTTACCATTACATGTAGAAACATCGAAGGTCAAAGTTGGATTCGATATTTAGCGTTCACAATGGTTGCGATTTAGAGAGCCCTTTGCAAAGAGTGGGTCTAGCCTTCTTGAAGTTCAATTGCCAATGTGATGCCCAGCTATGCAGCTCTGTTATATACACCCGATTTTATCGGTGCCTTGTTTTGGTAGCGATCACATTACTAGTGTATTAAGTGTAAGACTCTCGTCTTCTTATATACAAGAGAGCAGTCACGTGTTGTGACAAATGGCATAGACATAAAGTATTTAATAAAGATTATGTGTTGTAGAAAATTCAGTATTTCAATATCAAATGAGCTCACCTCAAAAACAAACAACAGTACTTTTTCTTCACCTTACGTTTACCTCGTGGTTTCCCAACATTAACTGAATTATAATCAAGTACAATAGATGTCTCAAAAATCTCACTAATTTATGTTTCACATTACAGGGGTCATCTATACTATAAGTAAATCATCCCAATCTAAATGAGAAGAATTATAAAAGATCTTTACAAATATCTGTTGTTTACATTCAGATAGATGGTCAGTCAGTTATCAGTTTTGCGTAAAAAGATGCGCTCGATTGACGTAACTCTTCAGAAACCTGAGTATGCAGGTAGATTTGTACTTTTATGTTACTGATAAAAAATAAGTATTGAATGTTACGTCTTATCGTAAATAAACAATAAAGACGTCACTGATTATGCTGCTTAAATATCTATGATGCTGTTGTATTAACATTTCATTATAAATCTGATATTTTGGGAGCATCATCAGGTCATATAATTATTATTAACAAGTCCAAAAACAGGTAGTTGTTATTTTTCCTCTAGGGGGGTTGTTTGAAACTAATGTTAGAAGCTTTCGGTTATATTTTCCTTTGCTGGTGTTGTTAATAACTCGTTAGATGTTTGACTGAAGCAGAGATGGGGAGAAAGATCTGGTTTGTGTTTGTAAACACCCGGGGTGTTCTAACAAAGAATGGATCACCAGGCAACAATAGACACCCATGATAGAGTGTGACAGGCTGTCTGAGCCAGACACTGGGGATTTAAAAAACACAACACCATTAGGTCATCTACACAGCTACATCATCATGATCATCGTGATCATACTCTACAAGTTTACAAAATGAAACAGTGACGCCATTATGTAAACCCCTAATTAAGAAATAATTTTTTGATTTCTTATAATACTTGAATTTCTTTAACCTGATGAAATTATAACAAAACAGAACAATGCAAATGTCAAATGAATTGAATCTATCTCCAACTGAAGATCTATTTTAATCGGCCTTCAGATTAAATTCACTGTGGTCACTGCGTGACTGCAGCATGTTACTCCACGTTCTAAAGTTTTCATAATTATTTTTCTAAACCTTCTTTCAAATGGACTGCATTCATCTTTTGTTTCGAGAAGAGAAAGTTGTTTTGTAACATTTTCCTGACAAAATGCATCTATAATGCATCACTTTAATGCCTTATGCTAACTGTAGTAATGGTTTAATTAGCATTTCTGACCTTTATTTCTTATGAAAATTTGTAAAAGATATCAAAGTTTTACAGTTCGCCATTAGTTTTATAACTAATACAAGATGTCAGTGTTGTGGTAAGGCTGGTTCTAAGGGTTCCTACTGTACAGGTACGTATATACGTAGATATAAACTCCCGACAGAAAACATGAAGAAAACCAGACATAACCAGATATAAGCTTAATTAATTCAGAAAACATAATCACACGATTATGATGTAATGAATGCATTTTATACCTCAGAGTAATCAGATTAATATAGGAAAAAAAAATAAATGAAAATGCCAGGAAAGTGAAACGCCCATGCAGATAATATTACTATTTACCAGTCCCTGTCAAAAGATTTTTGATTATGATATGAACTAAATCAAGAGTCCTGGTCCTGGAGCCTTTAACATCCTTTTTTTTCTGGATAGCTATAATAATCCAGCACATGCAGTCAGTCCTAAAAATCTTAAACTTTACAGCCTTTGGTTTTTTATTTCTTTTGGAGAGTCTTTACATTGACAATATAAAATCTAGCAATTTTATATAAAGTCTAACTTGAAAATGTGCTGACACAGCGTAATAAACTGGACTGTACAGTTTTATTTCTCAGCCTTGACCCACATTAAATGTCCTGGGGATTACGGCCTTCTTTTATTCAATCTTTTTATTCAATCTGAAGAGCTCTTTGTATGACCACTGAATGTTTTAATATTGAAGGTAAACTTGGTCCGAATGTTCATTTTGCTCCACACAAAGATTGTACAAATCTGTAACCTTGAGGTTGTTTCATAATATAATGATTACGCTTAACATCACAGCCTGAACCATGACTAATCTCTAACCTTGACCAATTCTTAAAGTGACCACACTTCAAAATCAAAGGATTCTCTTACAACTGTTCTACTGTATAAGATACCCTTAAACAAATAAGAATACATTTAACAGTTAAAATTTTGATATATTTGCAATTTATAATTTGTGATGCATATGCATGCTGGGTTTACAATCGTCAAGTTAAATACTGATAGACCATAATTATGTTTTTTATACTACAGAGATCTTATACCAGCTGACATCAGCATGAAACAAACTGTGTACACAATGTCATTGATCCCTCGGTATGTGACCATTACCTCCTCTTATAACTGCCAAAAGTGGAGTTTAAGCAGTTTTTCTAAAGATCCTACAATTTAATAGTAAGCTTGTGATTAAGTAATGTGATGACCTAGTTCCCTTATAGCACACTATAGCACAAGGTCATCTGATGACCTAGTTCCTCTATAGCACACATCTGATAACCTAGTTCCTCTATAGCACACATCTGATGACCTAGTTCCTCTATAGCACACTGAAGCACGAGGTCATTTGATGACCCAGTCCCTCTATAGCACAAGGTCGTCTGATGCCCTTGTCACTAACACGTAATACATCATCTTGATTTCTTTGTGATGGACACCGCGGTAGTATGCCATCACTCATTCACATGACGTACCGACACTCTGATCTGTCAGCAGGAAGTACTCACTGGTCATCTGCAAAGAGAACTAGCGGTCCAGTTCCCTTGGCCCTCTATTATACATGAGCTGTATTCTATCATCTATAGGGTGCACCAGCATCACACCTCAGTTCCCTACCCCATTTTGATCTAGACCATCACTTTGTTTCTGATTTCAAACTTGATTTTGTGGTAATAACTGCATGCAGACAGTCACTAAACAATTTCAGTAACTCAGAGAGTCTTCATATCTACTAGTAGTTAACTTTATATTACTACATGTACATGTAAATGTATCTCTTATAATTTTATCTGCCGCAAAAATGTACCAGTCTGCATGTGGTCTGACGCTTGTAACTTACAGCTTAGTGTTGGATTTTTGTTTCAGAAGATTTCTACTTTATGGAATATATGGCAAACAATTTTGTACAAGGATGAAAACAATGTAATATTATCGGTCTCCAGCCATTTTCCCATAAAAAATATAGTAAATTATAATTTCCGGTATTTTACATGCATAAATTACAAGGACAGATCTATTTCTAGAAGTTGTAACCTAATGAAACCATTAAATTGGGATTACTTGACTAATTTAGAACACACACTAATTGGTGTGACGTCAAACAGTCTCTTTTGTATTCATGAAGTTTTTAAATTATAAAAACTTTCACTGGTCTCTGTAATTATTTTTACTTCAACTTTTCCCCTTTACATTACCTTAAGTGCAAAAAAGCCTGACTCAGAGCCATTTTATGTAAATTGATATATGTTAACATGTATATCAGTGTGTATAATATTGATAAAACATAAACTCCTCTTAAAGATTAGATAATGTTTTTAAATATTTAAACTTATATAATGAAGAGTTCTCAATCTTTGATCCTTAAAATTTCTTTTTTTAAACTAAAGCTACTTTTAAAAAAAAAATACTCAATATCCAGAAGTTTTTTTTAAGTATGTAACCATAATGCCACAAGACAGAATTTGTTTTCTTCTTTGTTGAACATTGAGTCCAGTTCATTTGAAAAGTATAAACCCACTCCCAATCAAATAACTTAGCTAATATTTTGTCAAATCTTTGCATCAATTTTATCATATTCAAGTTTTATGTAATAATCACAAAATGCATTTATGGATTCAGTTTTTAAAGGGTCAAGAAACTCCTGTTGTGATGTGAGAATAAAACTGGACTATCAGAGAACCCACAAGGACATAAAAAAAGTGCTTGCATCGGCATAATTCACCATCAAAGCGGTTCATACTGGTTCTTCAGTGACCAGTCCGGCCCTGGGGGTGAGATAAACAGCTGATCTAACGGACAAGGGGGCAACTAGTGAAGATATGTCATAGAAGATTGATATTGGAATGGCATTCCACAGAAATAGTGGTCTATAAATAGCCATGGCTTTCAATTTAGAGTTATTCTGTCTTACATTTTGTATGTTGACCAGTAAAAAAGACTGAAAGGAGAAGTATATTACCTAAATCTCAATAGAATGCTTCTTATAACAAGGTGGTTAACTATTTCAAAATTAATGAAAGCTCCATTTCCAGAAAATATGTAGTATTACCAGGTATCTGAGGTACAAAAATGTTCAGTCATAAACCCTGAACATAGAAAATAAGCATGATATCTGCATGATCCGCATGCAGTTCTATTTTCCCAAATTCTCAAAAATATATAATAATGCGGACATTCAAGGATTCTTAAAGGTTCATTCATGACAATAAACATTGGACAGGTATAGAGAATACACCTGTCGAAGAGTATTACATGTATTATGGACTTACTTCATTTAACATGCAGAATCAAACACACCAGACAGTACAGGTAAACCTGACCCCCTCTCTCCCTCCAACAGCTGATTTCTAATGACCAGGTGTGATCAGTGTGTCAAAGATTTACTCTATAAAACAAGCAGTATTACGTAACGTCTCAAGAGTTATCTCTCAGTCTATTGTCCAACTCTCTGCATGGATGCATACTTATTGTAAAAGTACAGACCGGGAGATAAGAGATCAAGTCCATTGAGTGCCTATTAGCTTTATCAGACTGCTAATTCTAAGCTAGGTATACACTCCACTGTAGAATCCCCCGTAATCAGACAGGCTAGCTCATATACACGTACTGTCTTCTGGACTTCAGGTGCTTATAAAGTTTTTATTACTTGTACTTTATAAATAGGTCAGCCTTAGTTTGCTGAAAAACCTTTAATCTGTAAACTGCACATGCACAGACCATTATCATATCATGGAGAGCATTATTGACAACTTATGAATTCAGGAACTCAATATTTGCATTTCTTGAAAAAAATCAAATCAATGCCCAGAAAGTTCTATCATTCCACGTTGAAAACTTAAGTTGAAGAAAATCCTCCTCAATAGTTTAAACATATATGACAAAGGAATTCAACTTACTGCAGGTTTCTTTGCTTTTATGCTAAATATTTCTTTCTAAATGAAATGTGCATGCAGATGTCCACATGGAACATCTGATGTGAACATGCAGTGCCCTAAGTTAAGACCTCATAAAGTATCGATCATCTTTTAATTCAATGCTTAGTGCTTAGATATTGGCCAGAAAGAAATAAATTTAAAAAATGGTTATTTGATACTTTACTTAGAATAAAAGGAATGGTCAGTATTAAATGGGTCTGTGATTTCCAGAAAAACAAGCTAGAGCAGTTTTATCAGTCTTATGATTATTACCTGGTAATTAATTCCTTCCCGAAGACTTAATCCTGCTGGATGACCAGGGGATTAAATCATGTAAGGTAACATTATAATCACTTGTGCCACTAATTGCCGCTATGATCGCTATCTGGTTATTTATGGTCAATCACTGATATTGGTCATCTGATGGTGTAACATCCTACCTTAGGATATAGCTATTCTGGGTAGCTGTGAACTCTCTAACACTAATCGGGTAGACTAGAATTTAGTCATGATTCACTGTTAATGTAAATGGAAGCTGTCCTGTAGACATGTATATATAGCTACATATAAATACTTGACCCGTTTGTTGGTCATTCAAGTTTATTTACCTGATTCACAGGTATGTGAACCTCACCTAGCCTACAGACCTCTATTGTTTAAACTGGTCATCTGAACAATTTATTACCCAGGCCATAACAAAGAGATACTCAGTGACTCTGAGCTAGTAAACAAAGCCTATCTCGTCACAAATGGGCACCATATTAAACGTATATATCCAAAGCCAAGCTGACAAATTGTCATTTACGGTAAAAGTAAATTCAATGTCTTATCCATATTTGTCACAGTAGTACATGCATTGTATATACATGCGTACGTCATGATCCAAAATTGATGGTCACTGACAACAACTATGCTTGGCAATAATTGCCGAGAACGTTTTGTGCCACGATGCACCAAGAGTACCGGTATATTCCGGTATGCACACAATGTGCAGACTCGGCAAATAGCTGGACCTGTAGCCCCCCCCCCCCCCCCCGTCTTACTGTCACCTCTGACCCCGACAATATAGAACTATCCCTACCTTGTAGATCTCAATACAGGAATATAACCACACAATGATTGATCACACTCGTTTAATCCAAGCTTCTCATTCAGTTAAAATTCCTCTCTCTAATGTCATTTCTATTAAACTTGAACACAGAGTATCATGTTAATGATGTATGTTTTCTTCAGATTGATCCAATGTCCCTAACAATTATTCACATTTGGGTTCAGTGCTATATATGCCTTAACAAAGTTATACTTGTTCATGCATGCAATGTACAAATTGACATACATGTATATATTTAATTATTGAATTACGATTTATATTTTATAAGTAGTTCATCGATTCAGCATTTGCTACATATGCTGCATGTATGCCATTTGTCATTTAGACAAAGGATTTTGAGTTTAGCTTCGGTAAATCCATCATATCAACATGATCAATTTGGAGAGACATTTTATTTTAATCATGATCGGTAAAAATAATATCTCAAATGAGTTGAAAATGTTTCTGATGTAGACATTTTAACACGGATGACATATGAAAGTAAAATATCTGAGATTATCGTTTTAAATTACATGTTTTAATAAATATAGGTACGATGTACCTATTTGTTTGTTTACAATTCTATATGTTTTCATTATTCAGGTAAACACAGTCACTGCCTACCCATTCCTCCAATTTAATTCATTTAATTTTAGCAAAAATGTTAATTGGCAGCCAGATCATTGTGACACCGGGGTACACGGAGTGACCAATGCCTGACCCCCAATGAATGACAGTCATATTCAAAACCGACAACCGATACCCAGGTATTATAACCAGGTGTTTCCGATGTCAGAAAGTCACAGTTGGTGTTTACTCTCTTAGAGATCAGTAGATTTGAAGATACTTACTTGTTTATCCATGTTTAAACTTCTTTCTATTCTCGTTGGTTTCACACTTTCTGTTTGCAAAATCCAAATCTAACCTTTAGTAATCACTTCCGGTGGCGCTTTTTACAGGTGTTTCAAAGCTGTGAGTCACGTGGTGTAGGCGTTCAGGTATTTAGAGGGTTGGTCTCAGGTATCCCTCCATAGCAAAAACAGTCACAACTGAAATATACCGTCATAAAGACCGAAATATCTGGCATTTTTTGATATTTTACTTGCCAGGCAAATCGTTCAAAAAAGCCGGGAAAATTTTAAAGTCATATTTTGGACCATATATATAAATGCATGTGTAAATATGAGTAACATGATTTCTGATTAGAGAAATACGTTGTTTCTTATCACTTAACTTTTGGGTGTACATAAAATATTATTTTCAAAATATTATTTTGCCCAGAGAATCGAGGAGGGGATGCCCACTCCTGATAATAATTTTAAAATGTCATCTTTGAAAAAAAATATTACAAGTTAATTTCAACAAAAATTTCTAAGGGGCCACAAAAGTGGAGACTAAGAGTGAGTAGCTTGAACTTTTACTTTTATATAATTTTCCAAATTAAATTTTAAAAACAAGGTTAATTTTTTTCTTAAAAAAGACTGAGGATGTTCTAGACCCCTCCCCCTCATGGTCACGTACCCCCCCCCCCCCCCGACTTCCCTGAATGGATAACAATAAAAACCAACACAGTGGTACATACTAAGGAGGAAAAATGACATGCACGGTTTGAAAAGGGGAGGAAGGACTCGACTAGATACATGTAATTTTTTTATTCTGACTTGGACTGGGAGGTGGGGATGGAGGAAGACTATTCTGTCCACTTATTCTTATTTTTTTAATACTGGGAGTGGCATTTTTTGAAAGAAAAACAACAACAAAAACAACCACAGAACTCCGAAATGGCCACGTTAAAAATCTTCGGATGACCGGAACCCGACCAATAGCGCTAGCTATATAGGACATTCTCTCTCTCTCTCTCTCTCTCTCTCTCTCTCTCTCTCTCTCTCTCTCTCTCTCTCTCTCTCTCTCACACACACACACACACACACACACACACACACACACACACACACACACACACACACATATCTATAAGACTCATTTCTTAAAGATTACAGTTTTTCAATAGGATTGAAAAATATGAACTAAAGATGTTCTTTGATTTCATATATTTTTTTTTATTTTGTATTAAAAAAATAAACTTACAATACTGGGCATTATTTATTACATATTAATATCATGCATATACTCACATCAAATTTAAAATGTACAGTGTCTTACTTGCAACGACACATATTTTTTTTTACTTTCTCATAAAATATACAAAAAATTGTATTAAGTCTTTGAAACATAACTTAAAGATAAAGAAGGACAACTCTCACTGGAATAATCGTGCAACTGTAACAAATATATTAACACTCTCCTCGCTCGCCTGTGCCTCAGAAGTCGACCATATTCAACAGTGTGAAAAAATTAAACGTTTCACTTCATATACATTAATCAAGTACAATAATCGAAACAATATAATATCTGTACTAACTGTAATTGAACACCAATCAATATAGTTAGATACACAATATTCTAGTGTTGACGGCACCGTTTAAGAACTTTTAATCTTCCACTTTGTGACCGTATGAATTCTTCTCCACTATTCAAAAAGCAATAAATGTAACATACTTGCATATACGCATGTTAGTGTTGAAAGAAAAAATTACGTGTATATTTTGTGGGATTAGAATATAACCTATACAGTCAGGATTTATCTCTCTTTCCATAATACTTCTTGAAGAAAAGTACTAATCAAGTTTGTCAGCCTAACGGTTTAGACAAATATTTTTATATAGATTTCTTCTACAGTAATTAGTCGTCATCAATTAAATGTTAACATACAGCGGGTCCCAGAATATCTGATACCATGTGAAATTCGTATATGCAAAATAATATTAGATCAAAACTTGTTAATTGTGACTCAAAGAGTAAAACCTTTTAATTTTTTCACAAAAAGGCTTTGGAGGAAAAAGTGCTTTTATTTAAAATATGACTAGAGTTTGACCCGTGCGTGCACGGGTTGACATTGCATATCGGACATTTACGAAATTGGTACATCGACACAGTTTATTATTGACATTTGTATAACAAAGCTATAAGCCTAAAATAGTGGTATTAATTTCACTACACTTTCCTTAGTTTGATAAATCTAACCGTGTCTCGGGAAAGGCACTACCCACAGTTAGAATGCCTCCCTTATACCCGTAATGTCGCAGAAAATTGCAGAATCGCTCCGGAACGATTTTGGAGAAAGTTAATGAGGTTTCCTTGAAAATAACAGTCAAATTCATCACAACAAACCTTTTTGAGACTGCAAATACCTTTTAACTAAACATTTTAATCCATAGAATGGAAGACTGCAACACATTTTCACCAACGTACACGTATTTTCTTTGTAAAACTGGGTCCGTAGGACATAATTCATTTTTACGATAAAGCATATTCTATCTTCACTCTCCTAACAAATATAGTGTAACTCAAATATTTTTTGTCATCACGAAGACAAAAGTATAAGTACTTAGTTGAAAAGTATATTTGTTATTTTATACTTTGTCTCTTAAGAAATCATGAATATATATGAACAGATTATATAGCAAAAGTCCAATAAAAATTTACCCTGATATGTATTATCATTTCTGAGTTAATTCATGCAGATGTGATATTGTGGAAACATAAACTAAAGATCCCGGTTAGCGTGAATGTATTGCACAAGCGCAAGATTGTAAAATCTAAAAAATCCATGTGATTTCCGGGATTTTTTGAGGAATTTTCGTCGATAATTAATTAGCGAATGTTAACTGAGAAAAAATAAAAACAAATTGGTAATCTTCAAGTACCAATGATGTTTAAAATATATAAAACAAAAGACAGTATTCTTCCGATTTTTCGGTATTAAAGACCAAAAATTCGAGTCTATTATTTTAATAAAGTAGTATATAGAGTCTCAAAGTTGCATCATAAATCTTTGGCTGTCAAGATACATTGTAAATCGGACAAGAGAGCAGGCATCTTCTGTTTTTAAACTATACTTTATTATCAAACGCAGACTCAAGATATAGTTGTGGAAGTTATAAAAACAGAATACCATGAGGAAAAGCGACTCAACAAGCAACAGATTCTTTAAATTATGAAAATGGGATCTGTAAAGTGGCCGTTGGGAAGAATTTTACTCATCGACTTAATAACGTTGTCATGTATAGAAAAGGACGTCTTTTGGAGCACTCTTTTTAAATTTGATGTGTGTTTATTAGCAACGTCTGATTTGTAATATATAAGAATGCATTTGATTTTTTGTTAATTTTCAATAAAAATGTTATATCTTATCACTATATACCGACTACAGGAGTTACAGAAAAAACTTTTTGTACCCGATTTACTTTAAGAAAGTGTTATTAAAATAAATTTTTGTCACATTCAACCTAAAAGCATTTATCAGTAGGTTTGTTATAGTACTTAGTGTTTCGTAGTCCGAAGGTTTACCTGGCATATAAAATATCAAAATCGTTAAAAAAGGCCAGGAAAACGTCAGATAATTCGGACTGTTTCGATGTACTTTTTTCCAGGGTTTGAATAGGTGAGGTGTTCCCCAATCCTTCATACTGTCAATGGAAGGCAAATCAACATTTACCAAGTCATAGCAGAAAATGAAGATAATTAAAACTGATGTGACAATGCACTTTACTTGGGAGCGAGGGTGTGTGATGAATGCGTGCATGTTGACTCTCTCCAAGAAACAAGCTGGAGGCCGTGCCCGACTTATAAAGGATGCTACCCCCACTACAGAGAGGGAATTCTATTGATCTCTCCTTGTTCACTGACATTTTCTCAGATTCATACTGGCCCATACTTCCTTTTTCACACCTTTTGAAATCGCATCCAGTCTGATGTAAGGTGTGTCTATGGCTGAAAGCAGCGAAGGAATATCGGGTGCCATTTCATTTGGTATCCTGTTTATTTCCTATTTCAACTTCACCTAATATATATCTGTCTTACTCGGTGGCAGATTTCTCAAGGGTATTAAACTTCTTTCTGTAGGGTATTAAACTACAAAAAGATTTTTTCCCTTTAAAACGTTTTTGACGTCTATAGTGCCCATGGTAACACGCTAAATTTTACAAATTGGAAAATCACCTTCATCTTGAATGAGTGGAAAAAATGTCATCTACACAATACAGATACTCAATGGGGCTATGTAGGGCTGGTACAAACCACAAGTCATCCAAATCTATCAATATAATGTGTACATAATTTAAAGGGACTTGAACACGATTTGACTTAAGGGGGCTGGGGGGTGGCTGCCATTTTAGACAATATTGATCTCCTTTAAAAGAAGAGCTCCATATAAAGATAATGGAAAATGATAAAATTTTATAATAAAATATATGAAATTTTTCTTTATCAAATAGTAGTTGATAGCTTCAGAAATCGCATATAAAATTTTCAAATAAATCTGATGGTTTTATATTATATTTTGTTATACTTTCGTGTTAAATACTGAAATCTGATTGGTTAAGACGCAGTTAATAATATTTACTATTACCCTCAGCGTTAGCAACGCACTTGGCAACGGGTAACATTAAAAAATGTTACATGCGCGAAAATTATGCGCGTACGGTTCGCTGTAGAATTCACGTTATTCCTATATAAAAGCAGTAAAATTTTCTTAAAATTTCTAAAAAAGACATTCAGTATAACAAAATAAATAGTGCCTGTTTGGGAGGATAACAGTTGAAATTGACACCCCTCGAAAACCATTGTCAACCTCCGCTTCGCGTCGGTTGACAATGGTTTTCTCGGGGTGTCAATTTCAACTGTTACCCTCCCAAACAGGCACTATTTATATAATATTTTGACACCCCAGCCTCCTTAAAATTTTCAAATTTTATTTTTCCATTTTCAATGTTTATACTGACAAATAAAGAAGTTTATAATGCTATGTCAAAATTTGAAAGTCAAATATCAAGTTTTAAGCAAAATACAGAGTTCATAATTCTTTGTTTTGTAAACAAAGCTCGAATATTGTCATTTTTTTTTTACATTTGTGTTGTATTGGTGTAAGTTTCAATCAAATGTGTCTTTCTTTTGTTGAGAATAGTATTTATGAAGATATTATATAAGTTTAAATTGCTTTTTACATGTCATTTTGTCTAAGAAATGGTAATTCTCTACATTACAGTTTTTGTAAACAGCTATAAGACTCGAGCTTTGTTTACATAACATTCAGTTATTACCTCTGTATTTCGCTTCTAACTTGACTTTAACATTCGATATTTTGGTCAATCATTTAAAATGCACCAGTAAATAATTTTATACATAAAAAATAAAAATAAAATTTTTGATCTCAAATCGTGTCCAAGTCCCTTTAACAACCCACTGTAAAGCTGATTCTCAGATGTAAATCTGCTTGCACCAAACCAGCTCCATATACTTAAAACTTGGTATTTGACTTTCAAATTTTGACATAGCATTATAAACTTCTTTATTTGTCAGTATAAACATTAAAAATGGAAAAATAAAATTTGAAAATTTTAAGTCAAATGGTGTTCAAGTCCCTTTAAATTATGTACTAGAGAGTGCACGCCCAGTGGGCCAGGTCAATGACCGGGAAACCTACAGAAAAAGATCCAATAGATGCCCCGGACTCCTTATCACATTAAGGCTTTCACCCCATTCCGAGCAGTTCAACAAAGGAAACTCCCGACAGAAAACATACACAGACCCGCGCTACAAACGACTACAATGTACTCTTAGAGCAATTGTGAAAAAGAAAACTGCATTTCAAGTTTTTTAAAAATTAGAATTTATGGTTCTTAACAAAAATTCGTCCTCTCTACGTTCTAGGATGAAAATAATGCTCTCTCAGCTCCGGTGATTGGCAGTTTGTTATCCATATATGGCGATAAAAGGAATGACATTGACCAGCACCAAGGTCAAAGAATCTAGAATATGCATGCAATCATATTTCATCATGCATCATGCACTTCTATTTATTTCCTTTCTTTCTTCCCCAAAATGACAGATCAATACTAATCTTCTATTATTGAACTTGACCTAGAATGTTCATGTCTTAAAACGACCCTGAAAGATACACGAAACCGTGGCCGATGACATTTTACTTTATATTCAAGAGTTACAGTGATAGGAGTTGGCAGGAGGAATTTCGTCTAATCTCAAAATACGTGAGGTTTGATTTATTAAGGGATGCTTTATGAACAAATTATCAAAACCTTTTTCTATATAGGACTTTCAAGTATTGGAGATTTTTGTACTGTAATTACCAATAAATTACGTTACATCAGAAAATCCGGGATATTCTAATGACGCGGTACAATGGCGAGGTCTGATAAAGGGTGAAATAAAGGAAAATGTTCGGATGTGCATCCATGAGTTCCTAGTAAATTGTCTATTATAACCCAGTATCAAGACAGTCATCTATTTCCTCTCAAAAATGAAAACGATATCAGAATGCCTCAGGTGTTTTGCACTATCCACATTCATAAATGAAATATTTCAAGTTTCTAACAAAATCGATTCGATAATTGTTTCATTGAAATCGCTATAGTATCGCTTCCCCTGTTCTTGTACAGCACAGCTGTGGCTTAGTGTGACCGAACTATTAGATCAGTCCGCCTGAAGCAGTACTCACTAGATCCTAATCACTACGCACACTTTCGCGGTTATCACATTATCCGTCCCTGCTCAGGAACATGTGACTGAGGTGCTCACGTGCTACTCACGCTGCAAAATTCACATATATTTTTTTCCAAGAACGTTCCACATTAGAGTCTCATTCGATAAATATGATTGCTTCTCAGTTTTGTTGCTAATACCTTGTGGCCCAGTTGTTATTTGTGCAGGGTTCACTTGATGGCGTGAATGAGACAAGACCCTCTATTAGATACATACATTCTAAATTTATTATACAGTTGGGTATAAAACTTGTAAAAACAATTAAACCCCATGTGTAGACAGGTTTTAGTCATTATGTGACCAATAGTTGTAATTATCATGCACCATCCTGAGCTCAAGCATCACATACTCTCAGATACAGCATGTGTGCTAAGGTTGGCAACTGCGATGAAATGAATTGTAAATCACTATTGTAAAATACAAAATATAGTTTATTCACCATAAAAAGGGTCCATAGAAGAATATTCACATGAGAAAATATCGATAATGAATTGTCTATCTGTTATATCAATGTAGACCTTTTTAAAAAAAATATAATTGAATTTCAAGTCTAGAAAGGTTCTGTGACGAAGTATTGGTGCAGGTTATGACAGACCGTCAGGTATATGACATGCTAGAATATGTTGAGTTAGATTTTTACTATGGAATCGGCATAAGCATTTTTTGCAATCAATAATGGCAGGGGCAGAATCTTTGAAGTGCTTATCCAACGTAGATTGCAAATTGAGACAACCAAAGAGAGTTTCCAGTTGACGGACTTTACACTCTGCTTTACACTCTGAAATGTCTAGAAAAAGATCTGAATATTCATTACAAACATCGTAACTAAAGTGTTACCTTCTATCAAGCGTACTATTGAAGAAGCGTACTTTAAAGCATCTGCTAACATTTATCCAGAATTCTATGTTTGTTAGACTGGTATTAAATACTTTTGTTAATTGTAGCTTTTACCCTCTCACAAATTTAATATTTTGTTGTCTGTATATAAAAGTGCACCATAGAAAGTGCTTAAAACATCTTAAAGACGAACTGAATCTTTGGTTTGATTCAAGCATCTGAATCAAGATTCTATCCGTTGGATTGTGTGATATTTTTTTAAATTTGTTAACTTATAAACCTAGACGATACATACTTTTTGTCTCCAATCATAAAGATTGTCCCCAATATCGAATGTCAAGACAAACAAATTCACATATTTGTATTTTGGTTTTTGTGAAGAAAAGCTGGAGAAAATTTCTTTTGATTTGTTACCTATACTTTTACTCGTACACCACTTGAGTTCGCATTTTTATAGACAGTGATTGGGCTAACGTAAAAGAAACGTTAGGCCTAATCGTTTAGATGCTGAGAAGTCAAAATGAAAAGTAGTATACAACAAAATCCATGTCGATACGTTGAAATCCCTGAACGTTTCATCTTCATCTCTTTGTGACGCGCATTGCTGTTTATATAAGATTTATACGTCACTTGGCATTATAAAAACCAAAAATAAAGTTTATCTTAATGTACTAACAATTATCAAATTTATTTGTGAAAAATATATTCAATGTTTATAGACTGTATTATATGTCTTCCTTAAGGAAAGGAATAGATACCAGCTGTTATTTTAGAAAAAAAATTACACGATATTTTAGTAACATCTTTGTATTACGGTATAACACACTCAATGAAAATCAAAAGCAAAAGGGAGACGGATACCAAATTATCCACAACGATTTGCAACCCCCCCCCCTCCATTCCCCCCCCCCCCCCCCGCCCCAAATGAGAACAAACTTTTATCAATTAGTTTGGACAATGGACCTTTTTGTTAACAGCAAAGTGCCCTATCTCGCCTGATGTATGTCCCTCTATTTTCACTTCAGATAAGGAACTTTTGCACGAAAGACTCAACCTTCTAGTCGCCTTGGCAAGAAGGAAACAAAGCCTTAACCACAGTATGAAGGAAATAAACAGGGTCTAAACAACCATCTGAACTAAAAGACATAACGGCCTTGAGGTTAATAATATTACAGTGCATGAGACCCAATAAATGTATTACATTGTAATCATTTTTGTTTGGGCAACAGTACACCTTAAAACTCCTGTTAGACGATTGACATGTCCCCCACTGTAAACATTCATCACCTTCAGCGTTACCGATAAACTTCGGAAATGCTGATATCCTTATGATAAGATTTATATTTTAAACAATCATTGTTTTATATTACAAAAATGGCAATAAATTTATAAAAAAGTTTTGAAGGCTAATGTCGTAGTACATAAACTTTTACACAGTTGTTCATATATAATTTCCTTCCTCAGATCGCATATACCACAAGCAGAATGGTTGAACATGTTTTCCTCATTGGCCTTCAAATTGCCGCGATCCAACTAATCTTCCATAATTAGATTAAGCAAAAATTTTTGACTTTGAATATCAGCACGTGGAAGGACCCCTCTACAAATTGTCAATGGAAATCTCACCGGCGTACGCTATCGAGATGAAATTATTCAGCGTCATGTGATACCCTTCATACAGAGACATCAAAATCACGTCACTCTGCAGCAAGACAACGCAAGGCCACACGTTGCACGTGTAGTCAGGGACTTGTTTGTTCAACAGAATGTCGATGTCTTGCCTTGGCCAGCTGTTTTCCCCGATTTCTCGCCGATCGAGCACGTCTGGGATGAAATGAAAAGACGTTTACGCCGTTTATCAAATCAGCCAGTCACATTGGCTGATTTAGGCCAGGCTTTAACCAACATCTGGAACAACATCCCTCAAGCATTTCTGAACACTTTAGTGTCATCAATGAGGCGTCGCTGTCAAGCATGCGTGACCGCAAATGGTGGTCACACGCGTTATTAATTTTGTTAATTCAATTTCAAATAACAGTGACTTTCGAGTGTGCTGAAATTGACGTTATTCGACGTTGACATTAATGTGTTATGAGATGTTGTTACAAATACATGTGTTATCAGTATTATAAAAAATAAAATTTGTTCATTGTAATTTTTAAATGTTTTTTCATACATTAAATAATGCACAGTTTCTTTTTTCCGCTAGTATAAAAAAGTAACACTATCTTATAAGATGATTTTGATCCAATTATGACCTATAATGTATACAAGATTACAAAGATTAAAAAAAGTCCTGAATGAAAGGTCACACTCAAATACTTCATAATACACACGAAGGGGTCTTGTTTTTCCTTCAGAGGAGAGGTATAAGAACATTGTACAAGAGATTACAATGATATCAAAAAAGAGTGTTGTACCTCAGAACATGTTACGACTCTTGGGTTTGATGGCTAAAGTCATCGATTTAACCCCTTTGGCAAGATTACATATGCACCCAATCCAGTTTTACCTGATGTCTTTTACATGTAACACCAACGCAAAGACAGTTTAACGCAGTCTCTGTCAGTGAAGAAAGCATTACTCCGACACCTGGAATGTTGGAAACGACCGGAAAATATTTTTTGGGGTGTGCCCTTACAAAAGAAGCAGGTACACGATGTGACCTTGTGGACAGATGCTTCATCACAAAGCTGGGGAGCCCATATGAACGATCATCAGGCCCTGGGGCCATTTAACTTAGATGAACTTTATTTTGATCTCAGTCTCACTTTTCCACAAGGAATATATAGTGGAAAAGTGAGACTGAGATAAAAAGTGAGCTCGTCTAAGTTTTATGGCCCCAGGGCCAGATTTCAGGCACCTGAAGTTCCCAGGGGAGCAGTTGTCATATAAACTAATTAGAAATGAGGGTTGTTCAGTTAGCTCAGATTCATTTCGAAAGCATACTGCTGAAGAGCATGAATTCTGTTGAGACAACTCAACAGTGGTGTCATATTTTTTCAATAGGGAAGTGGGGGGGGGGCGAAGTCCTTTCAACTGTGTTGCCTTGCTTGGAAGATATTTCAATGGAGCAAATCCAGGAATAGTGATCCAAGCTGCTCACATATTTTGTTGGCAGACGACTGTCAAAGAGGTCAACAGGGATATCAGATATCCGAATGGAGCCTAATAAAACAGGAGTTAGTGAACAAGTTTTTCTTGAAGTTCTCCACTCCGAATATAGACGTATAGACTCCGAATATAGAGAGAAAGCTGTTGCAAGTTTTTTTTCGCTCCCTTTTCGGATCAGCTACCTGTATCTTGGGCAATAGATTCACTCAGTATGACATTGAAAAGAATGTTTGAATATGTTCCCCCCACCGGTATTGATACCTCAGGTATTGGAAACATCGGAAGAAACCATGTGTGCTGGTGTTGATTGCTCCACACTCTCCGAGACAATGATGGTACCCAATTCTACTAGAACTCCTGGTAGACATTCCAAGAAAACTCCACGGAAGATGCTGACACAAAGGAATGCAATATAAGATATACCAATCCCGGGTCTCTAAATCTGGAAAATGGAAATTTCAAGTCTGATTCCAGAAAGAAAAAGTTCTCTTGGAAAGCCCAGGACTATATCAAGCAGGTAAGGAGAACCTAAACCGACAGAGGAGGTATCTGACAAGACTTGTAATTTACAGAAGCTGGTGTGATAGACGGCATAATTCTCCATATTCAGCCTCTGTAGATGATTTGGCTATTTTTGTTTTGTTTATTTACATGAGGAAAGAGGTTGTAAAACTAATACTGCAGCTGGTTACATAACAGCCATTGTTACCATTCATGCAGGATGAAGAAAAAGGTCTGTCAGTTCTAACGCAGACCTATTAAGTTTGATATAGGACATTTTAACAGTAACCCATATGTTAGACCTCTGTTGTCTAACTAACCTCCATGCGAGCCGTTGGCAACATGTCATATAAAGTATTTGTCCTGGAAAACATTTTTCTTGGTTGCTATGGCAACGGCCGCAAGCGTTAGTGAACTGCAAGCTCTTTCAACTTATTAATAATTTACGTATTGAAGGAACAGGGATAAAGTTGGGGTTTTTTTTTTACACTTCTAGGCTAAGACTCAGAGGGCAACACGTATTCCTTTTAAAGTAATACTGAGTAATCGCCATATACTAGTAATGTCATTGGTCAGCTCTGTTCATGTAAAACGAAAGCATTACGCTACATACAATAAACATGATAAACAAGACTATTATATAGCACCGTTTTGTTGATTTACGAAGTAGCAATGCATGAATAAGCTTTAGTATTAGTGGGCGAATTTTACTTCCGATTAATATCTTTACGCATATATGTGAAGAATAACGTGATTTGAATCATTATGTATGTGACTGTATAAATGTTTGATCTTCAAGGTAAATGGATTAGAGTAATGTTTTTGGTAATCTACGTGTAATTAAAGATTTGAATGAGGTTGTCATTGCATAGTAAATAAAGTAGTGCAAGGCGCAATACGTGCGCAAATAGTAATTTTCCGGATGCCTCATATAGACACAAATGTGATCGGCACCCGAAGCCGATCTCAAACAAGTTCTGGAAACCTATATTTATTCCTAGATTTGACAGTTTGGCAACGGACGACAAGTACTTGTTGTTGTGTCCATGCTGATGATTCGAAGAGTATTTAAAGAGAACAAAGCTTTTACGTCCCGGAGTCCAAGCTTTACAGATATTGCAAGAAAAATCCCCAGTGCCGAAAACAATCTTGATGATCGTCTAAAACGTTCATATCCTTTGTACACTGGTACTGGTACACATGTATAGGTATCCATTTACACGATCTTAAGTTTACGTAAGCAAAAAAAAAAAAAAAAAAAAAAAAAAGGAAAAACTTTATTCTAATCATCATCACGCTACAGAAAAACAACCAAACATGGCGGTGTCCAAACATAAACTGACTTACTGAGTGGAAGTAGAGTTGTAAAGAGTTCCAGGTAGGGAATTTTTTTTTTTATGTTAGAGCATGATCGAAGGGACCGGGGCACATGGCTAATAATTGATGCAGGTAAGTATGGATATTGAAATAAACGGAACTGTTTAGAAAACCATTAACATAACATATTGTATAACGGTAAAAAAAATTATTGACAAATATCATTTACAATTTTATTCGAAAGGAAATATAATAAAGCATGTTATAATATCCGTACATTGTATAAACGTGTTCCAGAATCAAGGAAGTATAAATTAGGAAATCAAAAATTGTCATTAATTGAGTTTGTGCGTCAACCCATATACGGGAAGGGGGTGGGGTGGGGGTGGGAGGTCACATCATTCGCTCCATAAGTAAAATCAAAATTTATGCGACGTCCCTGGGTGGGCTCGAACCACCAACCTTTCGGTTAACAGCCGAACGCGCTAACCGATTGCGCCACAGAGACGATATCTACAAATAAATATGAGAATATTTAAAAATGAATAAAATTTATATGGCATATATATATATATATATATATATATATATATATATATATATATATATATATATATATATATATATATATATATAAAAGGCTGGATGCCCAACAATATAAAATGAATGCCTTCATGTTTACTTTATAACTTTAAACATATGATTTTTAGTCCTACATTTGGTATAGAAAGAATCCTAATATTCTAGATTTAGTTAATACTTTCTTTTATCTTTAGACAGAGTTTTTCATCTTAAGGATAATAGTAATGTTAAAAAATTGGTCACGACCATCCAATGTTCGAGACCAACTGCATGTTTCAATTTATACCGCTACAGTGTGATTCAATGATTTGAATGTAATTTTAATCCGTTGACAATACACCAAGCAGCTGTCCAAGCACTGCTTTCCCTTGAAAGAATGACACCACCTCGGATCATTCAGTGTGTAAAACAGCTGTTTAATTGCAACTCAACCATTCAGGAACCTTTGTATCTCATTTGTCTTATCGTAAATAAAGTTCTACCTTTGTCCTTGAAAAATATTATCATACAGTTGACTGACCATATCGTCATAAACCAATGTTGACTTGCTGCATACTTATAACATACTTAGCCTATATAGAATAACATTCTTGAAACAGAGTTGACAGGACACAAGGACTGGCAGATCTTTTATAATAGCCGGAACGAGAATAGTATGTTAATAGAAAGGACTGGTTAACCAGTTGATATCATACATGTGTTACTGACACAGCAGTTAGTTAACCAGTTGATATCATACATGTGTTACTGACACAGCAGTTAATCTCAGTGTTAAAATTCCTTATGAGACGAAATATAAAAAAATTATCAGCTTTCAGTTATTTTACGATGCTGCATCTAAAATGTAGAACCATTTTTACAAGACATTGGACTTTCAGTAGGACGTAGCTATCTATTTCTTGCGTCAAAACAAGTTAAAAATGATGCGGTTTCAAGCGAAATATGCACCGATTGCTTAGTTTTAGCTCAAAAGCCAGAGAAATCTTGTTGATTTCAAAAAGCAATGGCTGAGTGGCCAGCAATGAAATAGTCAGGCCTACGTCACATTGCTGTTTGACACAATTACCCAAAATCCAAGCTCTTGTTAAAATGGTTCTAAATTACCTCTATTAAGTAAGATCAAGTTATTCATATCAATGTAATAAACATTATTAATATTTAATATATCCGTTTGAAACATACAATTATATACCAAGGTCTATAACTGTACCTTTTGTTTCGAATTTTTGTAGTCGGTGGGGTTTTTTAAAATATTTTATTCACAATCTATGCACAATATAGAAATGTTTGAGATGCTCCTCTGCTCTCCTTAATTTCCCCCTCTGAAGTAAATAAAACACCATATGTATTTAATAAATTATACACCACTTTGAAGAATCATTTCATTGAGTTGTACAAGTACTTGTATATCTTTATTCGCCATAATCCATGTTAATTTTTGGTTATTGTCCATGTATTGAAGATTTTATTGGAGTCATCAGACAGATTGTGCGTTATATGATTAGCCATTGCTTAAAAGGTTTACAACCAATTTTGTTATGGGTGTATCTCACCTTAAAGGAAAAAAGTCATCTGGAGAAATGGTTTTTTTCCTTAAAGAGACAGTATGTGTACAGCTGAAAACCTATGTGTGAATAACTTCAGATTTACCTATTGTATCGTTAGGAAATAAGAAATAACGTTGATTGTAATAGTTGAAATACATCAAAACCCCTTTCACATACTTAATTAACGTAATATGAGCTTCCAGAAATTTAAGGGTCGTACAAACCGGAATAATCTTATATCGTTTATTTGTATCACGTGGATTTTGATTGACCGTAATTGACACGTGCTGAAAACTACAAGATCTTCGTCCGACTAAGGTCATACGGTTATAGGAGGTTAAAAGGACTCTCTAGACGGAACACATCCTCACTTACTCGATAATTTATTAATGGTTTACCAATTTTGATTCATTTTAAAATGAACAAACAAGGGACCTCATTTACAAAAATGAATTTAGGTTGTAGCAACTCCTATGATAAACACGGAAAAATACATTCTTACAAATTAATAATTGTGGTTATTTTAAAAACTTTGAACAATTAATAGCTGGGAGAAGTAGAAAAGACATATTTTTATCAACAAAAATGTCCAGAAGAACTTCGCGAGCCCTGCATGTGTTTTGTTTACAGTAAATACGCATGCGTTTAGTATAGAAGGCTGAACCCCGTAACACGCTGCGATGTAAATATGTGATAGGTTATACGTAATTATTAATTTTAGTGAAATAATTAGATTTATTTCATGGAGAACTTTGTAATTTTCTGAAAGTTTATACATTCATGAATAGTACAAAAATACCGAACCCGATCGGAAAATTTTTTCAAGTCGGGTTTTTGATATAAGATGCAGCGTACTGTCTCTTTAGAAAAACGATTTTTCATTGGGATATCTAGAATGTTCTACCTGAATATAAGAACTTTCTATTGGATTAAAATTCTGATAGGAGTTGAACAAAACTTTAAAAGGATTTGACAATCCGAAAGAAATTCTTAATTTCCTGTAAGAAAACAATCGGTTGAATTTAATCCTGTAAAAAATACTTTAATCATATAGGTACTATAGGAATATCCTGTAGGAATATTAGATTTCTTATGGAATTATTTTTCATGGGATATTAATATTTAAAAGAAAATATCTTGCCAATAGGGGAGCCAAATTACAAGCAAATGTGGTTAAATATATTTTAGGCAATAGTCTATTAATTAGTATATATTGATTTTTACATTGCTTCTGAAGCAGGTTCAAAGATATCAGGTATAATGTCGATTATTATAAAGATCCTTAAGAAGAGTTAAGGAGGCCGATTTGGGTTTTTTTGCGGAAAAACTACAATAGCATAACTCTTTATTTTTTAACCATATGTAATATAAACCAACTCTAGTTTATTTGCGAAGGTTCATGAAAATCGACCGTCTGGTTCTTTTTAGGGACCATCTCAAAATAGAGGTACATTTACTATAGGAATATATAGGAAACTGTCATTTTCCGCACATCAAAGCAGTTTTAAAAATATACTACAATAGCTTTTTTTCTCAAATTGTTATATATGATTAGTAATATCATTTCCTACCTTATATGTAAAAAAAAAACAAAATTCTATCGTCTGGTTTTTAGTAGTGGCCATCTCAAAATATTAAAATGTACCAAATTTTGCTATATATTTGGATCATCACGAATGATGATTGGTATAATGGATTCATTCCAAAAATAAGGAAAATGTCCTCGAAGATAGCATCATTTTGTATATAAAATTTCAACAGCGTACAATTATTACTTTTTCTTTTATGTCATTTCTTATAACGTACTCCTACAAAGCTTCATTTTATCATAACATCATAAAAGCGCAATGGCAATGCTCCCCTACCGCACAACGTAAAAATCATGTTAAAAATAAAAATTTCCTTTAAAAATCTAAATATTTTTATCTGTATTTTGTTTATTGTGTTCAGTTTTATAAATGATATCGAAAAAAACTCATAAGAAGTATAAATCAACTGTATTATATTAGAATGCGCAAAAACATGCGCAATGCAAACTAAAGTCGGCCTCCTTAAGTAAAAAGATTTTGATAAACATCCACATTTCGAAATTAAATTGGAGAAATGTCCTTAACTAAGTAATAGGTTATAGCAGAGCATTATTTAAAAGATTTGTTGGTAGATGCTATGAGAACTTGTGGAACATGTAGAGTCCTTAAAGAGGCTTGATGGTCACCAAATTACAAGTTAGATTTTTCCTTCTTAATTTTTTTAAAGATACGATTTGTTTTGCTATTAACTATAATTTAGTAAAGGAAAAATCCAGATTTTTAGCTTTTAAATTTAGACATTTTTGCTGTATCTTTACGTTAATCTCTTCTTCTCAAAGAGATTATTATAGTTTCAAAATAGCCATAACCATCCAGAATTGTTGTATAACAAATATGATGATATTTGATTCCATATATAGTACAAATATTTAACAAAAATCTTTAACGTCCTTGGTTGGGTAATTTACTTATATTTACACATAATCCTTTTTACTTATTTTTATTCTTTGTTTTGGTATAACAGAAGACACAGTAAATGACAAATAATTTTTAATCGTTGCAAGACGTAAAGCCAGTTTCTACAATGAAATGGTTCACCAGTTGATATTATCAAATAAATGTATTCTTGCACAGCAGTGAAACTTAAGGTTAAAGTTCTTGATAAGACAAAATACCAGTGATAATCAATCATTATTTGATTCAGCATACTAGATTATGATTTTCTCTGTCCATTGGTATAAAGTTAAACATACACAAAGGCAATAAATGAATTACGAAATTAATTCATTAGATTTTCTTAAAAGTCGATTTTCATATCATTCTGCTATCATACCATAGAATAACGCTTTTTGTAGTGAAATCTTGTTTTTGTTTATTTAAAACCATTGGCATGCATAAACAATTGCAAAGCTAGATATGGGGTGTATATAAAATTCGTAATGCCCAGTACATTTATATTTTATCATTGGTTCAAGATTTCTAAATGGCAGGCTCGTCGAAAGAAAAATTGAAGAAAAAAACGATTTGTAATTGTAACCTTAAATTCCTTGAATCTCAGACTTGGTAAATCAAAACAGCCACATATTCTGTTCTCTGTGTTTTATATTTTTAAAAGGATCAGTCGAATTTCTTGTGCTTCAATTGTACAAATTCTGTTCTTATTTTCTTGTACATTACAAATCTAAAGAAATTATATCTTGCATCTTTGTTGATGGTTTTTATGTGTCTCATAACTCTCTATTCATTTTCTCGCCATTCTTGCATATTTTTGTTTTACAAAAGAAGGTAAAATTAACTCTCAACAGTGTACTGTACACTTAATTATAAGCTTGATTTGTTAACATTTCTAGCGCTCAATTACATGAGTATATTAAATATGCAAATTCAATGAAAACTGTCAGGGATTGTGTTTAAATGGAATTACGGCAAAGTTACAATAGATGGCAAGATCATGTGAACATTAATCAGGAAGATATCTGTTCATAATATAGTAACATCAAATAACTCTTTCAGAATACCTTTTTTCTTGTAACGTTTTACTCATTATATACAGACACACATGCGCGAGGTATTCTGTGGACGTAAGGAAATTGAGCATGGCGTTGTGTCCATATATACGCCAAAGTCTGATTAGTCATTGCATGTTTAAAGTACATAAGTAGATGCTTTTGAGAATTAAAAGTCTTCGAGGTCTATAGTTAAATTGTTTGGATTTTCTTCAATGCACCAATACGTGGATAAATTTGTGTGAGACAGCAATTCTTAGAAGTTATAGATATTATGCAGAAAACAACCCTTATATACAGTTTGAGTTTCTTTGTTATAACAAAAGCTATTAATGTTACACATAAGTTTTTTTGGCTTTGAATAGTTGAATTGAGAAGGGAAACGAGCATGGATTCATATGCGCAGATTTGTTTTTTTTTATTAAATAAAGACTGAAGTTGACAAGGCTATATTAAACAATGAAAAAAAAAACAAAAAAGAAAAAAAAAACAAAAAACATCCCCCCCCCCCAAAAAAAAAAACAAACAAAAACAAAAAACAACCCCCACCCCCACCCCCACCCCCTAAAAATCTTTGTTTTTACTTAAATCGTTATCAAGAATTAGAATTCTGCTTGAGTCTGTTGGTAAATTAAAAATGAACACGGAAAAGACATTGATACAAGTGAACATGTTATGTAAAAAGTAAATCCATCAACAGTAATACCTACTATTTAATATAGATTTTGTCTAATAATGGCAGTCATCTAATTAGAAAAGATATCGATGAAACTACAAGAAAAGACAAAAAAAGTGAAAACAATAGAGCATATTTTAAGAAAATCCTTCAATCTTGTTCAAGAAGAAGTATTGAAGGTGATTGAGAGATTTAAGAGAGCAAATCTTTGATTGAGACTCTTGCCTAGCAGCAGCATGAACATTGAGAATACTTACGATTGGTATGGTGACCACCGACTAAAGATAGGCCAAAGGTACTACTTGCTGGAACATCTTACATTGTACGGATTCAGAACCATTTGCAGAGGTAACAACGGGAATCAAATGCCTAAAACCAATGGTTTTAGGCAAATGATCACCATTACACTGATCAAACATACGTGGTCACACCTAATGCTATTGGATGGAAAACTAACTTGTTTTCCAAAGGGGTTTTTGTGTTGACGACAAACAAAAAACCTAAATCAGACGGTCTTGAATATTCCTATCCAAGACTATGGAGGACTCGGGTCTAAATTCACCACCAACAACAGAGGAGGCACCACCCTGACTACTCCACAAACCCCTTATATGTAAAAGTTATATATTGGAAATTTACTTATTGACTTTTGTATTTTTAAAAAGCATTGTATGTATAACTTTTTAACTATAGATAAATCAGAACGAGCAATGATTAATTCTTAATTATGTTCTTTCCGTAATACATGATTGTATAATATTTTTAATTGCTTACATGTATACGGCTCTAGTTACTCGCTCTTTCATAATTTTTTTCTGAGGGTACTCATTATGGGCCGGCACGAGCCGGCCCATTATATGAAATAAGTTTAGAAAAGTCGCATGATTTACTGCGGAGCTGTGCATAAGTTGCGGAGGTGTTTTTTTAATAAATTAATATAAAGTTTAATTAAAATAAACAAAATTATGGTATTTTGGGGGAAATATACGTGTATAATATTTTTTTCTCGCAAGAAGCAAAAATACAACAACAAAAACTTATTATCATCCAGACTCTTTCGGACTCTTTTACTACAAATTGAAGAAGCGTCTGGATGATCGAGATTTAGCATATAAAGTACGAGTGACAGTTAGAGTTTTTAAAATTAATCGCCCGTGCGTTGTAAGTACATGTTCGTGCAATATTTTAAAAAATTGTAAAAATTAATTATTTTATACAGAAGTCATGATCTTCAAATTTCTAAATCATAGTTATTCAAAAAATTAAGTTCAAAGTTTAGTACAGGATTATTTTATGAATGGGAAACATAACGTAATTGCAGGAATAACGATCCATATTTGTTGTTCATTGCCGCGCAAAATAGCGGCACATGCTGAGGATTTCCCCACGAAACATCAGAATGGTAAGGAGCGTTTTAGCTAATATGCATCAAGGGTGCAATATTTTTAGGCCTTACAATGGTGTACAGTGTACTGCAATTGCACTCATAGCTTTAATTGTCTTTATGCAGCGTATGCCACATATATCAAATTTGTCTAGCGAAGAGCTTGATTTCATTCTCAGAGATGGGACTGATTTATATACGTACATCCAAAATCACGGTGGGTCCGGGGGATATCTGTATCACAGAGATTTACCTAATAATTTGCAGAACTGGAATCGTGATTATGGTGAAGTTGAATATTTTTATGACAGATATTATGGGCCAGTTAGTTCACAACATGCAGTTGACAGGAGTGCAGGGCAAATGCATTTCCGCGATGCAATTTTACAAGCATTGGACATATCATCTTTCCATCTTGTACTTCATTGTATCATGGAAAAAATGTGATCTATGATATGAAAAAAGGTATAACTATAAAATTGAAGTTTGGTAGAACTATAATTCAATATTTTATTAATATTTTATATGTTTTATCATTTAAAAAAAACTAAAATTAAAATGTCAACTGTAATGCAAAATCATTGCATCACCTATTATGTGCACCTTTTTCTTTTTTTATTTTTTGTTTATTTCACTCAACACATGCGTGCTCATTATGGACTGGGCCATGAAATTCTTACCGATTACATTCAGAGAAAAACAGAGCAACTGGTATGGCCAGAAGGGCTTAAATTGGCACGTATCTGTGTGCATTTACAAGGATGAAGACTCAAATTTAAAGGTAAGACAGCTCCAGTGCTTAAAATGATATGGTCATTATGTATCTGTTGGTCAATGTTTCTCTCTGTCCAATGGCATTCATCTTTCTGTCCTTTCCAAATATTTTACTTCATGACGAAGAGGCTTGTCAAACACTTAGTGTACTGATATGCTTTACTCTGTGTCTTCATTGTAAGATACACCAGTTTAATTTTATCACATGCTTTCTTAAATAATATCTAATGATGAGATACATCAAGCAACTCATTGAGTAAAATTTATCCCAAACAGAATAACTCGCAATTTTAAATTACATGTAAGTCAACTGCTGATATTATACTGGTTTAAACTCAGTTATAAAGAATTGTTTTTAGCATAGAACATTTGCACATGTGATGGATGGAGTGCAACAGGACTGGTTAGCAGTTGCATGTCTCCTCGAGGACACACTTCATCACATCAAAATTCAACTTCCAAAAACTACTAGGGCATTCCTGAGAAGTGATAATGCTGGTTGCTACCACTGCGGCAACTTATGGCTTGCCATTCCAGGCATTAGTAGGCGTACTGGTAAGGGATTTTGCTTTTTATAAGTTAAAATTTATATTGGCAACCAAATTGCTGAAAGCAAAAGCATAAAGGTTGTCCTAGGTTTTTAGGTTTCAGGGTATAATCAAATCAAAGGAATGCTAAGCATCAGTTGAATCAGATATACCAATTCTGTTTATATATAGAGTAAAATAAATTTTATAACTAACTTCAGAGTCATGAATTTTTTAAATATAACACTTTTCATGCTAAATGTGTTCATTACTAATGCCATAAAAAGGGAGTATTCATGATGTTGAAGAGAGCACATGTTATCTATTTCAGGTATTTCCATAGCCAGCTATGACTACAGCGAGGCCCAAAGTGGGAAATCTTATTGTGATGCCAAGATTGCCCATATGAGAGGGAAGTTGAGTAAAGAAGCAGCATCAGGCCATAACATCATCACAGCTACTGACATGAAATCAGCTATAGACTTGCATGGAGGAACGACTGGATGCCAAGCTTCAAATGTTGAACTCCTTGAAAAACCCTCTCCTGCAGCCAAGTGTCCAATAAAAGGCATCACTAGAATATCAAATGTGAAGTTTGGTGAAGGACTTATAACAACTTGGCGAGCCTACAACATTGGAAGGGGCAAAGAATTCCCTATTGAACATGAAAACAAAGTAAGTTTGAATGAGAAGCAAGTACAGAAATTGTTAACATTGATATCACGTAAAATGCTTTTTTTCAATGAATAATCAATACTAGTAACTGTTTCTGATTACAGGATATTGCAGATTTAGAAATAAAATCAGGTTTTGTTGCGAGTCATGGAGCAGAAGGGAACATTCGGAAACCCACAGATAGTAGGAATGATGAGAATTATGCAGTTGATCATTGCTTTCCTTGTCCTGAAGAAGGATGTACTCAGACCTTTACTAGATATGGGGATATGCAAAACCATTGTTTCCTTGGCAACCATACTTATAAACTTCAAGCAATGTCCACCTATGATGATATCAAGATGAGATGGCGGAATGCATGTTCTTTATTGTCAGAGGATACCCTGAAACACGCTTCTAGTACTGGAGAGGAAGTCACAGATCAAAGTTATGTGCAGTCTGACATGGGGTGGGCCTTGAAAAAAGACAGAAAAAATGCTCGATTTTCGGATGATCTGAAATCCTATTTGACTGACATCTTCCAACATGGAGAGAATGGTGGAACAAAGGTGCACCCATTTATAGTTTCTCAGAATATGAGAGTGGCCAAGAACGAACGCGGGGAAAAAAGATTCAACCCAAACCAATATTTGGCAGTTGGTCAGATATCTTCCTTTTTTCAAGACTTTCAGCTATGAAAAAAAACATCTACTAACGACATGAATGATGGTGATTTGGATGCAATCTTTCTGAATATTGCAAAGGCTGATGTTATAGCAGAATTTCAATAGGAATTCAAAATCTTTGACAAAAATAGTGTCTACTTATGCTTAAAACTGGATTCTAAATATTACATGTAATACATATTGTGCTATTGTGTACATGTATACATGTATTATAAGTTACTGTGCATTGAAGTCTTTGATGTAGATCTACCAGAATTCTTAATGTGATTATGTACAGATATTAGTGTACGGTTAGTATATCAAGTGTACCAGTTTTGACAGCTGTCACTTAAACAAGTTTATAAAATACAAAACGGGCAATGCTTAGTGTGATCGAGAGACCATTTGATTAAAACCAGTTTTATAAGGAGTGGGTGTAGCAAAAAAAGTCACCAACATTCACATGAGAATTTTAAGAGTTTTAATAATCAACAAACAAGTATATTTTTATACACTTTAGGTACCAATTTCCATTTATGTAGTAAAACGACTAACACTTATGATCTTCTAGGGCTGATTGTGTTGCTATCAAGCAACAGTTTTTTGTTGCTTAGCAAGATACAATAAATTTAAAAAGCCCATGAAAATAAAAGTTGCTAAGTTTATATATTGCATACACTGTATTTTAATCTGAAGTATTACAATTTTTTTGGCAACAGAAAAAAGAAAATGGTGTAAAACTTAAGAAAGATGATTCAGCATTTTACATGTATAAGAACTATGTACATGTACATGTATATTTTGTGGTCCTGTTGTATTAAATCACTTCATACATTCTTTTTTGGGGGAAATATTTTTAGTGTGTTATATCATTGGTCACAATATAGAATTGCAACATTGATTACTGATATTATATAAAATGAGTCAAATGACCTGTGATTTAAATTCATTTTAATTGTACATGATGTTGTAGAGTGGAGAGATAGGAAACACAGTTGCAGATGAAACAGTTGTGTAGTATTTAAGAAAAGGCTGGTAAAGCTATGCTAATTAGCCTGTGAGTTCTCTCTTTCTAATATCACACGATCCATTGACAATTTTAAAAATTAAATGCTACATTTGTTTCGATCAACATAGTTACATGAATTATCAATTATTGTCAACTGCCACAAAATTATATTTTTCCCTTGTTGCTATGACAACCTAATTGTTACCATGACAACAACAACAACAACAATTATTTATCATTATGTTGAAATATGATGTTAACCACCTAACTTATTTATATTGTATGATTTATAGTGATATTTAAAAAAGAGATTTACTTATAAGCCATTAACAATCACATTTTGGGCTTCTTAGAATGTAAAAAATGTCGATATTCGTTGCTAAGCAACAACCTTGTTAAACAAAAACCCATGTTTTTTCTATTGAATTCTGATAAAGATTGGACCCAATAACAACTTGACATGTTTTGAATTGCTATCTTTTTTTGCTGGTTTTTTTTTATATCTTGTTGAATTTCACTTAGAATTGTGAAAATGCTGAGTCAGCAAATTTTGCAAAACATACAAATTTGTTCCCCCCAGAAATAAAATTCCATAAATTTTTTTTTTCTGTATCTTAGTTTTTTTAACAGAACAAACAGTCAATTTTCTTGACAAAAGCTTCATACCAATATTTTATTTCATCAAGACAGATTTTGACCCCTTCGAAATATGAGAATTTTATGCAATCTGTTAAAGAATAACCTGTGGTTGCAAGGGAATTTGCGAAGTGAAGATATCCGTAGCAACTGTAATCTGATTTCATAAATTCTTTCAATGCTTGAACAGTATAGTAAAAGGAATATTTGCACAAAAAATCATTGAATTCTGAAAACTGTCATGTATCACTATTTGTCTGATTCTTATGTGGACTTTTAAAAGTACTAAAATCATAATTCATTCCAAATATAGTAAAACGTTATTACGTCCCTGGGTGGGCTCGAACCACCAACCTTTCGGTTAACAGCCGAACGCGCTAACCGATTGCGCCACAGAGACGATGTTATTCAAATTATTTTAAAGTTTTCAATTACCTAAAAGAATATTCATATGCCCATTTACTTAATTCATGTATCAATAATGATCCTGTTAAATAAATGATCCTAATGATCCTGTTAAATAATTCTGAATGCATTAAAAACGATAATTAAGTGAATATGTTGTTGGCTGGCTTGCATGCCATTTTTAAAAAGGAGATTTCGTTCACAATACGTCACACAACTGTCAAAGCGATCTATCAGTTGTTTTACCTCGGCAAAATGACACGTCACCTTTTGTTCATTAAGCGTATCGGTACAGTTTTAAAACAAGTGTTCTGTCTCATACCTTACATTTATCGCCTTACAGAACTATCTGTCATTATGTTATGTAATTATACATCATATGATACAAATTCGTGACACTTGTTTACAATACTTTACAAAATCCATTTGAAGGTGTCTCAATCATGGGCCCAATTATCTAAACTTTATCATAAAGCGACAACAGATTGATAAATATGTCAAATACTTATATAAGACAACCATAATATCATGTACATGTATTGTTTTATGAAGATATATGTTATGTGCTCAAATTTAAAGGGCCCTGATTTGGAATAAATAAATATCGTTCTATCATGGATTTACCTAGTACCTTCATTCTTCAAGATAGGTATGACAAAATAACACAAGGAGAAGTTAATCATTGATAACCACTGCAAAGGGTTTTCTCCGTTTCAACAAACTGGTTTCACATATATCAATTATTTATGATTACTGTTTTTAAAAAATATGACAGTGAAAGGTAAGGTTAATGTTCTTGATAATATAAGAGAAAACAATCATTTTACTACCAAAAATGATGGGATACCATTTGATTAAATTTGCTAGTTTTTTTCTGCTCATTGGTATCAAATTACACGTATCCCTCCAAAAATAACCGCATCCAAGTTCTAAGCCTGAGTTCATATCTTAGAGTTAATACCATTTTGAATTGAAATCTGTTTTTATATTTAAAACAAATTGCGTTTAGAGATGTTTTATTATTTCAGAGACAGATATGTAGTGTAGATGTAGATATATTGCAGCAAACTTTCTTGCGCTTAAATTTCAGTCAGAATTGATTAAAGAGCAAAATACCATTGACTGTTTGTAATAGTTTCTCATACATCTACATATACGAGCTCGTAGCTTTTTAAATTTAAAAACTGTCAAATTTTGCAAACCAAAACAGCCAATCTGCTTGTTCTCTGTTGAATTTCATTTTGGCTGTTGATTTTTATCCTGAATATTGGTTGTGGTTCGTTTGTTTGTTTGTTTTTGCTTTCCTATTTTACCGTTAAAACGTCCTTGATATATTTTTTTCTTTATTTGTTCATGCCCAGAAAAATTCAGGATATTTTACCAGTTTTTTTTTTTTGGAGTTAGAATATTTTGATAAATTTTTCGGTTCATTCAATAACACGCAAAATGCAATTGAATGCTTATTCATAAAGTCATAATAATTAAATATTTTCAACTGAAACTATATTTTCAAATAGAAAAAATATCATCCATGTATAACATGAAAATATAATTTTGGAATTATGAAGTGAAAATCTTCACATTGCCATTGCGGAGAAAAAGAAAATACACGTAATGTAAGATGTCGCGTTTAACCTTAAGCTTTTCATACCTTATACAATAATATACATTATATAGTATAGATTTTCATTTGTTCACTGTCTTGCTTAATTTTGTTCCTTTCCTTGACAAATTTTTAATCTTCGTTTTTTTCGAGGTGGACTTATTACTTTTTTTTATGTTCATGAAAGAGGGTAGGTTAAACTCTCGACAGTATAGAGTTAATATGAATTCTAAAATCTCCTGTCTTAAACATTCAAAACATTTAAAAAAGATTCCATCTCAGTAATAAATATTTGTTTTGATATTTGTGAACCACGCAATGCACAGTGTGCTGTATAATTTTCTCAGTGACAAGGTGTTTTGCCTTCTTAAAATGCGCAGTTTCTAACTGAATCATATTAAAAGGTTAATGATAGACCACTGCCTATAGGCTATATAACCAACTTTGTTTTGAGTGTATCTTACTTGGCATATGATAAATACCTTTTTTAAAATTAAAAACTAATTGAAAATTTTTTATCCCGATTGAAATTTATTTTTCCTTGGAGTAAACAGATTTCTTAAAGAAATTCAAATTTCCAAAAGGATTTGACTTTATTTTCTTAAGGATATTTTGATCAGGTCAGAAAATTAAATGTCCAATTGAATAGAAAATTTATTTTTCGGAAATAAGTTGGTTAAAATATCTTTCAGGTTTTCATTAATGTCCTTTAGGATTTTTTTCTGTTTTAGGAGTTTTCATTTTCCTATGAGATGCACAATAAACAGAAGTGGTTATATATTCTATAGGCAATGGTTTATTACAAAGCACATATGATTCAATTGGATATAGAAGCTCTGTATCACTCTACTACTGGGATAATTATCAGGCACAGTGTTACAGATGGAATTAAAGGGGCATGGTCACGATTTTGGTCAAAAATTATTTTCTGATTTTAATGTTTACAATGCTTCAGTAAGGCATTTTTAATAGGCAACCAAAACTTAAGTTTCATTCGTTGAGTTATAAGCAAGTAACAGAGCTTACAATTCTTTGCTATGTAAACAAAGCTTTTGTTTACATTTTGAACGTTGAAGTTAGAACTCCAGTTTTAGACCGAAAATGAATGTGGTAAACGTTAAGATCTGTTTCTTCATGTTTAAAATGAATAAGAAGATGGAAAAATCAGCTTGAAAAAGAACTTTTACCAGTATATTGAACTAATGTAAACAAAAACAGGACACGAGCCTTGTTTATACGACAAAGAATTTTTAGCCCTGTATCTTGCTCATAACTTCACTACTGACTCTCCAATTTCATTTGGTCATTGGAAATGCATTCCTAAAGCACTGTAAATAATAAAAACAGAAAAATACAATTTGACCAAAATCGTGACCATGCTCCTTCAAGGCATCGTGTAATCCTAGTCATTAAAGGTGAAGTGAGCATGGATCGTAATATACATGTTCATTGATTAGATTATGCAGTTAACAACTCTAACAGAGTACCTTTTCTTGTAACCTTTTACTTTGAAATCAGTTTATGCAGACAAACATGCGCGAGTTATTTTATAACGTGGGAAAATTGATCACACCTTTCATGGACGTACTGTAATTTGACACCAACTAGTAAAATAATATGCATGTCAAAATCTATTTAGTACACTGTCGCACCGACTCAGATGGTTCTAACGAGTTTTCTCTATTATTTGATAAAAGCAGAACCAAACGTTCACGTCATCAATGGAATAATGTTTCGTATTGTCGATTCTGCTTATTTTTCAGTTATATTGAGGAAAACCTTTTGATATTTCAAAAGCAGGCTGATTTTGTTGGCATAATCCATAACAATTTTAAAAGCATAATCTTCAAACTGATATTGCTCGTAAAACAAAACGGAAAAACAGACTACAAATACTTTCAAAAATGTCAAAGAATTAAAAAAAAAAATATATCACTGGAATGCACAGATACCGTTACCCTGATACAGTATATTTCTGGCATAGCATAAGTGTGTAAACTATGTCATTTTACAACTTATAACAGAATTCATCCCTTTGATAGCCTTGAGCTTAGACAAATTAATACAAGGAAAATAAAGAAATGAATGACTGGTTATCTATGAAATAATGCGTCATTTACATGGCTATCTGGCTGCAATAGATGTAGAAGTTTAGACTGTTAGGCAGGCCCTCAGGTTTATACAATAAAGTATGTAACTGTTGCAAAGAGTCTGCCCTAGATTCGGTATCAACATTTTCTAAATCGGTTATGAGGAAGTCAGAGAATCATGTTCAAGTATATCATTTCTAATTTGCTAGTGTTCCAATTCTGCTTCATTTTACATAAATCTAATTTCCTCTCCCCTGGCAACTTACATTATTGCTTCTGCTAGAAGAGGATTTCAGTCAGTCCACTGATAAAACATTTGTGTGGGAAACTAATTTTCTTCAGTCCTACACTAAAATTAGTACCGACACCAACTCAATTTAAAATTAGATGTCTAAACCAGCAATGTATGATCACGTTCTTTTCAAGATTCTTGTAAGACAATGACTGAAACGAAAAAAAAATATTTTAAAAGCATTGAAAAGAATAAGTACTGCCCTTAACTGTTCTTCTTTATATCCGATTGTTGTCTTTTTAAAATAAAGCGAAATAACCGAATTTCATTCATTTCAAATATAATAGAGAAAAAAAATATCATATTTTAAAAAAAATATTTCGATACATTATAAATGTATATATCGATTTCTTATTCTGACTGCTGTGTTTGTTTTCAAAATTTTCTTTCAATTTAAATTGAATGAAAAAGTATATATTATATATATATGTTGGCAACCCCGTTTCAAATTTTCTAATCAAGTTAAAAACGAAGGTTAGAGTGACATTAACATACTGGGTTAACATTTTCCTAAATTGCTAACTAAGAATATTCAGTAATTAACCCCCCCCCCCCTTGCAAACAAATTATATATTTTTTTAATAACTGCGAAAATTTCGATACCTCACTTTGTGTATCCATATATTTGGTGTATTTTAACACCTTTTGTAAATGCTACTCAGGTATATACATGTACTTCAATATCATATCTGAATTCTGTTTCTGCATTTTTATAACATTCTTAACGAATACCTCCGTCGTTAGCTATAAAGAATATGGGTTAATTAACGAGGATTTTCTACATAACACAATTTAAACGAGTAAAAGGTTTTCGTAAATCTGTGGCTGACACACACGCAATAATTATAACAAAGTTGAATTGATATAACTTAATAAATGATGTTCCGCTGCTATTATCAAAATTGCAGGCGGATGATTCGGTGGTTCAAATGGAAGAGTAAACTAACGTTAATGATATTTCTACAGTTTGATAACTTGCATAACGTGTAACGTGATTAAATTGGTTAACCTAAACTTTAGAATATTGTTTTCAATAAATACCGATATATTTTAAGAATATGAACATCAGATTAACCGACATGTAATATTTATAACTCCAAATTTAAATGTACACTAAACTATTTAGAATCTCTTAACTTTTGTTCATCATGACCACAACAAACACTTTACATGTGATGAGTACATTCTATGGCCCCTGTCCATGAATCATTTTGATAACCCCTCGTATAATTATGATAAACACTTCCAGATAAGTGTGATAGCTACCTATAGATTGATATTTATTAAGGTCATCATATTTCCTGGTCAGTTGATTATTTTAAGGCAATATCAGAATTTCTAATGAAAAGGCCACCTCTCAATCCATCCTCTGCACAACTAATACATATTAATCTCGATTTAATAGAGATTTAACAATTTATATCAGGTGCTTAATTGTCGCCAATCAAGTCTCTGTGGCGCAATCGGTTAGCGCGTTCGGCTGTTTACCGAAAGGTTGGTGGTTCGAGCCCACCCAGGGACGTAACCTTTTTACCTACTTGTTTCATTTTTTTTTTCATTTTTATTTCACATCTCCAGAGCTAAACCAGAATATTTTAGAAGAATATTAACAATATACACGTTTTCATAAAATGGATGCACAATTACAATTTTTTAATGTCGCCTAACATTTATTTCGAAAAATATTGAGTCAGCTTACCTTATTTTAATTTTAACGATACGTTTTACTTTATGTAAAATATAATTGCACACAGTTCAAACACATGTTCGGCACACTTTTCAAAACTTTATCTAATGTTGTATTTTGTTGCTGATTGTGGATACGAGTTTAGGACAACAATGTGAACTAGTTTTATAAATAAATTGTATTATTCTCAATCTGTATAAATAAAATATATTATTAATATTACACATCTTGCAGAGTAAAAAAAAGAATCAATTTATCCAAAAGTACAAAAGAACCAGTTACTAATGAAAGAAAGCAAAGGGAACTAGTTTATCGGCAAGCTAGAAATAGTTACTAAATGCAAATGTTAGAAAGAAAAAGTTAATATACGTACATGTATATATGGGAAATATAGAGCGACTCTTTGAACAACAACGAACTTTTTGTCACTTATAAGTACTGGAGAAATACACCTTTGGTGAAGGTATTGTCGTGTTGTAAATTTTGAATTTACCGGGTGGCAGTAAATACATGTACAAAATTTAAAACATGACAAAGTTGTCATGTTGTAAATTTTGTATTTACTGCCACCCAGCAAATTCAAAATTTACAACATGACAGTATTTTGTTTGTTCAAGCAATCGCTCAATTATTTTAAGAATTCTGCTTGAAAACAAGCCGTTTTTTGCTTTAAAATGCGAAAATGGCGGAAATAGTAAAACTTTATGGTGTCATATTTTTAACTTGTGTGCACTTAAATCAAAATGTAAATTATGAAAAAACTTCAAATGTATCTGTACAAATAAAACAAAGAATTACAGTAAAATGACGATTTTCATTTAGTCCTTTGAAAATTATCATTACATCATATCTATTTGATCTTAAAAAAGTTTTCCCCGCAAAGTTTCTGGCACTACATTTTTAGCAACCCGGTTACCATATTCATTAGATTTTAAAAAGAACTAGTACATATTCAAATAAGGTGCACGTGATGTATATGCATAAACTTGATACCATTATCAATAGAATGGATGAGCCAGTTACCGTATGCAACATATATTTAACCTAAATTGGATTTTTAAAATAAATACATTACAGTTCATACCCAGCAGATACATTACATACACTGTATACTTTCAGTTTGTCACTAAGCAAAATCTTATTTCACTAATTTGGAAAATTACATATTCTGCTAACTTCAATTTGGGATTATCATGTTAAGTAGAAAAGAGATCACGTAACAGAGGTTATTAATACATTGAGTTGTTAAAGGCTGAATCAAACATGCATATTGAATGTCATAGTTAAGAGTATTTAGGACTCTTTCTTTGATACGTAAGCACCATTGAGACATGCTGCATCTGTAAATTAGATATATCTCATGGTTAATTTTAGTTCTGTACTGTCCAGGGTTATGGCAAGTTAATTCATTTTTATGTACTTTATACGGAGAAATAAACCCCGTATAATATATAGTTGATGCTCTTACTTAAGGAAAAAGGAATCATTTTTTGAGTATTATGAGGTGATAATTTTGGTCGGGGCGTGGTCAAATCCCAAAAAGACCGAAATTATCACCTCATGATATTAAATAATTATTCCTTATTACTTATGATTATATTATTTCCAATTATTACACTTTAAGTATTTAAATGTGTTCAATTTTCATAATTCTTCGTATCAAAGCAGCTTTTATATTTTGAAACTGTAGCGGTAATTTTTATTTTTTTAATACCAGTCAGCGGCTGCAATTGTTAGCATCATTCTAAAATATTTCAATATTTGTGGTTATTGCATTTTTTTTCTCCGTCGTAGAGTTAAACCTAAGTCCTACTTTTACCGAACCCTGCGATACGTTTGTAACTAAGTGCAAAAAACTTTGCCCGGGGTCCTCCTCATCTAATGGCTGTAAAGGAACCGCCATATTCCACTGAGTCTGTGTGAACGAGTTCCCTTGGATTAAGCACCAATCCCCACGCAGCAGGATATGGATAATTCCATCGCATCTCGGATATTTGCTTTTTTTTTTTTTTAACTTAAAGCAAGTTTTTTGCGTTTGCAATCTAGCACTATGTTCCTAATCACGTGTACTAGCCAAGTAGGTCATTGTTATACCGGAACTGTTACTTGTCAAGATGGCGGCGAAGTATCTTCCTGTTCCTGCTTACAATGTTTCAAGCTGCCGGTCTATAGCTCTCCGTTTGAACAAATTCAGATGGACGACCTGGGAGCTACCGTGCCTTCAGTGGTAAAAAAAACCCCTAAAAAGACTGCAATTTACGACGCACAAACAATTGCGCCAGTTTTGGACTGATTAATCTTATTTCCGAACATATTCTTTACAAATATTAGATTTAAATAATCCCCGGATCTGCCTCTGATATTCTTTGAAACACAATCACCAGCCCCGTTTAGTGAAGTGGTGCAGTTTGTTTATATGTAAAAATGATGACTCTCGATCTCGATGTGAATTTAACATACTTTATTTTCCAAAGTCGATTAGCGTCTTTGGAAGAAAGTCAGCGGCAAGTTAAGAAAGATATCCGTAGTAAATTACCTGAAGAATTTAATTTTTTTCCGAAAGGATTTTTGTATTAATAAGGTTAACAAGTCCAAAAAAGCGCAATTTTTGTGCGTCGTAAATTGCACTATAGCTTTTTTTTTAATACCGGGAGCTACGGACTTGCAGCTAACAATTTTTAACCGTTGGAATCCGGTTTTTAAAATGGTGAAAATGGCGGGCGGGCGGGCAGGCGGCTGCCAAAAGGGTACCCTCATTGTACGGATAACTCCTCCTACAGTTCCCCATATAGGAAGTTGTTCTTTTGCAGATCAATTGTACATATATCAGAAGTGTGCATATTGCTAGGATTTTGATTTCCAATAATTTAAGAAAAAATACCAGCTTTTGAACTAAGTCATTTTTGGCAAAATATTGCATATAGGGTACCCTCATTGTACGGATAACTCCTCCTACAGTTTTCAAGATAGGAAGTTGTTCTTTTTCAGATCAATTGTACATATATTAGAGGTGTGCATATTGCTAGGATTTGATTTCTGATAATTTATGAAAAAAATACCAGCTTTTGATCTTAGTCATTTTTTGGCAAAAAATTGCATATAGGGTACTCCATTTCACTGGATAGGGGTTGACATGGATTATGGATACAGTTCACATACCGGTTAAAGAAAACCCAGTTTGCTGTCACATTGACAGCTTTTTACTTGTCCAATTTTATACAGTTCTATTTCTGTTCATTAATGATACAAGTAAACATGATTTTTTTGTTCTTGTCCAACACTTCATCGTACAATGTCTGCATTTAAACATTATTAGAGGTAATTTGTAATGATCTACATTCATTTATATTTTAGAAATATTCGAAAAATTCAAACTATATCGTGAAAAATAACAATAACAAACTGTCTCAAAATTCCATGAAGTGAAATACAAGTTTCAAGCAGAGCAATACGGACCTCTCAAAAGATAGTGATGAGATCAGATGCCTAGGGGTGGAGTAAGCATCCCCTGACCACCGGTCGCATCCACTGTGTTCTCATTGTCAAGGTCATTCAAAACGGAAGAAACTGTAGTCAGTCCGGTGTATAATAATGGTCTAACAAGTATGAAAAACGTCAGTCACCATGTGTCCTAATGAAACATTGTACTTGCTGACAAGGTCATTGTATCGACCATAAAACTTGCGTAAAGATGATTTTGGTCGAGGTTCTTGATATTCTTGTTCCAACATCTTGTTTGTTAGTAGCTCGTTTAAGAAATTGTTCGTTTATAGAGCATGTTCTTGCTGAGAAAGAAAAAATACTGCAAATTTCATTAAATTCCGCTGGGATTTAATAAAATTTAATTATGAATTAAAAATCCAACCGTTGGTGATCTTCATTTGATGCGTGGGTGCTGTACACTAAATAAAACTGAATTAATATAATGCACGATAGAACTCCGGGCCATTTGTCTCGTGGGGAATTATCCTTATCACTGTACAAAGACTTATCAAACAGTTTTGGGCACACATCTCTATCCTTGCTGTCTATGAACCTTTACTAATGAAATATCTTGAAAAGAATGACCACGATAATTTGATAGAAATAAATTCATATCTAAATTAATGTGATAGTTTAGGGAGTACATCATTATTTACACCGAGTGGATGTCAGTTAAAGTGTCATTTGAACAGTTTGACGAGTGTTTCTGCAATGAGCGGTTCCGAAAAATTATTTTATATATAATTTACAGGGTTGGGGATAAGGTGTTTTTTTTGTTTGGCAGCTGGCTTCTACAAGACAGAATTGTTCAATTAAACCGTATCAAATGACTATGGAGCGCGCATTCAATTATTAAACTGATAATGTGCTTTGAATTTTGCCTGTATTGAAGGCTTAATGTATAGGTCAATGATTTATAATGAACATGACTCAGGGGCGGATCCAGGAATTTAAGAGGGCGGACAAGAGGTAAGCTCCTGGATTTTAGAGATTTTGCAGAGTAAATATGAACTTCAAGTATTTTCAATAACAGTTCTTTTAATGAATCAGAGTGTATTTCTCTGCTAAAGGATTGAGGAAAAGCATTTTACTTGGTTGCCTTCTGGTATACATATCAACTACTTAATGTGACACACGTGAGGAAGAAGTATGGCATTCAATCTCTCTTTATCCATAATACTCCTGGACGCTCGTTTGGTATATTTCAGAACTAAGTTTCCGCGTTCTACCCCACTAGATAAAACTGTGGTGTATTGTAATAACTGCTATACTTATGGAAGGTCCTCCTGAATGTGCCATAACTAGTGTTCCCTGTTGACCAAATTTACCTTTCGCCACTTTTGCGCGGTGTTGCACAGCGCAACATGTTCATGTTCAACTGAATAATTAATATGTTATATATATATATCCATTAATATCAAGCTAACCACCTACTATAACTTAACACTTATTTGTATAATGATAAAAAGAATAGTTTTATATATTTTACTCAGATAACAGATCAAAACATATGAAAAAACCAATAATAAAATATATGCAAAGGTGTGTTACATTATGAATATCAACTGTTAACAAAAAACAGAGCACTATATACACTTCCACTACACTAACACATTTCACAAGATCACATCACTATCATTTCAATGTGAATATTCTTAATGTAAAAACATTATTATTTACTTACTTCCAAAAAATGTGAATATATCATCGCCCTCAGTTTTTCCTCAATAATTGGAGCTCTGGCAGAGGTTATGGTCCATAAAAGAAGAAATTATTTCCTCAGTGATGCTATTTCCATCGTTCGGATGCCAATCTCACACAGAGCAGCTTAAGCCAGTGTGTTAAACCTCATGTTCATTAGCTGGATCTTACTGTCCGAAAACGGTATATAAACTGTTCTACAATATACTCTTTTTTGTTATCTGCTGAGGTGTTACTCTTTGTGTTTGTCTGCCACACTTGGAACTTGAATGGTAAAGTCTACTAATATTGCCATTTGTTCTGATTTATTATACTTGAATTTTATATGGTAATCCTTTTCATTCTACTTTGCAAATTTTACAGTTTCCTTTACGAGTTCTACATTAACCATGTTGTTAGTTGTTTTCCTTTTGTACTATGTACTATTCTGAATTGGTTCAGCATATAACGTTTTATCTGACGTATACTAAGTCACTATGACCAACCATTTGAGATACATACAGCTTCTTAAACAATGACGACTGTATGTATCTCATATGGTTGGTCATAGTGACTTAGTTACGTTATTATAACTGTTATCAACAGGAAAGAGAACTGGCGCACAACAGCTTTGCCATCTGGAACATTTCTTCCATTCTTATTGTCTTTGCTATGAGAATCAAATAATGTATACAGACATCTATCTTTTCGTATTCAACCAATATTTCCTAAATTCCTTATTATGAGAAAACCTACGTCTGATTCTTCAAAGCTTAGTTTTAAAGCTGACTCTTTGGTAAGGGATTCAGGTTGATCCTGGGTGTAGGAGATCAAACCCGATCTTGGTTCAAGAATTGATAATAAATTTTCAGTTCCATCTATTTTCAATTGCCACTGAAGATCCTTTGTCATTAAATATTCGTTTTGTTGTGCAATATCATGAAACATGTGTCCATGCTTGTAAAAGAATGTCACCTTCTGTGGTGGTCTGCGGAATTCGTTAAGCCACAAGTACAGACACTGCTTCAAACCTCTCTCTATCCGACCCTCATGTAAAGTGCCTCTGCAAATACCAAAATTTGAAGGTCAGTTGTCGAGATATAAGCGATGCATAACTCGCAAATCTTTGTTATGTAAACAAAGCTCAGGTCATGTTTTTGTTTACATTTTGAACGTTGAAAAGAAAAGTCTAAGTTTAAACATAAAATGAATGTTAGTCTATGTGAAATAGGCTATGAATTCTTTATTTAGGTTCAAAATGAATGAGCAATGAATAAGGAAGTTTTATATTGCCTCCTTTTAATCTAGGTATTAATGGTCACCATCGAAAACTAAAGATAGCGAGTGTTATTTTTCTTGAACACCATTGTTTAAAGTATTCATATTTGTATGATTTTTAAAAACAGATACTTAAGAATCATCATTGCATGTTTTGCAAAAAATCAATCAGTGTATTAAAAACCTCCACATCACAATACATTTATAACACAATACATTTTAGTAAAAAATTATTCTTCTTGGTATAAGTAGTTGCATTAAATATTACAGCCTTATCATAAAATAAGTAAATATATAAAGCCTATTACAAAAACTGATGACATAATGCACGTATTTTCCTTCTTACTCGTACACGTTGGTTGGCTAAACCTCTCTATTGTAAACAGAAAACAGAAAAAAATAAAATTTAACCAAATTAGTGACCATATCCGTTTAAAAAAAACTACAATTTTCAGTTAAATTTATTTAATCACGAAATGAATTAGCTTTATCTCCTTTTTCCCATCCATCCAATGATATTTAGAACGTGTCTTCAGAATGTAACCTGTTGAGCTGAGAGTTACGGCGAACCTTTTGCTTTTGCGGTATTATTTAACCTATGTTTTTATCAAGAAGAAAAAAAATAATGAACAAATATTAATGACGTCAAGTGCCTATGTGAGAAACCCCTACTGAGAACTTAAGTTCTGCACCACTTCAGTTATCTCTTCAAATCGTAGTTACAATTGCTCGTGGAAATAATGGGACTGCAGTCACGCTACGTTCAGACATCTTTTACAATCATGTAGCGGTATTGAGGGACCACACTGCTGAAACATCTGCCCTGATGATACTTATTAACGATAACGCCACTTCGTACAGGAATTTGACCGATCCTTTATAATTATCCCTTTATATTTGATAAAACCAATATTCTTTTCATTGTATCTCTTTAAAATGGCGCACTCCTTACAATCTTGATGAGGATATTGGCATAGAACTATTTGCAGCAATCCTTTTTTTATCATAACTTCCCTTTGTTACAATCCTTCACTTAAAGTCTTTCGCTCAACTTATTTTTCAAGATGTATTTAAACAATATATTTTTTATACCCCGACTCATTGTTACCTGTGAGATAATTGGGACTACGTCATATAGTTGTACGATGTTCATAGGAGTCAAGGTCATGGTAAAGTAGGTACAAGGTCGTTTTTAGGGACACAAAAATTCCTGCGGTAGCAGCCAGGACGCTCTATGACTTCCGGAAGCAATGCCGAGGCGCTTGACACGCCGCTGGCACAGAAAGAGATTAAAAGTTCTAGAAAGGAAACACTAGTAAAACAGTGCGATATATTTAGATTTTTATGTAAGCTGGAGTAGCTTACAAAGCTTTTGAAGTGAATTATATATGAAGAGAGCACTAGCTGCACAGATGTAGGTAAAACGGATATATCTAGTGGATGAGCTCAACACACGGGGATTTCATTGCCGGTTATTTATACACGGGTTTGCTGGTATTAATGGATTTGGGACCTCATCCATTATTTTGCTAACCCTGCTGGTAATGCCTGAAACTTCGTAAATTATGACCTTCACTTGATGGATGAGTGCTGTAAATCTTCGAGAACGAGACGAAGAGGGGAGCACACCGTTACTATCCACGAACCTGCCAATCACTGTGTTAAACAAGATCTAAAGTATTGAAATGTTGAAAATTACCATTGAATGTTTGGTCATAACCAACGACCTTGACTCTTTAATGGCAAATGTTTTACCGTACCTTTTATTGCTTGTAACGAACATGTATGTAAAAGATTATCACAGTTGTATTACTTTAAGTGTCTAATTTTATTATTTTATAATTTTTATAACAATTTAATCAAAATAATAATATAGAAAATAAAAATCCGTAGAAATTGATTTCAATAAATGTAATCAAAATGATTCAGTAAATAATTTTTTAAAGAGAAATCGAATCATTTTCATAATATACTGAATTGTATAGCTAGGTGATTAGCGGAGTGACGGGTTACGTAGCTTACAATGCGCATGTACATTATGCATAGCTTTGGGTAGTCATTTTGCCGAAAGGAGAAGTCTTAGAAGATGTACGTATCAAATTTTACGTTCCAATTTTACCGAATATAAAAATATGGGACCTTTTTTAGTAAAGATGTGATAAAAATGATAATTTCAACATTAATGCGATTAGGCATCACGCTTGTAGTAAGAATATTGACATTTTGGGACAAATTTTACTTGATGTACAGTTTCATTCTGATTCTGTACTTTTTGAATGAATCCCAAAGACATGAACTATTTCCTCGACTTACCCAAACACCGAATAATTCTGTTTCTTAATACGGAACAATTTCCATATGTAGTGGGGTAAAGTAAATTATACATGCATTAAATTAAAAAAAAAGACTCATTATCAGAATCGCTAATCAATAATTACTCAACAATCACATGTGTTTTAGTATTGTTACTATAAATCTGATATTACTGCATTATTGATCAAACGATATATGAAAGTTCTCCATAACAGTAGAAGCGCTTATGCGAAGAAAATAAGCGAAATATATGTTCGATACAGATACATTCAAAGTCTACAAGAACGTTTTAAATCCAGGCTAAGTCATTGCATGCAGTTGGTAATGAACTGATATCTTCAGAGCAAACTTTTCTTGTTTTCCTGTACGGTAATGTGTGATGAGACAATTAGCGATACCGTTTGATGTACAAATTGTTAACGCAATCAACTAGCACGAGAAAATGGATAGGGTTGTTCGAACGCGCGGCCTCCGCCGTCAACAAAGGATAAAGTAAGTGCGTATCGTAGAGTCATGAGAGCTCTAGCAACAGACAGGGAGGTGGAAACTATTTTAAAAAGGATGCTGAATTTTTGTACCAGGAAATAGGCATGCTTTTTCTGATATAACTAATATTTATGACAAGGCTGGTTCTTTTGACTTCAGACGTTGTCTTCAGTTTTTCCTCATAGCTACGCAAGATTGAGATGATCAATGCTGACTGTAGGTCATCATCCGTTGTGAATGAACAAAAATATTTTGGATCAAATTTAGTTAAATTCCCCATTTAGCTACAGGTGGTTATTTTACATTGATAGAACTTGTGAATTAGAAATGATGCATATAGTCTTCAAGGCTTATGGATGATTTAATTAGTGTTAGAACATCATAACGATCTTCCTGATTACCTGAAGAACTACCTTGTATTCTGTGATCATCGCGAAGGGCATTGTCATTTGCCATTGTGTTGATTTTACTTGCTTTGGTTTCATCTGTACTTTAAAACATGGATGAGTCATACGTCACTTTAATCAGAATAATAGAGACTGGTGTTTATAAAACTGAAGAATGTTTTTTACCGTTTAATTTTACAAAACAATTATTGCATGTATATACAAGCACTGTAAGGCCTAAAGACAGCCATAATCAATGTACACAGGTTTGGCTGTTTACCCAGTCCATGTATGTTTTATTATTACAACAAGCATTGGCATCCACGTAAAAAGTAATTAATAAACATGAATCCAATACTAGGAGAAAACGACCAAACACCATCAAAGACTGTTTACCACGTGACTTGTGACTTTAATTTTACTGGGTAACTTTTTGTCCGAATCTGCAAACGGCAACATCCCGAACCTTACCTACTGAGCTTAGAAAAACACAACGAATCTGTAACGTCATCAATTTACAAAATTAAGTGACTTCGATCAGTTACATGTAGTTTAGGTTGAGAAAATTAGATGTCTCTAAGGATATTTTAGGTATTCATTTCCTTGGTTGTAAATGAAAAGAGGCTGTCATAAACTATCATGGAAGCCTACAAAATACATTCAAAGTTGTTCTTTCCGCTTGTAGGAACGGATAAGTTGCAATTGTGAACTTGCTGCAGAAAATATTATAATTATTTCTAGAGTAGTCGTAATGTGATGTCATTTTTATTATCAAAAATGTTATTCATATATAAAACATTGTTAATTCCAGAATCAGACGTACATTAGAATCGTGTACTCGGTGCATTTGAATAATTTCTGTATTTTTATTTTGTGCGAGTTTGTAGACTTCTGATCCATATGAAACACATTGTGATTGCTAAGTGCTAAAAGAAGAATCACTCCCAGGCGACCCTGTTATCGAGCCAAGTTTTATGTAACATGATATAAAATGCATTTTTGATAACTTGTGATATGTAAGATAAGAAGGTTATTGCTGAAAGAAGCACGTTTCGTTTCGGCACTTTAAAAAACAACTGAAACGTTATTTGAGGCAACATTTTAAATTCTATATGCTAGGAACCCAGTAACTTATCCAACCGACTTTTATTCTAGTATGTTGTTCTTTAGATGAAGACTTTGAATCTATGTTTTGCTTATCTTATATTTTTGCTGTTGTAACTTATCTTTAAGTGCAGTTCGGGGCAACACTCTGTTACAGTTTTATTTTTATTAAGGATTCATGATTCAATGTTTTATTAAATAAATCTCCAATCTTCGACATTTGGCAACATGCTCTGAGAGTATGATTAGGCTGGCGAGTGATCATAAACAAGAAAATAACACGGCAAAAAACTGCAGGGAAATGTCTTGGCAGAACTATAAACTAGGAATGGAGACCTCAGTCAGAAGAACCGGCGATCCATCAATCACGCTACACAACTTTTACCAGTAAGCACTTTTATTCTCGGCAGTTTTTGAATGTTCATCACACTTTGTAATTGTTTAATTGAAATCCTTCCAGGGAGGACCCGTATCTGCCGTGTGCTAGGCTGATCAATCAGGGGGAAGCCGCCCCCTCACGCTGAGACACGTGCGCGGGTAATTCCACGAGAATGTAGGTCCTCTCGTATCACTGCGCGAATAATGACGATCGTTCATTTCTTTGACTGTAATAGCTGTTTGTTTTCTTTTTGATAGTCATTAGGAACCGCTTTCCCATCAATTCCAAAAAAAAAATCTTCCACACACACTCATTTGTGTCAGGTACACATACACTTACATACATATGTACGTCGATTACGGTTGGATTTACTAGTTGTTTGTTGTTTTTGTTTCTTTTCATTTCAATTTTAGCTTAAACCCTTTTTTTTAAATTTACCATCTTGTTGCAATTCTAACGTAATGTTCAGTTTTAAGGACTTTTTCATTGATTCTGCAATTATTGATGTTTTTGTCTGAGGTACATTAACTTTATGCTATACTGTTTTTCTTTTCATCATTTTTAAATCTAAACTTAAATACATTCAATTTTTATTTCTACTAGATATACAATCCACGATTTTTGTTTGATTGATATACCCCAATCCAACAAAGTGGTGCATTTTAAAATTGGTTGCCTATACCATTTCACATAATTCAAGTTGCACTCATCCATACAGACCCTGTATCAGAAAGAACTCCCACCGAACTTAATGTGTGTTCGATTAGAAATCGTGCTCTGCGGGAAAGAGGGGCTATAGTGTTGAAAACGGCATTTAGAGTAACGTTAATATTCTCTATGAGCAATCTTGCATTAAACTCGTATCAGAACAATGCCGTCTTAAATATCCAATTTATAGATTTGAAAGGTTTTATGAAACACCTGATATTAATGCCACGTGTTGAGACTGTACTTAGTAATCTCTTAAGCAGAAATCAGGCTTCGGTGCGAGATTGGGTGATGCAAGTTGCGTTTGGATCTGTAGCGAAGCCCTAGTAAAACTAGTTTCATATTACGTAACGAAATCCGTTCATTTCGCTTAAAATGACCTCCAGGTGACAAACGGATTTTGAGATGTTTGACGACTCCCATTTTATGGTATCCTTCACTCCCTAAAATCAGTTCTTGTTTTCGCAAAAATGGCCTTTTTAAATTCAGATAATTCCTTAAACTGCAATGACTGTTGCACCGGTTGTCATAAAATGCCTGTAAACAATGGTTGAGTCAGCAATATTGATCAGAGAGAAAGTTTTCATATTTTTAATTCTCTAATACGGAACGGTATTTGAGAGATTTCAAAACAAAAAAGACCAAACAGAATAACGTTATAATTAAATTATTTAATCAAACCGGCGTGTCATTGAAAATTTATATAGTCCGTTGCTATAGTTACATTTTCTTTAATTTTTGAAATGTCGTTTTTTATCGACAACAGAAAAATTAGAAGAAACACATTGAAAAAAACATTTCTCATGCTAGACAATTAAGAATATAAGTGCGTATTATGTACAGAAACTACATTAAAAGAAAATTAACGAAATCGCACTATAAGTAACCATCGGAAGTCGTCGTTGCTATTGTCTAGCCAGCTTCCGGTAGAGCAAAGTCAGTATCAAAATTAGTCATTTAATGCTGTTTTCGGAAAAAGTTCAACAACCTCAACGTACGCAGGAGACGAATCTACATAACTACATATATCTACCGTCATGTGACACATAATTGTTACGTCACAATGTGCTCATCAGGGGGTCGTTAAATAATAAAGATTGGACACCAATTTCTTCCTTAAGGATGACCAAAATGAATGAGCTTCGATAATAGCTGAACAACAATTGTTGGCTGGCGTCTGGAAAACCACGGGTTCGCCATTGGAGTAAAACCCTTCATCCGCTGCACTCTTTTAACGACATTGCTGTTTCCGTCCTAAACTTCCGTTCTTGGAATCAAAGTACCATGCAACTAGATATTCCAATAGCTTCACAGAACTCTATGGTTCTTGAGTCCAGTTATGTAATGTGAAGAAACCGTGTTCTTGTTTTTAGTACATTTTTTTTATGTAAGGAACAATCAAATGAAAACAAAATTGTTCATTTCGATAACTTTTCCCTAATTACGTCTAATAGCCCATTGACTGCAACCGTTCATGATTCTAGTTCATCAGTCTCTACAGATCACTGTGGCGGTGAAGCAATATAGACCAATAATTGAATCTCTTTAACCGGCAATTAGACCAAACCGTGGTATCTGACACATATTTCACGACTAGGATTCTTCTGACGACAAGTTTAAGCCCTCGGAGGGAGTAATGTTGAGTGGGAATTGGGGGCACGGAGCCAGTGCCGAGTGATAAGACGCTGGGGCATTCTCTGGTACTGGGAGTAATACGTGCGTTTGTTTATCTACTTTTTATATCTATCAAAGACTTATCATGGAACACAGCTCTTAAAACAATGTAAAGAACGCTTTATAAAATATTCAAATTTTGCTTTGCCCTCTTTTGAGTGCAGAAAGTGTTTCATCACTTATTCTGGTTTATTAAAAAATCATGTGCAATTGTTGATTTATTGACACGTGCGCAAGTAAGAAACCAACGCTTAAAAAATTCTATCTTGTTGGTTTTTTTTATATTTATTTCGTCATAATAGTGGAATCCTGCCATTAACTCCCGCTCCTAGTATCAACGTTTTCTTCCACTTTATATATTCATGTTATGAAAATAAATTGCACTTGTACAAATATATTTATGATATATGAGATTGATGTCTTGCTTTTACAATTTGAAGGGAAAAAAATCGAAATTTTTTTATGTTCATAAAATAAATAACGAGGTAGAGTTTCAGTCATATTTTTTTCAGTTTAAAGTAATTTTCAAATAATTATATATACTGCAGTAGTATTTATTTGCTCAAGAATACTTGCGATTTTAGAATATTTATTTATTTATTACCTCAGTAAAAGTAATTTAAACAGGTTTTTTTTCTTTTTAAACTGAACAGCTTCGTTAATCAATATCAAAACTGCTAACATTATTATTACCTCATGAGTAATTATTAATAATTTTAACAAGAATCTAGAATACAAATCCATTGCTCTGTAATTTTTATTTTAGTTTATTTAAACTAATTCAAGATGCTCTCTATGTATATTCAGTGAAATCAAATATTTTTAAATTTTAAGGTCGTGTAATAAAAGAAAATATATCTTCTTCTTTATCAAGTTACATTATCAGAACTCCTGTCTATTTTTCCCCTTTCCATAACGTATCACATTCACATTGAAATAAAAAATGATCAAAGGGAGCTGGCAACCCTTACCAAATCCAGGGGAAAACATTTAATATCAGTAGCCTTTACATTGATTGAGCGAAAGTCTAAATTACAAACATCATTTATTCATCACTTTTACACAATTTGAGTAATCAAAGAAGTCGTTTCAGACATAACGAATGAATTATTTAAACCTGAACAGTAAATGTTCACATAATTTAGTACTTTCAAAAACCATTCTTTGCTATATGGAAAGTTTTCGTTGTGTGACTTTTTTCTGAGAGAGAGAGAGAGAGAGAGAGAGAGAGAGAGAGAGAGAGAGAGAGTTGTTTATTCTTGCAACCCTTATCTTGATAAAAAATCTTTTATCTCGGCCTTTTCATAAACCAAATAATTTTATTTGTCTATCCCCTGGGACCTTGCGATTACTCTGGTTTGAGCAAATTGAATTTTGTAGAACATTGAACAAAGGGTTATCCAATTAAATATAAGTAGCATGGATTGCTTACTGTCATCTCGAGTCTGTGTTGGTTGATAAACGACAGTGGCCTGTTGCAGATATATACAACTGAAAGTAGATACAGACGATATGGGAAGGACCGAACCAGATACCGGATGTTGATCACGGTCTGACGGTAAACAAGCCATCCGGTCAATCGACCACTGAATTACATTTTATGGATTATTTTACGAAATAGTTTTGTTGAAAAAAGCTTTTAGAAATTAAATCGAATTCCGGTTTAACTTTATCTATCTTTAATGCAATTATTGCATGATCTAACAATTTATATGTATATTTAATGTATAACGCAGGTTATAGTTGCCTTTGATTGCTTTACAAGAATATTATTCCACTTTTTATTATAAATGTAACGTTAAAATTTGATCAGTGGTGTTGTTATCAAAGAAAGTTTGAAATATATTATAATTAACATATAGACAGAAAAACAGTAAAAGACACGTGATCATGCGGGTGACACGTGAACAAAATCCATCAATGTGATGGGGCATTTGGGAAAGGTATATAAGGGATGGTTCATTGCAATAGTAAAAATTGCCAACTAGATGATCTGCATTCGTTCTGGTATGAAGGAAGCGAGCAGAGCAGAAAAAAAGTCATTTGTTTATTTTTATTCAATGAACGCTAGCATCATAGCCTATGAGCCACCAAAGAAATATTGTAATGTGTTCATTTACACTTTTGATCATTCATATCAAAATTATCCATACCAAGCAGGTAACAGTACGTAAGTCAGTCAATCAGTGGGTTACACAGAAGAAACAGTCAATTCTTTTATAAATGGAGGACTACTACCGGTTCTAAAGCTAGCACTGTCTGTGCTTTCAATCACATTAAGCTTATGGTTTGATTGATTACTAATTTTTCTGAACGTACTGATTAAAGTATCAGCATATAAAGACACAGTATCCGCATGTAATGTTGAAGTATCAGCGTATAATGAATAACATTCGTTTGGGGCAGTTGAGGCGTTTCATTGTATGCATTTGAAAATAAACGATGCCACTTAAAAGGATTGAAGGCAGTTTAGAAACATGCCACTATCATATGACCACACGAGTCCTCATTGCCCTCGTTAAAGAGCCTTGGCGCTGTTATTTAGATTCATCTGGACTCTGGCTTGACACCTCCCTGATGGAGTCTAATATTGTGATAAATATAATCACTTAAATTGTTTTGTAAAGAAGGAAAGAAGACTCTGTGTCATAGAAAACGACAAAGGTTCATGTTGGTACTGATTTTATGGCAGGAGGGAAAAGTACGTTTGTAATGACTGGGTCAGTGCGTTACACCTCAATAAACTTTACTAACCCGACCTCTTGCACAGCTCGGATTACAAAAACTGTTATATGGTGGGTAGTAAGTATGCAGTTTATTGTATTATTCAACCCTGTAGGGAACTTTTCGTATGAAATAAAGGGTTCTATTTATAAATTGCCGTCTTTACAAAATCCACAAAAATGTCAGTTTAAGAAAATAGACTAGTGCCTTTATTATTTTTTTTTCATTTATTATGATTGTTTTGCTCAATAACCCTACAATGTAATATTGATTTGAATCATTTGCTAGCTTTGATATGTCCTCTTCACTTATTAATTAAGCCCTGTCTACTTTATATGTTTAGTCCAATCTGCTTGCTTGATTTTATCCTTTTCTTGCTTGCTAATGGTTTAGTATTATCCACAAACATTGTTAAGTTCTGTCAGCTTGCCAGGTTTAGTAGTATCCACGAAACTTGTTTAGTTTTGTCCACTTGCCAGGTTTAGAAGTATCCACAAATCTTATTTAGTCCTGTTCGCTTGACTGGTTTAGAAGTATCCACAAATCTCGTTCAGTTTTGTCAGTTTGTCAGGTTTAGAAGTATCCACAACGTTTAGTTTTGCCTGTTTGTCAGGTTTAGAAGTATCCACAAATCTTATTTAGTCCTGTCCACTTACCAGTTTAGAAGTATCCACAAATCTCGTTTAGTCCTGTCGGCTTGACTGGTTAATTACTCTCCACATACCTTGTCAAACCCTAGTCACGGGCATGGTTTAGTTTGATCCATTAACTTTGTTATATTATATCTGCTTGCTATGTTTAGTCCCATTGTCTTGTTTGGTCAAGTGTTATCCACGGGCATGGTTTAGTTCTATACATCTACTTTGTTATGTCTTATCTGCTTGCTAGGTATAATCCCATTTCTTAATTGGTTATGTTCTATCCTTTGGAATGTTTTAGATCTATCCATTAACTTTGTTTTGTTTTATCTGCTTGCTAGGTTCTATCCACTAACGTGATTAAGGTTCCTCCACACCTCTAGGAAAATTTCTGCATACAAACCTTAACTTCTAAATTACTTAAAGATATGAATTTCTTATACGTGGTCGACTTAAAAATGGCAGAAAAAATTCAATATTGGTGAAGAAAACCAATTTTTAAATTGTACTACTATTCATGAAAATAAAAGTCCATGCAATATTCAAACTCGGGACCTGCAGATTGGTAGATAGAAGCTACACCAATTGCACCACAGAGATAGACAACAATATTTGGTAAAATAAAACTGTTTCACTATGCGTTCAAATCGCCATGTTGTCACGTATTGTCATGAAAGGTAGAAGTCACGGGGTGTCGAGGATTCTTAATACCTTTTTATTGTATGATTTAGTCATATCCACTTATTCCTTAACTTGGTTTCATCCTCTCAACAACTTGCTTGGTTTAATATCATCTGCTTGTTTGGTTTAGACCAACTCTCTTGTTAGATTTATTTCTAACTGCTTTGTTATTTTAGTTCTTTGTCCTTGTTTGGTTGAGTTTTGTCCGCTTGTCTTGTGTTGATCCATCCGCTTATTTAGTTTGGTCCTGTTTGCTTTGTTAAGACGTATCTGCTTGCTTGGTTTTGTAACATCCGCTTGCCTGCTTATTCTTCCCGCTTCTTTATCTATCCACTATTATACCTTATCTATCTACTACTATACCTTATCTATCTACTACTATACCTTATCTATCTACTACTATACCTTATCTATATACTACTATACCTTATCTATATACTACTATACCTTATCTATCTACTATTATACCTTATCTATCTACTGCTATACCTTATCTATCTACTACTATACCTTATCTATCTACTACTATACCTTATCTATCTACTACTATACCTTATCTATCCACTACTATACCTTATCTATCTACTACTATACCTTATCTATCTACTACTATACCTTATCTATCTACTACTATACCTTATCTATATACTACTATACCGTATCTATCTACTACTATACCTTATCTATCCACTACTATACCGTATCTATCTACTACTATACCTTATCTATATACTACTATACCTTATCTATCTACTACTATACCTTATCTATATACTACTATACCTTATCTATCTACTACTATACCTTATCTATCTACTACTATACCTTATCTGTCTACTACTATACCGTATCTATCTACTACTATACCGTATCTATCTACTACTATACCTTATCTATATACTACTATACCTTATCTATATACTACTATACCTTATCTATCTACTACTATACCTTATCTATCTACTACTATACCTTATCTATATACTACTATACCTTATCTATCTACTACTATACCTTATCTATCTACTACTATACCTTATCTATCTACTACTATACCTTATCTATCTACTACTATACCTTATCTATCTACTACTATACCTTATCTATCTACTACTATACCTTATCTATCTACTACTATACCTTATCTATCTACTACTATACCTTATCTATCTACTACTATACCTTATCTATCTACTACTATACCTTATCTATCTACTACTATACCTTATCTATCTACTACTATACCTTATCTATCTACTACTATACCTTATCTATCTACTACTATACCTTATCTATCTACTACTATACCTTATCTATCTACTACTATACCTTATCTATCTACTACTATACCTTATCTATCTACTACTATACCTTATCTATCTACTACTATACCTTATCTATCTACTACTATACCTTATCTATCTACTACTATACCTTATCTATCTACTACTATACCTTATCTATCTACTACTATACCTTATCTATCTACTACTATACCTTATCTATCTACTACTATACCTTTTGTTTCTTATGACTATGTCCTCTTGCTTTTTTGCTATTTTGTTTTCTATACCCCTTCTATTTGTTCTGAATAAATCTGCCTATTTATAATTCGCGATATCCACTTTCTTTATTTGGTATCCCCTGCTTGTATTGTCTAGCCTGATCCTCCCGCTCTGGTTCATTCATATCCACTTTTGTTTGATTTAGCTTCTCCTTCTTTCTTACGCGTCCACTGACATCTTGACAATCATACATCGTAACAATATCTTCGGATAATTGTCAAAATAAAAGCCCAAGTCTTCCTGGGAGGGGATTAACTCAGACCCATGCATCGAATATTAAAACCAAAAACTGCGGATGCTTTCTGTGCCAACTTCACCGGTAGGAATGACATTCTTAAATTGATAGTAAAAGTAAATTATAGAAATAACAATGTTGCAATAAATCAGACATATCTACTTACTTTATTCTAGTTTAACGTTTTCTTTGTCTAGCCTACGTACCGTACCTATTATTTAGCCGGTAAGAATTTGTTTACAAATCTAATAAATCATAATTCTATTACAATAAAATTTCAACAAACTTTAAATAATTTCTTTGTAACAATTTCACAGTAACAACATTTTTAATTTTTACATCTTAGAAATTATGAAATTTATTCATAAAATTAGTTTAGTCCTGTTTATTTCTGCATCGAAAGAAACATTTCTTTTTAAAAAATAGCAGTGGCCACCTTATACTTTTAGTTAACCCATATTTACCGTTATCGTTCGAATATATGACATATACAGTACAATATATATTTAAATGTGGATCTATATACAATATTTTTCATATATTTAATATATTCTAAGCTTAATGCGAGATTTCGATATTTCATGTTGAAGAGAACCAGGGCAGTCATCCTTGATTCTAAGAATAGCTGGCGTTGTGTGATAGCAATAAACAGAGCCAGAGCTATTCACTTGTCGCCAGTCTCCAGCACAGAGGCGGAATCCAGTTCCTGGGAATCGGAGGAAATCAATGAAGAAATCGGCGGAATTCCGCGACACCCTGTAGGTCTCCTGTTTTATATGGACAGTGAATTTCATAGGTTACAAATTGAGGTTGCTGTGGAATCAACTGTAAACCAATAGCTATGACGATTGACCACGGGACTTCGTGATAGTGTGCAAGCAATGGATGTACCCTATTGGAATTGGGATGCTTTTAAGTTTTCAATGAAATGTGGATATTTTTCTCAACAAGTAGGCAGGTAATTTTTGTTTATTTTTAAACTTCAAAAGTTATAAAATAACATTTTGTGAATTGTTGAATAGAAGAATGCAAAATATAGAAAAAGTATTTATAGCTTATAAAGCATTTTATTTATGACCCAAAGTTTGAAAAGGAATAAAAAAGATTTTAATGGTTTTTGTGTTTAATTATTAAAGATCAAAGATATACCCTACATGGTTTTTTTTTATTACAACACAATACTGTCATATTTTTTCCGCTAATAGTGATAACGGTAATGATAATTCCGATGAATGTGTTATATTGGAAGAAGTACTATGATTTCAGGGAACCTTTACCAGCAGCCCGTCCCCGCACATAGAGACAATGTTTGTATTTATATAACTAGTAATCATTTTGTCTATATATTTACCTATACATATCTATTTCCATCGGGGTTTTATTTTATCAAGGAAATTTTACCCTTTGCAAATAAATAAATTAAGTTTACGATGAAATTAGAATTATATAATTATATTTGTTTGCACTATATACTTTTTATATGCTTTGTTATGGTTAACTCTTTCAAAGTTGAGTATAATCTTTATAGTATAACATAACTTGGCGTATATCAAAGCCTCTCAAATGCAAATGTATTTAAGTTTGGTTCGTAAAAGATTCACAAATAAAAGTTAATTGAAATGCTTCTGGGGTTTTGCTATCGGAAGAAAAAAAAACGCCGCCGAGATACTTTTAAATGTACTTAACAAACAAAACTAGTGCTAGAATTTAATCAACTCTTGAAAGAGGTGATGTAAAACATTTGAAAATTTCCTTTTTAAGTGGAACATCCTGAAAAGAATGGGCTAATTTTGTTTCTTGCTTACAGTTTTAAACATAATATTCATAGTTATAAATCCGGGTATTTAGGATGTCTTGTGCGGACAATTGGTCGTTTGTGATTTCGGTAATACGTGTCCTCCGATTTGCTTTCTAGAGTATAGAATGGACTCTACCCCAGTAACCAAATACTGAATGATGTCCAACTGTTTGTGTCATTTGATAAATCATAAAGAGCGCCAAGTAATTTCTATTATCAGTGTCCGTCCGGAAGGAGCACCGTCTGTGTTTCTGTTTTATTATCATCTCGTTCACTGTAACGTGTTTAATTGTGATTTTGTGATTTATCGCTTTTTACAAACTCATCAAATGATTTTGTTAAAACATAATGAACTCCTCACAAAATTGTATGTATAGTTTACTTATAAATCTTGTTGTAACGTGTATGTGATATTTGAGAAGTAATAATCTTTTCCAAACATGTCTTAAAGTCCTCTAAATTCATGCAAAGAAGAAAATTCAACCAAATGGAGCCCATGATGAAAAATAAAACATACATCATAACTAGATTAATATTCTTCAGGGAAAACAACGCTTTACCGGAAAATAAATTTCAGTTTGTACTTATCGAACAGTTCAAAAGGATGCCGCGCTCTTCAAAAGATCGTGAATCGGTGAAATAAAAGTGCGAATTATATAATTATTATTGAACAGAATTGGGTCCTTCACATTCTATTGCTTTTGGATGCATTGTCTCATTACCACAACAGGTGAGGGCGAGTCCTTCATTTGCAACTATTACTGGTTTTGCTTTTATAAATTTTAATTGTTTGTGATATAAGGCAACTCGGCACATATTTGTGCATCGTATAATTAATCTATAAATTTGTTATTGTAATTACAAGAAAGAGACAGGGAAGATTATTAAAATTTATCGTCTAATGGTGCTAGTCATTAATTATTTTATTTTACGATGTTTTTCAAACAGTTTTATGAGAAAAATATGAAATTCTCATAACATTTTAAGGATTTCGCAAACTTCATTGTTTTGCAAACATGATCTAGATAGTAATGTTTTGGCATATCATTTACAAAAATGGTTTCAGCCTAGGCAACAATTTGTTATTGAGTTCATTTGTGTGGGGTATAAGTAAGCTTAATACCATCATTTCTAAAGAGGGTTCGTTGAACTGAGACATAAACCTTACCTATTATCCATGCCAACATTAAATTTTCTCCCTTGAAATGGTTGCAAGTCTTTTGGTTTTTATTGACAATTGCATTTCTACGTTTGATTTATATGCGCTACTGCGCACAATGTAATATACGTTAAATTGTTCCATTTTAAACACTTAGCACAAGAGATCTCACGCAAAGCTGATATCTTACTTATCTGATGAAAAACTCCAAGAATTTCATATCGAACATTTCAGATAAAAACACGTGCCTCATTTAAATACCGAGGTTTCAGTGGTGTTAAGGTCAACAAAAGTAGCCCCCCATCCCAATATAATAAGAATTTCTATTGAAGTCATTCCTGTCTTTATCAACATCGTCGTATGTTTTTATGAAGAATTGATATAAATTCCTCACCACACACTTGCTATAGAGATTTATTATTGTAGATAAAACTGACAGTTGTGAAACATTAAGTGTGGCTACAAACAAATCCTCATCATGTTTAAACTAAATGTATGTGACTGTGTAAAAATAGTATTGTATTTTCCACCCCTCCCCTTACAAAAAAAACAGCATTACATTACCAAAACTAAAAAAATCAAAACAACAATAAATTACTAACCTTAAAAAAAAATCAAAACAACACTGTAAATCTATGTGGACATATTTGGTATTGACCAGTAGTTTCCTGTACAACTTAGATAGGAATTATTATTGCCCGACAAATGCCTGGAACAGAGAAATGTAAATGTAAATGGACGATATTTTGGGCACTATACTGAATCAGTAAGTCATTTTACCTTAATTTTTGGATACCTTTATGCTTTTCCTTTGATTGTTTTAACTTTAAATTTATCATTCTTTCTGAAATTGTGACATGTATATGAAAAATAACTTTCGTGTACAGCGCTTGCTTGACACCGTCGGTTAAATGTCTAGCGATCATTCAACTAGGTCTTCTTTGGGGGGTAATTTGTCTTGTTTATACGATATTAATTGTCGCTCTAAATACCATTTCATAAGGCCTAATGAAATGGATGACACACAAAAAAATCCTGATCAGGGTGTATAATAGGTTTAGGACGATTTGACAGCTTCACCGCACATCACGACGAAATGTTATTAAGGTCTTCCGTTTCCAACGGAAGACCTTATTGTTATTGCTTTGTTTCTTTTTCCCTATTCTTCTATATTATTAAGGTCTTCCGTTTCCAACGGAAGACCTTATTGTTATTGCTTTGTTTCTTTTTCCCTATTCTTCTATATTATTATTTTTTTTTCTTACAAATTTTGTGCACGCGAGATCTCGAAAACTACTCAATTGATTTTCATAAAACTTACAGATCTAATAGATGATGATATGACCGTATTGCAAATATTTTTTATTGATGACGTCACTTCCGGTTTTGAGATATAGTCGTTTTATCGATTTTCAGAGGGGTATTTTGTCGGCAGTACTCCTCTTAAACTATAGCAGATATAAACTTGAAATTTTCAGCGATGGTAGACGGAAGACTGAAAATGTGCATGAAGGTTTAAAATCATTTCGATCGCAAAAAGCGTCGAAGCTCGCCTGAACCCGAAAATTGAGATTAAACCAACGTCATAATTTTTTCTGGTTTTCGTTAATTATCTCTTTTCTGAAAAATATTTTGTTAAGACATGTAAAGTAAAAATAGTTTCTATTTACAGGACCTTTCTTTTAAAATCAAGAAAAAGGGGTTGGCCCCTCAAATTAGGGGACCAAAGGGCTCTAAAGTCTTTAATCTGTAGCCCTTTACTGAACGATATTTTGTGAAATGTTATAGAAGCAAATATGTTTATCTCACAGTTATGTATCCAAGCAATGTAATGATTTTTCCATGTGTTACGTAATTAAGGGTTTTTAGGGGCCAAAAGTCCAAAATTTTGATCACCCATATCTCAGAAAGGAAAAATATTTTGAAATGCAGTACAGAAGAAAAGTTGTTCAAACTGATGTTCTTAACAATATGCAACCCTCAAAATTTCGTTAAACGACCCCTATAAGGAGATAAGGGATCGGCCCCTTAAACCTTTTTTCCAGAACGGTAACAAATTTCTGAACACTTGTTGAACAAAATGTGTTTAGAATTAAGTGACCTTTTTTTTTATATCAAGAAAAAGGGGCTGGTCCCTTAAATTAGGGAACCAAAGGGCTCTAAAGTCTTTTATCTATAGCCCTTTACTGAGGGATATTTTGTAAAATATTATAGAAGCAAATATGTTTATCTCACAGTTATGTATCTCATTACACTCATAGATTCCGCCTCCTTTTCCGGATAAGTTCTTTGACAAAGATCAAGAGTAAGGTCATTCCTTACTCTTAAAATCGGACGGAAGACCTCCTCGTTGCTCGCAACGAGATCGTGTCTAGTTTACTTATATTTTCGCAGTGCTTAAAGAGCATTACCACTTTTGACTTTGATTCAGACCTCAAATCTTACCGAGAAAACAAGAACCGCCACCAAAGGCACTCATTTGACAAAACACTCTTTCTTGTTCAGCGGAAGCACTGAAGAATTCAAAGAGACTGCAATTTGTTTGGTATTCAGGGTCCTCTTCATAATATCTTCTGTTGCAATTGAAGCCTGTTTGATCAGAAAACTTTAAAGTGATATATAAACATAATCCAGTGATAGTTTACTTGAACGCACACTTCATGTATGTATGCATACCAACACCCTTGTTTAATTACTGTTTAGTTGTAAAAATTGGTACATATTTTCAGAGTTTTATAAATATATGTGGAGCAAATTGCACCCACCATATCTCAAGTAGTTTTAACCGGCATTTTGAGTCCTGTCTGTACTAGAAATATTATAATATAACGCAATAGTCATAGTTTTTGTGTCAAGTATTTGTAAGTCTCATTTGCCTGTATTTGACATTCTATTATATCCAGTTTGCCTGTATTAGATAGTATTTGATCTTACTTGCCTGTATTAAGTGTTTTATTGTCCAACATGACTGTATAAGATATTACATGGTCCTACATGGTCATCGACTGTTTAGTCTGTATTGGACAATATATGATTTTACTTGCATGTATAAATATAATTATTTATTCAAGCTTTCGGATATCAAAAGCTCTTCACTTGCCTGTATTTAGATTTTGAAATACTGTTTTCTATATCATTTATTTTAAAACCTAGATATGCCTGTTTCAAGAATACTAGAGTACATTTTAAGGCATTCTGAAATCCATTGGCTACTGTTTTGTAACGGACATTCCGAGGCCCTACTTGTCTGTTTCAAATCTGATCATTGTGTATGTGTGTTTTAAATATTGTATGTATGAAGTATTCAGAAATAAAATAAAATTCTATTCGATCTTCGGAGGACTTTATTTTTGTAAGGTTTTTTTATTAGCTTTATTTGTGTATTAGATTTAACTCAGTTCGTAGGTTCATCTATTTCTCTTTGAGTCGAAGATAAAAGAAGTCTTAATATAATACTGTCGTGCAGGATTCTAAAAGAAAGCAAATTGAAATAACTTCCGTTAGTACTGTATCAGTCTGTGTGTTATAGGGAACTGCACCGAAATGACCCCTCTATATTACACAAATGTGTTAGGGTGGATCCATTGGTTTAGGTAAAGCAATTGCTTAACTATTGAATGCTTAGTATGAAATCTTGTCATGTTTGTTTTAAATGATTATTTTATTTACAAGAATCTCTAGAATATGTACAGTAATTTCATAATAAGAATTAGCTATATTTATTATTACTATATATTTTTTTGCAGTTCTTTATACAATTTTTAAGCAAAACAAGTTTTAAGTATATTATTAAATCAATCATCATGGAAAAAGCACAATACAGTTGTCATCCCATTTCTTAGGGACAGTGTTTTAAGAAGGATAAGAGTTATTACAACATTTGATATATCTCAACATATTTTTGTAATTTCATGGTTAATTGGTTTTTCACTTCAGTTTTTTAAATTTATATATGTTCACTTGATAAGCTATAAAATATAAGTACAGGGGTTAGCTCGGTAATGTATACATTAATTTTTGAGCGTGAAATAGTCTAAAATCAAAACCCTAAAACCATGCAGACAACATTGCTCTGCCACTAATTCACCAACATTAGGTCATGTACAACAATATTTTGATCCTCAAATAATGGTAGCTACATGTTTATAATACATAAAAAACTATGATTGATGACGTCACTTGAGTAGGGACCCACCTTAAAATACGCAAGTGAATAACATACATTATGGGAAATAAACTTAATTGACATAAATACCCAACTTCTTAAGCCAAAAACAAACTACAAAAATCGGTTAAAGAAACCGACAAGAAAAAACAATGTAATGTATTTAATTTGTTTGTAGCATTTAAATATTTGTGGAGTTATAATGAAGTTAAGCTAATATCTGGTTTGATTTATGTTTTTGCAGTCATAAAAATGCTCTTTGGTATCGAGTAATTCGTACGGTAAGCATTAACCCCATGGAGAGGGAAATTGGAATCTTTGTTTGAGCTAATCAATATCATATTTTGTTTTTTTGTAGAATGAGTGAAAAAGGAGTTACTGCTAGCTCTCTGTCAATTCCGGCGTAAAGGGGGTATTTTTGGGATACCTGTTAGGTGTAGGAACATCTTGGAAAGATGGAGACTGATCAAAATCTCTCAAGTTCTGGAGATATTTATTCACAAAGTGTTTTATCGGATATTATGTTCACAGGGAAGAAATTTATGAATTATTCTTTACCTATCGGTTTTGGTTCACCAGGACTCGCACTGAAGTTCACTAGAAACGAATCACACCCGGAAGACCTCGGCAGTGTTTCGATCTCCCCGGGAACTATCGTAGGACTCTCACTGCTGTTCTTTGTGATATGTGTGGTGGGCATTTGCGGGAATTCCTTCGTGGTTTGTGCCGTAATTTGTAATAAAAAGATGAGAACTTCTATGACAAATTTACTGATTACAAACTTGGCGTTTGCAGATCTTCTCATCATGGTGTTTGGGATCCCAGAGACCATCTTGTTTATGTTAGACCAAGGGTGGCTGTTCAACAGAACTGCCTGTAAAGTGAATCGTTACGTCATGGTGACGTCACTATACGGGTCTGTTCTCACTCTGATTGCGCTTTGTGTGGAAAGGTGAGGTAGTGCTTTGATTTGGAGTCAGAGTCGTAATGAAATATATAAAATGATTCCCGTGATTCTTTTTATCCCTTTATCAGTTTGAATAGATTCCACTGCTACAACTCGACAGAAATGTGCCGTCCGTTCTTTTTAGTTTTATTTCAATAATATATTGTGAACATGTTTTTAGTTCAACCTCCAATTCATAAATCTAATCCCTTTCTGCCTAACAAACCACTATATAAGAGAAAAAAAAACAACTTGAGTTATTGTGTTTACTCAATGAAATCGTTTCAGTCCGTGTCTTAATAGTTTGGGTATCGGATCAGTTGGCGTCGAATAGGTGAAATAATCATCATTTTGGAAGTAATGTTTCATGGTTTAGTATTTACATATGTCATATATATAAAAGTTAAAAAAAGAAGCACCAAAGACATTATTTATCCCTACATTCGTGATCAAAGGATATTTCAACTGTTTTATTCATATATGCAATATTCACATCGGTTCTATCACAATTTACAGAGTTCTGGGCTTTTTGAATAAGTTATATTAACCTTTATATCATAAACGAAGCCCCTGTCAGGAACATTAATTTGGAAAACGATGTTTTCTAGGACTGCAGGCTTTGATATACGCTGCCTCTTTTGAGAGTGTATAATCAACCATTAGAAAATTAGACAGGGCTAGGTGAATTACATAATGGTTTCTTTCATCGCCAGTGTTAATGCGAAATATTCCCATAGCTTTTTACAAGTCGTTAGAGTACACATAGTTTTATTAAGGATGGCATTATTTTTTTTTTGTTACCCGATTTCAAATAAAATCACAAATTATAATAAAAGTACTTAAAATTAGAATAAAGAGAATACGTTTTTTGGATTAATTCAACATTTGGGTAGGCCTATTAGAATCCATTGAAGCGACTCGACTTTTAAAGAGATGTATAATTCAAAGTCTTAAAGCTAAACAAAATGATTACTTGTAAAAGACAGAATATGATAAGTTCCACTGACATTTGATTAGGAAACATTTAGATAGCTTAGACGTTTATTAATATTTTCAAGTCAATATTCAATGTGAATGCACTGAAAGAAAACAAAACAGTTTTGCGAACTTTTAAAAAATAAATAAAAAAAAAATTCTATCAAAAATATGCAATGTTAATGTGAAATAAAAAAAAAGAAAACAGATATGAATAAAAGCATTCTAAAAATGAAGGGCTATATCATTCTCTACCTACAGCTCTCCTATAGTGATATCAGTCGTTGAAATGAAAAATACCGAAAACTCTCTCCTTGTTTATCTAAAAAAATTAACAGCATCAACACCTGAGCCATGCAAAAAAGAAATTCATGACTTTCATTTTTTCTAAAATTTAGTATCGGTATCTTTCGTATATTTCAAATCTTTATTGACCCAAGGAGGCCATGAAAGAAACAACAACATGTTGTTATGATAAATCCGTTTCAAGCAGCTAGAAAAATAACAGATTTTTTGCTCCGACATACTTACACAGTTTTTGATATATATCATTTTGTCGTTCATTAAACGTATACCTTTCATTAATTCAGTTCCTATCTAGAATAGTTCTAAAGTTTTTCTTGTCGACAGAAGGCTGACACAGGAACGGTAACGCTAGGAACAGAATAAATATCTCAAGCGCTTGGGTTGTCGCGAATCCTAAGCTGTTAGGATATTATGCATGTTTTACATAGCCGCTCGCAATTTCTATATTTTGTTCTTGGTTAGCAAACGTTTTGGTATTTTACATTATAAAAACAATGATACACCTTTGAGGGGGCAGCTCTTTAAAAGTTGTCATGTATATTCGAACTAAGAAAACTCAAATCTATATAAGATATGTCCTTTAATTATAAAGATTAACTTAAGTTTTACGTGTTCTCTGAAAATAGGTCTCATTAATTGACAATGCAATTTTAGCGATCTTTTAACAGTCTTAAGAAATAAATTGTCAGTTATGCAATTAAAATTCTGTCAGATTCGTTTGGTTTTGACGGGCCTCACAGCACGATTTCTTGTTTTATTTACATAAGCGGTCCTTCCAGCATGCTCTGCGCTCCCGTAGGATTCCGGTAGTTTTCCATTGCTTTCTCTCCGCTTGTGCTGTTGTAAATCCCTAGGACTTAAAGATTTAATACACTTTTCTAAATGCAATTAAAATTTAATATTACAGTTGTTTTTGGAAACGATTCGCTTTAAGAGGAAAGTGAAAACTAATTGGTGAGGCATGCCATCCTTCTTTAAACACAATTCAATGTTTGGCGTTTCAATTAAATCATTGGACAGAAATGGCAAGAAAGTGCTAAGTCTTTATTTTGATGACAGAAAATAAATATCATTTTCTTAGGAGGATATCAAATAATAAATCAAGTTAGGCTTAATGTATCTTATTACTATGGAAATGATTTAAGTTATTATACTTATTTACACAACTTGTTATAGAAAGTTATTTTTACCTAGATTCATTAAAACAACAATAAGAAACCTTTCACAGACGATAATCTTAATCTTAACACAGATCCATGTACTGCTTTTGATTTTAGTAAAACTCGATATAGACGTGCGAAAGGGTTTACCTTGTAACCTCTCATGACAGACATATTTCTATGATTCCCTTTTTTCCACATTTAACTGAGAACAATTTGTTAAACATAAAACATACAAACTTTAACCTTTTTGGTTCTCTTTCAGGTATGTAGCCATCATCCACCCAATAAAAGCCCACATCGTCTGCAACAAGAGACGGATCGTGTTCGTGTTGGGCTGTATCTGGCCGTGCGCATGCCTGGCCGGTCTCCCCACCCTCCTGTTTAATGAAGTCGTGCAGGGCGACCCCACACTCCCCGTCTTCTACTGTATGATCATATTCCCCGATGACCACATGTTCTATTTTGTGATCTTCAAATACATAGAATCCGCCTTGTTCTACTTCTTACCTCTTGTGATTCAAGTGACACTGTACGTATTTGTGACGAAACATTTGTTCGTGGGTTCTGAACGGCTGCATCGGCGAGTGACGATCCGATTGGTCAACGGTTCGTCTCTGGAGCGCTTTTCCGAGGCCCTACAAGCGAGAAGGGGCGTGGTCAAAATGTTGATTTCCAGCGTAGTGGTTTATTTCTTGAGTTATCTTCCTCATCAGGTCCTTCTCATCTCCAACACGATATCCCCGCAGACATTTCACAAGAACTTCGCCTTTCAGGTGTTTGTGATGATTGTTGCCAACGTCAACTCAGCAGCCAACCCGGTTCTTTACTCAATATTCAGCCAAAACTTCAGACAGTGTTTTAAGTTCATTATCTGTAGATGTTGTCGGACTAAGCATCATCATCATCATCATCAGATGAAACCTCCTAGACAACCGACATTGACCTCTAACACGTCACGTATTTGGCGCCATGCTAGTTACGCATCCGCTACAACTGAAATGTAACAAAAAGTTTGAATTTATTTAATACAATTATGTCTTTAACTTTGTTATTCCAACTTTTTTTTGCTTCTTAGAATTTTATGCTTGTTGCAATAAAACAATTAATTGTCTCTGAGTAACTTTATTGATTTTTTAAAATCAAATTATTGTATATCAACGCTAAGAATTTTTTTTTAAAAAATGCTGTCTATAGTTTATGAATAATTCAGCATACAAATCTCTTCAGATAAAAAAGTCTTTTGTTATTCCATCTTTTAAACTACGTGGTACGGTAATTTTTTATAACCTGTGGAAAAGTAAAAAAAAATAGCTTTAAATCTGTTTAATGTGTCCAATGAAAGACAACTCTAATGCTCTATGTGCGCGCACACACACCCACACGCACTGAAAGAACGTATACATCAGTCTTTTTCTTTGCTTGTTATGACATTCTGACTACAGTATGGTCTAAAAAAGATTACTTTTTTAAAGTTGTGTTTTGATTTTTGATAAATAAAAAATAAAAATTCGGTTGATTAAATTAAAAATCTTAAAATGAGATAGAAAAACTGAGTCATTGTAATACTATAATATGGCAATAGAAAATCATATTACATAAAGTGCTAAACAATCGATTAGATAAGAATTCTATGGTGATGATTTATGTTGGATTTAACACTTATTCTGTGACAAATTTTTCCTGTTACAGTGCTTTTTGACATGTGACAACACTTACAATAAAAACATACATAGGTAATTACTTCATGTTTAAGTATTATCTAAGTTTCGTTTGTTAAAAAAAGTTAATATGATTGACATTCACACAAGTTGGTTACTAAAAAACCTCTGACAAAATTCTTGCATATTAACCAGAGACTACATTATCTGCCCGAAAGTCAAAGGCAGTTGACATGCATATTTTGCTTTGTATGTATTTTGTTTTTGTTATTTTTGTTTATTTATTGATAAAAAATGATATAAAAAGTAGCCAGCAAAATGATCATTGCCATGGTAACAGATATCAAATATAGAAAAAATCTTAGCATCTTTAAAGTAATCTAAAAAATACAAATTTTATTGTATCATCTATAATTAAGAAATTTACAAAGTTAAATTTATTATATCGTCAATTCTCATATACCATTAAATTATTTGGCAAATCAATTTTTCCAGACTATTTTTTTTAAAACCGATAATTATTTCAAAACATGATTTTATTCCTGTATTTTTATAACACAGAAGTTATCAACAAACCAAACTAAAAATCTGTAGCTGATTTAAATTTACCATTGGAGATAAGAAAATCGACACATGTTGCATTAATAACAAGGCTAACAAAAACTTGAACATCCAGTAAAAAAGAAAATTTACATGTACTTGTTTAAAACAGAATTCAAATCATTTTCTTTTGTTGTAAGTGGAAAACAGTTTAAACTTTCATATCAAATGTATTAAAACATAGATATTTACATTCAGTGTACATTTCCTCACATGTTTGCATTGGAGATCTGCAACGTTCAATTTCCTGTAAAAACACTTTATAACCTACTCACTTGCTGATCACGTATATAAAATAAAGTCATCTTATATTGTAAATGGCTGAGTTAGGAAAGTGTGAGTCCATATCATGACAAGCGTTTATGTCATTCTTGCAAGTCTTGCATACTAGCTGAGATAATTTACTAGTAATACACACTTAGCCTTTTCACGCCGCATAAACACAAATTTAAATATCATCACGCTTTTAAAATATATTCATCATTGTAAGATTAAATGAAACGCTTAGACTTACATATGTACTTTTGAAAATGATAGTTTTATCATAGTAATTCGTTAAAACCAATCTCGACAAAGCTTCTGGCACTATATTTTTCGTCGCAAAAGAGAACTAAGTAACATGTTAAGATGGCTGTTTCGTGTATGTTTCATATCCTTGACTAAGATCGTATATAGTGGCTTAAATGCGACAATACATATAAAATACTTCATACAAATAAACAGCGATTTGAATATAACTATAAGCATTGAAGGCTTATTTTCTAATGTAAATAAAATGGTCTTATAACATACCAAGGCTGTGCAGACAAATTTAATATCGCGCTTTAGCATTTAATGATTAAAGGGATTTGGACACGATTTGAGCTCAAAATTTTAAATTTTATTTTTCCATTTTAATGTGTAGAATGGTTAATTTGAGTATCTTTAATGCTTTATCAAAATTTGAAAGTCAGATATTGAGTTAAAAGAAAGACACAGAGTTTGGAATTTTTTGTTTTGTAAACAAAGCTCGAGCCTTGTTATTGTTTACATATGTGTTTTATTGGGTATAAGTTTCAATCAAATGTTGCTTTCTTCGATTGATAATATATTTTATAAACACATTGAACAAGTGTGCCTTGTTTCTTACGAGTTATTTTGTCTAAGAAATGGTAATACCATACTTTACATTATTTGTTAACAATGATAAGACTCGAGCTTTGTTTATATAACTCTGTATCCCTCTTATAACATAAATTATAACATTCAAATTTTGGTCAATCATTCAAAATGTGCAAGTAAACCATTTTATATCTAAAATATAAGAAATAAAATGTTGATCTAAAATCGTGTCCAAGTCCCTTTAATTTAGAAACATAAAACTATCGTTGCTTAGAAAATAAAATTGAAGAACTAGCACAGATGTATCATGTCACTGGTATGAATGAAAATTCTTCAAATGCCTAAAAATATGCAGGTTTTTGAAATTGTTAGCTCGTTTAACTAAGAAACGAAATTCAATTGTCTTTAATGTTGTACATCATAACAACATTATTTTTATGTGTTGTGAATTGTGCATTTACCATGGTCACACTTTAAAACTGTCCATTTGTTCACGAAAAAAATTCTATAGGTAGAAACGAATAATGTTAATCATTGCCCCGATAAATTGACAAAAAATAAATTTTGTAATTTCATTTTTATTTTTTATCAATTTCATCTTTGATATTTGTGCCCAGATGTTATTCCTTTTTATTCACGATGAGGCAAACGTTTGGAATTTTTGCAGTATTATTTATGGTAGGGGCTCGTTGTTTAAATTCATTCCCCGATAAACGTTTAGTTCTGCCACATATACACAAGTGCATTTAGATACAGTTTTCTCCTTCAGCTGGTCAATGCATTTTTTCAAAATAAATCAATATTTGTGTAAGGAAAACAAATATACTTCAATGTTTTAATATGTAACTTTTTATAAGATGCAAGAGTCAAGTTGGCCTCCATTATTACAAATTGATGTGCGACCTCGCTTAACCTCTAATAATTTTACTTGTCTGACCCAGGCATGATAAAATTTTAGTAAGCTTGTTCGATGTGACTATATATAGAATGAACCTTTATTTTTGCACACGTATTTTTTGTAAATTTCATTTTTAACGAGGGCTATTTCCTGTTGTTAAGTATTTCCTCAACCGGTGAGATTTTGTCGATAACTTGATATTCAAACGAGTATTGACGGATCTTCTTAATACATATCTGCTGTTGTACTAAGGCCCAACTATTTTATTCATTGGAAGGACAGTCTTGTAAACGATAACGAGATAAACAATAACCAGGTCTACAAAATCATCAATAATGCAACAATCATTGCTATGAACAATGACCCAAAAAATTATGAAGGGTCAATTTTTGAAGTGTTCATTTGAAAATTATCAGACTAAGGTAGGATTTCTGTTATTCATTATATAAAAGGGGCTAAAGATACGGATAGGGAAATCATCCTTTAAAAATTCACAATATGCTGCACGTTAATTTTTCAATTAAATTTTATTTATTGATATTAAAAAATCGGTTGCTGTTCGTCGCCTCCGGATTTTTTAATTCCTTATAAAAATGACATGTGGTAATAACGAACAGTGTTTGAAATCAAAAGTCCAAAGGAAAAAACTAAAAAGGACCAGAGCAAACACGGACTTCAAAACAAAAGAATTGGAATCAGGTGTCATGGAGGAGTGAGCATCCTCTGCTGACCGGTCACACTCGCCGTGTGCTCTTTGTCGTAATCGGGAAAACGGAAAAGTCAGTAGACAATTAGGTGATTAATTATGGTCTGACAATAAGTATGAAAAACGCCAGTCAGCATGCAGTCCAGGGGAAGATTGTATTTGCTGACAAGATCGTTGTATTGACAATAGAACTTACGAAAATATGACTTTCATTCGAGACTGTTGATATTCCTCTTTTATCAACTAGTTTGTCAGTAGCTTATAAATAAGATTCCATGGTGAAATGTTTATGTCAAGGCGTTTCGGTTTTTATTGCAGATATGCATCGAATAAAAGAAAAGAAAAATGAAAGAAAATGATCCTGATCCTTGATGTTTATGAAAGGTGTGATAAATTTCATGACGTTCTTTTTTTGATTGCAGATATGCACCACAAAAACAAAAAATGATCCAAGATGTTTCGGAAAAGTGAGATAAAGGGCGATGATACAGAGAATGTGTTACAAGCGCATGCCATTGTTCGTATCAGGGATGCAAAAACCCTTAAAGTTATATCACGATATGATATAAATATGTAATTGTGTTGCTATATCAAAATTGATTTGTCAAAAAAGAAAGACAGACTTCTTATTATCAAGTCACTCAAGATATTTGATGATTTTGATGCAGTTGTTGTCACATTCTCCGACCCAAAGATTTTCTTTTTCATCTAAGCTCAAAACAAACGGATCCTCCAAACCACACGAGATGTACCGTAAGAACTTTCCGTTTCTGTCGGTTACATGAACGCAGTTATTATCTCGATCTACGACCAAGATACGACAGGAACTGTCCGTTGCGATTCCGTGGGGATAGAACTCTTTGAAGCTACAAGATCGATTTCCTGCATAGCGAAAGCGAAATTCCCCAGATTTTTTCATCGTAATAACTGCGCATGCGTTCCAGTCAGAAACACATATGTCACCATTTCCGTTTTCACAAATATACATATTGTTTCGGCTGATAGAAAATAATGGTTTCCCAGTTTCATCAAATTGGAATTCTTGGTTTAATTTTCCTTTGGTGAAAAAACCCACTTTACTTTCTGTATAATCATTACGTCGCATACAGACCATCAACTCTCCGTCTGAATTGTACATAAGGCCATATGGGATCCAGCCAGCCATATCGACATACTTCTCAATTCCATTTTTCTTTACTAGATAAATACACTCGTTAACTTTGTGAGAAAATGCAATATGACCATCTTTACTCAAAGCTATATCCTTTTGACTGTTTCCAGACACAGCATTGAAGCATTGTAACGTAGAACCCGATTTGTCTAGCTGTCTAATCTTTTCATCATCTCCATAAATCCAAACCTTGTCATCAGACTCGCAGCGGATTCCTTTCAATTTTTTGCTATATGTGAACATAACTGAAATGAGTTCTGGGTCCTCAACTAATACACGATTCGATACCATTGAAACATCGCCCGTTTTGGTTATTGTAATATCTGGAAGAGAAGATTGAAAAGATGACCTGAGAGACACAATTTGCTCAATGATGGTCTCTTTTCTGGTGTCTGGGAATATCAGTGTTGGGGGACTCACGTCTTTCCTGGATGGAACAAGTCGCAATTCCTCTACGTCTGATTTGTAATCAAGCATCTGAAAGGAGTTTTCTTCTTTAAGGATGTATTCATTTCTCTCGATGCATTGTTTTACTTTCTGATATGAAGATTGTATTTTCTCTACGTTGTCTTGCAAAATCTGCAGGTCTTGTTTGATCATGACCGCCAGCTTGTTTTCGATTTTTTCTATTGCATTATCAATGATTTTGTGCCAGACTTGTCCTAATTTCTCTAGAGAGCCATTTTCTTCATCGCAATGACCCTTGTATGATATGACCCTCATTTCCATATCTTTCACAATTTTTGAATACTCTCTTTCAAAGTGATATAACTCTTTTAAATCTTCTGAGACGGAGTTTCGAGTTGATTCACATATTTCCTCCAAATCCACTGCCCCGTGTCTTTTGTGATTTCCGGTTAGACACCGTGAGCAGATTGGAACGTTACAGTCTTGGCAGTAGAGATCCTTCTCTTGTTTTGGATGATCCTCGCATTTCTGTACCTTGTATTCCTGTTTCAGATGCTGGGAAGTGAAGAGGACAATTTCATGCTTTGTTAATTTGTTTCTGTCAATGTGTTTGATCCTACAGTTTCCACAAAGGTTAACGTGACAACTTTTGCAATAATGTTGTACAACATCTGTACAAAGATCGCATCGAACGACATCCTGGGCTGTATTCATGGCTTTATCATTCAGATAACCTAAAGTAAAATTGAGAATATTTCGAATCTATTTGATCATGTAAATCAACTGTAAATTTAACAGTGAAAATGCACTTACCTTATCAAAAGATTGGCAAATGTTAAGCAGAGCATCACTTTACAAAGTCCAAACCACACAGTTTAAACAGCATATTTGATGTTTCCCTGTTTGAAATTTTAAAAATGAAACTTACCCTGTATATTCTATTTTTGTTCCTTGATAATACTGCATCTGTTCTAACAGCTTTCTTTAAGTATCTCAACATGCTGTGTAGATGTAAACACTTCCCTGTGTAGCAGGTTTTGACAAAAATACTTACAAAATACGAGAAAATTAACCTCTAATAGATCCCCTTTTTGAAAGTTTATAATTTCAAAGCTATTAATGATTTGTTTTATAAATAATCACCCATGTGTCATCAAACACAAATTGTTTATAATGACTTGATTCAAAGAAGTTCATGTAGAATGCGGTTTTCAAAATCTTGGTCTATAAACTTCAGTGCAAATCGGAGTAATCCTTACAAATCTGTTCTAACTTTAACTGATATGAATAAACCAATGCGGCGCATAACATTTTTACATGCAATTGGTGAATGATTACAATTAAAATATTTTTGGTTTGTAATTTTCTATGGATTTTTTACTTAGTTTTGTTAGAAAGCGCACATTAACCTCCTAGAATATACAGTAATAAATTGCACTGCAAATAGCATTTTTTACGTCTCTAAAGAGAAAGTACGGCGCATCTTATCAAAAAACCGACTTGAAAATTTTTTTCGATCGAGTTTGGTATTTTGGTACTACTCATGAATGTATAAACGCTTAGAAAATCACAAAGTTCTTCATGAGAGAATTCTAATTGTTTCATTAATATTAAAATCAATAATTACGTAAAACCCATACATATTTACATCAAACATATTAAGGGGTTCAGCCTTCTATACTATTACGCATGCGTATTTACTGTACACAAAACACATGCAGGGCTCGCAAAGATTTTCCTGGACATGTTTGTTGATGAAAAATATGTCTTTATCAAAGGTAATAATTGTTCAAAGTTTTTAAAATTAACAGAATTATTATTTTGTAAGCATGTATTTTCCGTGTTTATCACGGGAGTTGCTACAACCTAAATTCATTTTTTGTAAATTAGGCCCTTGAGGGTTATATGACAAAATGTCTGTTCATTTTAAAATGAACCGAAATTAGTAAACCATAGATAAAGTATCGAGAAAGTGATGATGTGTTTCGTTTAGAGAGTCCCTTTAATATTGTATACTATGATGACCGTAGTCGGACAAAGATCTTGTAGTATTCAGCATGTGTCATTTACTGTCAAATAAACGATATAAGATTATTCGGTTTTGTACGACCCTTCAATTTCTGGAAGCTCAGAATTACGTTAAATAGGTATGTGAAAGGGATTTTTATGTATTTTAACTATTACAATCAACGTTTTTTCTTATTTCCTAATGATACAATAGGTAAATCTGAAGTTATTCACACATGTGTTTTCAGCTGTACTGTCTCTTTAAAGTTGAATTTGGATCTCCAAATCACATGGAGGACATTGTTCTTTGTGGAAAATATTAACACAGAACACCTCATCTAATTAAACCTTCATTATTGATATTAATGAGGAGGTATTACATTCCTGTGATCGAAATGGGCATTATAATTGACAGTATACAGGTAACTTTTGCAAGTAACAAGCAAACACATGCATTTTCCCGTCATTTAAGATTGACGCAAATTATAGCGTGTATGGCTTTAATATATACATTGTATCATTCATTCAAGTAGCGATGGAAAGATATATGCAGCACTTCATTTACACAGTTATAGTACCATACTTCTCATTACAACGGAGAGAAACACGTAGAAGGTGCTCATGAGTATAGTGAATGAATATGATATTTCAGCGGCAAACATATTATGTTGTTACATATTGTAATGATGCACTATTATACGCTATAATTTAATCATAATTACATTATAAACTAAAATAGAAAGTTTTTACCATTTTATCAATGAAATCTCTAGATAAAAATGGAGGTGAATTTAACAGCATAAGGGAGAACTTCAACCAAGAATATCAAAATAACTTAAGATATTTTGCTTCATTAATTAATGTATATATGCATGTAATTATATATACAAAATAATTGCATTAAATAGCTCGACGTTTTAAGAAATCTGTATTTAGTCAAATACGACCCATACTTTCCATCATTTAAAACCAAGAAATCGATGTACATGTATCGTTATTAACCAATATTGATCAGATGCACTTGCAGGATCCCTTCTATTTTATTATAGTGAGAATGTTCATGTAGGTTAGTTCTAAACATTACAAAGGATGGGGGGGGGATGCCTAAGTATAACACTTTCTATAACTACTTATTAATCATTTATTATTTATGTTACATGCCACAAATCTTGGAAAGGGAAAATTTTAATAGAACAAGCGGTAAATCAGTGAGGGATTCAAGGAGGGCGCACCCTGCGCCCCCTCCGCTCCTCCTAGAATTGTCAAAATAAGATTAAATCATACTCCTTCTGACAACGAAAATGTGTTGTTGGGGTTTTTTTTTGGAAACTCATGGGATTTCTCCAGACCGTTAATTACTTCGTTCTTTTCAAAGATTTTATCGATGCTCTATACTAACCTTTCCAAAAACATTTGACATAAACACAATTTGTTGATAAGTTTCCCAATAACACTGGATTTATCGTCTTTGTTGCTTTGAAGTTTATAAGTTTTAGATGCAGACACATTTCCATACTTGCAGATGAAAAATGGCATATGTACATGTAAATAATGTGTAACATTTTGCTGATAAATAATTTATCTGAATACATGTACAGTTTGCCTGCATGTCAGGGCTATTTACATGAATTACCGTGCTCTGTCCTACTCTAGGAGACGCAAAATTTCCTCCACAGGATTTTGGAGCATACTCCAAATGGTACTCAGCGGAGAACGTACTACAAAACTTTTATAACCTCAATTTTTAGAGTCGTACTCATTGGAGCACATACTCGGAGAACGGAGTACAAGTTTGATTACGAGTATGGAAAAAGTTTAATAACCTTAAGGCCAGATTATCTTTTTGTATTTCATTTATAAACAATCATTAACTGTCATACGGTAAAGAAAATGTTTCAAATATTTCAGCCTTTAAATTCAAATAATTTTCTTTTTTTACAATACGCTCTTTTTACAAAAAAAGAAAGAAATAGATGATAAGGTCTAAAAATAGTCAAGATCATCCAGTTTCTTAAAAAAAATATGTTTTATGGCAGATGAGGAAAAACATGTGAACCAAGACATGGAATAAATAACTCTTGTTTATGTTCAGTGTAAGTAATTAAAATAAGGTTTTCAAAAAAGTATAAAATATTACAAAAATCTCCAAATAAATATCTAAGAATATACGTATATCCACTGTCTAGCAGGCGGGTTTGTCTGCTGGTTTTTTTTTTTTTTTTTTTTTTTTTTTTTTTTTTTTTTTTTATACAGTTTTTTACGTTTCCGTCTTATTTTCTTTAATGAGCATTATTACAACATATGAAATTGTTTACATGTTATAAAAGCATACAATAACAAGGAAAAAGATTAAATTACAAAATAAACATTTACAAGTATATTGAAAAAAAAAACACAATATGGTTTTATATACGAAATAATAGTTTACAATTGATTAAGACGTAATGAAAACAGGTAACTGAAACAGGGGAAAATATTCAATTGTTAGGTGTATATGTATGTTGTATAAAGTAGAATCAGATCTCCCTTGCATGAATAGAATTAGTACGACACCTTTGTATGTCAGTATTGAGATTTCTTCCTGTACATTATCTTGAAAATCAATGGGTTGTCTGCTGACATTTCCTTATGAAGCATGTTTCATTTATTCTGTTTCAGATATTTCGATGTACATGTAGCAGGTTTCAATATCAAATTGTGCATGGAAGCACAGAAAAAGAATGATCAATATTTCAATGTTTTGCTGTTGATATTATTGATTGACAAGCTTATCTTTTAAAAAGATTGGTGAGCTAGCGCTGTAGCCATCATTAAACACAGAAAAATATTTATAAAACATTGGTTTGAATTTCTAAATCGATTAATTAACAATAGGATGGCACAGTGGTGTACTGAAATTGTGCTGGAGTTGGGTTTCAATTTAGAATTGTGAATCTAGAATGGCATAGTTCATTGATTGTGCCTTAATAATTATGTATTTAAAATTTTAAAGAACAATTCGTACTGTATTTTAGCAATCGTATTGACTCGGGCCTTTCCGGCGAGCTTGGAAAACAATATCCGAGGTTGTTTTCCGAGCTTGAAGGAATAAAGCTAGCTATTAAAGCTGCTCTGTCCGATTTGTTTGTTATTACAGTATCCACATTTTTTCCATACAAATCATTTATCTTAAAAAGTTATGGACTTTCTCCTATTTACACCAGCAGAATCAGTCTCCTTTCAAAGTTAGATTTATTCAAAGTAAATAAAAATAATTTGTCTTTGGGCAAACGAAAAAACAAACCAAAATGCATCACGGGAATGTTTAGAAAAGGAAACCGCTTGGTTTCGTCCCCCGAATGATTTGAGTTTTTTAACCCGCATGCTATGCATCGATTGTAAAGAAAGCAAACTTCAGAAATATTAGCGAACAAAACGTACACATGTTTATTTGTAATTTGTCTGATCATTTCGACCTTTATTTAAAGCGATGTCAAATTCTTAATACAACCATAAACGTCTCGTCGTCAGGGGTGAAATTTAACATGAGGCGAAATAACGCGGTACCTTTTAATGTCGTTTGTTTTGTTAGCAAATTTTGTACGTATTTTTCTTCATTGAAATTTGGCATAATTGACGGGTAAAACTACTGCAATGTCTATTACTATACATATACTAAGCATAGCCATCGTTTAAAAGCGTGCATAAAATTTGATATAAAATCGGACAAAGCAGCTTTAATCATAATATTTAAAATAACTTTGCATTATAAGACCTAAGCTACTGTTACTTTTTCACATTTACAATAGAACACAACACTTTTTGTGAAGATTAAAAACGAAATTCAAATGGTACAGTTTTTCTACAGTAGTACAGAATTCCCAGAAACTAAAGCAAATCTCGTTGCAAATCAACGAGTGGATCTTCCGTTAATGTCGAAAGTAAAGCTAGAAGTTCCTGTAAGAAGCAGAGTTCTTAAACCAATAAACATGAGTAACTAAGACAAAAAGAAAAAAAATTCTTGGTACGAGTTAACAAAATCCGAATGATTCTAAGTACGAATTAAGAAGAACCTTATCGATTTCAAGAACGACTTAGCAAATACAAATCCGAATGTGTAAAAAGTACGACCGAACAATTATCGAAACATTTTAGGTACGAGTTAATTTAACTCTGAAAATAAAACTATTTTATTAACCAAGAATGTGGAATCAAAATTTCCGGAAAAATTAATGTTTAAACCCCTATTTATCTGTAATGCATCGTCCGATTTTAAAACTTTTTACATAAAATGGACATTACAAAACATAAAATAGATAGCTATAATACAAAAGGAACAGTAAATAATATAGGCCGACAAATTACAATCATCTATGGTAAAAATGTGGATATAATAATAAGTTTGCGCATACATTAATATATATCTTAAAAATTAATCAAAAGCCAGTTTATAAAAATAAGTTTTCAATTGTTTTTTAAAACATTGAACGGATTTGGCTTGACGGATACGCACTGAAATGTTGTTCGATAAATAAGGAGCAGCGTAGCTAAATTGCCTTTCACCATATGTTCCAGTGAGCACCCTAGGTAAAATCAGTGACAAGCTCCCGTCGCATCGTAGAGTTACAGATTGTAACTAATTCCTGTTAGTATTCTGGAGCGAATCCATGAATTGTCAAGTAGGTAAAAACAAGGATTTTATATTTCTGATGGAATTCTACCCGAAGCCAATGTAAATCAGCAAGAATAGGGATGATATGACCTCGTTTTCTTTCTTTTTTTTTGGTCACAATGCGAGCTGCGGTATTTTGGATTTTTTGTAATTTATTTATGGAGCCTTTGTTTATGTTAAAAAGTAAACTATTTCCATGGTCAAGTCTTGAAGTTACTAAGGATTTAAAGAGTGTCTTACACGCGTCTGTTGAGATAAATCCCCTTATTCTTCAAATGTTTCTGAGATGATAGTTGCCACTTCTAATGATGTATGAAACTTGCTTTTCCACGGTAAGAAAACTGTCGGAAATGGTTGCCTAGATTTTGAACTGATATTACACTGCTGTTGATGACACTTTCTGCGACTTTTAATTGTAGGACTGGCACATTTTTGGATTGGAATTTTGTTGTAAAAATTATCAATTCGGTTTTTTCCTGGTTTAATTTAATGACATCCAGTTACATGTACTTATATCCTGCAAACATTTTTCGAGGCGTAGAAAGTAGTTGTTCCAGTTTTCATGGGTTTTAATTATCATGTATACTTGGGTGTCACCAGCATAACAATGATACTTGAAACCGGGGTGACGACATATGTCTCCAATTGGTTTAGAAAAAAGGCAATATAATTTTGGTCCCAGGACGGATCCCTGTGTAACACCAAACTGAAGATGGCAAGGGTCTGACGTATCCGATCCAATGACAACACATTGGTGCCTGTTGTATGATTGTATCAAAGCCAGGGATTTTCCATCGATCCCCGTAGTGGTCTCTAGCCATTGAAATAGAATTGTGTGATCTATAACATCAAAGGCTGCTACAAGGTCAAGGAGTACCATTACAGCGGGCGATTGATTGTCCAAAGCCTCCATGATGTCATGACTAACCCTGAGAAGTGCTGTTTTCGTAGAGAGTTGTTGTCTGTAAGCCGACTGCAAAGAATCCCTTAACAAATTTTTGTCCAGATGTTCGTCCAGGCGGTTAGCAACAACTTTTTCCAAGATGTTCGAGATAAAAGGGAGATTGGATACAGGACGATAATTTTTATAAACTTCCTTATCCAGACCAGATTTTTTTCAGCAATGGTCTCACTAATGCCTCTTTAAACACTGAAGGTACTTCTGATTGATCGAATGACACACTAATGATGTTGGTAATAGAATAGAATCACTTCGTCTTCTGTTGTGTGTCGAAAACTCATTAATGGAATGCCACTAAAATGAATATCCACGGACAGTGATGTTTCGATGTTAAAGGTAGTAAGCTTTCTCAGACCATCTCTAATTGTTGTCACCTTATTGACAAAGAATTTAGAAAATTCATTTGCCAACTCCTTGTTGGATGTTGAAGACGTATTCCAGTGAAAAAGACTAACGTAGTTGCTAGCACTCGAAAGCACTAGCAATTATGTGTATGTACAATTGAATTTCAAAACTTCTCCATCAAATAGCAGTTTAATACCTTGAATTCTTACTTTTTTAGCCTTTTAATATGTGTCTTACCTTACACCCATCGTTATGGGTTTTTTCTTACTATGAACATGTTTATGTTTCGCTTATGTTTAATCATAAGATACTTATAAGTTAAAAAAAACCAAATCGACTTAATTTTTAACAACAGTCTAGAAAAAGTCATTGCGCAGAACTGCTTAATTGAGATGTGTTTGTATTATTAATCACTCAAGATACTTGATGATTCTGATGCAGTTGGTGTCGCATTCTCCGACCCAAAGATTTTCCTCTGAATCCAGGCTCAAAGCATACGGATCCTTCAAACCGCATTTAATGTATCGTAAGAATGTTCCGTTCCGATCAATTACACGGACGCAGTTATTATCGCGGTCTGCGACCAGGATACGACAACAACTATCCGTTGCGATCCCATGGGGGTAGAAATTTTTTATAATTGGCGAATTAGACCCAGTATAACGAAAGCGAAATTCTCCGGATTTTTTCATCACTATCACTGCGCGAGCATTCCAGTCAGAAACACAGATGTCACCATTTCCGTTCTCGCAAATGTACATATTGTTTCGACCCGGTAAAAATAAAGGTTTTCCTGTGTTGTCGAATTGAATTTCCTGTTTTAGACTCCTGTTGGCAAACACTCCTACTTTGCTTTCCTCTTGATTATTTGTTCTCATGCATACCATCAAATCTCCTTCTGAATTGAAGCAGAGGCCATATGGAATCCACCCAGCCATGTCAACAAACTTTTCAATCCCTTTTTTGTTTACGAGATAAATACATTCATCTTCTTCGTGGGCAAATGCTATATGACCATCTTTATTTATCGCTATATCTTTCTGGATGCCTTTAGAAACGGCATTGAAGACATTCAATATAGAACCTGATTTGTCTAGCTGTTTTATTTCTTCGTCATCTCCATAGATCCAAACCTTTTCGTCCGACTCGCAGCAGATCCCTTTCAATTTTTTACTATAGGTGAAAATAGCTTTAAGAAGTGTTGGTTCTGTCATTAACACTCTTGTGGATACCATAGAAATATCGCCTGCTTTGGATATCGTAAATCCAGGAAGAATGGAATGAACAGACGGTTTAAGAGACACAACTTGTTCAATGATTTTTTCTTCCTTAATGTTGGGCATTATAAGTTTTGGTGGGCTGACATCTTTCATGGATGGAACAAGTCGCAATTCATCTACGCTCGACTTGTACTCAAGCATCTCAATAGGGTTGTCCTCTTCTAGGAGCCTATTATTTCTTTCAATACAATATTTTACTCTTTTATACGAACCTTGCATTTCGTCTTTGTTGTCTTGCAAAATCTGCAGGTCTTCTTTAACCATGTTGGCCAGCTGCTTTTGGATTCTTTCTATTTCCCTATCGACGATTTTGTGCAATTCTTCTCCTAGTTTCATGAGTGAACTATTTTCGTGATTGGTATGCTCAGTGTAAATAGTGGCCTTCTCCTCCAGACCTTTTATGACCTTTGAATATTCAACCTGGAAGATTTTCAACTCCTTCAAATCCCCTGTGATGGTCATCCTCGAAGTTTCACAAATATCCTTCAAAACCTCTATACCATGTCGTTTGTGATTTCGAGTCGGACACAACTGACAGATTGGCACTTTACAGTCTTGACAGTAAAAAGTCTTTAGTTTTGTAGGGTGATCCACACATTTCTGCCACTCGTGATGCTTTGACGTGAACGGGATAATTTCGTGAGGTGTTGATTTGCTTTTATCGATGTGTTCATCTTTGCATTGTAGACAGAGATTTTTTTGACAAATCTTGCAATGATGTGTTACAGCTTCTGTACATTGACTGCAGCGAACAACATCTTGAGCGGTATTCATGGCTTTATAGACCACCTAGAAATTTCATTCAATAAATTTGTATTAAATGGATGTATTTTGCAAAATATGCTACACAATATAATATATTCTCAGCAAATTTGATTGTAAGTCTTAACATCATTTTGAAAAGATTAACGAAAACACTAAGATTATAAAAACAATTTTTGAAATAAATGATTAGTGTTAAGAGGGCGCCAAAGTGTCCCTAAAGATTGTGGTTTCATACATGCTCTTTTAATATCGAGTTTCGTTGATAACGTTGTTGATTTGATACACAATATTTGATGTTAACTTAATTGAAATTTTTAATTACATATTGTGTTGAAAAGATTATTGGCCGAGAATTAATTGTTAGAACTCTGATTTTTTTTTAAAACCAAATACACAAAAGTTGATGTCAACGCATCACAAAAGTTGATGTCAACGTATGTTAATGAAACCATAGTTCGGTGTTTGTCTTCTTATCCAGACTAGAATACTATCATAAAAGATATTGTGGGTAAAGCAATGATTTATATACTTTCCAAAATCCGTATTTTCCGGTGACAAATTAAAAAAGACTTTGAAGTAATATAACTGTTAATTACATTGAACTTTAAAATTTTAAAAAATGCTTTAAAAGCAGCAGAATGTTAATCGTTTATGAAAGTTTGGGAAAATACAAATATATTTCAGATGATCTTTTTTCTTCATTGACTAAATCACAGTCTATTAGAATTGGCAAACTTTTCGAGTCAAAATGAGAAATTAATATAGATTCACATTATTTTAAAAATATATTTTCTCATCAGTCTGTTATGTTCAAATGCCATATTGTTAACAGACAATTTGAGATTTCATTACATCGTGAAAAATTTCAGGAAAGAAAACTAATTTCCATTAGAAAGGATGTTCTTTTTCCTCTTGTATGAATAACCAAATAACATAATTACATAAAATTAAATACTTTAATAATAATCTCAAGTATATTTAAATCAATTCATATTTTTATATTAAAATCATGAAATACATATACGTATATCTAACTTACTCAGGATATTTGGCTTCCATCAAAATCTGTTCAACCCCACTGAGGAGAATTTGTTATTTGGTCAGCGCTGTCGAAAAACTGTCATTTCGTCCGTGTTTAGCAAAAACAATGCGGTAATATTTCCGATCATTAAGGTCTTCCGTTTTCAACGGAAGACCTTGTACTGATTCTGTTGATAATTCTTTTTATTCTTTTTTTTCTTCTAGACGTTTTTTAAAACTCAAATATCTTGTTTGTTTGTTGTCCTATAAAGTTCAAAGCTTATTGGTAGTAACTATTTCTCAATATGTACGGAAAATCGTTGAAATCGACACTTCCGGTACCGAGTTATTTCCCTTTTTCCGAAAAATATAGGCATTCTTGTGCACGCATAGGCTCTGAAACCGCTCACAGCATGTGTTACAAAGTCCCAAATCTTAAAAATAGAGAGTTTGAACGTTGTCCTCCAAGTTTTGTTTTTACAATTTTCCTCCTTTAAAGTTTCAAAAAATTAATTTGAATTTGTGTTTCAAAAAATGCCGCTATTTGGTTGTGTTTTTGTTATGTAGCTCTTTAGTTTAAAATTTTCCCTAAACACATATAGAACAAAATATGTGCAAAATATCAAGGGCTTTTACTTGACACCATTGAAAAAGGGATGGCCCCTTAAATAAGGGGTCTAGAGCCCTTAAAAGTTTTCGTTTTATAACTCAAAAATGGTTAATATTTCGCTATAGCTGTCGATAGAAAAGTTGTTCATTATTGTGTTATCAATGTCGTTACAAAATTATTTTGTACCGGTAATGCGTAATATGAGTGTAAAAAGCTTGTCTTGTTAACATGTACCTGTATTCATTTGGCAAGTAAGCGAATCGTCTTTGTGCGCATAACGTACATAAATTAACAGCTGAAAGTGTACCAGCATATACGGGATGCTTTGATTCATTTAAAAAAGTGTCTAAAAAGTATACGTGTACATGTTTTTCTTACAGCCTTTTTTTGGAGTCACCTCTGTTTAGGTCCTATAGTGGACAACCGTTAAGAAAATCAAAAACGAGAAAATATAAACGTTCTTTTTCTTATCTAGTGAGATACATAAACTAGATTTAAAAAAATAATAACTTCCATGAAATAAATTTGAGTCATTTTACTGCAAGCATTTCAAATCGACGTAAATTCTTAGTTGTGTGCGTATTTACATAACCCATCTCGCCCGCGGCCGAGAAAATCGATCGCCAAGGTCGCGGCTGGACTACCTAGCGGTCAGCGGTTATCTAATACACAAGAATCGCGTGTGTCATATGTGATTTTATTTACCCGCAAACACAAGAATCGTACACAATGACATTAAAGCTTACTCTTCTTAATTTGAATTAAACGAAAGAGTGTCAATAAGAAATCGTTCTGTTTAATCATAAAAGCAATGCCATTCTCGAACTGAAGCAGTATCAGACAGATAGATCAACTGTGGGATTAAAGGGGGAAAACTTATATTAATTAGAGTTTAGTCATCATACCGCAAACATTGTAAATCTTCCTGGGTTCTGAGCTCTCTACGTGTGTTTTAACATTACGTAAGTTATCCGATCCCTCATCCGCGGCCGAGGAAATCGGTCGCGGCTGCACTACCTAGAGGTCAGCGGTTATCTAATAACAAGATACAGAACTGTTTCAGTTAGTTTGTTCACTTTCAATTTATTTAATTAAACATTAGAATGTGAATTGAGAAGCCCCTCTAAAAATTGATAAAAGCGATATTATTCCAAATCAGAAACATCATCAGACATAAATCAATAGTGAATTTGTAATTCTAAAATGTTCTAAAAACTATACATGTACTAATAATGTTATAGATAAACAACGAAAAACCACAAAGATAAAACCTTAAAATGATGATCACCCCCAGAACATACATGTAGCCAAGGAGATCCCGCGCGAGTGGACAAGTGATCCGCGGTAGCTTCTTGTTCTTCTACATGTACTTTATCACACGTGCATGTTTATTGATATTTTGTACGATTCCAACTATTTGTTTTTTCGAGATTTTGACCGGTACATGTAAGATTGACTTGTGTTTCAATTTAAGATTTTTTTATTTACCCACGAATATTTCCGCTAAATACTGCTGAGAGGTTTTATAGATATCGTAGAAAGTAGTTGACATCTTCATAAGGTTGCACATAAAATGAGAGAGAGAGAGAGAGAGAGAGAGAGAGAGAGAGAGAGAGAGAGAGAGAGAACCCAAAATTGGAAGCATTATTTAGCCGAATTTAGAAAATGAAACAGTCCCCAAGCGTTCAAGGCAGGATAAAAAAAAATCAAATATCAAATTAACACATGCGGTAGAGGCAATTGCAACTTCTCTGGCCTTTCCGGCAAGTTTGGAAAAACACCTCGATGTATTAACATCACCGGATGTTAGAATTTTATACAAAATGGAGTCGCTTCCCATTAAAATAAGTATCGGTAAGAAGTCTTGTATGTCGTTTCTGTGTTATATTATATTGTATATTGATACCTTTAATGAAGTATAGCTCACATCTCAACAGATCATAAAATGTGATGTAATTATATCAAGTTTTATAAAAAGGGGGGTTGTCATGGACGCCTAGGTAATACATTCGAAATGTTTTTCCGAGCTTGCCGGAAAGGCCCGAGAAGTTGCGATGGGCGGTAGAGGCTGAATCGATAAAAGAATTGTCCAGAATTGAGGGATTAAGTGATTATTTTTAGAATGTTCACATGAGTTTTTAAACAAGATTTGTTTAGATTTTATCGGTTTCTTGATCACAGTGCAAGGGCTTTATTTTTTTTCCAAATGTGGCGAAGACCTATTTTTGGCGACTACTTAACATGTGTACATTTTTCTCCTCAATGTATGTCACTTTCCCACCCGTGTGTTTATTCGGTCAGTCTATGCTAAGTCAATCCGCTCCACGTGCGACCGAAAATCTCATACATAGTGCACATAGCTCAGAATATTGCCCCCGGGCTGCAGACCAGCAATTGATAAATAATTGAAGAATGCTTTCACTGCAGCGGTCAATTGTTAAACAATAAGTGTCTAAATATTCGATGTCAATCAACCTCACCTTAAAGGTGCGATATCGTAATCTGAGAATGTGGCTAAAAAATTAACCTGTTGAACACGCTAAACTTCTATAGTTATGAACAGAATAAAATATATATTATCAGAGACATAAATAACTTAATAAGTTATTTATGTCTCCGGTTTTATAAGTTAACAGTTTTAAGTCAAAGATTAAACAAAATTTGTTCTCAGGATTAGAAGTAATGATATACGACTACATTAAGCAATAAAGTCGGTCGATCGTCATTAAATCATCAGAGTACTGCAAGTGTCGACAGTTTCTTATTTCTTTGAAATAATTGTAGTAGTTCAATTGACTTGCAGACTATAATATAGCGACTTTTCTGCCTTCCAAAAATGTATGCATTTAATTGCGATAGATATTTGTTCTTGGGGATTTTACTTATTGTTATATGCAAATTGATAAAAAAAAAATCATTGAAGTTGTGTAGTATGAGGTTGTAATGCAGATTAAGTGACCTAAAACTCAGCTGAATATTTTATTTTTAATCTAGCTTGTCAAAATGGGAGATTGTTAACTTGTAGCTTGTTAACTCTGAAAAAGTCTAGAACAGAAGAAATAAAGTCTTTATAGCTTTCGCTACATCTTCCTATTTATGTGTACGCGTACATAAAGCTATTTTAGATTTTTTTTTACTGTATAAAAAGTGTTGTTTTTCCTAACCTTAAATTTAAATCTATAGAAATTCAATATCTACATGTAACATCTCAAAAGCTTTGATAGCTTACCGCTTGGAAATCATTTAGTGATGCAAATTGACAAATGCCCATGAAAAGACATTATTGGACCCCAAGGGTTTCTTATCCTTTCCGACGATGATGAGAAGAACTCAAATATGCATACAAATCATACATTTACATGTATATTTATATGTGATATGATAAAAATAATTGAAAAATATAGGTCTTTTTTTGTGCCGCACAAAACGGGCGAAAAGGATTTTTATACCCCACGAAAAAAAAATTGAGGGGGGGGGGGGGTTAAATAAAAAACACCTTGTCCGTCCGTACGTCGTGTCCGGTCTACATATTTCTGATGGAAAAACATTGGAAGTGTTCTTACTTCGTACAAATATTACTCATTATCTAACGAAGCGTCATGAGCCAAACCCAAGGTCATTTGGACAAAGTAAAGGTTACTGCCAGGAAAAGTGCAAAATTTGTTTCCGGTCCACTTTGGAATTTCTTACTTCACACACAGATTGCTTATGCCCTGAGGGTGTGTAATGATTTGTCCCTAAGTCATTTAAGGAGAAACATTGGGAGTTTCTATTTCATGTAAAGATTCCTGATGACCGATGATGTGTCATGAACTTGGCCCAGGGTCAGTTGCGCAAGTTCAAAGTCATATTAAACATGTGTCATATCTTGTATTAATGGAAATGAGTAAAAGCTACAGTTTGACATAAAGAATACTTGTGACCTGTAAATATACCCTGCCTTGTCTGACTCGCTAAAAAAAAGAACCATCCACTATTCTCTAATAGAGAAATACGTGAATAATGACTTCTTTTTTAGTGGGGATATCATTTGTGAGCTTGCTAACAGTACCTTTTAGATGGTCCAGTGGGAGCAATGCCCCCCCCCCCCCCCTTCTCTCAACCAAAATTTCCCTTAAGTTAACTCTTAGAAAATTGATTTTTGGGTCATTTCCCCCACCGCCACATCCACACTTTTAATATAATTAAATTAATTATATACATGTACATAAATGATGTACTTTTGAAAGTTATCCTAAACTTGAAGTAAGTTAAACGAAGAACTTGCCTGGTATGAAACTAATACTTTGAAATTGAGTCTCGTTTTCGATTTCTTGAACTTACTATTATCATATTGATAATCCAGTATCATTAAAAACCATTTCCCTTCTCCTTACACTCGCAAGGTTCTGATAGACCTGTATCAATAACAGGCTATCTCCACTTGACCTCCACATTTGCATACAATCTAAATAAACACCTACTTAGCAAAGATATGCCTTTATCAGTTTAATGAGTGGTGCAATACTCAATTTAGAGGTTACATAGAAAATAGGCATGAATTTATCTTTTTTGTCTCCATTTGAAGAGTTCCAATCAATTTTCTCAAGCTCTAATTGGTAAGAAGAAATGGTCGTGTAAAGATGACCTTTTATCAATACAGGGTCTGTCAGGCTCTGACAAGTGTTTTAGTCAGACTGATGGACAATCCTTTCGCGACACGAAGTTGCGACGGAAGACCTACTCGTTGCTTTGCAACGAGCTCGGCTCTAGTTTAAGCTATATTTCTACGAAAAAATTACGTATCAAATATTTTTCATGAACATAATTTCCTGATAGCATATCGTGAACATCAATAGGTTAAATTGAGACTTATTCCCTTTTGTTATACTTTCATGTTAAATACTGAAATCTGATTGGTTAAGACGCAGTTAATAATATTTACTATTACCCTCAGCGTTAGCAACGCACTTGGCAACGGGTAACATTAAAAAATATTACATGCGCGAAAATTATGCGCGTACGGTTCGCTGTAGAATTCACGTTATTCCTATATAAAAGCAGTAAAATTTTCTTAAAAATTGTAAAAAAGACATTCAGTATAACAAAATAAATAGTGCCTGTTTGGGAGGATAACAGTTGAAATTGACACCCCTCGAAAACCATTGTCAACCTCCGCTTCGCGTCGGTTGACAATGGTTTTCTCGGGGTGTCAATTTCAACTGTTACCCTCCCAAACAGGCACTATTTATATAATATTCCGTGTTGAAAATCACGGCAGTTATAACACTATAATACACACAGGGTACTCAAAGGTTAAAATGACGAGTTTAATTATGACGTTCACGCTTGTGGCTGTTACAGTGGCTCTTCCATTAATATAAACTTACCGTTATGATAAAATAGGAATTTTATGGTATGAATCACATTTGCAGAGAAGGCAAGAAGTTAAAAATGTAAATATAAGCATTAAATCATAATTTTTTGAAGTATACAGTCTCATAACTGCAGCGATGTGTGCATACAAATTTTCATAACGCACTTACACGCGTTACTCAATTTGTATGCAATTATATAATAATGTTATAATAAAGAATTTCCTGTTGTGATGAGATGCGTCGTTTTAAAACAGGATTCGAATAGTCGTCCAAAACATCGGGAAGCTAAATACTTCTAATGCTGTTTGGGTATAAACATGCTGCAAGACATTGTTAGACAGTTATTTATTTTATAAATTATTGAAAAAAAAAACCTCTTACATAAGATATGACAATAAAAAACTGTCAACCATCTCAAAAGTCCACATAGCGAAATACAGATTCAAAGCAGAGCAAACAGGGACCTTTAAAAAGATAGAAGTGGGATCAGGTGCCTAGGATGAGTAAGAAGTTATAAAATATATTGAAATAGTATCATAATTTATACGTTTTCTTCGTTTCTTTAGTTTATTATGTATTAACTAATTTTTGGGTTGAAACCTGACGTTTTCTATTTAACCCTAACCCTAACCCTAACCCTAACCCTGTATTGGGCGGGTGCTCTTTCACTGATTCCGAAAGGTTAGAACAAATGCAATTGATTGCAGCAATGATTGTCACAGAAGTACCTATTTTTGCCTCTAGGGAAACTCGATCTTTATAATTATTTCGAAACAAGGTGAGAAACACTTGAGAGCAGAGGGCAAATGTCCAGGCTGAAAACCATGTATAATAATGATTACCCAATTATGTAATGGACATTTTCCAAAATAAACGTGTTAATGCATCCAATGATTTTTATAAGAAATGCACAAAACTACAGAATACCAAAATGTCGTTTACATTGTAAAAATCTTCATTTGTTCCCACTGTTATTACCGAATGGAGTGCGCTTTCAACGGATGTCCATTCGTTTTTGGTTTTTTTAAATGCATGTTTCTGTCATAAATCAGAATGATATTATCTGTAGAGCAGGACTTTACTTATGGTGAAATTCTTTTTTAATAATTGTGTGGTAAAAAGTGATTTATTTCGTTGTAATATTATAGCGAGCGCAGCTCGCCGGCGCGCAGCGCCGGCGAGCGAAGCGAGCTCTAAGAACCAGTGTGCGCGGGAAAAAGAACGAGCTAAACCTACAGTTCATCAAACAAAATTTTTTGTCTACGTCCCATAATGCTCTCTAATGTTTTCACCCGTGGTGCTATGCCAAAAATGGCCGACTTTTAACTCGTAATTTACGGTGACTTAAAGTTTGAAGACACGTTTTGAGTACCACATATGCTTTGGCGAGACTCAAAAGATTTGTTGCATGCTTCCATACCTCCGTATTCAGTCGAGAAACGTAAACAAAGACGAACAAAGTCATGGATGACGTCACAGTGCACTCGCGCTATATTTCCCGCGATAAATTTAGAGGTGGATCAAACATCTGTAATGAGTGTACTGGCTATTTTAGTATAGACTGCGATACCTGCCTCACTGACATATGATTTGTTTTAATTTTTTTAATCTAGAGATTTTATGTATATATACTAGCAAGAGCCATACTTTACTGTCATATCGATCCATTTTTAAGCTAATTGTGCATGCATGTACAGTAGGCAGGTAAGTATATGAGAAGGGAGGAAATAAACAATAGGATATTTTGAACTAAATAAAAAGGAATAAAATGAGAAAATAAACATTTAGAAAAAATATGTAGATATTGCATATAGTCAGACCATCAAATTTAAAAGTGGGAAATTACACACCTACAAACTGGAACCGCTCTCTCTCTCTCTCTCTCTCTCTCTCTCTCTCTCTCTCTCTCTCTCTCTCTCTCTCTCTCTCTCTGGCGGGGTAGGGGGTTGCGCTGTATGTATCATAACCATTAAAATTAGTACCTTTGGCATATTTATTGTAGAGCAATACTCTCTCAAAAATTCTTTGACATTCGTTGATACCTAAATAAAACTATAAGTTGACAATGATGCAAGGTATGTGTAATTCTTGCTGCGCTCGCCAGAACGGTAGCACCGTAAAACATATTATATTTATAGTCCACACTGTTCGTGTGGTAAGCCCGAATACACTTACCATTATTTTTTTCACTTGTAACAAATATAAAGAAACCAGAAATGTTCTGCTTAATGATATGTTCAATATTGTAAATTAAATATTGTTAATACTCATGACCTACTTTGGGGCCACAGCGCAATTAGTGTAAGTGAAAGCAAACATTTATTTTCTTTACTTTATAGTTAAAGACACAAAAAGATTTAATGTTTGCACATCATTGATAATGTATCTATAACTGTCACATGATCTGTTGACCGCACATGTTGTGTATACATAATCTGTATTGTATTACATACTTTTATTGGGAGAGGGTGGTCTAAGTTTTTTATCTTGTGTCCTATCACAGTTGAAATTTTGTACGATAATATATGTTCAAATCAACTAATATTAAATTGAACTTGATTCATCATTTTTTGGTAATATTACAATGTTAATAGCAATATAAACATGTATAGCATTTACCCTGCTGTTGTCCCGCTGAGACACTAGAATCATATTAATCTTTCTTAATCGAGATGCAAAAATTAAATAAAATATTGGGAGAATGATCTTTGAAATTTCTTTTCAGATATAAATATCTGATTAACGTTACAGGCTGATAGCATTGAATGATTTTTTGTTTGTCGCCGATCCTACATCAGGCCGTGCAGACAAATTGAATACTGCGCGTTTGCTGGCCACCCAGCCTTGGTTCTTTGGAGAAAAAACCAATATTTGTCTGGCTTTTGAGCTAAGACTACTTAATGTGCATGTGTTTCTTTCTTCCCACAAATGTTTATTAAAAATAAAATTTGGTGTTTTTACTATTTTTTCAACGTGTTATTTCACTTGAAACCAGCTTCATTATTAACTTGTTTCGACGCAGGAAAAAGGTAGTTACATCCTATCGAAAGCTAAAGGTCTTGTTAAAATGGTTCTATCAGACATGGTAAATTGATTTCAGGTAAGTATACTGGTGGGCAACTTTACAGCAAAGATAACTGGTCATGTGATTGTATCCTGGCTCAGGACTTCATATATTTTATACAATTAAGCTGTTCCTCAACCCGAAATCACCACAGGTCTTTTTTAATCAAATCATCCAATATTTTAGGAACGTCAAAGTATTTTTACGAAATGTTATAATATTTATTGAATAATTAATATCCACCGGTAAAACGTTATTTATTTAGAATGTATATGAGCATAATGATATGATACAAAAAAAAAAATTTGGAAGCCACAATTTACAGCTAAACATTCAACAGCGCTGACCTTTTACTGAAAACAACAAATCTAATTCCCAAAAATACTTGTACAGTTACAAAGATATGGTGAAAAATGGTTTTCTTAAAATTAGGAAACGTACACATGAAAAATATATAATTCATCAAGCAATCAAGCAAAATCATAATAGTAAGATATACAAAATTATATAAAGCATTCTCATTGTTTCAGGAAAATGAGTTTCTTTATATATATATATATATATATATATATATATATATATATATATATATATATATATATATATATATATATATATATAGCTTCTGAATATTTTAAAATGAAAGCGCTTAAGCTATATTGAACGTTTTTCGTGTTTTCGTATTTTACTTTTTATCTACAACTCGCCGACCACAACAATGTTATTTCTTGTTCGTTGGACCCCGCGCGCTCGTACTGGAATAAAATTATTCAAGTAAAATTATACATAATTATTAATTTCCCGCATCCAGGAAATTGTGCTGTTTTATTTCCGCTATATGTTTTGGCATTTTTAATAATTTAAATTTTTGAATCTTAAACAAGTAGATGAAATATAACTGTCCTATGAAATCTAATTCATTTATATTCCGCCTAAAACTTCTGGCTACAAAAAAATAATTTTTTAATCACTCGCCCGCTCGTACCCTTTTTCACTGAATGTCCGACGAACAAGAAATTATATTGGTGTGGCCATAAATAGTTTTGTTAAAAAAAAAACATAATCTTTTATTGTCAAGTCACTTAAGATACTTGATGATTTTGATGCAGTCATTGTCACATTCTCCGACCCAAAGTTTTTCTTCTTCATCCAAGCTCAAAACAAACGGATCCTGCAAATCACACGTGATGTACCGTAAGAACTTTCCGTTTCTATCGGTTACATGAACGCAATTATTATCTCGATCTACGACCAGAATACGACAGGAACTGTCCGTTGCGATCCCGTGGGGATAGAACTCTTTGAAGCTGCGCGATAGGCATCCGGTATAACGGAAGCGAAATTCTCCGGATTTTTTCATCGAAATCACAGCGCATGCGTTCCAGTCAGAAACACAGATGTCACCATTTCCGTTTTCACAAATATACATATTGTTTCGGCTGACAGAAAATAATGGTTTCCCAGTTTCATCAAATTGGAATTCTTTGTTTAATTTTTCCTTGGTGTATAAACCCACTTTGCTTTCTGTATAATCATTACGTCGCATGCACACCAACAACTCTCCGTCTGAATTGAAGCAGAGGCCATACGGTATCCAGCCGGACATATCGATAAACTTCTCGATCTTGGTCTTGTTTACTAAATAAATGCATTTTTCTTCCTTGTGAGAGAATGCTATATTGCCATCATTATTCATCGCTATATCTTTCTGACTGTTTCCAGTTGCGGCACTGAAGCATTTCAAAGTAGAACCCGATCTGTCTAGTTGTTTAATCTTTTCGTCATCTCCATAAATCCAAACCTTTTCCGTGGATTCGCAGCAGATTCCTTTAATTTTTTTACACTTTGTTGGGAGAACATCAAGAACAACTGGCTCTTCCATCATCATTTGTGTTGAAACCATGGTAACATCGCCCGTTTTACTTATGGTAAAACCTGGAAGTGTTGAGTGTACAGATGGCTGAAGAGTTCTTCTTTTTCCACGTCTGGCAAAATCAGTTTGGGTGGTCTTACGTCTCTCATAGATGGTACAAGCCGTAATTCTTCTACGATTGATTTGTACTCAAGCATCTTCAAGGAGTTTTTTTCTTTCAAGATATGTTCGTTTTGCTCAATACAACCTTTTATTATTTGATATAAATTCTGCACTTTGTCTTTTTTGACTCGTAAAATTTGAAGATCTTCATTGACCATATCAGCCAGTTCGTGTTCAATTGTTTCTATTGCTTTATCAATGATGTCGTGCCAGATTTGTCCTATGGTTTTGAGAGAACTATTTTCTTGATTGCTTTGCTCGGTGTATTTTTTGATTTTCATCTCGCGATCTTCGACAATCATTGAATACTCTCTTTCAAAACGATGCAATTCTTTGAAATCGTCTGTCACAATGCTCCGGGTTTTTCCCAAGATCTCAAAGATCTCCGACAATTCCTTTGCTCCATGTCGTTTGTGAATTGCGGTCAGGCACAGCGAACAGATCGGGACGTTACAGTCCAGACAGTAAAGGTGACGAGATTTTCCGGGATGGTCCTTACAATCTGATGCCTCTGATTTCGGTTTGACAGATTCTGAGGTGTATGGTAAAATTTCATGCTTCAAAGATTTGTTTTTGTTTAGATGTGTCTGTACACACTGCCCGCAGAGGTTATATTACAACTCCCGCATAGAAAGGCGACGACTTCCTTACATATGCTGCACCGAACGACATCTTGTGCTGTGTTCGTGGTGCACCGAACGACATCTTGTGCCGTGTTCGTGGCCATGTCTTTCAATCTTCCTGGAATATTTGAGAATAAATTTGTCAACGGAACATACGTAAAGTTGTGTATAAAAAAGATAATACTACTCTAAGCAGAAAGAAGCGGGCAAATTAAACCTCACAGTTTCATGACAATGCGAGTCTTGTTTCCAAAATTATGCAACATCAACTCTAAATTTTGCCGACCCTCGTTAACGACCATCCACTAATCGTTTTCCGTCCTGTTGATCACTGATTCAGCAATAAATCAATACAGTCAGTATACTTCCCTGTGTGTAATGTTTCCGTCGATAATGTCTTAAATCGGAACTGAAACAGAAAAGAATTGCTCTTTTTAAGCAAAACATTCATGTCGTTACTTGCATAGTATTACTTTTATTTATTATAAACCATCTCTCACCCTTACCGGAATGCAGTCGTCAGCTTTAAACACCACAGTAGTAGAACAGTCTGAAGGGGCTGTAACAGCATTCATTGCATAATCTCTCTTTTTCCGTATCTGTAAATTCCATGTATTTTCTCCCTATCTATAATATCCGGGTTTACGTTTTTAAAAAAATGAGAAATATAAAAGTATGTACACATTGATATTTAACACTCGAACTGTTCCTGTGTATGTATACTTTAGAATGCAACCGTCAGCTGTTCCCTCATAAAACAATGATACCTCTGTCAATTTAGCTATATTGATTTACCAAGCTTAAGCTAGCAGCCACTGAAAGCAGCCACTAACCCCATAGAAGCTAGCAACTAATTAGGAAATTCATCAAAGTACTGAGAGTATTCGAACAGAAAATTATATTTTACTTTATTATCGACATATTTTAATTAAAATCATATTGATTATTGCTCAATAATTTTGTACGAGCATTGACAACTTCGAGCAGTAAAGCTCGCCTGGATAAAAGTCATAAATACGTCTTTGCTGAATAGAAGTCAAATCAATATTGACTTTTGTGTATACAGTACTAGTCATAAGTTGGGAAAATAATGTTATCCTAAGTGTAGTGTTATTAATAGAAATTTAAAAAACTAGATACGATCTCGTAATCATACCATGAATAATCGATAAAATTTCAGAATTAACCCCCCCCCCACACACACACACACATTTCAGATAATGTATACAAATCCCTAATTACGTAATAAATGGGTGTGCCAATGAGTTTTCCAGATAAATATTGCTACAATCAACAACTTTGCTTCTATCATGCATTACATAATCTTTATCGTTTTTAAGTTATTTGTAATGGAGTTTAAGAGTGCCTTGGCCCCTTGGCTTTCTTGATTTCTTTGAAAAGGTCTTAAAAATACTAATATTTGTTGTACTTACATCCATCTATAATTGTTGATCACTTTTGAGATACAAATGATTGAATATTTTAGGGGCCAGCCCTCTAGATCCCTAATGGGGACAGAAATTCGTGTTTTGATAAGTGGAATCGATTTCAATCATAAATTCAAACATTTTCTTTTCTATGATGTCTAACAGAATATTTCTGCTTCTCTAGATATATTGCGTCAAAGTATAGGAACTTTGGCCCCTAGAAGTGCATTATTACGTAATAAATGGGCGTGGCAATGATTTTTTTCTAATAGATATTGGTACGATCAACAACTTTGCTTCTATCATGCATTACAAAATCTTTATCGTTTTTAAATTATTTGTAATAGAGTTTAAGAGTGCCTTGGCCTCCTATTTTAAGGGGCCAGTCCCTTTTTCTTGATTTCTTTGAAAAGGTCTTAAAAAATACTAACATTTGTTGTACTTACATCCATCTATAATTGTTGATCACTTTTGAGATACAAATGATTGAATATTTTAGGGGCCAGCCCTCTAGATCCTTAATGGGGACAGAAATTCGTGTTTTGATAAGGGGAAACAAATTAAATCATTAATTCAAACTTTAGCGCGCACACATAAGATTTAATGTGTTTACAAGGTATTATGAGTAGCAATTAATTCTTTCTCATTTTTTAAGCAGACATCGACCAATGTGCGTTCGAACACAGACCTGCGCACAATAAGTTTTCCTTTGTACCGTGGTTTAACTCTAGTTAATGATCGAACTCGCCCTTGATTGAACTTGATTGGCGTAGGAATACATACGACTGCAAAAAACTTCTAAATTGTTCGTACTATTTAAAACCTGACTATTTCCAATGTATTTTTAAATAGGTTTCCTTTAAAAAAAATGTTTCAGTGTACATTACATCAAATTTATCGATTATTTTCAAGAACTAAGTCTTGCCAGCGGTGATGATTTGTGCTTAGGTCCAAACACTGTTTCAATTTCGGTTTGTCAAAGTGACTGCATAGGAGAGTTGATTAAAATCAACTCCCAAAAATTCGCTGGAAATCGGTTTAGTGTCCAGTGAAAGACAACTCTACGGCTCTACGCGCACACACACACACCCACACGCACTGAAAGAACGTATACATCAGTCTTATTCTTTGCTTGTTATGACATTCTGATTACAGTATGGTCTAAAAAAAAGATTACTTTTTTGAAAATGTATTTTGATTTTTGATAAATAAAAAATAAAAATTCGGTTGATTAAATTAAAAATCCTGAAATTAGATGGAAAAACTTAGTCATCGTAATACAGCAATAGAATATCATATTACATGAAGTGCTATATAGATTAGATAAGAATTCAATTGTAATGATATATGATAGATTTAACACCTATTCTGTGACAAATGCTTCCTGTTACAGCGCTTTATGACATGTGATAACACTTACATATAAAACATACATAGGTAAGTAATTCATGTTAAAGTATTATCTAAGTTTCGTTTGTTAAAAAAAAGTTAATATGATACATATTCACACAAGTTGGTTACTAAAAAACCTCTGACAAAATTCTTGCATATTAACCAAAGACTACATGATCTGCCCGAAAGTCAAAGGCAGTTGACATGCATATTTTGCTTTGTATGTTTTTTGTTTTTGTTATTTTTGTTTATTTATTGATAAAAATTGATATAAAAAGTAGCAAGCAAAATGATCATTGCCATGGTGAAAGATATCAAATATAGAAAATGACAAATCTTAGCATCTTCAAAAAAAACTAGAAACTACAAATTTTATTGTATCATCTATAATTAATAAAATTTAGAAAGTTAAATATACTATATCGTCAATGTTTTAATTATACCAGTTAATTATTTGGCAAAACAAATTTTTAAGACTATATATTTTTTTTAAAACCGATAATTATTTCAAAATGTGATTTTATTCCTGTATTTTAATAACACAGAAGTTATCAACAAACCAAACTAATAATTTTTAGCTGATTTAAATTTAACATTGGAGATAAGAAAATCGACACATGTTGCGTTGGTTACAAGGCTAAGAAAAATTGAACATCCAGTAAAAAAGAAAATTTACATGCACTTGTTTAAAACAGAATTCAAATCATTTTATTTTGCTGTAAGTGGAAAACAGTTTAAACTTTCATATCAAATGTATTAAAACATAAATATATACATTCAATGTATAATTCCTCACATGTTTGCATTGGAGATCTGCAACGTTCAATTTCCTGTAAAAACACTTTATAACCTACTCACTTGCTGATCACGTATATAAAATAAAGTCATCTTATATTGTAAATGGCTGAGTTAGGAAAGTGTGAGTCCATATCATGACAAGCGTTTATGTCATTCTTGCAAGTCTTGCATACTAGCTGAGATGATTTAGTACAATGTAAACACATTTAGCATTTTCACGCCGCATAAACACAAATTTAAATATCATCACGCTTTTAAAATATATTTATCATTGTAAGATTAAATGAAACGTTCGACGTTTTGACTTACAAAACCAATTTGATATGTACTTTTGAAAATAACAGTTTAATGAAATCAATTTGTTAAATCCAATCTCAGCAAAGCTTCTCGCACTAAATGTTTCGTCGCAAAAGAGAACTTAGTAACATGTTAATATGGCTGTTTCGTGTATGTTTCATATCCTTGACTAAGAACGTATACAGTTGCTTAAAAGCGACGATACAAATCAAATACTTCATACAAATAAACAGCGATTTGAATATAAATATAAGCATTGAAGGCTTATTTTCTAATGTCGTCGGTCGCCTTATAACATACCAAGGCTGTGCAGACAAATTGAATACCGCGCTTTAGCATTTAATAATTAAAGGGATTTGGACACGATTTGAGCTCAAAATTTTTAATTTATTTTCGATTTTTAATGTTTAGAATTGTTAATTTGAGTATTTTTAATGCTTTATCAAAATTTGAAAGTCAGATATTGAGTTACGGTTAAGCGGAATTTAGAGCTATATTTATTAAGGGTTTTGGCTATTAATAATATTTGTATTTTAATCCCATCAAGTTGGGAATTCATAAATATGTATAATGAATGTAATATGAACAAGTATTTTATTTGTAGATCAATGTAACAACACATTACAAGTAAATTATTGGTATTAAAAGCTGATATGAATTCATAAAAGTATTTGGTCGCCATATTAGTTTCGATCGCTCATCATCTGCCACTGGGGCATATATACTGACCGAGAAAGTTACGTTTGGTTGCTTTCCGATCGAGGCATTCGGGTTGCACTTCCAAATGATTAAACTAAATTTTATAAACACATTAAACAAGTTTGCCTTGTTTCTTACGAGTTATTTTGTCAAAGCAATGGTAAATCCATACTTAACATTATTTGTTTAAAATGATAATACTCGAGCTTTGTTTATATAGCAATGAATTCTTACCATTGTATCTCTCTTACAACTTAAATTATAACATTAAAATTTTGGTCAATCATTCAAAATGTGCAAGGAAACCATTTTATATCTAAAATATAAGAAATTAATTTTGATCTAAAATCGTGTCCAAGTTACATAAAACTACCGTTGCTTAGAAAATATAATGGAAGAACTAGCACATATGTATCATGTCACTGGTATGAAAAAAAATTCTTCAAGAACCTCAAAATATGTAGGTTTTTGAAATTGTTAGCTCTTTTACCTAAGCAACGAAATTCATTGGTCTTTAATATTGTACGTCATAACAACATTATTTTTAAGTGTTGTGAATTGTGAATTTATCATGGTCACAATTTAAAACTGTTCATTTGTTCATGAAATAAATTCTATAATTTGAAACGAATAATGTTTATTTTTCGCCCCGATAAATTGACAAAAACTAAATTTTGTAATTTCTTTCTTATTTTTATTAATTTCATCTTTGATATATGTACCCACATGTTATTCTTTTTTATTCACGATGAGGCAATCATTTGGAATTTTTGCAGTATTATTTATGGCAGGGGTTCGTTTTTTACATACGTTCCCCCAAAAACGTTTAGTTATGCCACATACATACAAGTGCATTTAGATACAGTTTTCTCTTTAGCTGGTCAATTCATTTTTTCAAAATAAATCAATATTTGTGAAAGGAAAGAAAATATACTTTGCTGTGAATGCATTCATATGTAACTTTTTATAAGATGCAAAAGTCAAGTTGGCCTCCATTATTACAAATTGATGTTTATCCAGTGTGACCTCGTTTAAGTTCTCATAATTGTACTTGTCTGAACCAGGCATGATAAAAATTTCGATGAGACTATTAAGTAAGTAAGTAAGTTATTTATTTATTTATCTATAGTGACATGTGTATACATTTCCAGGTTCTATATTACCAATAGTCAGCATAGATTAAACACCCAGCCCGTCGGGCCTATATGCCACTTTGAACACATAATACATGAAAAAAGAAAAGAAAATAGCACAGCATCAAGCGGTAAACAAAGATATGATTGAAAATAATCATTTATAAGTATAATGCTTCCTTTATAACCTTGAGTTTGCATAGTTTATATAATACAGTGTATGTTTATTTTCGGAACAATAAAGATTGTCTACGTGTAAAAGAATGATATAAGTATTTGGCAACCTGCCGAGGATAATTTGAAATAAGAACAATTATTGCCTCTGTATCTGACAAATCTAGTAATTGATAAAACCCAGTTTTTTTTCGAAAAGGATTCTTCTATAGTCGTTATATAAAGGACAATGTAATAAAAGTGAATTTCGTTTTCTATACTATTTTTACAACAAAAAGTACAAATTCGCTCTTCAACGGGTTCACCGTGGTATCTACCCATCTCAATTCTCAATGGTAAAATCCCACATCTAAACTGAGCCAAAATTGATCGCAGATATTTAGGCATATCTAGAACTACATAATTTTCTCTACCAAAAACTTTTTTAAAAAGTGCATAAGTACGTAGATTTGGAATATTGCTAATCTCACTGTTCCAGAAATTTGAATAGAAAAGTGTATTTTTGATTGAACTATATTTGTGTCTACGATCATTCTAGTGTCAAAGTAGTAATCTAAATCTAAACAGTGAAAAATTTCTTTTAAATCACTACACCAATTATTCCTACATCTGTGGTAATCAATTTCAAATTCATTTCTTGTGATCCGTTCATTGTCAAAGGACAAAACTCTATTCCAATATCTAATTACATTAATCCAACGTCTATATTGACTAGGTATCCGTCCAGTGTCTCCATAAACCGACAAAGTTGGCGCAAAACGATGAACTCCAAGAACATAACGAATTGCTCTATTTTGAATATTATCTATCGATTGAATTTTTTTGGACCCCCCAGACACTGGATGCATAGTGCAAAACTGGAATGACACATAAGTAGAATAATTTCTCGTATGAGTTAAACCTAAAGTCTTTATTATTATGTATTGAGGAAATAATCTTCCCAAGAGCACGTCCCCCTGCTTTAGCTAGCCTTTCTCCATTTTCCACAAAGTTTCCTGAGTAAGTAAATGTTATTCCCAGATTCTTATAATCATCAACTGTTTCTAGTTTATTTGAACCAATTTATTTATGGAATGAACCTTCATTTTTGCACACGAATTGTTTTGTAAAATGTAGTTTTAACGGGGGCTATTTCCGGTTGTTAAGTATTTCCTCAATTGGTGAGATTATGTCGATAAACAATGTCACTTGATATTCAAACGAGTACTGACCAATCTTCTTATACATATCTGCTATCGACTAAGGCCCAACAATTTTATTCATTGGAAGGACAGTCTTATAAACGATAAGGAAATTCACGATAACTAGGTCTACAAAATCATCATGAATGCATCAAACATTGCAATGAACAATGACCCAAGCATCATTTTTTTAAAGTTTTCACTTGAAAATTATCAAACTTCTATAATTCATTATATAGAAAAGGGCTAATGACATACGGATTGGGAAATCATCCTTTAAAAATTTATAACATGCTGTAAGGGAATTTTTTAATTAAATTTTATTTATTGATATTTAAAAAATCGGTTGCTATTCGTCACTTTCGGATTTTTTAAATTAATTATAAAAATGACATGTGGTAATAGCGAACAGTGTTGAAAATCAAAAGACCAAAGGAAAAAACTAAATAGGATCAGAGCAAACACGGACTTCTAAAATAAATAGAATTAGAACCAGGTGTCATGGAGGAGTGAGCATCCTTTCCTAACCGCTCACACCCGCCGTGTGTTCTTTGTTGTAATCATGAAAACGGAAAAGTCAGTAGACAATTAGGTGATTAATTATGGTCTGACAATAAGTATGAAAAACGCCAGTCAAAAACGCCTGTCAGCATGCAGCCCAGTGGAAGATTGTATTTGCTGAAAAGATCGTTGTATTGACAATAGAATTTACGGAAATGTGAGTTCAATCGAGATTGTTGATATTTTCTGTTTTAACAACTTGTTTATCAGTAACTTCAGTAATTCCAGGGTGAAATGTTTATGTCAAGGCCTGATCCATGATCTTTATGAAAGGTATGATAAATTTCATGATGTTCTTTTTTTGATTGCAGATATGCACCACAAAAAAGAAAATGATCCGAGATGTTTTGGAAAAGTGAGATAAAGTGCGATGATACAGAGAATGTGTTACAAGCGCATGCCATTGTTTGTATCAGGGATGCAAAAACCCTTAAAGTCATAGCAAGATAGGATATAAATATGTAATCGTATTGCTATATCAAAATTGTTTAGTCAAAAAAGAAACAAAGACTTCTTCTTTTCAAGTCACTCAAGATATTTGATGATTTTGATGCAGTTGTTGTCACATTCTCCGACCCAAAGATTTTCGTTTTCATCCAAGCTCAAAACAAACGGATCCTCCAAACCACACGTGATGTATCGTAAGAACTTTCCGTTTCTGTCGGTTACATGAACGCAGTTATTATCTCGATCTACGACCAAGATACGACAGTAACTGTCCGTTGCGATTCCGTGGGGATAGAACTCTTTGAAGCTACAAGACCGATTTCCTGCATAGCGAAAGCGAAATTCTCCAGACTTTTTCATTGAAATCACAGCGCATGCGTTCCAGTCAGAAACACATATGTCACCATTTCCGTTTTCACAAATATACATATTGTTTCGGCTGATAGAAAATAATGGTTTCCCAGTTTCATCAAATTGGAATTCTTGGTTTAATTTTCCTTTGGTGAAAAAACCCACTTTACTTTCTGTATAATCATTACGTCGCATACAGACCATCAACTCTCCGTCTGAATTGAACATAAGGCCATATGGAATCCAGCCAGCCATATCGACATACTTCTCAAATCCATTTTTCTTTACAAGATAAATACACTCGTTAACTTTGTGAGAAAATGCAATATGACCATCTTTACTCAAAGCTATATCCTTCTGACTGTTTCCAGACACAGCATTGAAGCATTGTAACGTAGAACCCGATTTGTCTAGCTGTCTAATCTTTTCATCATCTCCATAAATCCAAACCTTGTCATCAGACTCGCAGCGGATTCCTTTCAATTTTTTGCTATATGTGAACATAACTGAAATGAGTGCTGGATTCTCAACTAATACACGGGTCGATACCATTGAAACATCGCCCGTTTTGGTTATTGTAATATCTGGAAGAGAAGATTGAAAAGATGACCTGAGAGACACAATTTGCTCAATGATTGTCTCTTTCCTGGTGTCTGGGAATATCAGTGTTGGGGGGCTGACTTCTTTCCTGGATGGAACAAGTCGTAATTCCTCTACGTCTGACTTGTAATCGAGCATCTGAAAGGAGTTTTCTTCTTTAAGAATGTATTCATTTCTCTCGATGCATTGTTTCACTCTCTGATATGAAGATTGTATTTTCTCTACGTTGTCTTGCAAAATCTGCAGGTCTTGTTTGATCATGTCGGCAAGTTGATTTTCGATTTTTTCAATTGCATTATCAATGATTTTGTGCCAGACTTGTCCTAATTTCTCTAGAGAGCCATTTTCTTTATCGCAATGATCCTTGTATGATATAACCATCCTTTCCATATCTTTCACAATTTTTGAATACTCTCTCTCAAAGTGATATAACTCTTTTAAATCTTCTGTGACGGAGTTTCGAGTTATTTTACATATTTCCTCCAAATCCACTGCCCCGTGTCTTTTGTGATTTCCGGTTAGACACCGTGAGCAGATTGGAACGTTACAGTCTTGGCAGTAGAGATCCTTCTCTTGTTTTGGATGATCCTCGCATTTCTGTACCTTATATTCCTGTTTCAGATGCTGGGAAGTGAATGGGACAATTTCATGCTTTGTTAATGTGTTTTTGTCATTGTGTTTGTTCCTACAGTTTCCACAAAGGTTAACGTGACAACTTTTGCAATAATGTTGTACAACATCTGTACAAAGATCGCATCGAACGACATCCTGGGCTGTATTCATGGCCTTATTATTCAGATAACCTAAAGTAAAATTGAGAATATTTCGAATCTAGTTTATCATTATTTAATAACTGTAAATTTAATGGTGAAAATGCACTTACCTTATCAAAAAATTTGTAAATGCTAAGCAGAGCATCACTTTACAGAGTCCAAACAATACCGTTTAAACAGCATATTTGATGTTTTCCTGTTTGAAATATTTAAAATAAAACTTACCCTGTATGTTCTTTTGTATGTTTGTTCCTTGATGAAACAGCATCCGTTTTAACAGCCTTTTCTAAGTATCTTAACATGCTCTGTAGATGCAAATACTTCCCTGTGCAGCGTGTTTTGACAAAAATACTTATAAAATACGAGAAAATTGACCTCTAATAAATCCCCATTTTGAACTTTTATAATTTCGAAGCTATTCATGATTTGTCTTTAAGTGTTAATCCATGTGTCATCAAACACAAAATATTTATAATGACTTGATTCAAAGAAGTTCTTGTAGAAAACGGTTTTCAAAATCTTGGTCTATAAAATTCAGTGCAAATCGGAGTTATCCTTACAAGTCTGTTTTCAATCTAACTGATATGAATAAACCAAAGTGGCACGTAACAGTTTTTACATGCAATTGGTGAATGATTACAATCAAAATATTTTGGTTTGCAATTCTCTGGGGTTTTTTACTTAGTTTTGTAAGAAATCGCAACTTAACCTCCTAGAATATAATCAATTGCACTGCAAAAAGCATTTTTCACGTCTTTAAAAGTTGAATTTGTCGCTCCAAATCACATGGAAGACATTGTTCTTTGGGGAAGATATTAACCCAGAACCCCTCATCTAATTAAACCTTCATTATTGATATTAATGAGGAGGCATTACATTCCTGGCAGGAATATGAATATTTTTTAGTATTTAAAGAGGTTCGCTCCTTAGGTTTTGGGTAGCCATTTTGGGTCACCTCTAGTCTGAAAATTCTGCATATTAATTCTAGTAGTATATCTACATTTTACACAGCCAAATAAACTTTATTGAATAAAATTGTTCAAAAAAATACATTTTTACAGAGTTTCGAAAGGGACTATATTTTGTGGCGGAAGGTTTTCAAGAAGGTAATGAACAATTCTCATAAACCACTAGTTTAAGAGTACTGTTACTGTATCTTCCCAATTTTCAGCGCAGACCAAACTTCTAGATAGTTTGTGTATTACGATATATTCGTTTTGATCTAAAAACATATTTAAGCAATATTTTGAGATTTATATTGATATATTTTGGCATATTTTGCTTATGTATCATAGAAGTTAAGAAAAAAATAACTCCAATTTTGGCCTAAAATTAGCTTATTTCATGCTATATCTCAATTTTTTAGATGTGACCCCAACTTGTTTTACTTTTAGATGAGACATTAAATGTATTTCTTTTTGTATGCAAAGTTTTGGAAAGATGACATTTCTATATTTGTTTTATTTGCGTTATAATTTGATTTCTTCAAAATTTTGTAACATCTGTTGTTGTGTTCATGATGTACTGGCCTTTTAAGCCACCAGTAAAGCAAGGATTTTTAAACTTTGACTTAGATTTTACTTTTATAGTCAGGTGTTCAACTTAATATTGTATTAAAATCATAACTAAATAATAGTTCAAACTATAAAAATTTGTTTGATTTCTTCAAATCATCAATTACCATGTCAAATTTTAGCAAAAAATTCAGAAAAACTATTTTTTTTTTGTTTGGGGCCCTATATTTCCAAAAAATGCCATGTGACATGGGTCACAAATAAATTAAATGAACATTTTAGGTGCCCATCTTTATATCCAAGAGGTTTTCGGATGATTGACATTACTATTATTTCAGGTGCCATCATCCTTAAGATATGATATTTTTATTACGTAATCGAGTTGGGCTTTATCATTGACAGCATAAGGTAAATTTTACAAGTCAGCAAACACATGTATTTTTCCGTCATTTAAAATTGATGCAAATTGTAGCGTGTATGGCTTTAACAAGTCGAGACCACTGAATTTTGTAACGTCGGCATAAATTTGCATACAAAATAAGCTATATGTTTACTTTTATTGACAAACCAATCAGGTGAATGAGTTGCAAGGCATTGTGGGCTAGTACAAGTTTCAGTGTATACAAAGCGTATTGAAATTCTATATTATTTTGAATTGTTCTTTGGAAGCTCGTTTTCAGAATTAATGAAATAAATGTTACGAATATAAATTCGTACATCTGTCATACCATTCATATCTCTAGAAGCGTTAATAAACTAAGAAGTGAAAACCCACACAATTCATAAAAGGGAAAATAATTAAATTATGATTAATGTTTTTATGATATTAAATCACATTGATATATATTGATATAATTACCGATCGAGGTATCGTCATAACTAACGAGAGTGATTAACCCGAGTTTCCTCGACGATACATTTGGTCCTATTGTTCCATGCATCGTTTAAACCCTTTCGTTGCATTAAGTTCCTCAATCACAACTCCCTCTATTGCCTTTCGATAATAGCGAGCGCAGCTCGCCGGCGCGCAGCGCCGGCTAGCGAAGCGAGCTCTAAGAACCAGTGTGCGCGGGAAAAAGAACGAGCTAAACCTACAGTTCATCAAACAAAATTTTTTGTCTACGTCCCATAATGCTCTCTAATGTTTTCACCCGTGGTGCTATGCCAAAAATGGCCGACTTTTAACTCGCAATTTACGGTGTCTTAAGGTTTGAAGACACGTTTTGAGTACCGCATTAGCTTTGGCGAGACTCAGAAGATTTGTTACATGCTTCCATACCTTCGTATTGAGTCGAGAAACGTAAACAAAGACGAACAAAGTCATTGATGACGTCACACTGCACTCGCGCTATATTTCCCGCGATAAATTTAGAGGTGGATCAAACATCTGTAATGAGTCTTCTGTACTGGCTGAGATTTTATATATATATATACTAGCAAGAGCCATACTTTACTGCCATATCGATCCATTTTTAAACTAATTGTGCATGCATGTACAGTAGGCAGGTAAGTATATGAGTAGGGAGGAAATAAACAATAGGACATTTTGAACTAAATAAAAGGGAATAAAATAAAAAAAAATAAACAGGTAAAAAAATTATGTAGATATTGCATATAGTCAGACCATTAAATTTAAAAGTGGGAAATTACACACCTACAAACAGGTACAGGGCTCTCTCTCTCTCTCTCTCTCTCTCTCTCTCTCTCTCTCTCTCTCTCTCTCTCTCTCTCTCTCTCTCTCTCTGGGTAGGGGGTTGCGCTGTATGTATCATAACCATTAAAATTAGTACCTTTGGCATACTTAATGTAGAGCAATACTCTCTCAAAAATTCTTTGATGTTCGTTGATACCTAAAACTATAAGTTGACAATGATGCAAGGTACAGTATGTGTAATTCTTGCTGCGCTCGCCAGAACAGTAGCACCGTAAAACATATTACATATCGTCAAAACGCCATTATTCACGTGTTTCAGTTCTCCCATCATGTTTACTGCTTTCCCCATAATGGCGGGTTTGTATAGCATGCGGTATGACGTCATAACGGCCGAGCCCGATGCTTTATAACCGCCTGCCAGCTGATTTTAGAGCAAACGGTCAAGTCCACTTTTGGACAGCAGCCATACTTTGGGAAATGGCCGACGAAATATCCCGTTGGGTAAATGCTTAATTATTTGGCAGTGGGAGCTGATGAAATAATCTTATTTGATCAATCAATTTATTATACTTAAGTTTATAGGCAATATAAAAAGGGGGAGGATTATTATAGGAACGGGACTCCCGCACTGTTAAGCGGGATTTAGAGCTATATTTATTAAGGGTTTTGGCTATTTATAATATTTGTATTTTAATCCCATCAAGTTGGGACTTCATTTAATATGTACAATGAATGTAATTTGAACAAGTATTTTATTTGTAGATCAATGTAACAACACAATCCAAGTACATTATTGGTATTAAAAGCTGATATGAATTCATAAAAATATTTGATCGCCATTTTAGTTTCGATCGCTCATCATCTGCCACTGGGGCATATATACTGACCGAGAAAGTTACGTTTGGTTGCTTTCCGATCGAGGCATTCGGGTTGCACTTCCAAATGATTAAACTAAATTTTGTAGTTATAAGGTTTTAAAAAGGAGTAAAGAAAACTATAATCAATAAAACAGAAAAGATGGTTAATTGTTTGTAAAAATTCCAAGGTATTCGCATTTTATTTTGCATAGATAGTGTGCTTTAATTCCCGTGCACATTAAACATATTTCCGTTCGCAAATATGTTTCTTTTTCGAGCCTATGGAATAGCAAAAGTCTTAATTCTGTTAAAATTTTAACAAAGTCATAATGATAACTACATGCGCTATGATTTGACAGCGTCTTTGTTGTAAACATAAAACACTCTTTAAAAAGTTAAAAATTCTGGACGATTTGCTTTTCTTAAACAAAATCGTAAGAAGCAAACAGCGATGTTAAAAATTCATCGTAACATGAACATGGTTGGTCACCTGATCAAATCCCGTGGGGCTTAAACGGCTTTTCTGAAGATTTGATCACGTACATACCTATAAAACGTCAAAAAAGATTCGAATGTGGTTGGTACGTGATCATATCTTCTGAGAATTCCTTCAGGCCCAAGAGTATTTGAATACGTGACTAACCAACTTCATATCCCGTAAGCGTTTGGTTTTTTTAAGTCTAAAAATAGTCAAGATCATCCAGCTTTTATAAAATAAATATGTTTTATGGCAAATCAGAAAAAAACAGGTGTATCAAGACAGTGAATAAATAACTCTTGTTTATGTTCAGTTTAATAATAGTAAGGAAAATATTTATTTAAGTATAAGGATTACAAAAAGCCATATGAATATTATATGATGTACGTATATCCCACTGCCTAGTAGGCGGGCTTGTCTGCTTTTTATACAGCTTTTTCAATGAACATTGTTACAGCATATAAAATTGTTTACATGTTATTTAAGCATACGGTAACAAGGAAGAAGATAAAATTACAAGATAAACATGTACAAGTATATTGAAAAAATCACAAAATGATTTTATATACGAAATAATACTTCACATTTGATTACGACGTAATGAAAACAGGTAACTGAAACAGGGGAAAATTGTTAGGTGTATATGTATGTTGTATAGAGTAGAATCAGATCTCCCTTGCATGAATAGAATTAGAACGACACGCTTGTTTTCCAGTATTAAGATTTCTTCCTGTACATTATCTTGAATATCAAAGGTTTGTCTGCTGACATTTCCTTATGAAGCATGTTTATATCATTTATTCTGATGCAGCATGTTTCAGATATTTCGATGTACATGTAGCAGGTTTCAATATCAAGAAAAAGAATGATAACTTTTTCAATGTTTTACTATTGAAATGATTGATTGACAAGCATATCTTTTAAAAAGACTGGTGAGCTAGCGCTGTAACCATCATAAATCACAGAAGCAGGTTTTAAAAACATTGGTTTAAATTTCTGCATCGATTAATTAACAATAGGAAAGCACAGTGGTGTACTGAAATTGTGCTGGAGTGGGGTCTCAATTTAGAATTGTGAATCTAGTGTGGGCTTCACATCGGCAATGGCATAGCTCATTGACTGTGCCTTAATCATTATGTATTTAAAATTTTAAAGAACAATTCGTACTGTTTTGAAGCAATCGTATTGTCTCGGGCCTTTCCGGCAAGCTCGGAAAACATTATCCGAGGTTGTTTTCCGAGCTTGAAGGAATAAAGCTAGCTATTCATCATAATATTTAAAATAACTTTGCTTTATAAGACCTAAGCTACTGTTACTTTTTGACATTTACAATAGAACACAAAACTTCTTGAGAAGATAAAAAAACGAAATTCAAATGGTACAGTTTATCTACAGTAGTACAGTAGTCCCAGAATCCTTTACTATGGAGTCGAGCATGCGTATTCCAATGAAGAAGATTAACGTAGTTGCTAGCGCTCGAGAGCGCAATAATGTGTATGTACAATTGAATTTCAAAACTTCTCCATCAAATAGCCGTTTAATACCTTCTTATTTTTTAACCCTTTTAAACTGTGTCTTCCCTTACAGGCATCGTTATGGGTTTTTTCTTATTATGAACATGTTTATGTTTCGCCTATTTTTAATCATAAGATACTTATAAGTTAAAAAAAACCAAATAGACTTAATTTTTAACAACAATTTAGAAAAAACCATTGCGCAGAACTGCTTCATTGAGATATGTTTGTATCATTAATCACTCAAGATACTTGATGATTTTGATGCAGTTGGTGTCGCATTCTCCGACCCAAAGATTTTCTTCTGAATCCAAGCACAAAGCATACGGATCCTTCAAACCGCATTTAATGTATCGTAAGAATGTTCCGTTTCGATCAATTACCCGAACGCAGTTATTATCGCGGTCTGCGACCAGGATACGACAACAACTGTCCGTTGCGATCCCGTGGGGATAGAAATTTTTGATAATTGGCGAATCAGATCCAGTGTAACGAAAGCGAAATTCTCCAGATTTTTTCAATACTATCACTGCCCGAGCATTCCAGTCAGAAACACAGATGTCACCATTTCCGTTCTCGCAAATGTACATGTTGTTTCGACCCGGTAAAAATAAAGGTTTTCCTGTGTTGTCGAATTGAATTTCTTGTTTTAGACTCCCGTTGGCAAACACTCCTACTTTGCTTTCCTCTTGATTGTTTGTTCTCATGCATACCATCAAATCTCCTTCTAAATTGAAGCATAGGCCATATGGAATCCACCCAGCCATGTCAACAAACTTCTCAATCCCTTTCTTGTTTACGAGATAAATACATTCATCTTCTTCGTGGGCAAATGCTATATGACCATCTTTATTTATCGCTATATCTTTCTGAATGCCTTTAGAAACGGCATTGAAGACATTCAATATAGAACCTGAGTTGTCTAGCTGTTTTATTTCTTCGTCATCTCCATAGACCCAAACCTTGTCGTCCGACTCGCAGCAGATCCCTTTCAATTTTTTACCATGGGTGAAAATAGCTTTAATAAGTCTTGGTTCCGTCATTAACACTCTTGTGGATACCATAGAAATATCGCCTGTTTTGAATATCGTAAATCCAGGAAGAATGGAATGAACAGACGGTTTAAGAGAAACAACTTGTTCAATGATTTTTTCTTCCTTAATGTTTGGCATTATAAGTTTTGGTGGGCTGACATCTTTCATTGATGGAACAAGTCGCAATTCATCTACGCTCGACTTGTACTCAAGCATCTCAATAGGGTTGTTCTCTTCTAGGAGCCTATTATTTCTTTCAATACAATATTTTACTTTTTTATACGAACCTTGCATTTCGTCTTTGTTGTCTTGCAAAATCTGCAGGTCTTCTTTAACCATGTTGGCCAGCTGCTTTTGGATTCTTTCTATTTCCCTATCGACGATTTTGTGCAATTCTTCTCCTAATTTCATGAGTGAACTATTTTCGTTATTGGTATGCTCAGTGTATATAGTGGCCTTCTCCTCCAGACCTTTTATGATCTTTGAATATTCAACCTGGAAGATTTTTAACTCCTTCAAATCACCTGTGATGGTCATCCGCGAAGTTTCACAAATGTCCTTCAAAACCTCTATACCATGTCGTTTGTGATTTCGAGTCGGACACAACTGACAGATTGGCACTTTACAGTCTTGACAGTAAAAAGTCTTTAGTTCTGTAGGGTGATCCACACATTTCTGCCACTCGTGATGCTTTGACGTGAACGGGATAATTTCGTGAGGTGTTGATTTGCTTTTATCGATGTGTTCATCTTTGCATTGTAGACAGAGATTTTTTTGACAAATCTTGCAATGATGTGTTACAGCTTCTGTACACTGACTGCAGCGAACAACATCTTGAGCGGTATTCATGGCTTTATAGACTACCTTGAAATTTCATTCAATAAATTTGTATTAAATGGATGTATTTTGCAAAATATGCTACACAATATAATATATTCTCAGCAAATTTGATTGTAAGTCTTAACGTCATTTTGAAAAGATTAACGAAAACACTAAGATTATAAAAACAATTTTTGAAATAAATGATTAGTGTTAAGAGGGCGCCAAAGTGTCCCTAAAGATTGTGGTTTCATACATGTTCTTTTAATATCGAGTTTTGTTGATTACGTTGTTGATTTGATACACAATATTTGATGTTAACTTATTGAATTTTTTAATTACATATTGTGTTGAAAAGAGAATAAATTGTTAGAACTCTGATTTTTTTAAAACTAAATACACAAAAGTTGATGTCAACGCATCACAAAAGTTGATGTCAACGTATGTTAATGAAACCATAGTATGGTGTTTGTTTTCTTATCCAGACTAAAATACTATCATAAAAGATATTGTGGGTAAAGCAATGATTTATATTCTTTCCAAAATCCGTATTTTCCGGTGACAAATTAAAAAAGACTTTGAAGTAATATAAATGTTAATTACATTGTACTTTAAAATTTTAAAAAAATGCTTTAAAAGCAGCAGAATGTTAATCGTTTATGAAGGTTTGGGAAAATACAAATATATTTCAGATGATCTTTTTTCTTCATTGACTAAATCACAGTCTATTAGAATTGGCAAACTTTTCGAGTCAAAATGAGAAATTAATGTAGATTCACATTATTTGAAAAATATATTATTTCATCAGTCTTTTATGTTCAAATGCCATATTGTTAACAGACAATTTGAGATTTCATTACATCGTGAAAAATATCAGAAAAGCAAACTAATTTCCATTAGAGAGGATGTTCTTTTTCCTCTTGTATGAATAACCAAATAACATAATTACATAAAATTAAATACTTTAATAATAATCCCAAGTATATTTAAATCAATTCATATTTTTATATCAAAGTCATAAAATACATATATTTATATCTAACTAACTCAGGATATTTGGCTTCCATCAAAATCTGTTCAACCCCACTGAGGAGAATTTGTTATTTGGTCAGCGCTGTCGAAAAACTGTCATTTCGTCCGTGTTTAGCAAAAAACAATGCGGTAATATTTCCGATCATTTAAGCTATATTTCTACGAAAAAATGACGTATCAAATCTTTTTCATAAACATGATTTCCTGATAGCATATCGTGAACATCAATAGGTTAAATTGAGACTTATTCCCTTATATTCCGTGTGTTGAAAACCACGGCAGTTATAACACATAATACACACAGGGTACTCAAAGGTTAAAATGACGAGTTTTATTATGACGTTCATGCTTGTGGCTGTTACAGTGGCTCTTCCATTAATATAAACTTACCGTTATGATAAAATAGGAATTTTATGGTATGAATCACATTTGCAGACAAGGCAAGAAGATAAAAATGTAAATATAAGCATTAAATCATAATTTTTTTAAGTATACAGTCTCATAACTGCAGCGATGTGTGCATACAAATTTTCATAACGCACTAACACGCGTTACTCAATTTGCATGCAATTATATAATAATGCTATAAAGAATTTCCTGTTGTGTTGAGATGCGTCGTTTTAAAACAGGATTCGAGTAGTCGTCCAAAACATCGGGAAGTTAAATACTTCTAATGCTGTTTGGGTACAAACATGCTGCAAGACATTGCTAGACAGTTATTTATTTTATAAATTATTGAAAAAAACTCTTGCATAAGATATGACAATTAAAACTGTCAACCATCTCAAAAGTTCACATTGCGAGATAAAGTTTCAAAGCAGAGCAAACAGGGACCTTTAAAAAGATAGAAGTGGAATCAGGTGCCTGGGATGATTAAGAAGTTATAAAATATATTGAAAGATAGTATCGATATTTATACGTTTTCTTCGTTTTTTTAAGTTTATTATGTATTAACCAATTTTTGGCTTGAAACCTGACGTTTTCTATTTGTATTGTAGCTAGAAGAGAATCATATTGTAATTTTCGCGATTATCTAGTATTCCGGGTTTTGCAATTACGTTTTCAGTGCAAAATATTCAATAATCAAAACGTATGTATACCTTTCATTGTTTGTCATAGGAAATAAAAAAACAAGTAGCCCATGGGGCCACATTGCTCACCTGAGCAACAATGACTTTATATGGTCGTTCAAAGGATATTGTACCATATGGCCCCTCGATAGAATAACAAAAAATAAATAATGTAAAGTATTCGAATTTTACACTTATTTTTGCATACACTTGATCTTTGACACTGTACCTTTATGTAATACCATTTTTAACAAAAATATGAGAATCCTATGCAAGATATGAAGCTAAATTTTTATAGGGGTATGCGCTCATTTTCACAAATTAAAAACTTTCCAAAAATTTAATTTGTCTTCCCTATCATAAGCGACTGTTGTTTACCTGGCGTAAACTCCCGTGACTTTTTAACCTTACTCACTTGATTGATGAATACACTGAAATGAAAAATGTTGTCACGTGACATGTAAAAGATGTATTATAGACAATGTATTGACAGGCAAATCACTTTTTTACTAAGACCCATCCATTATTTTCATCTTTATTTAATAACAACAAATGGCTACAAACCAGGATAATTTTACGCTGTAATATTTTCTAAGGAATAGCGATAATGCCTTTATCCCCGTAACAAAATGTGTCAGAACTATGAAAACTAGGAACGCTGTCTTAATGGTGTCGTTTTTATTTAATTGTGTCTGAAAAACTATTGAAATTAATGTGGTTTCGTATAATTCTGAATCATCGTATTAAGAGGGGGACCCAGAAAGTAACCCTAACCCTAACCCTGTATACAGCATATCAATTTTGGTACAAATATTAAACGTTTAGCGAGACATTTCTAATGTATGATCAACCAAAATTTCAGCGTCAATCAAGCAAAATACAGAGCTAAAAATTTTGCTAGATTTTAAACTTGGTATTTCCTATTCAACATCTAAAATGAAAACAAAAAATGGCCTCATATCTGTGTACAAAGCCCTGTTTTTTGCTTATTATTTGAAGCTTAACACTCAAATACGGTTAGTAAATAGAAATTGTAAACAATTAAACAGAAGAGACATGCACTAAAACATAGAGCACGATTTAATTTTCAAAATGAATCATTTATATACCTAGCTATTACATATTTCCGTCAGCGATATTAAACTCTGTTTAAACTGATTAAACTCGAGAAAAAGCTGAGCATCTCAACAAAACACGTTGCACTAATCAACCATTAGGCAAAAGATCATACCGAATTACCAATAGAATGAATTGTATTTAGTACTTTGTTTATATATCAGATTTTGCTTATTTGCGCAGGCAAACAGTCAACTGTCTGATTTACCGAAGTCTATGTTTAATTTGATACGTAAACACTACAAAATACAGGCGATAGTTCCCCAAATTACAAAACATAAATAATATGAAAATGAACGAAAATCAAAACAAGCTAAAATAACACAACCGTTAAATATGAAAACTGTCAACGCATTGAACTATTAAACCTCAATTTACTTCACAAAATCGGCTCTAATGTATCTTGCATGTTTCAAAGATACTCTTTGCACGCAATTTATCATTCAACATGGCTGCTTTAAACAAAGAACCTACTTTTACATCGTCCCCTTTTAGAAGAATGGAATACCGAACCCCAAGTTAAAATCTGATCTAAACAGGCATTTCCTTCATTATTATTTTCATAATAACTAAGAATTGAAGAAGAATTAGCCCATACTTTTGCAATTTATATTTCCCTTTCCATAAGGAATATTTATGCTAAATTACGTTGAAATTGACACAGCAGTTCTGAAGAAGATTTTTTAAAATGCATCCCCCTTTTTGTACATTTTCGAGGTTTTCTCCGCTTTGAATGAAGATCGATCTTTTATTTCTGCAATTTATATTTGCCTTACCAGAAGGAGTTCTGTGTCAAATTTGGTTGAAATAGGTCAAGAGGGTTTAAAGAAGAAGTCCAAAATGTAAAAAGTTTACAGACGCACGGACAGACGTGGATTGTGGGTTTTTTGCTTGTTTGTGGGGACCTAATTTCGTGGATGAGTCAGTTTTTAGTTTCAGTAGGTAAACCAAACCTTTTATAATTACTTTTCGCCGAGGATTTAAATTCGTGGGCGAGAGCTACCCACGAATACCACGAAAATTGAGCCACCACGAATTCTAATGGTTCAACAGTATTTAATATTGTTAATACACATAACCTACTTTGGGGCCACAGCGCAATTAGTGTCAGTGAAAGGAAACATTTATCTTCTTTACTTTATCGTTATATTAAAGACACAAAAAGATTTAGTTGATGTTTGTACATCATTTAAAATGTATTTATAACTGCCATATGATCTGTTGACCGCACATGTGTATACATAATCTGTATTGTATTATATACTTTTATTGGGAGAGGGTGGTCTAAGTTTTTTAACTTGTGTGCGATCCCAGTTGAAATTTTGTACGATAATATATGTTCAAATCAATTAATATTTAATTAAACTTGATTTATAATTTTTTTTTTTGGTAATTTTATTGTTAATAGCGATATAAACATGTATGGCATTTACCCTGCTGTTGTCCCGCCGAGACACTGGAATCAGATTAACCTTTCTTAATCGAGATGCAAAATTATATAAAATATTGGGAGAATGAGCTTTGGAATTTCTTTTCAGGGTATAAATATCTGATTACAGGCTGATAGCATTGAATGATTATTTTTTTATGTCGCCGGTCCTACACCAGGCCGTGCAGACAAATTGAATACTGCGCGTTTTGCTGGCCACCCAGCCTTGGTTCTTTGGAGAAAAAAAACAATATTTGTCTGGCTTTCTAGCTAAGACTACTCAATCTGCATATGTTTCTGTCTTCCCACAAATGTTTATCTAAAAATAAAATTTGGTGTTTTGACTATTTTTACAACGTGTTATTTCACTTGAAACTAGCTTCATTATTAACTTGTTTCGACACAAGAAAAAGATAGTTACTACCTATCGAAAGCCAAAGGTCTTGTTAAAATGGTTCTATCAGACATGGTGAATAGATTTCAAGCAAGTAAACTGGTGGGCAACTTTAAAGTCAAGAAAACTGGTCATGTGATTGTATCCTGGCTCAGTACTTCATATGATTTCTACAAATAAGCTTATTAACCTGAAATCACCACAGGTCTTTTTTAAGCTAATCATCCAATGTTTTAGAAAAGTCGAAGTATTTTTTCGAAATGTTATAAAATTTATTGAATAATAAATATACACAGGAAAAACGTTATTTATTTAGAATGTATATGAGCATAATGGTATGATACAACAATAAAAACTTTGGAAGCCACGAATCACAGCTAAACATTCAACAGCGCTGACCTTTTACTGCAAACAACAAATCTAATTCCCAAATATACTTGTACAGTTACAAAGATATGGTGAAAAATAGTTTTCTTCAATTTAGGAAACGTAAACATGAAAAATATGTAATTCATCAAGCAATCTAGCAAAACCATAATAGTTAGATATACAAAATTATATTAAGCATTTCAATTGTTTCAGGAAAATGGGTTCCTTTATATATATACAGCTTACTCCACTTATATTGAACTCGCTTATTTTGAAATTCCGCTTATATTGAAATAGAAATAAATCCCCAGTTTTTACCTCTCATATTCTTTGCATTGATTTCACGGATATAATGAAATCGGTTATTTTGAAATATCGCTTATATTGAAGCCACTGATCGGTCCCCAAAGGTGATAATAAGTTGTTTTTATAACGGTTATATTGAAGTTCTCCCTGGCGGCTGTCGTCACGGTTGGTGACAGTAATTATGCCAGACTGACCGGTTGATATACAAAGGTGTGAATTGATAAATTCTTTTTATGTGTGTTTTTATACTTTTATTAAAAAGTAAAATTTATTCACTGTTTAATTTTTTGTTTTTACGAATACGGATGTATTGAGGCTAGACGTAATATGGAAACCCCACGGAAAAGAAATACCTTATCTCCGGACGCTAAATACAAACTAGTTATGGCTATTGATGAAAGAACAAAGCCTAAATTCGAAATAGCTAAGGATTTTGAGATTATCGCGTGTACACTAACGATGATATTACAAGCAGCGTTCAGCAATATTTGAAGCGTTTGAGTGTGGTAATTTTTCTCTAACGTTTTTCTAAAACGTCAAAGAATGCGATCCGAGATTATGATGAGGTTTAAGATAGTAGCAAAACGAAACTTACAAAACTTTCGGATATAATTTTAATCAAACTTTCAAGGACTAATGTTCATGTAATCCGTTTATTGTAATAGATAAATGATGATCTAATAATTTGTTCGGGTTTGGTTTTCTATGCTTACATCGGGATTGAACTTTCAAAAATGGCGGCTTCACGTCAGTCAATTTCGCTTATTGCATGGTCCCCTGAATTTCAATATATCCGGAGTAGGCTGTATATGCCACAACAATAACAATGTTATTTCTTGTTCGTAGAACCCCGCGCGCTCGTATTGGAATAAAATTATACAAGTAATATTATACATAATTATTAATTTCCTGCATCCAGGAAATTGTGCTGTTTTCTGTTTTATTTCCGCTCTATTTTTTGGCATTTTGAATAATTTAAATTTATAAATCTTAAACAAATAGTAGAAATATAACTGTCCGATGAAATTAAATTTATTTACATTCCGCCTTAAACTTCTGGCTACAAAAAAATAATTTTTTAATCACTCGCCCGCTCGTACCCTTTTACACTGAATGTCCGACGAACAGGAAATTCCATTGGTGTGGCCATATATAGTTTTGTAAAAAAAAAAAAAAAAAAAAAAAAAGACATAATCTTTTATTGCCAAGTCACTTAAGATACTTGATGATTTTGATGCAGTCATTGTCACATTCTCCGACCCAAAGATTTTCTTCTTCATCCAAGCTCAAAACAAACGGATCCTGCAAACCACACGTGATGTACCGTAAGAACTTTCCGTTTCTGTCGGTTACATGAACGCAATTATTATCTCGATCTACGACCAGAATACGACAGGAACTGTCCGTTGCGATCCCGTGGGGATAGAACTCTTTGAAGCTGCGCGATAGGCATCCGGTATAACGGAAGCGAAATTCTCCGGATTTTTTCATCGAAATCACAGCGCATGCGTTCCAGTCAGAAACACAGATGTCACCATTTCCGTTTTCACAAATATACATATTGTTTCGGCTGACAGAAAATAATGGTTTCCCAGTTTCATCAAATTGGAATTCTTTGTTTAATTTTTCCTTGGTGAATAAACCCACTTTGCTTTCTGTATAATCATTACGTCGCATGCACACCAACAACTCTCCGTCTGAATTGAAGCAGAGGCCATACGGTATCCAGTCGGACATACCGACAAACTTCTCGATCTTGGTCTTGTTTACTAAATAAATGCATGTTTCTTCCTTGTGAGAGAATGCTATATTGCCATCATTATTCATCGCTATATCTTTCTGACTGTTTCCAGTTGCGGCACTGAAGCATTTCAAAGTAGAACCCGATCTGTCTAGTTGTTTAATCTTTTCGTCATCTCCATAAATCCAAACCTTTTCCGTGGACTCGCAGCAGATTCCTTTAATTTTTTTACACTTTGTTGGGAGAACATCAAGAACAACTGGCTCTTCCATCATCATTTGTGTTGAAACCATGGTAACATCGCCCGTTTTACTTATGGTAAAACCTGGAAGTGTTGAGTGTACAGATGACTGGAGAGACACAATCTTTTCAATGAATTCTTCTTTTTTCACGTCTGGCAAAGTCAGTATGGGTGGTCTTACGTCTCTCATAGATGGTACAAGCCGTAATTCTTCTACGATTGATTTGTACTCAAGCATCTTCAAGGATTTTTCTTCTTTCAAGATATGTTCGTTTTGCTCAATACAACCTTTTATTATTTGATATAAATTCTGCACTTTGTCTTTTTCGACTCGTAAAATCTGAAGATCTTCATTGACCATATCAGTCAGTTCGTGTTCAATTGTTTCTATTGCTTTATCAATGATGTCGTGCCAGATTTGTCCTATGGTTTTGAGAGAACTCTTTTCTTGAATGCTTTGCTCGGTGTATTTCTTGATTTTTATATCCCGATCTTCGACAATCATCGAATACTCTCTTTCAAAATGATGCAATTCTTTCAAATCTTCTGTGACAATGCTCCGGGTTTTTCCCAAAATCTCCGACAATTCCACTGCTCCATGTCGTTTGTGATTTGCAGTCAGGCACAGCGAACAGATCGGGACGTTACAGTCCTGACAGTAAAGGTGACGAGATTTTCCGGGATGGTCCTTACAATCTGATGCCTCTGATTTCGGTTTGACAGATTCTGAGGTGTATGGTAAAATTTCATGCTTCAAAGATTTGTTTTTGTTTAGATGTGTCTGTACACACTGCCCGCAGAGGTTAATATTACAACTCCCGCATAGAAAGGCGACGACTTCCTTACATATGCTGCACCGAACGACATCTTGTGCTGTGTTCGTAGTGCACCGATCGAAATCTTGTGCTATGTTCGTGGTGCATCGATCGAAATCTTGTGCTGTGTTCGTGGCCATGTCTTTCAATCTTCCTGGAATATTTGAGAATAAATTTATCAACTGAACATACGTAAAGTCGTGTATAAAAAATAATATTACCCCCTAAACAGAAAGAAGCGAGCTCATTAAACCCCACAGTTTCATGACAATTCGAGTCTTTCGCCGACCTTCGTTAACTACAATTGACTTATCATTTTCCTGTTGTTCATTGATTCAGCAATAAATCAATATAGTAAGTACTTCCCTGTTTGTAATGTTTCCGTTGATAATGTCATAAATCGGAACGGAAACAGAAAAGAACTGCTCTTTTTAATCAAAACATTCATGTCGTTACTTGCATAGTATTACTTTCATTTAATTAATATAAAACATCTCTCACCCTTACCGGAATGCAGTCGTCAGCTTTAAACACCGCAGTAGTAGAACAGTCTGAAGGGGTTGAAACAGCATTCATTGCATAATCTCTCTTTTTCCGTATCTGTAAATTCCATGTATTTTCTCCCTATCTATAATTTCCGGGTTGTTTAAACTTGAGAACTCTCGAACTGTTCCTGTGTATGTATATTTTAGAATGCGACCGACAGGTGGCCACTCCTGAAACAATGATACCTCTGTCAATATAGCTATATTGATTTTCAAGGCTGAAGCTAGCAGCCACTATATTATTCGATTTTTTTTAATTTTTAGCCGGGCTCTGCTGAAGGCAGAGTCCTGGCTGTCGGCAGGCAAATCGCAAATGTTACTTTAAGGTCAGACGACACGTTCCTCAATTTTAGATAACTTTTTCCAGGAATTTGTTAATGGTTTACTACTACTTTGACAAGCTTTCTTGCAAAAAATTAGGGTACCTTACCAGACATTTCTGCAAATTACTAGAGTATGCAATTTCCTATGTAACCTTCTTGAAAATACACTTGAATTGCTGATATAAAAATAAATTCATATACAGCACAGTAAAATTCACTATAATGGAACTCTATCTCGGCCGGGTCGGGGCTTTGAACTGACGACCTCTGGAACCTATATGCTTCTGGCAGTGAGCGGCCACGGTTCTAACCACTCGGCCATCTAGACACATAACCACATTCAATTAAATTTTAATCATTTTTAAAATAATTATAAAATCAATATTTTTTATTGGAACTCTTTATTACGAAGAGATACAAAAAAGATTTTCGAGGAACGTGTCGTCTGACCTTAAATAGCACAACTTCAAAAGTGAACAAAAAACCAAACAGCGTCAAAGTAAAAGCTACCGCTATACCAAATAGTTACACGAAGAGCCACGTTTTGAGGGCAGTTTGTCTCTTTCATTTTAATTTCGAGAGAATTGTCTATCTTTTTAGTTTTCTTATTAATAACTTGTTTTAAAAACAAGACTATGCATTTTGGACACATACAATGAGCATGAATTTCCATGAACTACTTTGCTGCGCGTTGAAGAAATGGGAATTGAAAATATAACGCATGTTGCAAAATTCAAGGCAGCAACTGTTGAACTTTTTTCTACTAGACAGACATATATTTGTTTAAAGCCGCTTACAAAATTTGGTCGCTCTCTGACGCTCTGCCGACATTAAAAGCATGAAAGAGAGAGAGAGAGAGAGAGAGAGAGAGAGAGAGAGATTTCAGTCTTTACCACACAATATGCATAAAGACACACCAAAAGAGCCCGGCTTTCAGTACTTCAGTACTTTGATTTGTTTAAGTATTCTCGTTATCAAACATACTTCTTATAATAAGAAATTCATGAAATTTGACACAGTCAAACGGATCTTATTACCAAATGATTCTATCAGTTTAATCAAATTTGACTTTTTTGTTTCCGCATAAGGTCAGTCAAGGTCACTACCTTTTTCCTCAACGTAAAGGATGATAAAAATAAGTGTAGCTCTTTGTAGTTGTGTAGACATTTGTTTAATATTTGAAGATTCTATTCTTCAATGAAATTATTGAATATCAAAATGTCTATCAGCTAATACTACTAAATTGGAATAAATATTTATGCCAAAATTTATATTGCTTAGCCCGCATTTCCTCTAATTTTCTTAAAGTATATGTGGCGTATTTGGAGTAAAATTTTTGACATGAATTTTAGTGAAAATAAACATTATGCTTCTTATAATTAGACGTTTCACAAACTCTAACCCCGTAAAAATGTTCTTTTATTAGTTATTTGTCTCTAAACTTTGCTACACGTCTGATGAATATTAATGTTATCGGCCATTTGTAACGCCACTGCGCATGAGTGCGGGAAAACCTAGTGTTGAAAACACGATGGAAGAACAGTTTGTTTACAAATTAGGATCACGTTTTTCATGTCTTAAATTAGATAATTCTTATATCAGATGATACCCGAAGCATTAGTATTCCCTTATTCATTAATGTAGAACGATATAAATTGCTAATTTTGTATAATGAAACACTATTTTAGCATCAACGACACGGTAAAATGAGTGAATACCCCCTCTCCTGAGGAATGCATGCACTGAGAGTGTTTATTCTTTATTCAAAAATTTCTCTAAACGGAAATACACTTTTGGCTCATAACTTATAAAGTAAAGACATGGAACACATGGAGCACGTACGAACCTTACTACCAAAACCCCTACAACTTCATGATAAAAACTTATTAAACTTAAGATTAATTCGGCTTTAATTCCTATTCCATCAATCTACATGGTCTCCGATGACAATCATCACTTTGCTCCTATCCTTGTCAGTCTCTCTTTTTTTCTTTCTTGGCCAAGTCTGTCAAACTTAACGGTATTACGGGTATACCTATCTTTCTCGTCGTCGCCATTGTTGTTGTGATAGACTGAGCGTGGTATCACGTGACCGATTTAAGGCGGGGTTTATTCAAATGCTGTATTTATTGTGGACGCGAAAATAATTATAAAAATTATTTATGAATTTCTATATCTTTTTAACCCGATTGATATAAACTGCGTAATTTATTGTGAAGATATATCTTTATATTTATAATAACATATTTAAATAAATCAATCAATCAAATATTTCTTAGCATGAAAAAAATACGCCATATATACCTTTAAATTCTGAAGAAATGTTGATTATTTTTTTATGCTCCCAATAATGAAATATTTCTGATTTTTATGTATGATGAAGACTTTATATAAAGATATAAATTGACAGAAAAGCTTATATATTGACGATTTAATAAGAGAGAAAACTGATTTTAGTGATTCTTTCACAAAAATCAGTGTATAGAATGGGCGCTTTAAAAAGCTTGTAAAAATGTAATTTAATAGGCAAATCATAATTTAAAAATATATTCTGAAACCCAGGTATCATATCATTAGTCCACATTAGTAAAAAAAAATCCAACATTAATGTTATTGTTTCTAAAATGCTAAAACAGACTCATTAATCTGCAGCAATTCTAAATTGCGGAACATGTGATATTTTCCTACGCCAATATTACGCCAAAAATATAGTCCTTGTTAGATTCTAAACATTGATTACTTTTTCCATGCCAATATGTACATGTATAATAGTAAAAAAGAAAGAAAAATATACTATTTTAATTTCCCTTCATCTTGATTTACTGAACAATTAATCAATTTAACATTTGACAAGTCAAAAACCAGAAAAGACTCCTTCCTTAAGTTACCCTTGTTATTGGTTTAAGAACTCTGTTTCTTACAGGAACATCTAGCTTAAATTTACTCTCGACATTAACGGAAGACCCACTCGTTGCTTTGCAACGAGCTTTGCTCTAGTTTTCATTTCAATGCTAAATATAATAGCAGTTTAGGAAGACACAGGTTCGTTCATCTTATGGAAACAACTCGGTGATTGGTCGCTACCAATTTCGTATATGCAATGTTGTTAGACACGTAGGAAGGACATGTTGGAACTTTCGCCACCATCATGCAAAAAAATTGCTCTGTAAGGTTAATACCCGCTAGATTGTATGAGAGAGAGAGAGAGAGAGAGAGAGAGAGAGAGAGAGAGAGAGAGAGAGAGAGAGAGAGAATTTGAATATGAAACATTTTTCTGGATGTAGAAAAGTGTGCCGTTAAAATATTTCAAGTGGCATGATTAGAAAGTTCGATGACTTTCTGCTTGTGATTATTTATACCAATGAGTATTTTGAGTATTGATCAGGCACGTAGAATGGGGTGGGGGGGGGGTTACCCCCACTTTTTCTCGCAGCAAATATTTTCTCTTAAGTGTAAATAAAGAAAAATGAATTCACATGGAGTTGGTCCACTGTTTTATGAGATGTAAAAAAAATCGAAGAGGAAATAAGGAGGGAATAGGTTATTACGATATTCTACTGCGGTTGCTGTCTCGATTGAACGTGACGCAATTGGAAAGGATTTGATAAAAAATGGACTACAATTCAATTGAGATCAAGAATAACGTCATAGAAAGACTAGCGTCAAAAACGTATCAATACGCCTGACGTTACGTTTGAATTTTGTACAATTTTACCTCACTTTAAAAGTCAAATGACCGTTTTTATCTACAAGGAAGAGTAAAAAAATTAAATTATAAGCAATGAATTCAATATTTATTAGTTTTATACGATATAAAATGGTTTAAAACAGTTAACGCTTTTTTATAAACCGTTTCGCGGTTTATAAAGCGTAAACTGCCCCAAACCTCATTATATATTGTATAAAACAAATAAATATTGAATTCATTCCTTAAATAAATATATATTTCTCACTAAATAAATGTTTCATCAGGGACATACACACCGGTATATATATAGGTTCCTGATTTCATTTAAGAAATTGTTTAATTTGTCTGGCAGGGATGTATATATACGTCCCTGATTTAACAAAACAAAATTTAAAATTATGATAATTAATCCGTTATATTACGAATTCAACTTATTTGTTATAACAAATTAAATTACTTTTATTTTGTACATGTATATGAAATTCAACGATAACTTTTTAAATATGGACTTATATCGGTTTTTTTAACAGTGCTGGAGATAATTTTCATAATAGCGAGCGCAGCGAGGCGGCGCGAAGCGCCGCTCGCGTAGCGAGCTCCATAGACAACGTGTACGAACGGAGGAAATTCGAGTTGAAATCTGCACATTGTTCAAAGAAAATTTTATGAGGCCACGTGAAAACGTTCTACTATCCCAGTGATCCTTTGCGCTGCATAGCAACATGGTGGAACAGAAAGTGTTTCTACGGAAAATTCTTACCTCTACATCGCATACATCATTTTCATTTAACAATAAAAAAATCCTTCTAAAAACATTACAGTAAACAACACATAAGCTTACGTAAAAAAAACTGTACTTTTGCTGACATATGACGTCATTTCCTTCTCCGAATTTGTCCGACAATTTACGAAAACTGTCGAGCGCAAAAGAATGTTAACTATGACGTCACAAAGATCTCGCGTTTTAAAGGGGCATGGTCACGATTTTGATCAAATTTTATTTTTCTGTTTTTATTATTTGCAATGCTTTAGGAATGCATTTCTAATGATCATATGACATTTGGGTGCCAGTCGTTGAGTTTTAAGCAAGATACAGGACTTACAATTCTTCGTCATGTAAACAAGGCTCGTGCCCTGTTTTTGTTTACATAGGTTCAATATACCAGTAAAAAAATTTTTAAAGCTAGTTTGTAAATCTTACCAATCATTTTAAGCATAAATAAACAGTTCCTAACGATTAACACATTCATTTTAGGTCTAAAACTGGAATTTTCGTTTCAACATTCAAAATGTAAACAAAAGTTTTGTTTACATAGCAAAGAATTGTAAGCTCTGTAACTAGATAATAACTCACCGAATGACTCTCAAATTTTTTGTTGTCTATTAAAAATGCCTTACTGAAGCATTGTAAACATTAAAATCGAAAAAATAATTTTTGACCAAAATCGTGACCATGTCCCTTTAATTTCCCGCGATACATTTAGAGGTGGATCAAGTAGGAAGTACTCAGTATCAGTGTTAACGGTGACTCTTTGGCTGATTAGTTTTGTTTTGATGATTTTTTTTTTGCTCAGTAAATACACATGCAAGTTCCATGCTAAATTTATTGTCATATTGATCCAATCATATATGCATACGTTAGGTAGGTGACCAAAAATTAATATGTTTTACGGTGTGACCGTTGGGGCGAGCGCAGAAGGAGTCACACATCTGTCATCATTGTTAAATGCAACCCGTGGACTTACCCAAACCAAAAAACTTTGGCTTTGTCTCGAAAACTTTTACCACCGCAAGGAACCGGAAGATATCAAACTTTTATTCCAATGGTCCCTTCCTAGGTTTATACACTTAAACAAAAAACTACCACTGAGCATTAATAAAATGTTAAACAGACTTATTAAAATATTTTGATAAACACAAAGCCGGTTTTTTTAAATTTTTTATCTCTTCTTTACCTTTTAATAATGATCATTAAAATCAATAAATTGTGTGTCTGTGTTATTTCTCATTTTGTTCCTTGTTGTTACCGGTGTTTTAGTTTTCCTCTGTGACATCAATTTTGTTTTTAATCTTTTTAATTTTTGTACGCTATACGTTGTAGACATGTTCCCTCCCCCTTTTTTTAGTGTGTGATATCCAATATTATTGAAAGGTTTGACCACATATGTTGCATATAACAAATACATGTAGATATTTTAACAGTTTAATTTTTTTCTTTTATTTATTCATTACAAAATGACGTGGCTACACGTAGATCTAATAATGATTAGACTTTTCTTTTTTAATAAGTTTTTGTCACCTACCTAACGTATACAATGATTGGATCAATATGACAATAAATTTAGCATGGAACTTGCATGTGTATTTACTGAGCAAAAAAAAATCATTAAAACAAAACTAATCAGCCAAAGAGTCACCGTTAATAGTGAGCGCAGTATCAGTATTAACGGTGACTCCCTACTGTGTACTTCCTACACGTTACATTCAGTACAGATGCTTGATCCACCTCTAAATGTATCGCGGGAATATAAACGCCAGATCACTGTGACGTCATACTTAACTTTTTGCGCTCGACAGTTTTCGTAAATTGTCGGACAAATTCGGGGAAGGAAATGACGTCATAGGTACAGTTTTTTACGTAAGCATATGTGTTGTTTACTTTAATGTTTTTAAAAGGATTTTTTATTGTTAGATGAAAGTGTTGTATGCGATTTACAGGTAAGAATTTTCCTTAGAAACGCTTCCTGTTCCGCCAAGTTGCTATGCACCGCAAAGGATCACTGGGATAGTAGAACGTTTTCACGTGGCCTCATAAAATTTTCTTTGAACAATGTGCAGATTTCAACTCGAATTTCCTCCGTTCGTACACGTTGTCTATGGAGCTCGCTACGCGAGCGGCGCTTCGCGCCGCCTCGCTGCGCTCGCTATTAAGAGAGAAAAGTCTAATCATTATTAGATCTACGTGCAGCCACGTCATTTTGTAATGGATAGATAAACTGTTAAAATATCTACCGGTACATGTATTTGTTATATAGTTGCATATGTGGTCAAATAATATTGGATATCACACACTAAGAAAGGGGTGAGGGCACATGTCTACAACGCTTATAAAGCGTACAAAAATTAAAAAGATTTAAAATAAAATTAATGTCACTAAGGAAAATAATTAAAACACGGGTTACAACAAGGAACAAAATGAGAATAACAGACAAAATTTATTTTTACTGATTTTAATGATCATTATTAAAAGGTAAAGAAAAGATAAAACATAACTGTATCTACATAAAAAAAAAACGGCGTTGTGTTTATCAAAATATTTTAATACAATGTAAGTCTGTTTAACATTTTATTAATGCTCAGTGGTAGTTTGTTTAAGTGTATAAGACTAGGACGGGGCCATTGGAATAAAAGTTTGATAATTTCGGGTTCCTTGCGGTGGTAATTTAAGTTTTCGAGACAAAGCCAAAGTTTTTTGGTTAGGGCAAGTCCACGGGTTGCATTTAACAATGATGACAGATGTGTGGTTCCTTCTGCGCTCGCCCCAACGGTCACACCGTAAAACATATTAGCGAGCGCAGCGAGGCGGCGCGAAGCGCCGCTCGCGTAGCGAGCTCCATAGACAACGTGTACGAACGGAGGAAATTCGAGTTGAAATCTGCACATTGTTCAAAGAAAATTTTATGAGGCCACGTGAAAACGTTCTACTATCCCAGTGATCCTTTGCGGTGCATAGCAACATGGTGGAACAGGAATCGTTTCTGAGGAAAATTCTTACCTGTAAATCGCATACATCATTTGCATTTAACAATAAATAATCCTTTTAAAAACATTAAAGTAAACAAAACATATGCTTACGTAAAAACTGTACCTATGACGTCATTTCCTTCCCCGAATTTGTCCGACAATTTACGAAAACTGTCGAGCGCAAAAAGTTAAGTATGACGTCACAGTGATCTCGCGTTTTATATTCCCGCGATACATTTAGAGGTGGATCAAGCATCTGTACTGAATGTAACGTGTAGGAAGTACTCAGTAGGGAGTCACCAATACTGATACTTCGCTCGCTATTAACAGTCACTCTTTGGCTGATTAGTTTTGTTTTGATGATTTTGTTTTTGCTCAGTAAATACACATGCAAGTTCCATGCTAAATTTATTGTCATATTGATCCAATCATTGTATACGTTAGGTAGGTGACAAAAAATTATTAAAAAAGAAAAGTCTAATCGTTATTAGATCTACGTGTAGCTACGTCATTTTGAAATGAATAGATAAAAGAAAAAAATTAAACTGTTAAAATATCTACATGTATTTGTTATAGTTGCATATGTGCATGGTCAATGCAAACCTTTCAATAATATTGGATATCACACACTAAAAAGAGGGGGAGGGCACATATGTCTACAACGCTTATATAGCGTACAAAAATTAAAAAGATTAAAAACAAAATTGATGTCACAGAGGAAAATAATTAAAACACCGGTAACAACAAGGAACAAAATGAGAAATAACACAGACACACAATTTATTGATTTTAATGATCATTATTAAAAGGTAAAGAAAAGATAAAAAAAAATTAAAAAACCGGCTTTGTGTTTATCAAAATATTTTAATAAGTCTGTTTAACATTTTATTAATGCTCAGTGGTAGTTTTTTGTTTAAGTGTATAAGCCTAGGAAGGGACCATTGGAATAAAAGTTTGATATCTCCCGGTTCCTTGCGGTGGTAAAAGTTTTCGACACAAAGCCAAAGTTTGTTGGTTTAGTTAAGTCCACGGGTTACATTTAACAATGATGACAAATGTATGGCTCCTTCTGCGCTCGCCCCAACGGTCACACCGTAAAACATATTATATTTGTAAAACTCTATATCCCTGTACGGATCCGGACATTATTTCGAAAGGTTCATTCTATTCCCACTGGACATCAAACCCGTGGCTAGCGACGACGCAGGCGTACTGTATGTTCAAAACCGATTAATTACCTTAAATTCTTACTTTAAAAAAATATCTTATTTCAATCTCTTTTGATTTTGTATATTTATTCTAGGCGATCTTTCAAAAAAAGTTTTGTTAATCTTTAACAGTTTATGCGATGGTAAAAAATTATGATGTAAAATGGCCTATAATTTATTATATGTAGGCTAATGCCATGGATAGCGGTTCAACATGTTTAATATACAGTAGTTGGCCATAAGTATGTTCCCAAAATGGTCGACGTTCGCGTAGATCTCGTCATCGCCTGAAGTTTTTTGACTAACTACTTCTAACAACAAAGAAAAAATGACTAGGCAAACATATATATTACTTTGTATTATATCCTAGGATATGAAATATTCTTGCAATTTTCCTCGTTTAACGATGTAAAGGCTCACAATCAATATAAAGTGAGACTACTCGAAATGTCAACTACAACTTTTTCTAGGTCACGGAAAATTCGGATTTCGTCTTTTTACCTTTGTAACTGTATTATTAGCATTTTTCACATAATTCCAATGATGTTAATGTCTGAACAGTATGTAAGCCAAAGTATGTGTTGATGCTGTCATTCTGCTCTGTTTAATTGGGACTATAGAAGTCTTGTTATCTTTTTCTAACACACTATTGGCGATTTGTGAATTGACGAACAATTACTTATGAAAAGCAGTCTACTTACAGTTTTATTCATCACATTATATTTTGGTCTTGCTGTAAATCAAGCTGTTTGATTTTTGAAAGCATGTTTTTGGTTGGTTCTGGGGACTTTGAAATGGGATTCAGTCATCTCGTGGTTACCTAATCTTACAACTTTCAGATCGAGTTACGATTTTACCATTATTCCGGTCTTCCGTATTTTTAAACTTTACATAACAGTTTCGGCTGTTTATTCCGTTGATCCTTCCAGTTTAATTTATGTATAAATCCCAAATCTGACATCTGTATTACGACTTGTTTCTGTCTTCCCATACGTTTTTTGTCGTTCGTCGCCATGTTGTTGTGCAGACGATAAATGTTTACCAAAGGGGAATAACTCCAAAATTAAACTCGGCAAAAGAAGAAAAAAAGTCGGAGAATCAAAGGGCACATTTTTTAAATCTGGCCATCAAAAAAAAATGCTTTATTTCCTTTTAAAATGTACCTTACAGAAAAAAAAATGTTACGGCGGCCATTTTGGGAACATACTTATGGCCAACTACTGTAAGTTCTGACATGTTTAATTGGTTTGCCTATTTCATATTTGAGCGCTTTAAGACATTTTGATATAGTCTGGTGCGATAAATGACGGATTTATTGTAAAGAAACGTTCTTATTCGTCTTTGTCTTCTTCTAAACAAAATAAGATTCCGTAACTATCCGTAAAAGGGATTTCAGTTTGTTTCCATGACACGCTAAAGCGCGTCTTTTAAAATGGCGAAAAAATCGTTTCCTGTGGCTACATGGCATCATTAAAAATTGATGCCCCCATCTGTCCGGTTATTTTTCTATCAATGCATTTAAACCCTACATTTTAGTCAACATTTTTACATAAGAAAATATGTAGATGTCCAAGCGGATCGCCGACTTCCGATTTGTTGTACGACAAGTCATAACATGTCCAGTGCGTCCGTCTTACCGTCTTCTCCCGATCTCGGCTGCTTGCCAAGGGTACCTGACGTAATGCCTGAAGTCAGAATTTAATTTTAGGCACGACGATGGATTCCTGAGTAAGTAGCCATTAAAACTGTCGTATATTCTTTTGTTCAATTACACCAAAAAGTTTATTAGGGCGATTATCACATGATCGTGTTTTGAAAGTTTATAACCGAGGTATGCTTGCACAATGACAAATGTGTTTGGCTTACTGAATTTAGAATAGATTAGATGTCATTGAACAAAATCATAATAGTTTCAGAGCAAAGACGAAACTTTACAACTAGGCTGACTATTTTCAGTATTTTGTTCATTCTACTGTGTATAGTATAGTATAAAAATGATTTGGCAAAAATATATTTATTGTCTTTAGGCTACATTTATTTTGTATGGATTAATTTTATATATTTCAGATTCATTGTTGCATTCAAAGTTAAAGCAATGGGGACATTGTATGAATGTCTGAAAGAAGCAAGGCTAGAAAAATATTATGAAATATTTCGAATCAATGGAATAACTCGCTCAGAAGCTTTGGCAAGACTTGACCCAGCAGATTGCGATGCTATCGGGGTCACTTCTCCCCAAGATCGTAGACGGCTGATCGACCTTATAGAAATCATCAAATCTGTGAATGACGCAGACCCACTGTATATTTCATCAGCACCACGACAGAGTCCTGTGACAAACAAGAAAACACCGCTAAAACGGAACCGTGCCCCAGGGAGTGGGGGTGGGGATTACACCGGTCAGAGATTGACCCCAACAAACAATGTACGGGTGGTGGAGAGGTCTCGCTCTTCACCCTCCCAGGCACAGGCACTGGGGTTCTCTAGCAGTGACGAAGAATCTGAGGCAGATTCATCCGATCAATCCGATTATGAACCAGCCTCCAAACATCTAAATCCTGCCTCTCCTGTCGTTAGAAAGAGAGCCAAAAACCGGCGTGTGAAACAGACTGGTTATAACTATGGAGTGCCAACAAATGTTAGCTCCTCTGTCAGAAGTTCAAGATCATCTTCAGCTAAACATGGGGGTGGGGATGAAAAAATAAAAGTTTGTGTTCGTAAAAGACCTTTGAATAAAAAGGAGATAAAGTGTGGTGAGTCGGACATTGTGGCAGCAGTCAGCACCACCACGCTAGTGGTCAATGAACCGAAAGTGGCAGTGGATCTGACCCCACACACACTACAGGTCAGTTATTAAATCCGACCCAAGAGCTGTTGCATGTAACTAACTACTGACAAAAGTTCATTCTCATCAAATGTTTATATAATAGGTGGTTCAAGATTAACTAATTAACTATTCGTATTTATATATGTATTTAAATGGTGTGGTAACTATATGTTGAACAAAACTTCATTTTCACTCAAAGTCTATGGCTGTTTATTAATTTTTTCATTACGTATATCCAACTACAGCTTGAAAAGAATTTTAACTTTTTCAAAAATAACAATATTTCAATTGAAACCATATGTTTTAGAACACACCATAACCCTAGCCATTTTTGCTTGAAAATCATTAAGCAATGAAAAGCTGTAATATATATATTCTGACAATATTATAACTTTTTTTTTATTCAAACTCATTTTCTGCTTGTACAGAAACCTTTTTTTTCATCCTGAAAATCAAATTTTGTTCATTTTTGTTTTAGCATGAATTCATTTTTGATGAAGTGTTTGATGAAGCCTGCAGCAATGAAGATGTGTACATTCGTGCGGCCAGGCCTCTTATCAACTGTATATTTGAAGGGTAAGCAAAGGGAAAAGTTATACATATATATATATATATATATATACATATTGTTGTGAATTGAATTAACATTTTCTTAAACATCATCAGTGGTGGTAGTGATGAACTAGTAACCCTTGTATATTTCCTGTAGAGGAAGTGCGACCTGTTTTGCGTATGGACAGACGGGAGCGGGTAAGACGCATACTATGATTGGCTCACGGGAGGTGCCGGGCCTGTACCTGCTGGCATCACATGACATCTTCTCCATCATAGAGTCCGGGAGATATGGGCAGGGTATTCGTGTCTGGGTCAGCTATTTTGAAATTTACTGTGGAAACCTGTATGACCTCCTGAACAAAAGAAATAGGTAAATATAAGAATTTATTTAGTAAAATGTATGTTTTTTAAATTTTCTCAGGAAAACTGCATAAAAAAGACATTTTTTGTTTTGATATTTTATTCTCCTTGTTTTTTTAACTGACTTTTAACATTGAGATGTTGTATATTAGTTTCCTTTCAATACTGTATACAGGGAAATAATCGCCCCCATTTATTTTTCCCCCTTTCATCCTTTTTGTCAGCAGGCATTTTAAGACTGGGCAAATTCCAAAATCTCAAATTATCTTAAAAGTTTCTTTAAACACAACTGTGTCTTGGGGAATTCAAGATGGATGGAAACTGCAAGTGTAGAAAAATCAGCGATAGTACAACTGAGCTCAGACTTAAACCTTCAGAATTTCCTAACACACTGGGATGTGCTTGTGTTAAGTTTTTAAAAAGTATCTCCTCAATCTAACCCTAGAAGCAGCAAATCAAATGACATTTTCACCCCTAATGTATGTAAAATATATTACCCCTTTCTTAAATTTGGCATACCACAATTGTTTGATGGTTAAGTAGCTTGCTGTTTTTAATTAGCTTTGTTTTACATGTGCCGCCTGATATGAATGAAGAATTGGAACTACCAGTACATAAAAGAGGGGCGACAACTTCTCAGTATTTATTATTGTGAGTTTTCTATAAAACAGACTCCATGCTCGTGAGGATGGTTCCCACAAAGTGTGCATTGCCGGTCTGACAGAAACCGAGGCCACGGACGTCCAGTCTCTACTGCAGGTAAGACCGGAGACCATGAAGGGTTTAGTGATGACCATCTGATAGATGTTTAGGACCTTATCAGCATGCTACACAAAGCTGTGTGCTCCCCACGCTGAATCACTTATTTTCTAACAGAAAACCTAAAATATTTACTTTTGTAATAGAACTAAGATGCAGATATATTTTACTTTAGGATGCTGATCAGGTTTATCTTCATTGATTCCTGTTTTTCTCAGTTACAAAAAATTACCAACAGAACTTACAATTCTCTATGTTCATAGGGAATATATTGACAAAATCCTGCATATAATGTGTAAATGAATTGCTCCTTTTCCTGTAGATTTTGGAATATGGTAATTCTGTTCGGAGTAAAGGAGCAACTGGAGTAAATCCGGACTCATCTCGCTCCCACGCCATTCTCCAGCTGGAAGTCAGAAACACAAATGACAAAAAACTTGGACGGTAATAAGCCCTCTTAAATTGTCTTTTAAAATGGTTTGTTTATGGATCAGATAGAATAATGCAGCAAAAATACTGTACATAAAAGCATTATACAATTCATATTATGAATTTTATCTGTTTGAGACATGTACAAACAAGCATCTTGAGTGATCAAGATGCTGCACCAGCCATTGTGTGGCTCAGATCTTTACTGGAGTTATCACTCTTGTACTGTCCAACACAAAAGCCTTAGGAATTGTCTTGTCACAGAACTTGTGATTAAAGGATTGAAACTGTTTATTTTAAATAAATCAAAGTTGTGTTGATATTTGGTTGATTTTTGTGCGTGGTGATTTCAGACGGAGAACATTCAGTGGTTCTCCAGAACTCGATCATCATGGCAGAAACTGATTCCTGTTCCTGTGTTTTGTTTTGATAGAATGTCTTTCATTGACCTGGCGGGTAGTGAACGAGCTTCTGATGTGACTGACACAGACAAACAAACTCGCATGGAGGGAGCCGAAATTAACCAAAGCCTCCTGGCGGTAGGTCCATAGTAAATTCCTAAATCCAAGTCACATATCAGAAAACTGTTACTGGTATATTCATATTGATAAGAATTTCAAAGTCTTTATTTTGATTTTTTTTCTAAATTGTTCATCCATTTTCCTCTGTTAACATGTACTTGTGAGAAAATTAACAGGAAATCTAAAACATCCTATATTTACACATTCAGCTGAAGGAGTGTATTCGCTCCATTGACCAGGAGAGTAAACACAAGCCGTTCCGCCAGAGCAAGCTAACCCACATCCTGAAGGATTCCTTTGTGGGGAATTCCCGTACCTGTATGATCGCTAATATCTCCCCCATCCAGTCCTCATGTGAACACACACTCAACACTCTCAGATACGCTGACAGGTAAAGCCTGCGTGTTCAATCAATCAATATTAGTGATATACATAACTAAAGGAGGTAACTTCTGAATGCTCTATTGAAAGTGATATATTGTAAATTCTACAGAGTTCAAAGTAAAATCATGAATGTCTTGCATGAATTGGATGGAAGAGTTACATTGAGCAGTGTCTTGTATGAAAACAGAATTATTCTAACCACCTCTTTGTTCATAAACTGATGAATATATAATGCAACCAACTATCCGCACATGAATTTCATTTCATTTGAAAAGAGCATTCATTCCAATTTCACTGGAAATTTCACATGAAATTCACTTCACATGATTTTTCACAAGAATTTTTCCCACAAAATATGTCACATGCACTTAAGTTGAAATTTACTTTTCATGAAATTCACATTTTATTTTCTCATGTGATACATTTTGTCATGTTAAAATGCCAGTGCTCTCTTGTGAATTTTATGTGAGGTATGATTTTCTATACATGTATGTTTGCTATTCTCTGTTCTTTACATGTAACTAAAGAATAAGTGTAATACTGTATACTATTTTCCCATTCATTGACTGCTATGTGTCTGTTGTCTCCAGGGTGAAGGAACTACGACGTGAATCCTCCTCAGGGATGAGAGCCAGCACAGCCAGTAACATCCTAATGAACATCCCACTGACAGCGCCATCTGTGTTCCAGCCTGGAAACATCCTGTGTTCCTCCACCCCTATCAAACCCAAAGCAACCAGACACTCCGTGGCCCGGGCATCCATGCAGGATCTCCATCTGGATCCCAATGAAACCCCAATCAAGGGTCACGGGGTCAAGAGGAAGACCAAGCCTGCGTCTGCCTCCTCCTCAACCTCCTCTGTCACCAAACCTCAGATCCGAAAGCCTAGTGCTACTGTGGCTAGTCGCCTGTCAGTGGTCAGGCACACACCCCCACCCCAGGAGACAATGAGGGTCAACCCCCAGCAACAGCGCCCTCTTGAGGACAGTGACTCCAATCACACTGACTCAGACTCCTGTAATGTCAGCGAGAAACGAAATGTGAAACCAACCAAAGACATTCATGTGATAAAATCTACAGACACAGAAAATGATTTCCCTACGACTGATTTCAATAATGAGGTGGAACTGAATGACTTAAACAGAACAGGAGGACAAAATGGTCCTCCTGTTGGTGATGTTCTACAGAGTGTGCCCTCGGTGAAAAATGCTAGAGTTCATTTGTCTTCCTCCGGTCACCCTTTACCTGTCATTGAGAACCAAGAATATTCAAATCCTAGCGCTGGTCGTTCGTCCAAACACAGGGGGGCCTCACCTCAGAGGGGGACCTCACCACAAAGGGGGACCTCACCTCAGAGGGGAAACTCTCCCCAAGGTCCATCACGCCCTAGTCCTCCCGTCCTCAGAAAGAAGATTTACACAGATCCTTCTACTCAGTCCTCATCCAACATGGCTACAGAGGCAAGTCAAAGAAATCCAGTCAGGAACTTACCCTTGAACAATAACTTTATGACAAACACCAACAATAACGTCCCTAGGGTGTCTGAGGTGTCTCAGAATAACTCAGGAAGGACTGAGAATTCTGGGAAACCTGTGCTAAGACATTCCCCTGTATCGCTGGAAAGTTTTGCTGATGATCTGTTGTTTGATGGGGGTCCTGGTCCCTCCTCTCCGTCACAGAGAACACCTAGAACCCCCGGCACTGGGGATATGAACTCCTTGGTGTTGGGCCTCAGTAGGGGGAACAGCGTTCAACTGAAGACCCCACAGGACCCCTCTGTGGACCCCGTTCTGCCTGCTGTCATGACAGCAAAGAGTAGTGACTTGACAACATTTTCACAAAGGTCTCCTGGCAGATTTGGAAGATATAACCCGAATCCCCCTCCCCCTCCATTTTCCCTGGCCCTGGTAAACCCAACAGAATCTCAACCCCGAATACTACGTACTCCGCCCCCCTGTCAACCTGAGGTTCAGGATGGGGTAGAGTACTACACTCCTCCCCGCCAGTATAGGGACAGGGATACCCCTCCCACTCAGCAGAATCGGAACTCAAGCCCGTATCAGAGGTACGATGAACGAAGAGTTCCAACCCCAAAGGAAACTCCTCCCCAGGAAAGGAGGAAGCTAGATGGCAGAGGTACGCCTGGGTCTGAAGATGGGTACCAGTCATATGACAATTCGGGCAACAACGAGGTCGAGTTCACTCAAAACGGTCAGTATACTGGATCTAATATTGAACATGATGTGGATGATGGACATAATGTAGACAGGAGGAATTCAGGACAGATGGACAGTGAGAAAAGAGATGGACAGTTTGTAGATTTTTACAACGGACAAGAGAAGCCCTCATTGGTTGAGGTGGACCCCCTCTCCACCAATGACTGGTACAGCACCCCTGCTAACCTCGCAGTACACATCTACTCCTCAGTCCAAAAGTCGACCTCCAACCTAGACTATCACCTTCACCCCGCCACGGTGCAGACTAAACCGGACCACGAGATGCCAGAGAAACCTTTGGAGGCTGACAAGGACATAAATGACAAGTTTGATACAGGTCTCAGTGAGTTTCTACCCATTCAGAAAAGATCTGGTTACTATGATGATAAACCTGCTACATCAAGGAAAGATGTGGCCTCCAGATTGCGGTCTGTATTTTTTAAAGATGCCTCAGATAGACCACAGCAGCCATCAACTACCGTCCCTAGTCCTGTTTATAAATCTAACGTGTCCTCATCGAGTGACTACAGAGAAGCAACATCTACACACACCACGGCCAGGCAAGACAACACACAGACCAAACACAGGGGGACGGACGACAGGAGTGGAGCCGACACCTCGGGAAGCAGTCAGAGTTCCTCCAACAGATTCAATAGCTCTGCTATCAAAACAGAGAAGCTGGAGGGAGGGGGTAGGACAGGCTCAGCCTTTCTCCCCATTCACCCCCAGCCAGTGACCAGCACCCCAGTCACCAAACACCTGGTTGACCCAGGGACCAAGGGTAAGCCTGTCCCCCAGGACTCGGACCAGGAGCCCGGGCAGGCAGAGGAAGATAGTCCCCAGACAGACAACAGGTAATAAATGGTCCTCACACAAAGAACTGATTATGAACCTATACATACAGGCACTGTAGAATATCTGTAATAGAAAAGTCACCTTCAGCGAAGGTGCTCTACTCGTGTTACATCTTAGCCTATAGAAAAGTCACTGTGAAAGTATGTTGAGATGTTTTAGTTTGGGTCAAGGATAGATTTCATTTATAAAAAAAAAAAGGGGGTGACAGCATTAACATTGTTTTGCAGCAAAGCTTATATAGTGACATTTAAGGCATTTAAATTGGACAAATTCAAGGGGAAGGGGATCATCAACAACTAATTCTTGTCATCTCATTTTTCGTTTATCATTTCAGGCAGATGATTATTTCTGCCCATGAGGAACAGTTAGCAACAATTACCTCCCTTTGTAAACAGGAAATGAAGCTGTTGCTTGGGGCCAAGGCAGGGCAAAGAGTGAGTACAAGGGCAGATAATTCTGGAGCAAACTGACATACTGTAAATTCCTAATTAAACGCGTGGAATTAATATCCGCGTAAAATCGCGAGAAGCCCATCACACGAATTTTAAAATCTCACTTTTAATTTTCAAACATATGTAAACTACATGAAACTATGATAAAATTTTGGCATTCGCGATTTTATGTTCTGGCGATTTGATGGAAAACCATTGAATTGCAGAATTAAGTACTCGCGTAAAATAAGGAATCTACAGTATTTGGAATACAAATGATGATAAAACATTTTAGTTATTAAACGCTTGTAAATAAATGATTGGAGATTGTGTTAAGAGCAAAAGAAAAGAACACATGTACAGTAAAGCTTGATTAAAGACTTAAATTATAGCAAAGTCCTAGACACATCAGAATTTACCTTGCTTTATCCTAATTTGTCAAATCCATATAATGAATTCGTTATTATAGGGATTTTGCAGTAGTAAGAATATTTTCTTCACATTGCTCATGGACGTATTAGAATGATATGAAATACCTACTTGGAATTGTCAGATTGTAAATTGAAAGATTTGTGTAGATTAAAAGAATGAAAGTGAATTAAATATTGTTAAACTTTTTAAAAAAATCTGTTATTAGAAATAAATTTATTATTCTTCAGCACCAAAAAATTCAATTTTTTGATCCATAGATATTTTATATCCTAGTTAGTTATAAAATGATATTTGAAATGGTAATTTTTAAGAATTTTGATAGGAACCACATAAAAAATTTAATATATTTGTGAATTCACTACATTTTCGTACTAAAAGAGTTTTACTGCATGCAAGTAATGAGGAAGTTGTTGATTTATCAGGGATATTGACCATAAATTGTACGTTGACAACTTCCAGTGAACGAGATCAGGGTGAAGGGAACTGTATTTGACCGAGAAATGATACGGCTCTCTGTGATCGGAGTTTGATTTTTCTATTGACTTCTGAAAGCTTGACATTTTAATGATCTGTCTATCCCCACTTCCTTTTACTTACTATCGAGTGGATATTGGACGAGATCTCTCATGTCATGCACAGAGGAAAGCCGCAATTATCGTGGGATTAGACATATTGTCCATTTCTCTCAATCCATTAATTTCATAATCATAATCACACAGTGGACATGTTTATAGTGATAGTTATGAGAGATTTCACATAAAAAAGGCATTTTTATCACTTATGTGGGTACAGGAATTCAAGTTTGCCTTGTGGAATCAAGGCTACAGCTTCAGTGTCTGGTAGGCTAGTACACCATCGGTCATGCTGTTACATTAAAGTCAAAGAATTCAAAACTATCTATGAGGCCTGGTGTATCTTTTCTCATTTCTTACATCTTTTGTCTACTCTATTTTAGATTCTTTGGTTTAAATACTGAATGTCGCGTCCAAATCAGACAGTCTGGCTGACCTCTTGACATGCATACTGGTTTTACCTCAAATTGTGTTCAAGGATCTGACACTTTTGTGATAGACTAATCCACCATTTTTATGTAAATAGAATTTACTGTTATCTTCAGACAATGGAATGTATAACCAAATCAAAACATTGTTTTAGACTAAGATTTTGCCAGATTTTATAAGTACAATTCAGTATTCATGTAAGTCTCATCTTAAGAGCTAGGCAATGGTCATTTCTACTCATCATTCGTTAATTGTAAACCTATCTTGTTCATGTTCCTTGATGAGAATGAACTAAAAAATTTTAGTGTGCATACATGTATATGCCTTTTTGCCTCACTTTTGCAAATTTTCCCAAAACGATTTCATTAGCGTGTGGAGTGTCTTAACTATGATTACCTAATGGTCATAAAAACTTTTCTCAGTTTTCTTTTCTTCTAAAAAATTGATTTAACAAAATTCCTGAACATAGCCCTCGCACCCTCCCCCCCCCCCCCCCCCCCCCGGCCCGGAAAACAACCCCACCCCCCCCCCCACCCCCCAGAAAAAAATTCCTGGATCCACGCATGTACTATATAGTTTTTTGAAAGAGGAACTCTTGTATGGTTTTTTTTTTTTCACCAAATATAGGGGATGGTCATTGTTTTAATAATTTTGACTTTAGAAATTAATATTTGACAGATCTTTTAATATTGTGATATTTTTAAAGATTTACTCATTTTTTGACAATGTGTGGTATCTTTAACTTTGCAGTGAACATATTTTTTGTAGAATGACAGCGAGTACATTAGAAAAATCAGCCACATTTTGACTCAGAAACTCAAGGCCATTCAGATCCTACAAGACAAGATAGAACACTACCAGTCATCGACCGTCTCTTACTGAGAACGAGGCTCCAGGACTGGTCCAGGATCACCCACTTACAGCTCGTCTATAGGCTCGTCTGTGATTGTTTAAAACACGGGACAGTGACGTGTACTTTACTGCAGTGCCGTAGAACATTTATTAAATTTCTGAAATGTTTCATGAGCGTATTTGCAGAAGAAATATATCCATTGTGATTGTAATATTATCGTAATTCCGTCCAACAATTTCATAAAACATAGTATTTCTAATGGGAGAAGTTTTTTTTAATTTTTGTAATGAGCATCTGAGGAATTGACGTTTTCTTCCGTCATAAATCTGCAAGCTCCTACAAATAAATTGGGAGAAGTCAAGAAGAGGTCTAAACTCACAGCTGTACACTCTCCACAGGCAGCCAACCAACTTCCTCTTTTTTTCTGAAACAAATGATGAGCCACACGGAAATGTGTTTTGATATTGAAAATAATGCAGTGAAATTGTAATCAATATTTACGGCTCGTCAACTGCTACATGCTGACATTTGATCACAGTCACAGTAGCTAGTCTAGTAGATGAAACCCGCCCTATCATTTACATGACAATGTATTAACGAGGATGGAAAAAGGGAATATTTGTATTTTTTTTTTACCTAAAGATGGTCATTTGGTCAGACCATTTTCGGATGTTTTTCAGTTGCTTAACTTTTGAAAGCTCACTCATCGGTCTTTACATGTACCAGACGGGAAGTGAACTTCATTAGTGTCCATACTGCTTCCTGTAAAACATACCGGGAACGCCCCTACTGGACTGAATGTCGCGTTCTGGAAATGTTTCTTCTTACGAGAAGCCTTATTATACTAGTTCACTATATGGTGGTAATGGGGGGGGGGGGGGGGGGGTTGTCACACTGTACTGAGCTAGATATGATAAGGTCAAATGTATACAAGTGGACTTGCTCCAGTCACCTGACTTCGTTCATAAAAATATATATATTAAAATATATGGTGAGCCACATAATCATATATTAGAACCATTTTAACACGAGCTTGGGCTTTGGGTAGTTGTGTCAAACAGCAATGTGACGTAAGCTTGTCTATTTCATTGTAGGCCACTCAGTCATGGCTCTTTCAAATCAACAAGATTTGTCTGGCTTTTGATCTAGATCTACGCAATTTGTGTATATTTCATGTGAAACCAGCGTCATTCTTGACTTTTTTTATGCAAGAAAAAGATAGTTACATCCATCCGAAAGTCCAAGGTCTTGTTAAAATGGTTCTAGCACTTAGTAAAGCTTTTTAAGTGTGTAGACCAATATTTTGGAGAAAGGGTTTATTTTCTTTTGTATCTGGTCACGTGATATAATCGCGTTTGGATGGTCTCCGTTTCATACAGTGTTCCTTGTTACGTTAATTACATTGTTTAGTTTTGTGTTAATGAAATTTATTTATAATATATAACTTTATTTATTTACATTTGTCAATATCTCAGTATTTCATGAGAAGAAATTAAATAATGACAATTTTGTATGAATTTGTTAATTATTTTTGCCGTGATTTATTTACCATAGTTTTATTTTGATTTATTATGCTACTGATATCTTATTGGTTTAGACACAATTTATAATTCGTTTTATTATACTTTCATGTTAAATACTGAACTCTGATTGGTTGAGACGCAGTTCATAATCCGTTCTATTACCCTCAGCGTTAGCAACGCACTTTGCAACGGGTAACATTAAAGATTGTTACATGCGCGAAAATTATGCGCGTACGGTTTGCCGTAGAATTTACGTTATTCCTATGTAAAAGCATTTAAGTTCTCTTTAAAATTAAGACATTCAGTATAACAAAATAAATAGTGCCTGTTTGGTAGGATAACAGTTGAAATTGACACCCCGAGAAAACCATTGTCAACCGACGCTTCGCGGAGATTGACAATGGTTTTCTCGGGGTGTCAATTTCAACTGTTACCCTCCCAAAAAGGCACTATTTATATACTATTACTCTCAGCGTTAGCAACAGACTTGGCAGTTAGCAACTGGTAGCACTATATACATTTTTAAGAAAATTTTACTGCTATTATATAGGAATAACGTGAATTCTACAAAGAACCGTACGCGCATAATTTTCGCGCATGTAACAATTTGTTATGTTACCCGTTGCTAAGTGCGTTGCTAACGCTGAGGGTAATAGAACGGATTATGAACTGCGTCTCAACCAATCAGATTTCAGTATTTAACATGAAAGTATAACAAAAAAAATTATTACATGCGCGTAAATTATGCTCGTACGATTCGCAGTAGATTTCAAGTCATTTCCCAAAGAAGTCAGTAAAGTTTTCTTTTAAAATTATTAATAAGTCATTCAGTATATTAAAACTAATAGTGCCTGTTTGAGAGGACAATAGTTGAAACTGACATCCCCGAGAAAACCATTGTCAACCGACGCGAAGCCTCCCAAACAGGCATTATTTATATATTGTTCATGAACATGGTTTTGTTTGCATGTACATTTCACGCAGTTTTTGCAACGCATGCATTAGTTCTTCCTGACCAATCGGCTGGACAATGACTGTTCATTTTCATTCACACGTTCATTTATTTTTCAACAGAACAATTAGACTGATCTAGAATAAACATGAAATAAAGCATTCTTGAATGAAAGTCAAACGAGAGATCACAATCCGTTTCTTAATGGGGAAACAATCCAAATAGTTTTGAAAAAGTAAAATTTAATTTATTCAGCACTGTAGATGAACTTGCACAAGCTTTTTATCAAATGAATATCTTGAAACCAAAGCGATCACCAGTAAGTGCGGCACACCGCTGATAAAGAGGCATTAAACTGGTTCGAACCATAAACCGCAGTGTCCGTAAGGAAGAACAAGCAACATTCTCAGTTTTCCTTTGAAATAAAACGAAAACCCTTCTGATACTGTAGAAGTTTGTCTGGAGCCTGACAATCCCATAAAGTAACTTAAATGGCCATTTCATTGGTGACTTCATGTATCGAAAGACAAAATGAGAGGTAGACGACTCAAGATGACCTCATGTTGTTAAAAAAGAGGAACAAATGTGTCCATTGCGGGCAGTGGATGTTGACCCTGGCCGACTACGATCTCTGGTGATTACTGGTCATCTCCCCCAGGTAAGACGTCCAATAAATGATCCCGTTCATCCACGATACGCAAATTGGTTACTTATTAATTCCACGGCTTTTGGCACTTGTCAGATTTCGCTCGGAGAAAAATATATTTTGGTGCCCATTGTTTTTTTTCTAAATTAACGTGTAAAACCGCACATTTATTTTCAGACGTATACCATTAAACCGCCATAAACCGGAGGAATGATACCGGTATCTTATCAATAATGGATAGCAAATTGCCAAGATTGGCTGCAGGACATGATGTTTTATACATCCACTGATGTATTCAATAAGTATTAACATGACATACCGAGTTGGTGTCTCCACTGTATCATAATTGAAAATCTTTCTTAATAAAAGCAGTGAATACTTTATATTAGCGTTTCCTATGAAAAGTTTAATTAAAACTGATCCCAGACTCTCCACACTTTTTTTTAAAAAGACGAATTAAGTCCATCTTATTTTTATCTAAGGTTACCGTAGCAAATTGTCAGAAGTATCTTTATTAAGTTTGGTAACTGATTCTTCGTGTTCACAGATATTCCATCCTCACAATGTCAGGGGTCCTTAGTCCACTCGTGTCCGTGGGACCCCTGATAAACTTAATTGGTCAGGGGTCCCACGGCCACAAGTGGACTCAGGACCCCTGACATTGTGAGGATGCAGCTATTCTGACTGCCCTGCATATGTATTCTCTATAATATCTTATCAGAAACAATTCACACTTTTCTCTTTATACATTGCTCTGTCGTAAATAAGTTGTGCACATACATGTATCTATCAAACTTAGGCAATTTTCTTTTGAATCTTTGTAGAACTCTTCCTTATTTAAAGCCAAGCGACAATCAATAAAACTGTACAACAAGACAGATAGAGCAACCTAAATAAATCTTCTTGAAAAGAAAAGCAGAACATAACATACAAATTTTTGAAGTTTTCATTTACTAAATATTGCCAGTAGTTCATAGCTAGCTGAATCATATCTAAACTTATCTTTAAAATAGCCAGGTCAACACATCACATTTATAGCAAAACATTTCAACGGGCAACCAGATCGTACCAATAACAAAAATACAGCCAAATTAATAAATCATGTTTTTACAAAAATAGTCCGCTTGGGAATATATGATAGCCACATTACAAAGGTTGCTATTTAGATTATCAGAAAGTCATTCCGAAGTTAATAAGTTTCTATAGATAACTAATTATATACATAAACCAAAGCTAGATGAATAATCATTTACTATGGCGAGATCTAACCATTGTTAAATTAACATTTCTTCTGTATCAACGGGTAACTTTATAACAGACCTTGGGGAAAAAGTCAAGAAAATAATTTTTTTGCAGCCATTCTTCAAAATACTAGGGCTTTGACTTTCATAATTCTCTTAATGAGATAGGTAGGATAATAACGACGTTCTACAGTTGATTAAAATGATGTTAATGATAGTTAAACTTGCTTATCACGTAAAATTTTGGAGTCTTTTTACTCACATATTAAGATGCTGATAGTTAATATAAACTAATGATTATAGAAAATATTACTTTGAGAGGTAAAATTTCTTACGGCACGGATCAGCAATGTTCTCATAATTCTAAAATGGAAAACAATCTACCTACTGTATATATATTCAGAATGCGTTACCTGAAATTAGGACAGAAAAACCTTTTTCATCCAATCACTAATATCTATATACGTTCTATAAGTGATGTTTTTATTCTTACTTGTTAAATGTATATTTCTTGAACTGAGATATTATCGATCAATGCATTACTACTGGACGGGTTATTTCTTTGAAGTGCATTGGATATTTTAATAATAAGTTTATGTATCGTGTTCACTACTATCAATTCCTCCACTTTTCGTGTTGGAGTTCCTATATATTGCAATTGGAAATCACAAACTTCCTAAATGAGAAAGATTGACCATAGACAAGATAATCAAACGAAAGTACAAGCTTTACCAGGGACATAGTAACGGGATTGATTTGAATTTATGTAGCATTTCATTTAAAATTTACTAGTGGATAAAGTATTATGGTTAATCGAAGGTTATAAATAAATCTAGACCTCCCAATTTATTGATAACTTAGACTTGATCAGTGGGCAGATTTCAATTACAAGTATGATAGTCAGAATTGATTTATAGTTGTATGCCTTGGCAATATCTTGTGGGTTGATAAGAACTACAACATTCTCCAGCCGGAGTAACTGACACACTCAATTGTAAGTGCGATTCTCTGCCATTTTTGAAGCCTCTCTCCTGGTATCCGAAAGACCCCTACCCTGTCTACATTACAATGGCGATCAGTGTTGAGATATAACTGGAACAAGTATCAATGTCGATTTAGCTGCAATGATTCGCAGCCTACACCATGCTCAATTTTCGGTATCAGCGTATATTGTTTGAATTTTAATTGACAGAACTTCAGAAAACATCAAGGCCTATAAACTACGATGGATTGTCAAATACTCAAGTCGTGTTGCAGTAGCTGAATTATTTAAAAAATCAAATCATGTAGAAGTTAACTTATTTCTGACATAAATGTGTATCACATCTGTCGGAATCCGCGTTGAAATTATACATGTATAATATATATCGTAACTGTATAAGTTAAAACACAACAACACATTCAATCATACTGTAGCTGACTAGTCAGGTCAAGAAAAATAGTGTTTGCAGTTCCTCGACCAACCTTAGATAATTGAATTCCGACCCAAAATAGAACCGACAGACATGTATTTTGCCGTAAGTACAAATGATCATGTTTGGTTTCACTTTAAGAAATATCTGTGATGAGATTATTTGAAACGTCTAAGGAAGGGCTGCAAAACTGACCAAGTTTGAAAGTGATAATAAAATGTTAAATACATACTGTATATGAACTGAAACAAACCGTTTTTTCATATTGACCTCACGGCCTGACATAGACGTCTGAAACGTCCACGATTTACATAGATAGGATGGTGGCCCGCATCATCAGCACCTGCACCCCCCCCCCCCCTCCAACAAAGGTTTCCCGGCATTCCCGCATGTTCTGTTGCCGTCCTATCATCCTGAGCTATTCCGGGACAGATAGTCGTTATCTCTCACATTCTAGATTCAAGAGTATATCCTTCAAATTATTCTGTGTTTTTCGTCGAAAATGGATGAACATCTTTCGACTAACGAAAGTACTAGTCTTCCGAGTTATCTGAAATTCAGCGACAACTACGCTCACTCCATCATTTCTCTGGGTGTGGTTTTCCTGATCGGTGCTCTGGGGAACATTGCGTTCTTCGTCACTCTACTGTGCAGCAAGAACCGGAAGTCCCCGACAAACTTCTTCCTGTTACATTTGTCGTCTGCTGATCTGCTGGTTATGTTCGTTATTCCTGTAGGGGAGATGATCCACAACGCTACCATCGCATGGCTAGGTGGGAACTTCCTTTGCAAGCTGTACCACTTCCTGTGGAACTTTGGGCAGTACGTCACCACCTTCCTCCTGTGCTGTATCAGCATTGACCGGTACCTGGCTTTTGTGTTTCCACTGAGGTCTCTCACCCAGTCTCCTCGCACTCGCTCCTTCATGGCTTCCACCGCCTGGGTCCTCAGTGCTATCCTGAGCGCCCCCGAGGTAAGCGTTTCTTACACGTCACAATGATGTACCCAGAGTTCTCGCCACAGCTTAATTTTGAATGTTAGATTGTGATGTTACATTGCAATGACGAGAACTATAAAAATTGGTACTTGGCTTGCACTGGTCATTGACCAACATAGCAAGCTTTCCCCCGGGGAAATCTGTACTTAAGCCAACAATACAACTTTTTTGTTTGTTAACAAGTTTTAATTTTCAACTTAGCCAATAATCATTAATTGTTAATCTAATTAAACTTAATTTTTTATACGGATACATTTGTAAGAGAAAGCATTATGATATTTAAGATATTTAATGTACAATCTTTGCTCCTTTGGACATTAGAACAACACACTATATCAGTGTCATAATGTTGGTAAAAGGGCAACGAATGGACTGCTAGCGGAAATCTTTATTGCATTGTAATGGTAATTTCTACATTATACATGTTTTACAGTGAATGGACCTCATTTAGAACTTTAATATATGTGTGCTACATGTAAAGATGACGTTCCACTTCGTTTTATTTAATTGTACCTCAAATATTTCAAATCAAACAACATTGCCACTGCTATATCTATTAAAAAACCAATTCTAAATGCACTTCATTTATTTCCAATTAAATCCGCCTGTCTATGTTTAGTATTAACTGATATGGGTTTTTTTTAATTTACACTCTGTTTTAAACTGGGTGCTAGTTTATCCTTGGTGGGGTATTTGTCAGATTTTATTGTAATCTTACCTTTAGTTCTTTATGTCTGTTCTATCCACCATGTTGCAGTGCTGCAGTTTGTTATGCTTTAAGTTCATGGTGACTGAGTATTATGGTGACTAGTTTTATAACAATCAAAAACGCCAAGGAGCAAAGAAAAATAGAGAGGCAAACGTTCACATACTAAAATTAGAAACGAGAATGCTCGCTCAAAGACATGTTTTAAAAGTGCTTAAAAAACCAAAAAATGGCTCTATAATTTTTAAGATTCTGTTCCATACTTTGAACGAATAAAATAGGAATGTATTTTAAATTTCCGACAAATGCATTGTAACAAACACGGCAGATCGACAGGTATGAGAATCGTATTTTTATGGATCTATGTGGTGTACAGCAGTAATTACTAAGAGCGTAATTCTTACAGCTAATAACGTGTTGAATAATAGTGCATCGATTTAATATATATATATAGGTTGCTGATAAAAAAAACCCAATTAATTCAGATATTCCGACTTAATGGTAAATGTAACAGGAGATGAAGTTTAATTTTACGATGTACAATGCACCAGCAGTTGCAGTACGTATATTAGTTTATATTTTTGTAGCGATAATTGTAATTTTGATATCAATGATAAATCAGCTATAGGATGGTCTTGTGCGTGAAATAAATTGATATCAGTAACAATTAATGATACGTTATTCGAATTCTCTTAAAACAAAAATGTCAGGATTATAAATAAATGTCATAATGATAAAAAAAAAGATGCGATGTGAGATCTGGTGAGAGAGAAAGAATGGTATGCCAATACATAAACGATGGATGTGTTCCGAATGTCAAGTCTTTCGTAATTTTACAAATTTTACAACCATTCAAGATCTGTAGAGTAACGTCACTGTTTTGATTGATGACAAAACATGCATTCTCATTAAGAGGTGTCACTGTTCATCAGTCAAGGCAGCCTTAAATCTTAACCAAAAAACGGAGACGATGTTTTATTATTAAAAAAAACCCACAAACTATTGCTTTTTTTGCAAACATCAAAGAAACCATCTGACAATGAAAAGGTTGGCCCAGCGATTCGATAGGAACTATGGGTAAAATCTTTAAAATCAACATGTTATTCGTTAAGAACCTGCCGTACATGTGTCTCCTACACTCTGAGATGTTAATAAAACATAGAAGACGAACTTGCAATGCAAGTCTTGCATCAATACAAGTGATTTCTTGATATATGGATACTATTATAAGTACTATAAATGTTATGATTTATTCTGACGCACTAATGCGCAACTTCCGATTTATCCGCTCACGTGAAGACAGTTTTTAATTGAATGCTACGACGTCAAAAATAAACAATTCCATGCTTATGTTTTCGTACATTTCTTAATAAGTTTAATTATGTTTCTTTAAATATTTTTTTTAAAACTAGCGCAAAGAGCGAATGCATATGGCGATAGATAAAATACATGTAGTTACACAAAGATACTAGTAAGGCGTGGTGCTGTAAGTTGGTATTATTCTTATTTATATTGTATCGCGCACAAAAAATATAAATCAATGTAAGTTTTTAGAAAAATGTTTACTGTATGTACAATTTTTTTACCAACTACAATATCCTCCTCTTAAGGGGATAGAAAATCAGTTTCTTTGTCGGCACTGACGAATTAAAATCTGCTCCTTTTAGATATAAAGTTAATTCTATCGAAGATCTGGTATTATAGATGTGGCTTGAGAGTATGCCACTGAACAAAAGCTTGGGAAAATTGTTAAAGAATCTTAGTATGTAAATGATTTATTTTGCATTTTTTTCATTGTAATTTCTCAACTTCCTTTTATCTTTTAAATAATTATTTGTGGCTTTTTTCTCGTGATACGCGATTTATTATCGATTATTTTAAGGTCAGTGTGAGTAATCCAAACAGAACAACGAACGAACGAGTAAACCGTCTTACATACGAACAAGTTAACCGTCTTACATACGAACGAGTTAACCGTCTTACATACGAACAAGTTAACCGTCTTACATACGAACGAGTTAACCGTCTTACATACGAACGAGTTAACCGTCTTACATACGAACGAGTGAACCGTCTTACATACGAACGAGTTAACCGTCTTACATACGAACAAGTTAACCGTCTTACATACGAACGAGTTAACCGTCTTACGTACGAACGAGTTAACCGTCTTACATACGAACAAGTTAACCAACTTACATACGAACGAGTTAACCGTCTTACACACGAACGAGTTAACCGTCTTACATACGAACAAGTTAACCGTCTTACATACGAACGAGTTAACCGTCTTACATACGAACGAGTTAACCGTCTTACAAACGAACAAGTAAACCGTCTTATGTACGAACAAGTAAACAGTCTTACGTACGAACGAGTTAACCATCTTACGTACGAACGAGTTAACCGTCTTACGTACGAACGAATTAACCGTCTTACTTACGAACAAGTTAACCAACTTACATACGAACGAGTTAACCGTCTTACATACGAACGAGTTAACCGTCTTACATACGAACGAGTTAACCGTCTTACATACGAACAAGTTAACCAACTTACATACGAACAAGTTAACCGTCTTACATACGAACGAGTTAACCGTCTTACATACGAACGAGTTAACCGTCTTACTAGCGAGCGAGTTAACCGTCATACGTACGAACAAGTTAACCGTCTTACGTACGAACGAGTTAACCGTCTTACAAACGAACAAGTAAACCGTCTTATGTACGAACAAGTAAACAGTCTTACGTACGAACGAGTTAACCATCTTACGTACGAACGAGTTAACCGTCTTACGTACGAACGAATTAACCGTCTTACGAGCGAACGAGTTAACCGTCATACGTACGAACGAGTTAACCGTCTTACGTACGAACGAATTAACCGTCTTACGTACGAACGAGTTAACCGTCTTACGTACGAACGAATTAACCGTCTTATGTACGAACGAGTTAACCGTCTTACTGACGAACGAGTTAACCGTCTTACTTACGAACGAGTTAACCGTCTTACTGACGAACGAGTTAACCGTCTTACTTACGAACGAGTTAACCGTCTTACGTACGAACGAGTTAACCGTCTTACGAACGAACAAGTTAACCGTCTTACGTACGAACGAGTTAACCGTCTTACTTACGAACGAGTTAACCGTCTTACGTACGAACGAGTTAACCGTCTTACGAACGAACAAGTTAACCGTCATACGTACCGTCTTACGTACGAACGAGTTAACCGTCTTACGTACGAACCGTCTTACGTACGAACGAGTTAACTGTCTTACGAACGAACGAGTTAACTGTCTTACGAACGAACGAGTTAACCGTCTTACGTACGAACGAGTTAACCGTCTTACGTACGAACAAGTTAACCGTCTTACGTACGAACGAGTTAACCGTCTTACGTACAAACGAGTTAACCGTCTTCACTCGTTCAAGGAAGGTATTAAGCCAAGATTACTTTCGTCTGCGAGTATTTTTTAATTGACCCTCTTACATACCTCGAAATATGTGCACATGCATCCAGCCTGTGTGTTAACGTTATCAAATACGCTTAGGTACACTGTAATGTTTATTTATTGCTTGAATAAATCGTTACATAAACAGGTTGACACATTTATCTTAATCATTTTTGTTTGAATCATGTAACATGAATAATTTTAAACAGTAAGAAAGAGAGGGCGACATAAGAGGCTTGAAATAAAATATGTTCACCCTACCGAACCAGACGTAATATGATAGACCACGACCATTGTTCGATCATTTTTAGAACCATTCCCATATTATTGAATTCGTAATTGTATATATCCGCCACTGTATTTTGCCTGTCAACTTTAACGTATGTTAATTGCTATATGCAGAACTTTTCTCCGCAGCATGTCTTGCCGTGAATTTTATTACATGAGATACATCAAGTTCTGTAAAGTCAAAGGAAGTGAGTATTGTCATAAACTGATTTCCCGACGTCTGTTAGACTGTCTGGTAATAAAGTCTGCACTAGGTGCAGGGATGCGGTAAAGACATGGTGAAGTTTGTCATCACCTCAATGCTTCCAAAGAACTCAACCCCAGACAGTGGGTTGGTCCGGAATTTGTATACAGGAAAGAATTTGTTTAACAGGTCAGGGGTCAAGGTCATACTTAGTACTGCTGCTGGTCTTATTTTGGCCGATTAAAAATCGTAGTGGTGCTCTGCGCATGTTACAGGTCCCCTTCCGCCGAACCATTCTAGCCTTGCTATATCTTTGTACACTTGAAATTCTGGCATAACAGAGGCTAAAAACCACGTGATATTTGACGAAAATGTTGCTGAGAACCTTGCGTTATTTTTAGATATCGTATACGTAGTATCGGTCATCCTTATCGCTGCCTTGGTCGCGTTTAACTTGTAAACAAGCTCCGACGACACGCTGTTAACCTCACTGTCCTCGTACAACACGACTTTATAGTTCAGTGGCGCACCGCCTGCCTCTCGCCGAACAAAAGGAATATCAAACTTGTACTCCAAGAAGTTGGACCGCAGCCATGATGGATGGATTGGTCCACAGTCCAGCTCGCGGCCGATCTCCATCAAAACCGGATGTTTGTCTTCAGGCCACGCCTCCCACGGGGGTCTCATCAGCTCCGCGGGGGGATCGGTGCTGGTGTCTACAAAATGAGTGATAAAGCTTGGTCACATTCCTTATGTTACACCTTTTCCCACTCATATACGCAAACAAGAGAATAGACCCGGAATGCGTACATATCACTAAGACTATGGTTGAAAGAGGGAGGAGTTATCATGATATCTGTGCCTGTGAAAAAAAGGTTTAGATTTTAATTTACAGAAGGTAAATTATTTTCAAGTCACTAAGTATTTATCCTGTGTAGATGATGATGATGATGATGATGATGATGATGATGATGATGATGATGATGATGATGATGATGATGATGATAAACATCATCATCATGAAGAAAAGAGAGAGAGAAAGTTAGAGAAATCAGTGCACATCTTGGGAAAATGCATCAGGACAGAAACACTACGTTGACTTACATTTAACCATTTCGCGCACGTTGGTGATTGGTAGAGGAATTATTACCCACCATGCATGATATGTCCCTCTTATGACATCATCACTTGTCGTCACATGATCCCAGAAGAATGCCACACAAAGTAATCGCCACATACCCCCGAAGGTCATACTGAAACCTACATATACATAAAATCTATCGAGACAACTGCACTGAATTGCAAGCAAACTTTATCATAAAATAAATTTTGACTGATTAAAGTGATTGGTAATAATGTGTGATTGATATTCTGATAGGTTTATCTACTTCCGGTTACCGACATATTTGACGCGTATAAACGGGATGAAGAGGCTCTCGGCACATCGTAGTGTGAATTACGTATTTAGTATTCCGAACGGATTTGTTACACCATTAAAAAGATGGTACAAAATTCCTTCGAATCTCTGCACTACTCACCTGTTTGCTGGAATGGAACCCAGGTACACACTGATCATTCACTGAGATAAAGCGCCTTATCTCTTCTGCCCCGCGACTTGTTACTATTTGCCCTTTATAAAAGGCAGGCACCTGTGTGTGTTCGGAACCTCTCATAAAAACCTAACTTAAATCTATCTCATTTCACCTGGAGCTTTTTGTCTCATCAACCAATTGAATGTGATACACCCTCCACACTATGATTCGTTATAGAAATGTATGTGGAGAGGTTTGGTATACTTTGATCTGTTATATCAATCCGAAGTGAACAAGTCAAACCGATTAGCTCAGTAGATTTTACATTGACAGTTATAATGCGTTCTTTACCAATAATGATATCAGAGAACAAAACTTGTGGTAGCCATTTATGATGTGCTTGTCTATCTCTTGACATAAAAGGGTTTTATGGATTTTAACAAAGTATGCCGTAAAGATTATCGTTTAAAAGAATGCATACAAGTTAATTTTACTTTGTTTGAATGCCTTATTAGTCCCCTACCGGTTTTCACCGGAGGGGACTATAGCTTTCCTCTGCGTCCGTCAGTCCGTCCTTCCGTCCGTCTGTCTGTCCCACTTCAGTTTTCCACACTTTTTTTCTTTATGCGTTTGAGGAATAATATGAAATTTGCTGAACAGCTTCAAAATGTCAAACTACAGATCAAGTTTACACTTTTGTAGCGTCTGGTTGACATATTTTCGAGAAAAATAATTTTTTATATTCCAATTTTTTAATGTTCGTGTTCGATATTCTGCATAACAGTGCATTGTTTTCACAATTTCCACAAACCGGTAGGGGACGTGTAGTGCTTATGCAATACTCTCAGAATGCTTGTTTGATTGGTTATATGGAACAATATGTAAGGAACTTAGTATACACAACACGACAAATGAATTGATCGATCTAGATTTCCAACTTTTTAAAAAATAATACATGTAATGAGATATGATTTTGCATTGCCTTTCTTTCATGTTTTAACATCCATGAATAAGTGAATATTTTTTTTACTGTGTCACCATACCTGCCTCTATCCATGCCACCTATTGCCCCTGAACAAAAAAGACAAAATATAATCAAAATTCAAACCAAAAGAGATTTTAATTTAAGGATTTAAATTTTTATTGGATAATTTTCCGCATGTAATTAGAATCTGGACCCTGATTTGGGTATAATGTTGCTTTCTGTCAATATGACAATTGAGCGACCGGGCCGCCATATGATTCTTGTCATATCCGATAATAGTAAAAGACATAGCCTACACTTAATTTAATGTCAAACAAACATTAAGCATTTCTTATAAATCGATAGTTTCCTGGTAAATATGAACTGTTGATGGTGTTGGCCCAGAGCATCAATGTTTACAATCAAATTGGTGCAATTTTGGTACTATTTCGGTACTATGTCGATACTATTTCGGGTACTATGTCAATACTATTTCAACTCTGTGATAATACTATTACGGTACAAGTATGTTATATTGAAAAGGACAGACTCTATTGGTTAAAAGAATGTGTGCGGGTGGGTGTAAATACAGGAAATTTTGCTGCAGCTGCTTAGCAAAAAAAAAACAACCCGTAGACATGTGGAATACATGAATAATATTGAATTTTAATCAATTACGAATGTTGGAGATGAGATCTTTGTCATTTTTCCTTTTCCTGGTTTTGATTGAGCAAAAACATTTGGAGTTTTGAATAACTTCTTTGCCGAACCTAAGAGTTTATTGGCCCATGCTTGTCTGTTCGTGACATGAATATGATCACGTCCATTTCCTGTCACATACATGTGATGGCGGCCATGTCGGTGAGAAATCGGCATTGGGGTTTCTAACCTCCAGGAGCTACTTCCCTGGCGTTACTATACGAATTTTTGAAAATACACACACATGGGTAATCGATTGAAATGGAAGCGAATGGAAAACTCCAAAATTTCTTTGTTGACTCTTCATCTATTCGGAGAAATTAATATTTCCCGGAAATTAAAAATTATTATACGTATCGGAAAATATGACATCTTTTCTACTCTTGGAGGTACTGTCATGTTGTAAAGTTTGGATTTACCAGGTGGTAATAAATACAAAAATAAATTTTGTACGAATTACCACCCGGTATATTCAAAATTTACTAATTTTGAATTTACCTGGTAAACTTACAAATTTTGAATTTACCGGCAGTAAATACAAAATTTGTATTTTTTGCAATTACTGCGACCCGGTATAAATCTAAAATTTACAACATGGCAATACTCAAGACACCTTGTATTTAAACCTGACAAGCTAGATGGGGCTTTTCAACGGGAAAATCTATTTTCCCATTATTAAATTAACATCGTTTGAACCCCTATACTTTATAAACAACGCGTATTTAAGTATAAATGTGACGTGAAAATAATTTGGGACATCCTATAAATTACAAAAATACAATATTTTGTTTGGTGTGACGAAGTCGCGATCAAGAGGCGTCTAATTAACTACTGTGGAAAAAGCGGGAGATGAGATGCATGGTCAAATGACCATTATAATAGAAAATATTATATCGAGCACGACATAGGCGTCATCGTACGTAAGCTTGTAATATACTTGATAAGTAATTGTGTTTTGTTATAATATCATAGTATGACAACGAGGACAACAAAGGTTTATAGCAGAAGCATATAGTATACGCACTGTTTTCGTGTCTTTGAGTTTGTTTCCATATTTTTAACTGTGTCTGGATAAGTCGGTTGAAATGGAGCATGAAGTTTGTGTACAGATAATTAAACAAAACCCATTCCTCGCAATCCGCCCATCCCGACAGACGTTAACGTCACTCTCGTTACAGACGAGACTTCATCGACATTACCAAGACAGGAACTAAATACTTACCCACCTCTCTCAAATAGTTCCCAGTAGAATTATTTTAACAATACAAGACAACTATTTACTCAATCCATCTCCTAAGGCGTCAGGGTGAAGGGGGGGGGGGGGGGGGGGAGTGGGGTTAAACGACAATTCTTGCTTAACGCGATTCCTTTGGTGGATTTCATCAGAGCTTCATCGATGAATCAAAACTGTTAAGATAAAAGGCCATGTCTTGAATTTTTTTAATAACAAAAAAAAATCTGAATAACTCGGTGATTTTCTAAAGCCGTTGCTTTATGAATAAGCAGTAAGAACTAATTCTTTTAAAGGCAATTTCAACATGCATAAGAAATAGATCCGGAGTCGATGTTCCTTCTAGACATTCCGGTTATAAAATTCTTTATGGAAATATTTTCCCGCTTCTTTCCGACTGAAGGATTTTTTTTCAATGGCAATAAAACATTACTTGAAATTTATCTGTGTGTATTGAACTCAGGCTTCCAAAAAGCCTTCCTTGCTTACATTAAAAAAGATTCTCAGAATTCCACTGCTTCTAATATCGATAAATCTTGAAAAGGGACACCGGAAGTAATGCTTCCCGTCATACTTAGCGGTAGAATTTTCCTCTGTTCGGTCGTTTTTGATTGGTCGCTGAAAACGTTCAAATTTTGTAGGCGATAAGAATCTTACAATTTTAATGCCAACTCTTGGTCTGATATAAACAAATTATTTCAATATTTTTTACGTTTGGTTTCATTTTACATTTCAACACACTCTGTAATAAATGGCATGTTTTCTTTTTACAATAATTTTTCTCCCCTTTTTCTCCCAGGAGGAGCAGCAGACCAGTAACGATGTTAGATTTCAGGTTAGGTTGGGGGAAGGGGGGGGGCTGCTTTAAATGAGAGAGGGTATCGTTTTGCAATTGATAAGCTCATAAGTTACGAGTTCTTTTAAAAATCCAGTTTATTCTGATAACTTTTTAATCATAATCCCCAGCAACCAGGAAGAAATTTTACGAAGTACACGTCACTGTAATATTTTTTGCTTATTAGGATATGTCGTACATACAATCTTTACAATCTGGAAACTCCACGGGGAGAAGGTCAGTCATTCGATGGTATAATGTGAATTTACCAACATACATGTACAAATACATGTAAAATATATTGAAAAACAGAAAATTGTCAATTAAGAAGGGCCCAATCGTTGTATTGATGATACATCTGTAGCTCACGCGTTTCTAATAGTTGGATAATATAAAGTCTGAAGTTTACTAATCAGAAAAAGACACAAACAGGTTTAAAGAGCGTGTTGATTTACAGAAACTTTAAGATACGTGCACAGATACAGCGTGTGACACAGATCTATGACGCTCACGATTACTAATAAAACCAAAGTACCCCCCCCCCCCCACCCCCGGCGTTTTCCAACTGTTTAAATGAAAGTCTGAGAGTCGCGTGATCTGTTTAAATGTAAAGAGACTGATTTCAGAGTTACATGACTTTTGATTGTACATAAAGTCCATGTTCGTATTTTTTTTTTAAAATCCGCGATACCACGTGTCCATACATTTAAACAGATCATGCGACTCTCAGACTTTCATTTAAACAGTTGGAAAACGGCGGGGTGGGGGGGGGGCACTTTGGTTTTATTAGTAATCGTGAGCATCATAGATTTGATGACATTCAAGAGTACGTAAATTCGTCGATAATAATCCTAATATGTAAATGGTGTGACCGTTGGACCGAGCGCAGATTTAACACAGTGCAGTTTGATTTTGTAGAACAAAATTTATTTGAAACGCACGCAGTAGGATCCGCCTGGTTGCCAACTCAAATCATTAGCCAAAGTTTAACTAAACGTCGCGTGCTCAGTCTACATTATGACGTCATGTTTCAGACGTAAAACGTACCAATCTCTCACCAGAGGGCGTATTACGCTGTGCTTCAACACCTTTATTAGTGAAGCTTGCGGAACGCGCCCTCTGGTGAGAGATTGAAAACGTACACGTTTTGTCTTCGGAAATAGCCGTAGAGAGTTACCTTTTTCCGAACTTTTTATTATTTCTTTTTTCATTGTTTATCAACTTAATTCATATAATTCATATAATTCATATATTCGCGCTAATAAAATTGAATACCTTATTCAGTATCTAAAAGATCAGTTCCTTAATGTTTTTATTTTCCATCTGATAAATTGATAAGACATGCATAGAACTAGTCGTGTTTCTTGATTGAAGCACTATTGAAACTTATCTTGTGTCATCTTTCATTTCCTTTAATTCAAATTACCTTCTTTTGAAACACTGGAACATTCGAATCGAGTTTAGGGGCAATAAACATCGATAAGTACCAGTCAGTCAATGGTCGAACTAACACTTCAAAAACAAAATGGCGCCTAGGGCTGGAAGAATTTTTTTTTTTGGCCTTAGTACCCCTGATTCAATTTTTATTTTTCACTGATCTTCTCATATATACGTGTTACCATTAATCCTCGCTTCGCTGCGCTCGGTAATATGTAAACGGTGTGACCGTTGGACCGAGCTCAGACTTAACACAGTGCAGTTTGATTTTTGTAGTACAAAATTTATTTGAAACGCACACAGTACTAGGATCCGCCAGCATGGTTGCCTACTCAAGTAATTCGTCAAAGTTAAACTAAACGTCGCATGCTCAGTCTGCATTATGACGTCATATTTCAGACGTAAAACGTTCAAGTTTTGTCTTCGGAAATAGCCGAAGCGAGTTACGTGATTCCGAATCTTTTTTTTATTTCTTCTTTCATTGCTTATCAATTTAATTCATATGAATGCCAATGTAATAAAATTGAATACTTCATTCAGAACCAACTTTTGCTATGACGTATGTGTGTACATGTATAACTGATTGAATGTTGCCTACGTCATTGTAAGATAAACGTCAAAAACGTTCGATCCGTCTGACGTTACGTTTGACTTTCATACAATTTGACGTCATTTTTAAAACTAAATACAAAAAATATAAATTATAAGCAATGAATTCCATATTGAATTTTTGGGGGAGGGTGTAAATCTTTTTATTTTGTGGTTTTATTTTTCTCTTTTCTTTTCGGTTTTTTTTTTATCGATTCTCTTCTTTTTTGGTTTTTTTGGTTTGTTTGTTTTTTTGGGTTTTTTTATCTTCTCTATTCCATTCATTGTTTACATGTACTGATGGCCTTTAACCGAGGTAATTAAATCAGAATCTTCAAATCTTCACCTATTGGACTTCCGATGCCATGCAATTAGAATATCAAAGAGAAAATTATTTTATTACACCTTAACATAACGACCGTAAGCTCACCCTTCCCAACCCTCCAAGTGACACACTTCTCCTTTTTTCATCAAAAAGAGCGATTCTACATCACACTCTCAAATAATGAAAATGATTCTGTCACCGTTATCATAATTGTAATGACAAGAAGTGATTAATTAGTTTAAACAATTGTAAAGAGAACTAGAAATATAAAGCTCAATCTACGGATATTTCATTACTGTTCCCATTTATAGTTTAAAACTTGATATATGTGGATACAATCACGACCACTGACCGTTGATTAAATACATGTACATAAAATGCCCTTGCGTTACTAGATTGAGCTGATACATATATAAACAGCTGCCCGGGAAATCATCAATACATACGTACGATTCACCACAGCGAGAAGAGAAATCCCGGATTGCAGCGTGGAGCATTGATTGCGTACAGCACGGCTCCATTCACTAGGCCGGTCACTGGAATAACGCCGCCAAATTCTTACACTCAGCATCGCTTTCCAGTTATATAAAACTGCGGATTATTTAAAGAGTTTTAAAAAGTTTAAAAAAAGTTTTACTTAAAAATTTTGGTTCTTTATGAAATCCTTAAAGTCTGTTAGAAATAAAAATTTTTATTATCCGCTTGGATATCAGAGGAACATCGCAGATGAATTCCGACGCGGATGCGGATACTACAATTCGATTCAACCAAAGTTCCCTCTACGAAGATGTGTATTCTACAGCCCCAAATGACGGCGTCCTTCTAATGAAATTTACCTGTGAAAATGGTTTCGATGAATTTCAGAAAAACGGTTCCTGTCAGAACAACACCACGGAAATGTTGCCGATGGACCTGGTGTTCACAGACGAAAACATGGTCACTATCGTGGCCTACACGTGCATGTTCATCGTGGCGGCGTGCGGGAACCTGACCGTGTTCATCACGCTGTTCAGGAACCGTAACATCAAATCACGCGTGAATCAGTTCATCTTCCACCTGTCCATCGCCGACCTGGTGGTCACCTTCATCATGCTACCCCTAGAGATCATCTGGAACATCACGGTGGCCTGGAAGGCTGGGGACCCCGCCTGTAGGATCCTCATGTTTTTCCGCATTCTGGGATTGTACCTGTCGTCTTTCATCCTGGTTACCATTAGTTTGGACAGGTACTTTGCCATTGTTCACCCCCTTAGTCTGAACGATGCGGACAAGCGGGGCCGGATCATGCTGATTCTGGCCTGGTGTTTTAGCATTGTAGCCAGCATTCCACAAGTAAGTTTTCCTTAACCCCAATTTTTTTACACAAATCAAATCCAATTAAAGCAAAGTCGGAAAAAGTAAAACCATCAATCTTAAAAAGGTATCGAAAAGTCTTACTTAAATTATAGATTCTAGTCAACATTTCAATTGGTACATATAAATTTACCTGAACCCTTAAAATCCAGAAATCTAATCTAATTAATACAATAACAGATTTGTTTAATTTTTAAAATTATAGAATTAGATTTTGTCTTTAAGAGAGCTAGTTGGGTGTAGTTTTATAACTAATCTCCTTTATGTGAAGAGGACTGTATAAAGATATAGGAAAATATTCAAATTTTGAATCGAAAATATTTGGATTTTTCTTTCTTTACTTATAGATAGTTTGTGCTCAAAATTGCATATCAAAACTTTTTTTAAAAATTAAAATTTTAAACCCTATCTGATTAGTATTTTCTTGACCATCCGGCCTGCTTATCATAAAGATTTGAGCAGTAAAAAGCTATTGTTAAAGAACTCTTTCGAGTTAAAGTAATTTACCTGTACAGAGAAAAAAGTTTATCACTTCTCTTAATAATGATGCGATTCATTCCAAATTATATACGGTATAATGAAACACTATAGGGTTTTCTAAATTTTGACCATTAATATTGAGAATTATTCATAAATCCGTTAAGATACTTTCCGCTGGGACAATTCCATGCTTATAATTGCAATTAGAGTACACTCAAGTGTCCAGCATGTCTGATCAACAGTGATAATCGGCAAAATAAGTATCAAATTAAAAAGATGAGATGGCTTAGTGATGGTCAACGCTGAGGTCAGATGGCTGAAGGAGGCTGGCTTAGATGACAAATAAACCATCAGATCTTCCTGAATTTTAAGATAAAAATAGTTAAGCTATAAATAATAATGTAGTCAAGAAAAATTCCATAGATTTTTCATTTTAGAATTAGGAACTTTCCTAAAATTTAAAATGGAGTTCTTCTTTTAAAGGAGATCAATAAGGTCTAATAATTGCCACGACCATCGAGCCCCCTTAATGATGGTCAACGCTACCGTCCGAACATGAGGTTTGCCAGTTATGAACTACACTACAGGCACGTAGCATCGTTTTTGAAAGTGGGGGGGCCAGACTCTTCCAAAAACTCTTGACAAGCAAAAAAAAAAAGGAAATTTACACTTTTCCAAAATCTTCAAAATCCTAATCCGGGGGGGGGGGGGGGGTAGTGTAGTATATAACTTCAATTTCACTCCTAATTTCCTTATTTTCATATCAATTTTTACATACTCCCAAAAAAGTGGGGGGGGGGGGGGCAACTCCATGATAATTCAATTTTTTATATGAAAATTTTAAAAAATTTGTTGCTGCGAGAAAAAGTACATTTCAGGCAATATAGCCCCCTTGGACAATATATATTGCCCTGTTGTATATATCGCATTGGGTAATATTTCATCCCCCGGAGACTAACAAAAACAGTATTGATATCTACCCTAGTTAATATATTTTAGTAAAAGGCCCATCGAGCAGATCTTATATCTATCGACAAAATACATATGTGCAAACAAATCATAACGGACTAACAAGCGTTACTCATTTTGTATGCACATACCGCTGCAGTTATGAATCTTTTCTCAATAGAACTAAATAATGATTCAAAGTTTGAAATCCTAACTTTTTCACATATGATACATGAAACTGGATGTCATGTCCATCTTCTAATTGACAAATTAATTCTGATAACGAAAGCCTCAACGTCCTTCTATGGTCGTATAAATAACGGTAACCATAGGAAATTCGCCTTGATTATAATAATGAATATTGTTATTGTTCTCTCAAAATTGGGTTAGCTACTGCTGACCATTCTTCAAGCAAAGAAAAGGTCAACAATATACCTTGTATACTAGTACATTTACTTACATGTACACGTATCTGTGAGTTCATAACGATTAGTCAAAAGAATTAAGGGAGCAGCATAGAAAAAAAATGCAAAAAGGGATAAAAGAAATATCATAACAATTAATAGTAAAAATTATAATCATATTTTAAAAAAGATTTAACCGATTTGGATAATATCTAATAAGTATGTAACTGCAGAAAACAATTCATTAATAATATAAGTACATGTATAAGTATCATTGCTCTTTTACAATTTTTCGACTCAAATATAGATATAATGCAGCATTTCTTCCCATGAAAATACTGGTTATCTTGGTGAGCAACATGTATTTTTACGAGACATTGTTCACACAATATTTTTTTTTTTTTTTGCATAATGTGTTAAACTAAAAAAAAAATATCTTGGGGAAAATTATTGCATCTAGAAATTAAGGCGTTGACATCAGATAAATTCCTGTGTAGAGGACTCGGATTAAAATTAAAACTTGGATGTTTTTGAACGGCATCAGCTGTGATTTATTCTAGCTTTTTCTCTCTGCTGTCTCTCCGGTAGCAGTGGTGATGCTTTCATCTAGTTTTTAACGTTGTAACAATGTACTTTAGTCTTTATTTTCTCATTACGTCGTGTAAAACAAGCTTGGGTTGCCGGTGTAATAGAAATAGTCTCCGTTGATGCCATTTCTACAAGTTCCAGAAATCACGGTGTAGGGCTAAACCACGGCCACACTATTGGTAATTCACGGGTACTTTGTCCGGAAAACAGCGCCGATTTTTGCAGAATCTCTGACTGCTCCGGGGTGTTTTGTTTTTTTTAACTGCATGGATTCTTATAACAACAAAAACACCCCGAACTCGGTGTGACTTTCAGTTCTGACACTGGAAGCTTAGAAGCTTCCTCAACACGTCGGTGGACGTTTTCATACAAGTCCGGCCGTCACAATAAACGTGTTCTGCACGGCTATTACCTGATCGCGGGGCTTGTAAAGCATCGACATTGATTCCTTATAATCACACCATTAGTGCTGTTGTTATGGTCGTAGAATTCATACTGCGTTTTGATAATTTACATGTAATTCTCTTTTAGAGACTTAAAATAAGCAAATTCCGATAAAGTACACCTCTAACAAAATCTACATTTCTGATGGAACGTGAATTTGAATGTTGACTGAATTCTATGGTTTGCTAAATTTTCATTTTTATCCAAGCACGTCCACGTTATTTTTAATAGATTTAAATACTAGATAAATACCCTTCTAAAGCAAGCTGACATTTTTTCTAAATCATCTTTATGCTCATCAATATATCCAGGTATCTATAAATATTTACAGAATATCAGTATCCTTTTTATCGTAAACACGCTCTTTGCAACGATTTTGATATCTGGGGAAAACTGAGTTTTCGGGTGATTAGCCGAGTCGAAGTGCTTTACCCCAGTGGTTCAATTTTCGTGTATCTATGATTTCCTGTCTAATAAAACTAGAAGCGGATGATTTACTCAGACATATTGACTGACAGATGAATAGAAACAATTTTATCTTTATGCTTTATTATTCTACTGTTATAGCATGTTTGTTACCGAGCTATCAAATCCAATGGTTTTGAAGGTATATAAATCATATAAATAAAAAACCGTATGTTTCTGTCATAAAAAGTCAGAAACCAAATAAATGACCGGATGTAAATAGATTTCAACATCATATCGATGATGAACGACGCTTTTTTTTGTTAGCATTTTTCTATCCAGTTTAAACACATATTGACTGTTTAACTTGCTAATTTATAGCTTCTGAGTCGTAGATTCATTGTGTCCTGTCAACAGAGATCAGTCATTTGTGGATCAAACACAAAGTCCGTAGACCGTATCACATGGTCTTTACCGAAACCAAATCACTTCCGGTTAAGAATTTCAATCACCTTCGATAGGATCATTGTCGCTTAGGTAATATGCGAATTCGCTGCGGCCATTAATTCCATGCTTTGGAACTGTGTTATAAACTCAATCTTCTGAATTTAAGACCTATGATTTGTTAAGTCGAAGCTGGATTCATTTCATGTAGCGTTTACATAAAACCTCATCTCCCGGCAGAAAACGGATATTGAAATTACCCCAAAATATTGTTTTTGATCGCTTCATTTCCAATGAACTGTAGAGAACTTTTATGGGTAATATATCGGTTATGTAGAATGAAAAGGTGTCATATATCGTACATACACGTGTGTTACATCAGCAATAGTATAGGTACGTTTATGCCTAAAAAATATCAATTATTTTAGAATTTGATTTGGCATAATTTTTCAAAAATATAATGCTTTAACAAAACGGTATATAGAGTGCGCCACGAAATGTAACCTGCATTAAATTGTATTTTTATGAAACTGTAGTGCAAGGCAGACATACAAGTAAAATGAATTAGTTGTATTTTACAACACAGTGTACATGTATCTCCAACTGCAGTAATAGTACATGCCCCTTTTTCAAGTACCTTCTGTTCAGGCGTTCAGGCGGGTGAGGCTTCGCATTGATTTTTGTCTCTAAGATGAGTTCTGATTTATTCTTTATGTCAGTAATTTCTGTTCCTTTGTCTTTAATTCCCATCGCCGTAATGAAAAAACTTGGGTGAAACAACTATAAAAAGGTGCCCTGTTATTAATAAGAAACATCTAGCCTTATTGTCTTAGCTAAAGATGCGTACCTTTTTATCCTCTGTACTTCGTGTTTTGTGAAATAAGTGCCAGCCAGTTCTTCAAATCAAGACTGTATTACACAATATATGTATTTTTTGCTTGTTTTGTTTTGTTTTCTCGTCTATTAATGTTAGTATTTTTGAATTCAACCTTTTGGGTTTTTTTTAATAAAATATAAATCTAATGACAAACATTTAAAAAAAATTTGGAGGTGGTTGCAGAACACAGAGACGGTATGACCTCTGGTGACCTTTGAACCCTTGACCTTGATCTCTGTCTGACCACTGTCTTCCAGACCTAAAGTCTTTTTCTTTCATGTCAAAACCTGTCATATCTACACGTCTGGTCGAAGCAAATGTAAATGTTGACCTTTTGTTACGCACGCCAAATCCCCCGCAACGGATATTTTTGTTCGACCGTCGTAATTCATCTAGGGCTTGAGGAAAGTTGTATGTTTCTGATGGTTCCATTGATTAAGAGCTACTAGTTTTGTCATCACTCTACAAGAGAAATATACACTGACCCCTGTTGACCAGTGATTTGGCATGTCATGGGTAACACGGCCGGGAACCAGTTTTGCCTTCGGCAACTTATGAAGAGTAGTGATATTACACAACAGTTCTGAACATGAATAGACAACCTTGGCTGAGTGACCGTCTGAAATATTGAATGATGCAAGACAAGGATTAATGTATCTGTAAAGTCATGTCTCTTGCATACGATTGTCGCCATCCTATCCTTTCTCTTTGGTTGAAGTGGCTCATGAAGCAGATGATTAAAGAATACATGGCAACCAGTTCATATTAGGTACTGAGTCTCTCAGGTTTGGATCTGCATGGTCAAATAATGTAAACTTTGCCAAGTCGAAAATGATAAAACTTTTCCGTAAAACGTTTGCACAAGTTTGACCTGACCTTTACAAATGACCTTCAATTAATTAGGCAATTCTGCCAGTTACTGATTTTGACCATTCCATTGTCGTCAGTACCAGCTAACCAATACCTGACAAAATAGATATGGTCAGTCAGCCCAGGGATAGCCTATGAATAGACCTTTGACCTTTGTCTTTGATTTGGATTTATCCATTACATACACCTATGATTTATATGCCGTATACTTTACATGTAGAAAATATACCCTTTTGTGTGAAGTAAAGGTGTTGATGGACAGGTTTTATTATAACCTTGAGCATACACTTTTAAAAACTTACGAAAAAAACATCAGGAAACGTATGACGGTAAATGTAAAACTTTAGAAGAAACTCGGAACGGCAGGTCATATATCACTTCGGCGTCGTAAGACTGTCTTAGCCCTTACTTAAATTAAATATATGTATGTCAGCTCTGACCCCGACAAGCGAAACCCTAATCAGTTATCTCTGACAAGGTCAAATGTTTTAAAATGACTACGCTGGCACAACCTTCAAAAGATCTTAATTAGTCGAAGATAATTACGAGACAGGTTAAAACAAATGAATCCGTTACCATCCCGAGGGATTCTACGGCTCCAGAAGCAATGTACTCCAAAACCATGGCAAGAGCGCCTCAGCGAACAACGGAGAGAGGTGAGGGCTTGCCAAGCTAATAAACCTAATGAAAAATGTAATAAAATCTTTTTAAAACTAGCAGCTTTTATTACCCGGATGTTTTATGGGGTAGTAAACACTGCATGGCGGATAATTATGATGTCGTTGTTTTGATGCTGTGTATGAAGTTTAGCGGATTTTTGGCTGTTAGTTTTGAAAGTTATCCATCATAGACGTGTCTGACTTCATACAATGTTATGACACATTTTAATGTTAATGTAATGATTCGGCGGTTGGTTTCGACTTTTATACATATAAAGTGAATCTCCAGCGGGGAGTTATAAGATACAAGTGATAGACAGCCATTGACGTTTACTCCTGTCCTGAGCAGACGAGATCAAAATGACCATTCATGGAACCAATTCACGGGCCTTCAATCTAGTTAAAGGGTCTCTAAATTGATTACCATGACTAAGATGAAATCCATCGCTCGGCAACAAATTGACAACCATTCTCATTCAAATGCAACTCTAAAATTTGTATAATCTCCTGGCTATCAAGACCGAGATTGGTTGGCTGGAGAATATGCAGAATATAACGGGGTTTTGGTGAGAGTGGTTATGGTGTAAAGGTATCACACCGGTAATTGTTTTCACTATATAGCACTATAGAGGGGAAAAATTCTTAAAAATCATTTTGTATTTCTCATGACAAAATATTCGGAGGAAATATTATCTGTTACCTATCTCATCAGCTAACACCATAAAAAGGGCAAGTGATACGGCATTTTCTCAAAATGTCTAGCTCCAAACAGGTCTACCCTCAAAACCACGTGTTTTCCATTTGTATGTAAACAGACTGCACACTCCCCAGGAAGCTGCTGCATGTGCCCTGAAAGAAGTAGTCCCTGTGAAAAAAGATCACCACCTAACAAAATACATGAAATATCCTACTCAGTGGTACAAAAATTTTTAAAACTGAGTAAAGGAAAATGTAAAAATGAAGTCAAGGAAAAAAATAATTCTGAAGTATATATGAACTACAATTGGTAGCAGTTGTCTGATGGGGCACCTACAGGACACCGTCAACGCTGACCGTTTCCTCTCTTATCTTATCTCATCCTTTTTTGCAACCTCCCTTTTAAAAACAATAGCCGGGATTCATTTATTGTTTACTGTGTGACATGACGCACCATTGATGTTCATCAAATTCAAACTGAAGTCAGGAAATAATTCCTTTCTGCATTTACGGTCAAATTTCTGCTTTCTTTCGTTTCATGATTTGTGAAGCTACTTCATCATTATAGCCTTAAATGTCTGTGTAAATTCCTTCTATCTTCTGCTTTAATATCATAAAACTTTCATCAAAAAAACCATCAAAGAATTCAAATACTCATTTTTTTCGCATCTTTAAAAACTTGAGTCAATTCTTCTTAACATTACTACAATTTTAAAGCACCTATATTGTCAAAATGACTTAAAATTGTGTCTGTTGTTTATTTAAAATTGAAATAATTGGAAAGCTGATGGTGAATTTTAATTTTATTTTTTTATTCTAGGATAGTTTTTTAGCCTCCACCGTTGGATTCTGGCATTAGAAAGTAATTGATGTATACAGTACCTAACTTTTTTCCGCTAAGATTATGCAATGTGTGAGGTGTTGAAGGCTCTCAGATATATCTATTAGGCCTTAAGATGCCAGTTTTTACGTTATTAATGTACGAATTGTTGTGAAAAGCTTTTCTGTTATAAAGACCACCGATGAGGAATTTTAAAACCTCGCTCACTCTTTTAATTATTGAAGAGGGCTGTGTTAAAAATGACTGCAGGTATTACTCAAGCTACGGGTCCTCCTCTGATATTAATGCAATCTAGTATTCACAAAATTAAATGAATTTTAATGTCTAATTACCTGTATAAATTCTCCATTTTTTTAGTTGATATGTTGTCTTATCTCCATTGATGGGCTTTCTGTTTCTGTCCTTTTCAAAATAAAATAGTTGACTTTGATACATGTAATTGTATGAGTAAAAATAAAAATTCAACAAAACTTTGAGTTTCTCTAAAATGTTCTGAAGTTTTTAAACTGTTTCACTTCATTTTGTGTATTTTGGAAGAAATTCAAAATAAAAATTGCTATTCTTAAATTTACGGCGGATTAACGAAGGGCGCAGTATTCGTAACATGAAGAGTGAACGGTTTCTCTTGTATTTGTCGGGGTCAAATTACTTACTTTGGAAGCGGAATGAAATATAACAGACATTATACTTGATTACAGTAGAGGGGGAGGATATGAGTTTTAGAAAATGTAGGTAACACAAAGAAATATCTTTATCACTTATGATACCAATGACAGCGTCATCAACGTAATAAACTCTTTCTGAGAATCGACATTGATTGCAAATTTATTGAACACGTGTTTTCTCTCTTTTGATAACAAGCAATACCTGTACAATCTGTCCAAAGACATGATCCGTCTGTCCGTCTGTCTGTCCGCCCGCCCGTCTTTGGATTGGATTTTCCGTTGTATTATAAGGAGTGTTTATCGTAAACGTCTCCTCCCCGGTAAGCATACCCCATGTAATACGCCAATCAGAGATACATTACAATCTTGTTTGTCGGAGTAGATTAGATGAGGCTAGTTAAGCATCCATTTCTCAGCGAAACCCCTGCCACTCGATTCTCTGGAGTTAAGATGGCAAATAATACTTATTAGATGTGTTGGCCTTGCTGGTTAAGATAAATTCACCGATTGAAGCCATGTCTTGTTATCCAATTATGACGTCATTAACAAATATGTCAATTACCAAGATATCCAGCAATGCCAATTTTTCTATAAAAATTAACACAGCTTTCTAATTAATATACAAACAACTAAAGAAAATTAAATATTCCATAATCTTTTTAAGTCATAATTAACGCAATATTAAAATTGGCAGAATTGACTGTAGTACATCCAATGGCATACGTAATAACGCTCTAACCTGGGGGTTTTCCATAGCATTCAATCTACGTCAGACTCCCGAAATGAATGATAAAGAAATTTTAAAAATATTTTCAAATTGAAATAACGCACATTTTTTATCTTATAATGAGAGGAAGGGTGGTTGTTTTTAGAGTTAAATTTGCAAGATACATTGCGACTTTTCAATTGTTTATCTCCTTCAAAGATCTGTAAACTAAATGGGGGTGGAAACAATTACAATTCTAATTTCAACTTATATAAAAGATCATAAACCAATAACCAGGTCCCTTAATGCTTTATACTGTAACAAGGATTGTTTCACGAACCCAACACAGCGCGGAAACCTGATGTTTAAAAAAAATATCGAGGGATACATGTAAAACTAAGAAGTTGTGTATATAATTAATATTATATACATTTTATTACTCTGTTTTCTCTGATAGCCACGCAGTAGAAGGACGACTTACAAACTCTGTACAAATTTCAGAAGAAACAGTGTGAGGGTATTAGACAGGGATCACAGTGTGAGGGTATAAGACAGTTATCACATTGTGAGGGTATAAGACAGTTATCACATTGTGAGGGTATAAGACAGGGATCACAGTGTGAGGGTATTAGACAGGGATCACAAAGCAGCTGTTATAGTCTTTTGTTGTGATAGGTCAAGAACATCAGGCTTCTCTTAATCCCCCAGTATCTGGTCAGTGACTTAATCCCCCAGTATCTGGTCAGTGATGTTTACGTCGCCATGAAAAAACAATAAAGACGATGATTGATCCATGTGAACAGAGATTATGAATTCTGCTAAAAACTTTTCATATTTCATACCCGTAATTGAAATTTCGCATTATCTCAGAAACCCGCAAATAAAAATAATAATTTACAAGCAAACAATATCAACTGATCTAGGTTATCATATTTTTTCAATCTAGACAATCATATGACGACACTGTAATCTGATGCCTGACATCGTACTAAATGAAAAGAAAACAATCCACCGCTGCTATTTGGCTATCATCTTCAGGTTCATTACCTAATCACTGTGACGCGGCGCTAGTTTTAATTAATCGCACCACGTGACCGTCCTCTCGACCAGAGACCCGGATATTCAGTAATTACTTGCTGTTTCCCGGACCGTGTGGACGTTCCTGATTTCATCATTTGTCGAGACGTCACTACTGGAGGACAGCCTCGTTCTCCTTTCTCGTCTTAGTCATGTTAACGCTTGAAGAGTAGGTGAGAGCTTTATCTGTGCAATATCAATGAGTAGTGGTCGACGATAGAGGGGAGGAAAGCAACAGCTCATTTAGCGGGCATAATGAAAGTGCAATTCACTTTGGGTTCAAAAAGCGAGCCCAATATTTCATTATAGCTATTAAAGAGAGCGCGTATCTCTAACTTCTTGTTGGCGTGTGACTGCATGGGGACGATTGTGTAAACTGTCACGCGACTTTTATTTAAGTGAATGATGCCCGGATTAAAAAACCCACCTCTCTCCTAAACAGAAATTATCTCAATGCTTGTTCCTTTTCACACCAAAAAATCAACATCTTAATTTGTCGAAGATGCATCACGCAATGTCGAAGAAACCATCCTAGTATCTTAATCTAATTTAGTTTCCCAAGGAGATTTGTCCTTTTCAATTAGTGGATTGATTTATGGGCAGGGGTGATCACCGGGTGCTATAAAACAACAAACAAAAGGCACACGGACTAGTACAGTTAAACTTGGGTCTTCCGACTATAGGATCAGAGATCCAAGAAAAGTACTAGTCCACGTCATTATGTTAAGAGTATAAAAGTACTCCCAAGTCTGTTAATGAAGATAATTACCCATAGGAGATCTGACTTTGATGACCTTGGTTAAGCCACCCAAATTGAAAAAAAGTGGAAAAGATTCAGAACGATTTGCGCAGTGTTGTAGCCCTGGAGTTTAGAAGCTTGTACATCTACTACTTACTGGGTTATAAAACGCATTTTATTGCAGTAGTTCGCAACTTTTACGACACAAAAGGGGAAGTTTATGTTAAGTTAATGATCAGAACTTTAACTTCTGCAGTAGGCTCGACAAGAAGCACCAGAAGGGGAGAAGGCATGCTTGCATTTTTGGGTTTTTAGGGATCTAATTTGAAGTCGTAAAACGAGCGCCTAGAGGTGGACAACAAAGTCTTTAATTTTTGGTATAGGAACTCCTTTTTTACGACCAGTCTCTGACAGCGGTTCCTTCCCCCGGGTCGGCGGCCTAGACCGTCTTCTCGGAAGAATCCGGAAGCGAGGCGGATTACTCATTCAATAACATTCAAATACCGACATGCACTGAATTTTTTTGAAATAATTTTTTTGCGTTGGCGTCATGTGTTGTTTTAACAATAAGAAGGTCATTGACAAGACACCGATATGTCACCCTGGTAACCATTCAATCCAGGCCTCGCGGAGTGATGATTCCTTCTATGAGTGTTTTCTTGAAGCTTATTATCGCCTCCATCTTATGATTAACACGGCTGAAATTGGAGATGTCATTTTAACCATTGTTTTGATTATTCCTTGAAAACAACTATGTTTATAAAGACGACTGTTGTAAAAATCTTAAACGGACTTGGATGCGTAAATCAATATAATTATTAAAATGGCTTCGGTCCAATGTATGTATCTAAGTTTCTGATTCAATGAAGCAATACCGTATATGGTGCTGTAATGGTCTCGTTGTCTTTTATGACCACTTGGACATGGTACACGCTATTTTCATGGTGTAAAGGGGCGGGGGGCGGGGTAATTTGAGCCCATTTGCTTAAAAACACGGCACTTGCAAGGTTCAAAATATTCAGATGTGTATAATGTGAGATGGCTGGTAGATGTTGAGATACATGAGGACAATTGACTACTGGATGTAGATTTCTGTCTTTACGTCTTGACATTGAATGAAGACCGTTTAAGACTATGTAAAAGATTGACCTACATCTACACCAGTAGATAAAATCTCAGACCAGTCCAGTTGATTTTTACCTGGCTAGTCACAGTAAAACTGGCTTATATATTTTCTTATGATAAATAAATATGCTTCTGCCTTGTGTGATATTAGGAAGGAGTAAATAGTTTTATTGTGAGAACACTATATAACGCCAGGTGCCTGTGTGGCTAGTCTGTGTTGATTGGTCACGTGTGGAATGGCCAGCAGATAGAGACTGTTGACTTTGATCCGTTCAATATAGTGTAAAATGATATTTGTTCTTACGCTAATCTATAGACTTTCAACTTCCAGTCTTATTCCTAGATAGTGAGTAACCGGTACAATATGCAAATAACACGTGACTTCCGGTCTGGTCAGTAAAGGGCGGGTGACTACCAGCCTGACCGATACGCCTTTGTTTACAGTGTTTTTTCATCAAAATCTTAAATGCTTTCTCCGGTGATAGTTGATTTAATTTCAAACTAGATATCATAACATTATGAAGGTTTTTTTTTAATGTGTTATTTAATGATAGAATCTAAATAGATTTTTAAGCTCAGTGAGAGTTTTTTTCAATCTAGATTTGTAACATTTGATGGATGAACTTTTGATGACACATATCAATTCTTCCTATTGACATTCTTTGATAATTATTCACCATTACTTAAAAATTTCCAAAAATAATAACACACGTTAAACAACTATTCCACCACACTCCGATAAGCAGTAGTCGTACATCAATCATTCAGTTACCGGGGTACTCCATTTCTGGGCTGAGTCTAGGTCACCAGTAAAACAGAAAAAATACCTCGTTGGTAGATTTTTTTTTCTGAATCCCAAAGAGACATACTTATCTGCATCATTTACAGTATCTGAACCATAGCCATTAATTTTTCGAAACATTCGTTTCAGTGAAACAGAAAGACTCTTTAGAGCGGATCTCATTCCAAAAATAATCTCTGATCTTTCAAACACAAAGAGAAGTGATTTATAGCGCCGTGGTGAGGACTTCTCCGTAATGAGGATCAGTAAAAATAACTTGGACGATTCCTAATAAGAGATCTGATATTGTTCCCGATCCCGTTACGATTCCCTGCGACCATATCCTAATCCCTTTTCCCATTAACACCAGAAATCATTTTTCCTGTCTCAATTGAAAAGTATCTATCATTACGAAATATGATATCGTTGCTCCGAATTTCTGATGCTTGTCAGATTGTCAGATTTTTCTTGGATGTTTCAAAAAAATATTTTGAGAAGTGATTTTTGTTGTAGTGTTAATATCTGATTGACGGTTGGACTTTGTATACTATACACATGTATATATGTGAGTGATGATAATGTCACTGACCCGGACATCATTTTATCATAACAGGATCAAAAAGTGAAGATTTACATAAAAATGTAATTGGTTATTTCAGAATATTGTTAATAGCTTGTAATGGGGCTAATCATCCGAAATCAGAGGTTTTGGGGGATCATGTTTAACACAGGCATATAGGATGGATCCCCTGTAAATGTCTCTTTCGGCGAACCCAGGTTGTTTCATACATTATAAGCTTATCTTTTTTATGTTTATTCGGGCGAGGGATAATCTCTTAATTGCTGTTTCAATTAATCTTTCAGTGTTGTCACTATATAGCTTTGTTTGCATTGGTGTTTGTCTATATGATGAATGCATTCTGTCACCTTGTACACGCTTTTCCTCAGAGTACACGTGCCAGTTTTACAATAATTTTCCAACAATTTTCCAATAATTTGACAAATGAACAATTACCCCTGCCATCATTTTTGATGGTAACCGTTTTAAGTTTGATAAGTTGATACAGGAATACATGTTTTTACCGAGAACAATAGCCGAGGCGAAAGTCATGACATAAGAGTTTGTCAAACCGCCATGTTAAATCGCTGATAGTTTTGTGGGATTCAGCGATTGATACTGGTAAAAGAGTAAGATTTTAGGATAAAAAAAATGGAAATGCTGGTATTTTTATCTGGTCCTATAACCTTATCCGGGTATGGTTTGAATCTCTGACATAAAGCACCCAGCTTCCACTGATATTTGTAATGGAACATTAAGGTTTAGCTGTAAAAACCATACCAAATGGTATACATGCATACGATGTTATTTGTATCAGCGCTTCCGTTATCTAATATACAGATAAGAATCCGTTGCAGGGAATTACGGAAATACTAGAATTTCTTATTTTGCATATCAATATTTAATTCCGAACTTGTTTCCGGCGATAAGCCGAGATGTAGACATTGTACAAAAACTCCCCATCGGGACGAGCAATTGCCATTTACTGACAAAATGATTGGTATCACGCGCTAACTAGAATATATAGGACATTTTATGTAAATTCATCGAATGCAGATGAAATACAGGAATGGTGTGCATAAATGATACAGATATGTATTTTTTTTAAAGTATAAATATGTATAAAATCAAGTTGGCATTATTGCACCCGTCTGATGTGCAGCAGGTTTTTAAAAATAAAATATATCAAATGATACACTATTGCTTTAAGAATTTAAAACAAGTTTTGTTTTTTTAATCTCATCAGTCATAAATTGATCTTTAGAAGTTGTGTTAGATAAAAATTATTTTTAACAAATACACTTCACATAAAATATTTTCATGGGTAAATATTTTGCAGGTGAGATGAAGCACAAAAACAAAAAAATAATGATTTGTAAGTACTCTCTACACACTGACTTATTGTGTGACATGTACATAATATTTTACACTGTATTTATTTTGTACCTTGAATGTGTGTCAAAAAACCACTTTGGCATTGGGATAATTATCCTGTAGTGTTCTGTAATGCTTAGATAGTCTAAACTGTTCCTTTCTGTCAGTAAAACTCGGATATTATTGTCTACCCATTAAAAAAATAAAAACAAGTAACTTGTGGGATAAAAGCCTCGCCAGCAAATTGCTATAAATTCATAGAGAGGTTTTCTTAGATTTCTGTAACAGGTCTGCAGGCATGGTAAAAAAAAAAGGACAAGCATACATACATGAATTGCATCTTCAATCATATTTAAATATATTTTTAAGCAGGCCATATGAACTTTAATTCAGGTGTACCGAGATTTGAAAGTAAAAAAAAGAAAAGATCGATAGATAAAATTCGGATTATTGTCCGAAAACAACTATTGTTATAGATATTGGCTTAGCAAACTCACTATCTAATATGTGTACCAACCATAATGCCAAACAATTTTGCAGTGATGTTTTTATCACTGTCTATCATCACCAATGTAACCTCTATAGCCGCCACGTTAAACAATTGGGAAAATCTGATCCATGATTTATGCATGTCCTTGTATTTATCATTATAAATATGAAAAGTAATTGATAAAAGCCAAGTAATTGATAAATGCCTAATTATTTTATGCTATTTTAAAGATAGGAAATGTGAAATGACAATCCATATAGACAGAAACTAAGGACATGTAATTCGACGAGTTGACAGATTATTGGGTAAACAGCTGACATGTCGATAGTGTAACGAGTTGATATGGTGGTTGACAAGACGACAGTCTGACAAGTCAACGGGTAAATAGGTCAACGGTTCAACAATATGATTAATAATTCAAGCAAGTTCACGAGGAAAATACCCAGACAATTTGATTAGTGGAGAGGCTGACAGGTCGACATTTTGACAAGTCAAACGGTTGATAATTCAACGGTTTAATTAATCGAAGGGTTAAAATATGGACAGTTTGACAATTTGACCGAATAACATATTGAAAGCTTGACAACTTGACTGGACAACGGTTTGTTTAGTTGACAAATTTCCCATGGCGACGGTTTGGTTGACAACTTGACAGATTGACAAGTTTTCGGGGTATTTGACAAGTAAACAGTTTAATAAACCAACGAATTGGTTGACATATCGACAGTTTAGGCAGAAGGGCCGTCATGTGGACAGGAAATAGAAAGGTAGAGGGGAAGACGGGTATCCATCTCCACATTTCTCATGATGTCGCGAAAAAAAAAATCCTGTGTATCATGGTCAATAAGGTGTTTAGCTACTTTAAGGAAATCCTTATCGTCCAATACCAAATAGCATTTATTTATTTCTAATTAAAATACATTAACTTATTAATAAACATGCGCAGTCATACCAACCAGGTGATAACACGAATCAGCATGTAGAGGAGAAACGGACAAAATTCATTCGAAACATTACATTCTTAGTCTCTGTCAGGACTGTCTAGGATGTAGAGTCATAGATTATGAATAATAAGTATTTTGAAAGTTGTAAGTTTCTTCGTATTACTCGAGATTTACGACCTTGTGTTTTAATTTTTATTCTTCACAATCTACTTTTGTCTCATATCACCTAAGTGCAAGTGAAATGTACATAGTGATTCAAATATGTTTATGGTTTTGTTTGTAATCGTGTTTGAGGGTCATGGTATCAAACTGGAAAGATTTACGATTTTGTCGTTCTTTTGTAAAATGATGTACAGACTATATTTTTCTCGCATTATCACCGGTGGGAGATCCGTCTGCCCAGTGTGACATCAGTCTGCCCGGTGTGAGATCAGTCTGCCCAGTGTGACATCAGTCTGCCCGGTGTGAGATCAGTCTGCCCAGTGTGACATCAGTCTGCCCGGTGTGAGATCAGTCTGCCCAGTGTGACATCAGTCTGCCCGGTGTGAGATCAGTCTGCCCGGTGTGAGATCAGTCTGCCCGGTGTTTTATCAGTCTGCCCGGTGTGAGATCAGTCTGCCCGGTGTGAGATCAGTCTGCCCGGTGTGAGATCAGTCTGCCCGGTGTTTTATCAGTCTGCCCGGTGTGAGATCAGTCTGCCCGGTGTGAGATCAGTCTGCCCGGTGTGAGATCAGTCTGCCCGATGTGAGACAGCATGTGAGATCTTTCTGTCTTACACTGTGTATTGCTACGCCGCTTTTAAACGCAAACAAACCTTCTCTGCTGTACGGAAATGCAAAATTATGGATTGAGATTATCCATCAAGTAATTGTTTTGCTTAATTAATTACAATTTATCATAATTTTATTTGTAAAAAACTGCCGTATGCTCTAATTTTGACTTACACTATTTGAAGTACGCGGAGGGACAAATCGAAAGTGATCTTTTGAACGTTATAACAGAAAGTTTTCAGACATCATTTTTAACGTAAAATAATTTATGCCCATACATTGATCTTAACAATTACCAATAAAGCCTTTTCCATTAATAGACTTAAATCTTTTGTTCCATCTATGAACTGCAGCTTGTTAATTTTTTACCTTAAAAAACAACTAAAAAGTCATAGACGAAATAATGTCATTTATTAATGACGAATCAAAAACTTGTACAAATAAACCACATCACAAACAGGGAGATCCCTGACAAAGTCAGTACTTAAATTTTATTAAAATGACTTATGTAACACGTACTGTAGGATCTCCCTTATTAGTTAAAAACACCTGAAAAAATAATGTGTGGAAATTGATTATTCATTATATACCGGCACTCACGTGGGATAGTGAAATTCGACCTCGAGGCCAAGATTCACGACCGTGAATCTTGTCCCCTCTAAGAAAATTTACTATCCCACACTCGTAATAAAGAATAATTCTACTTGTCTTTTACCATTTTTTTCTTCAACTGAATTATAACGATAGGGAAAGTTGATTACATACAAAAAATTATTGAACAATCCTGATGACGTCTATTATTTCATAGTAGTTCATACTCAAATGATATTATAGATTTCTGTTCAATCTAGTTAAAGCCTATTATAGAAAAAAACCGTGTATCATCAAATGTGTAACTAACATTTAAGGTAAGGTTTGCGGCTTGCATTTTTTAGAGGTTGTACCAAAGTTACATACCATTTTGTTCACTATACTAAAGTCTTTTTTCTCATGAAATTCAAATGAATATTGCCCGTCCCGTTTTATAACTACAAAAGGTCAAAGTTCATGATTTCCAATTTTCATTTTGATGAAATGTAAACAATTTCGTGAAAATATGTACATTTTATATGTGACTATTATGGGGTTTATTTATGCTTAAAATGTTCGAAAATAATATCACTATTAATATCATGATTCACTTTTATTAATTTCTGATGAACTATCTAAAAATAGAATAAAATGCAACAAAAGTCTTAATTTTGGACTACTATTATGTAAACGAAAACATCTTATTTGAAACCTTTCCAAGTCCACCGATTTCAGGAAAAACGTATCTTAGAATATGTGTAATCTGATGTTTCTAAAACACTATTCAAAACCATTATGATGCGGATTTCGTTTTCGTTGAAATTGATAAAATGCTTGTGTCCTCTTATTTTTTCATTGAAACTAAAAAACCCCGCGAAAAAAAAAAACCTGAAATCAATTATGACGTAATATAAATTTTGACGTCATAACTGAAATAAAGGGTAGTTGGTGTTACGTCACAATGAAAATGTGTGAGTTATCTCCCTGTAACCGCAAACCTTACCTTAAAAACTTAACACACTTGTAATTAAAGACTAAATTCTGCGTCATATTTCTTGGTAAGGAGATTAAAGTAGTGCTATTAAATGAATAGCGACCATGACAAACCCTTAACTTAGTTAGAGCCTCATAATTCAATATCCAACCAATTGGCGGTTTTTGATGAAGTGTGATTTAGAATAATGTTATTCTTAGCTCTAATGTCATGTTAAGCCCACGGGTACCAATAATTCTACGTGAAGAATGGTTCAGTTCTGGATACCTCACATTACTATAAAAATCAGATGTAGTCTGCATTTAATGGTGATATATGATAGCTTTATTTAAGGACTATACCTACAGCAATAATAGCAAGATGATACTGTAATCTCTAGACTAATACAATTTCTTACTCATAAGATCTAATCTATCTGCCCCCTTTTTGCACTTGATTACATATCATCTTAGAACAATTTTACTCAGTCCTGAGAAAATTAAGTAAACTTTAGTTTTCTACAACAATAAATACAATCTAAAGAACCTGGTAATTTAGACCAATGATTTTCAGAATTGTCAGTCCTGATTGCGACCGAGAGAGAAATGACCACGGGCGGTCGACAACTGGACTTGAATGCCCCCTGTCAGGAATATTGATATGTATTGATCAAAGACACCGGAGTTTAGCCTTTCTATGTTCACGTACATTATTGAGATTTATAACAAATTTTAAATACATGTACTTCATATCGTTAAAAATGCATTCCAAAATTTTTGATACACTTGCTATAAATGATGCAGAATAAGATTAAATTTACAGCTTTTAAATTCATTATATGCAGTTGCGTAGGAACCAAATTGAAAGGGGGGGGGCTAGACTTATCAAAAATCTTGACAAGCAAAATAAAAAGGTCTTTGGTTATGGTTATGTATAACTTTGCACAAAACTAGCGCCCCCTCCCGTTTCCGACGCCTATGCGATGTTAAGAAATTTGTCCATTTAATCCCCCCCCCCCCCCCCCCCCCCGCTTTCAATGTATTTGTCAATGTATTTGTTTGGTGTGTCGATCGGTAGAGTATTGTCGGATCAATATCCATCAGGGATGGTTTAAACAAAGAAGATGGGCCATAATGATTTCGAAATTATGAAGTCAAAGGCCAAGGTCAATTGCATATCTAACTACTACCGACATAAGACGATAATGTCCGCTAAATATCATGAGATTCATTCGCGGAATAAACACCAACATCGACAGACTGGTGTCTACTACAAGGTATATGACCCTTAACAATTTTAAGGCCAAGAGGTTAAAGGTTAAGTTAAGAATCAAGGTACTTTGAACATAATATAATTATGTACTTGTTTAATTGTTCATTAGCATACTAGTACTTGGTTTGTATTTTGTTTGTGATGGCTTTTTTCGAAAGTTTCTTTGATTTTTTTAAAATTCCTTGAGAAAATTTAATCAGTGTGTATCGTGGTATGACCTGTTATACATGCCAGTTTTACTAAAGGTCCCAGAAGTCTAACTGTTTACGTAATTTGCAGCGGCGTTAAAGCATGCGTGCAGTTGAAAGCTGCTTTGCAAATATTCGCCTTTGCTGTTCGCCCACATTCTTCACACTTTCATTAGAAATCGTTTTATGACTACGCGCAGTGGTGTGCAGATAGTCAATATAATGTTTTATGAGACAGAAATTAGTTGAAATTATTTTTAAAATGTTTTATAAGCCAAAAGTCATAAAACGGACGCAGCGAGGAGGAGGGTGCCTACACGTGCGGATCGGCGTCATTTGACGGCAACGTTAGGGCACTAGCATCAACTACTTAAGTGTAAATAATTTAAACAGAAAAAAAACCTTGCAAAACATGCTAGCCCTCTAGTGAGGAAAAATATCATAGAGGTTTATGAATGTGTCAATTATTAACCAAAATAATGAAAGTTTGGTAAAAAGAAACTAAAATAACCCGTTTAGCCACAACATTGGAGTGGATTCTTAAGATTTTCTTGACTGTTTCGACTTGCTCAGGAGGAGAGTATCTGTTAGAAATCAAACCCAGTAAGTAATGGAGAAATCAGTAAAAAAAAAAGTTATCTTGAATAGGATCTGATGAAGATGAACCGTCTGTAATCTGGCTAGCAGAGCCTTATACTGGAGCAGGCAACCAAAACGGATCGACAGGCTTAGTGATATGGACAGCTGCTATTATTTTTGGTGATTGGCAATTCGGTAAACAAAATTTATCTGCCGTAACATCACCTCTGTGTGATGCAAAAATTCATCTTAAAGCTCCGATGACGCTAAGGGGCCACGAACCTTATGAATGAATCGACCGTGTGAATATGGTCACAGATCGACAGTTGTAACGAGTTGGTCATTTGCACATACATGTATATATACTTGGTCCCAGCATCAATTAACTATGTATTTCATCAATATCTACCCATTTATATGTATGCTGTTGGTAAATGGCGATTTTGTCTGTCCGTCTGACTGTGTCGCCTAGGTTACGATGCTCTCCGGTATATATCCAGAAGAAACATTTCTTTAAAAAAAAAAGGTCGTGTCGCAGATCAAACTAATTCATGCATCTGTTTATATACATTCTAACCTCTTGGGAACAAGTTCTTTACTGATCATTAAATAGCTGTAGAAGTGATCGCTCATCTCAAAAACTCTGTTTGACAGACACAATAGCCTCACCGGAAACCCACCGCAAGTCTCGTATTTTGAACATTTTGCTGAGCTTTTTCATTCTCATGAATAATCCTTACCCTTCCTGATCAAACGACTCCTATAAGCGTGTCATCATATTCAGTTACACGTTGCTGATGCTAATGCTTTTGCTACTGTTTAACTTACAAAATGGGGATCGTAATGGAGTTCTCGATAAAAGAATGTTGTCTTTTTTGGTCCGATATTTCTTGATGACAAATAATCGTACAAAAAATATATAACTTTAACAGTACTTTACGCATTCAAAATGTGTTCAAAGTACATGTATGTAAAAAATTGAACGGCAATTTACGAGCTCAGGAGAGTTTCGGCGCCCTGTGCATTTCTTACATTTGCAAAATGAGAGGATCACCTACATATATATATATATATATATATATATATATATATATATATATATATGTATATCAATCTACAATCACTTTAAGTTTCACGTCTTTACTTGTAACATTAATATACTAATCGAGGAGTTATTCTTCTAAAATTCATCTATTTCAAATAACATATAGCGCCTTCGATGTTTTATTGATACTAAATTAAGTGAAAATCGGACCAATCACAAAACTTGCAATTAATGCTTCTGCATGAATCTATAAAAATCACACGAATTGTTTCATAAACCAAATAAATCAGTGAGTTTGCCAACGGTAAGTAAGAAGTTTCGCTCATAGAATCAAAGTACTTGATGTACTCATGGGTGTTAAGCTTTCAATTCAATGAAAGACATATATCAATTTAAGACAGCTTTTCAAAAAATATGTAATAATTAATATATTTTCCGTTATATAACGCACACGTTGGATGCATTATATATCAACTCTACTCTACCTCTCTAATAGTCAAGTACCTAATAGTCAATGTCCAGAAATGTCGCGGGGGTATTAAGGAAGCATATGGCCAATATGCCGTCTTATTTTGACTGTTGTATTCAAAATCGTGAAATTAAATAATTATATTGAATAAGATCAAAAACTTAGTATCATCCTTTAAAATAGATGTCAGTGCAATAAAATCGGGTAGTACATCACTGCCACATTGGTGCATTATCACGTGACAACTATAAATAGCTTACGTATATTCCTTAACATAAAATGTGATAGAACAACACTACCCCGCGGTTTCCAAAATAAAATAAACATACGAAGTGAAGGCAAAACATCTCAGTTTAATCAAAACCGCTGCTAGAATCCTATGTTTTTCCTTATTAAAAAGTTATTCATCCGGTTCTCGTAAAACCTTCCCAACTTTTATAAAGTTTGCACGGAAAACGGCAAATTGCATTAAAACAACACACTACATGGGATTCTAGCAGCACTTTTCAATTTAAACATCGATCAAACTAACGATACGTATAAAATTTAAAGTTCAATATACACGGGGTAGTGTTGTTCTAGTCAGATTTTTATATCGTAAACAACGACAGAGGAAAGCCTGGCCAAGAAATAAAAGCAAATTTACATACCTTTTAGCGAATGATTGATAAAACTAACATCTCCCCCAGTATTCTTATGTTCAATTCTCAATAAATCACACCACAATACTTTATTAGAGTTCTTAGATTAGTTATATTTTGAATGTGTTTACCATGCTTTCCGATCAAATTCACACGACATTCAACTTTTAGTCATGACGTCATCAATGTGTAAATCTACGTAATACAAACTAATTTCTGGCAAAAATTATCTTCAGTGTTTTTTATTTGTTTTTGGTCTACGTTTCGTTGCTTATATATTTGAATATGTACATAATATCTAAGATTTGTGATTTCACGGAATTACATGTAACTCAGATTCCATATGCTTCCTTAACACCCCCGCGGTGTTAATAGATCGCTTTACTGCAATACCCACGATAATGCTCACACATTTTTCAGAACCCATAATGTAAAAATTCTCAGTTTTTTATTTAAACATATTTTTTTTTACAAATTGTAGGATGAAAACAAAATATTTCATAGTGTTTAATTTTATAAGTGAATGCATAAACTTGCATAATTATCATTGTGGTATACACGAGTAAATTAGTGTAATCACTAAACTAATCAGTACCCATTTTTACTGGTATATGAAATCACTGCGATGTGTCTGCTTGGCGGTTATGGAAGTGGTTCACCTCCTAAAGGACAAAACTTTCAGCCTCTGAGAAAATTCGGAAAATGATCCCAACATAAGCCTACATTAGCGAAGGGGGTGTTGATTGTATAATACGGAACTAAAGCTAGATATGGTTTCCATAATCAACACTAATTTTCCTGTAGAGTTACAATTCTGTGGTGTCGACTACTGTATCCAATTTTCATCAAAAGACAATTATCCATTGTTTGTTTTGCTTATAGTCATTTATAATAGGTTATGGCTTCTAAGTTAAAGGTAATTTCGGGACACGCTTTACTTTGTAGGAAAATTTGTCTTTTTTTTCGTTGCTGTTCGCAGTTGAACATTCTTTGGGCCACATCAATAACGCGTTAATTAAGACTTTAAAATCGCACTTTGCAAGGTTCTACACAATTATTCTTGTATATCGTACGTGTACATAAACAGTTTTATCTTTACTTGCGGCAAAATTTGCTTTTTAAGGTAATTTGTTGTTGTTGCAATACCTTGTAATTACAGGTATCTGAAAAGAATTTTAGAATTTCTTTTCTCTGCATTTATATTTTGTTTATTTTTTATGCGCTGATTATTGTCTGAATGTTTTCTTAAATGAATGACAGTTCTTAGATTATCCCACATTACTGAGTCATAAAAATTATCAAGAGGGACCCAATAGAGAACGCCAGAAAATAGAAGCAGAAGAAGTTGTCTTTGCCGGAAAACATTTTTATTAATTCTTTTGAAATCTGATTGCATTTCTCCCACCTGAAACTACAAAAATGAGCAATCTTCTTTCAAAAATGAATCAAAAACATTGAAATTTCTAGCCTCAAAAAAAAACGAGAAACATTACGAAATTGATACGTCCTTAGGTGTTTAGATACTTCAACTTCAGACTTAAGGTATTTGAAATAATTGCTGATTTGGCTGACAGTGTGCCTGTAGAGGGCGCCTTTGACTATATTAATACCACGTCAGATAAATTAAAGAAAGATGAAATGAGTTACATATCAGCATTTAGCGGATGTACCAGGTAGCATTTCATTGCTCTAAATGGACAATTTATGATGATTATTTTTGGATCAAAGCTGCCTTATTACAAAAAGGTTCTATATGAATGTCATTTCTCTTCCCGTTTATCACTAGTAATGTTACGGAAGCATACTAATTATAAGTATAAATCATCAATTTGATACTTACTGCTGACCCCCCCCCCCCCCCCCCGCCAGCGACACCAATTACTTTAACGACAGTAAATTACTTTGGTTTTATTTTGTCCTTCATTAATTCCTTTGTTAGGGTGATTTCTTTCGGAAACAAGGATCTATGGTTCTCTTCTGTTCAACAAGCAACTGTGAGAGATCCTACGTCACGTGATGCTCTAAGTAACCACGCCGTTCTGTTCTTTTTTCAGAGCGTTATATTCCACGTGGAGACCCACCCTAAGTACCGGACCTTTAGGCAGTGCGTGACGTTCAACTTTTTCCCGTCACACAACCACGAGCTGGCCTACAACCTGTTCAACCTGATCACCCTGTATGCCTTACCCCTCTTGATCATCACCACCTCCTACTCGCTCATACTCTGGGAGATCTCCAAAAAGACGAAGCAATGCAAAGGTAAATATATAAAAACATTGCAGAGGTAAACCTTAAAAAAGAATAAACAACGGAAAGGTAAATCTACCAAGTAACACAAAGGTAACTCTCCAAACAAGCCCAATAACCTATGTAAAGGTCAATGTTGTAAAGGGTTAACATCGAAACAAAGCAAATAACCTATGTGGTATGTAAAAATCAATGATGTAAAGAGTAAACCTCCACACAAACCAAATAGCCTGTGTTAAGGGTAACCTCCAAAGAAACCAAATAACCTATGTAAAAGGTAAACCCCCAAACAAACTAAGTAACCTACGTAAAGGTCAATACTGTAAAGGGTAAACCTCTAAACCAACCAAATAACCTATGTAAAGGGTATCCTCCAAACAAACCAAATGACCTATGTAAAGGTCAATGCTGTTAAGAATTAATCTTTCAAAAGCATTTCAAACGTAAACCCACAACAATTACCAAAACATTAAATTGGTAATTTATAAGTTGAAAGTATCATTTAATCTTACAATAGTTAATATACTCAAAATGCGTGATGACGTTTATACTGTTCTCCAGGCGAATGGATTGGCTAAGTTTATTGTCAGAAAATTGAACGTCGCATATTTCGAAAGCAAACACAAGGGGAAATACCATGTTCACTGAATGTAAATATAAAACAATTACTGTTTTATTTTCTGTACAAACAATACATATGTACTCTTAATGGAGGGAGGCGGAACCTTTGTCTGGAGGACTATATATACCTTACTTATTACATAGTCCCCTTTTAACCTGGATAAGTTGTCGCCATCGTATCTACATAGTTACAAAAAAATATATAGATTAATGTATCAGCAAATAATGAAACACAGCGAAAATGTGCTACCTAGTCAAGACAGTTGTTCACTGTTTGCTCTCTCTTGAAACTGATGGAACATAAAATTTTGGGTTTATGGCAGAAACCGTGTACCTGCAGAATATTATGACAGCTATCATTTGTAGAAGTGCATCAGGCATTTACCGGCCCGATATGCAGGGGCAGCAAAATTCCTTTTATCATTACCGAACTCCCCAAGTTTACGACTTTAACATTACATTTGTCTATTCCCGCTAGTGTGTCAAGTTGTTCTACTGTTGTTCAATCGTCAATTTATGACTCAAATTCATTTGTACTCGAGATGTACGGATTTTATGTGCAAAGCTTGAATTTTAGGGCAAATTGTTGCATTTTTTGCGGGTAAACGGATTATTTGGAATTTGAGTGGAACATTTGCCTCAGAACGCGCTAAACCAATCGGAACTCCTAGCTAATTTTCCATTACAAAGCAATAAATCAGTCTCTTCTTTTTTCCACACCTGTGAATAGTTTTATACCAAAAAGAAATCATCCGTCCACTTTTTGCAAAAGACAATACTAATCTTTTTATAAATGGGTTAAATGCTGGCGATGTTGGGTTGATTTACTACTGCCCCGCCGGCTGTTTTCGACTTCATTAGCCTTCTACCGGAAGTTTATATTTCTTCTCCTTAAATAAAAAGACTTTATCCGTTACGCAAAAGAAGAGATGACTAATGAACGCAGCTTATTATAGACATTAATGTACCTGAAGCCGACAGAAGACGAAGTTTGACTGATAGCAGTGAATTACTTCTGTTGCAGTTCTCTCCGAATGCTTCTACGATTCAACAAAGATAGCATTGATTAAACCTGTAAGAAATAATTTCGTGCCTTTGTACAGATCACAGTCGAAAAGCGAGAGCGATATCTTTGGTTTAGCACATAGATTGGCTGTACCATCAATCAAATTCTGTGATATCCTTTTATATTTTTTTCAGAAGAAACGAAATGCCTTTCAACTCGGTCGCGCCTGCGTCGCTCCTCGGTTGGAAACATGGAGAGAGCACGAATACGAACTCTGAAAATGACACTTGTGATAGGTAAACTTAATATCATTGTCTGAATAGTTGTAAAAAGCATGCATACCCACTGTGAACATACATGGCCATGTTTAAATATAAGCTAATTCCTCATATACTGTTAATATAAGGTGTGTATATGTCATGGCTTTTAGTACGAATGCAGGAAAACATATCATGTATGGAAATGTAACAAAGGTCTATTAGTTAGGGGAAAATTAACCCGTTATTGAATTTGTGGCCTTCTTACGTGTTAGCCGTAGGGAAGTACCCATAGGAATAGCTTTTTTATGTAGATCAGCAATTATCATAAACACTTAATTGTCACTTAATATTTCCTTCCTACATTTATCTTTATTTTTATTTCTGGCAGTCAGCGTGTTCGTGATCTGTTGGACGCCATACTTTGTTCTCTCGGCTTGGTGGTGGTTTGACAGGTGCGTATACGTCACTTCCGGTCTAAATTTTTTTTTTAAATTCAAGATTGATATGTTTCTAGAAAAGACCTTATCTTACATCTTTAGCTTATACCTGCATTATGAATTCACTCCAAAACTAGCTGCCTTTCGCTAGTAAATGACGGATTAAGATTTCAATAAATAGCTGGATTTGTCTTCCGCCCCTATGTTACATTATTTATACTTGTCGATTGAGTGGCTACATTAATAAAGCCGAACTCTGTGGGTGTCAGGAGATGATTTAGCATGACAATGACCTCTTAATATCTTTAATCAAGACAGAGTCTTACATTGGCAGAGTCTTCATCGGCAGAGTCTTACATCGGAGTAAAATGAGCGCGATCCTTTGTGTTTGATTTTCTCATTGCTATCCTTGAGTTTGTTGGCTCTCTGAAAGCTCTTTGCTAACATGTTTACACTCCAACCCCAGTATCAGGGCCTGATGGATAGTTACCCGATGGGTGGAGGCTTGTCTCGGGTCAATGTTGACTACCGATCCTAACGTTTATTATACTTAACGTTACATAATTAAAATTTATATATGTTCATAAAATTGCGCTGTTTTGTTTTAATTTAATATTCATCTGGAATACACTAAACAGAATTGTATTATGATTAGATAAGATGTATGAAACAGTATACACACATTATGTCTAATGTTAATCTATTCTGCGTAACACGTTATATGTGCTTAAAATAACTTTAATGACATGTAACAATAGGTATATAATATGTAGCAATTGCATTCATGGAGTAATGAACGGAATTGAAGGCTGAAAATGAACCAACGCTAGTACATGTAATTATATGCAAATATTGAAATTTGACAGAGAAGGTAATAACATCCAATAGTTACAATAGACATGAAAGTGATAAAATCATATGTGTGTCGTTTATACATTCAATGTAAGATATCAAATATTTCAGAAAAATATTCTGCTTATAAAATAGAAAGTAAAAGTGATATTACTCTCACTTACAGAAGAAGGGCTGCATAATATTGGCGCAATTAGCATTCCAGCAACTATTTGACAATCAGAAAAATGGTCAACATATATCGAAATTTCGAGTTTCGTCAGCCATTGTCCGGATTCCGGATATTAACCAATCTGGTGCTATAAAAGCTTAATAGTCACACAAGGCTACTTCCGTTGCTCTTGGTCGTTAAAAAGACGAAAAACTGTTCTGTGTTTGTTTAGTCATTTAATTTCCTGTCAGATTCTACGATATATTAACGTTTTGTCTGTATTTCAGTGATTCTGCCAGTCAGCTAGACCCCAAGGTACAGAGGGGGCTGTTTCTTTTCGCTGTGTCCAACTCATGCATGGATCCTATTGTTTATGGTACGTATAGCATGAATTACATGTATTTTGGTGTCTTGAAAGATGTATGAATTTATTACTATACACAAAGCAACGAGGGAATTGTCCATGAATTAATTAGTCGAATGAAACATTTATTTGAAGGGTAAAAACTGATACTTGTAATTAACTAATAATTAAATTTGTTACGAACGTAATACGGACTTTGTTTGATATGCTGGTACCTGTAATTGCTCTTTGAAATAATCAATGATTGTTAGTACTTTTGAGGTTCTTGTTCGCATGATAGCAGTTTAATTATACTAAATAGGGACAGTTAACGGGGTTGGGAATACAGTACTTTAATGCATTTAATACCTCTATCATATTATCAATCGCAAGGCTTCTTAAGACTGACTGAATAAACGATGTGCGTAGTTTGTTTTTGTTCTTTTCCCCTCTTTAATCCCTCGACCTCAAGATTTAATAAGCTTGGGCCTCGTTTTAACTCCTAACGCATTACTTTTATAAGTTACTTCCTTATAACCGTTTTATTTAATAACATGGGAATTATTCATTACTGTGTTAAACTGTAGCTGCAGGTCTGTAGCTTCAGGCCTGAAAAAATTCCGATGGACGACCTGGGATCTACAGTGCCACCTATTGGACAAATTATGTATTTACAGCGCAAAAAAACGCTCACTAGTTTTCGACTGATTAACCTTATTTATACGCAAATTCTGTGAAAACAATTAGTACCATTTAATTATTCATGCATTTAACTACTGATATCATCTCTTTACTTGCCTCTGATAATCTTTTAAACACCATCACCAGCCCTGTAAATCGAAGTGGTGCAGTTTGTTTACATATAAAAATGGCGACTCTCGATTTCGATGTAAATTTAACATACTTGATTTTCCGATGTCGGTAGCGCGTTCTAGAGAAAGTCTGAGGCAAGTAAAGTGTCGATATCACTAGTAAATTGCAAGTATAGTTTATTGATACTAATTGTTTTCACAGAATTTGCGTATAAATAAGATTAATCAGTCCAAAACTAGCGCATGTTTTTCTGCGCAATAGATATACAATTTTTTCATTGGGTGGCACTGTAGCTCCAAGGTCGCCCATCCGAATTTTTTCAGACCGGGAGCTACAGAATTGCAGCTAGTTAAACTGTTGAATATTCTTTTCTGTGTCTTTTCTGGGACATTTGTTATTAATGACCAGATCACACGCCTAGGTGGCAATTCACCTTCACCGTCCTCAAAAGCAACTTAGTGTCTGCACACTCTGATGTAGCTTAAGAAATCTCTCTTTTTATCCTCCCCCTCCCCTTCATTTTTCCTTTCTAGATGTTTTAGATTTGAGTTACCCTTTTCTTCCCTTTGTTAAATCTTTATGACGTATATCAGTGGATAGAGTTTGAGTGAATCCGGATGTCCGTATATTGTAGGGATGTTCACTACCACCTTCCGGCGGGAAACTCAAAAATGGGGGCGGTGGCTATAGCAACACTAAATAAGACCGAACCTTCTCCCTCCACACCCTGGATAGAGAACCTCCTCACTCTTCTCTACTTCTTCCTCTAGGTATGTTTACCATTAACTTCAAACGGGAGTTCGTTCGATGCTGTTGCTGCCTGAAAACTTCCTGGAAGCGCCACAAGCTCCAGCGACTTACCGGGAAATTCCAGACGTCCACTGGAGTCCAAAGGGGTCCGCTCTCACACACAGCCTCCAACAACTCCTGCCGTTCACTTCCGGGCACCAACGTCGTCAAGTTCTTCGATGACGCCGCCATTTGTGGAAATGGCGGAAGTCCGGTCTTGTCACGTGACTTATTAAAGCCGAAGCTGGACACCGGAAGTAGAAGAGCAAATGTGAATAACTTTATGAAAGTGAACCTGCCCGCCTTAGAGAAGTCAGTGACGATGGACAAGCACTGAACTCTAACTATTACAGTATGTTGATGTGATGTTATTTGTTGATCAATACAATAAAATACGTGTTTTATGGAATGCTTGCTATATTCATGCAAAATACAAATAAAGATAAAAACATAATAAAAAGAACAAGCTGCTTTGAGTGATTGTTGTGATTATAAGTTAATTGTCTGATGAGATGAAAAGTTCTGATTTATATAAACAGTTCAAACGCACTTGCGTTAATAAATTGATTAGGTTAGCAACAAAGTGACGTCATCAATTTAATAACAATTACTTCATTTATTTTTGTTATTATTTACTTATTGATTTTTAAAATTTCTCTTTTTTAAAACTAAGTTTATAAATTTGTTTGGAAGTATGCTGTAAAAATATTTTCCAGTCTTAATTTATCATTTAGAGAGAGAGGGGGGGGGGGAGATTTGGTTAAGAATCCTCAGTTTAGAGGGGTGATTCATGTATTTCATAATGGATAAGAAAACCAGTTGTGATCAAACTCGGTTCAAGGTTCAGTAGGAAAAACACCTTGAATCCAGAAGCTAAGACTTATGCGTTAGGCCTATATACACCTTGTTTGTATCAAATAAAAAGGGGAGGAATCTGTGTATGCATGTAAAGAAATGTTTTGACGTGAAGGGTTAATATGAAAGATTATGCTGCCCTTTATAAGAATGGAAAGCAGGTGCATGTGTCTTTTCAACAGAAAGGTGCTCTTACTTTTTGATTTTTTCTCTTTTTTCTATTGTCTTCGCTTCGATGTCTCCAGGATATAAATACGAAATGTAATGCCACGGAAAAAAACTTGCTTAATTTGCTTTTGAAGAGACGTGTGTTCAGACATTCTAGGAAAGGTTTCTTTATAATGAAATAAAAATTGTCTTTTGTCTAGACTTGGCATTTTCCTGTAGAATATTGATAAATGGATTAAAAATAGACGGACTAAAGCTGAAAACAACTTTACTAACATAATAGTGTACTTTTTTCCAGAATTTTCTTTTCAAAAATAATTCAACACGAATACTCAAGGGTGATTGCAATGTGATCATTACCTTTGGCATTATATTTTGAAATACTTTAGAATTAATTTAATTTAAAGGAAAGTTGTTCATTTTTATCTCAATCATATATTATGTTCCCTTACCCATTAATTACATGTAAAACACAACACAGTTTAACCCACTGCTGACGAGTGAAAGCCAGACTGCTGAAGTCTGGCAGCCTCAACACATAATACGGTAAACAAACTGTAATTGGCGTAGGAGATATATTCGCGAGGTTCGCAAGAGCCAACTTGTCGAGAATATTGCTCGCTGTTAACTGGTCTTTTAAAGTCTCTCGTATAAACGAAAATCCTAATCGTGATAAGTAGTCGCTGCAAACATATATATATGTATATCTGGTAAATCGCGAAATAAAGTCGCAGCGAATAAAGTTGGTTCACAGTATCATCTTGGTGACAAATCGAAAAAATCCGAAATCTGTTTGAAAATCAATATCATAGACGACTATAAACCACTCTCGTGAATCTGCTTCTCAATCGTAAGCTAAACAATATACTGGTATGTTCTTAGATTTTTTTAATGCGTACCATACATGTATATTGGGGCGAACTTATTTACGGATTTTGTCTGATTTTGATCGGATTGACAAAACGAAGTTAACAATCTTAAGTTAACTACTCCCTAACACGGGGTCTTTAATTAGAACCAATTTAACAGGAGCTTGGACTTTTTAGATGTAGTTGTGTCAAACAGTAATGTGACATAGACCTGTCTATTTCATTGTAGACTACGCAGCCATGGCGCTTTGAAATCAATAAGATTTCTCTGGCTTTTGAGCTAAGACTTGACAATCTGTGCCACACCAGCGACATGTTTAACTTGTTTTGATGCAAGAAATAGATAGTTACGTCATAATGAAAGTCCACTGTGTTAAATGGTTCTATACTTTTGATTCGCTTGATCGCCTCCGTTGATTAGTAAAAAATACCGGCGTTCCTTCAAGCTTCAGCCCATACAGAAAGAAATCTCATTATTTTCATCATTTTGATTAGCAAAATGCAAGGATTGAGGCACAATTCTTCGAGTTGATTTTGGACCGGGGGAATTTCATGTTTTAGTTTTATAGTCTGAAATATCTGACGTTTTTCTGGCTTTTTTAACGATTTTGATATTTTACTTGCCTAGCATGTAACATATCAAAATGAAATCGTTTATAAGGCTAAATATATACAAGTCTGTCCCAAAATATTTATGCCGCACGTTTTCTTAAATTGATTAAATATAAATACAAAAAAATGTACATCTGGGTTCATTCAATAATATAAACAACCAGACTGGAATCTACACGCCCTGTTTAGCGACTGGTCGAAATCTACAGCGGCTGAAACTGACGAGAAACAGACAGGACTGATATTGACACGCCCTGTTTATCGATTGGTCGAGACAAACAACTACGTAAGAAAAATGACGGACTGCACGAAATAACCATGATGATGTCAAACTCAAAGTCTCACAGGAAACGAATTGGCTGTTTCTTTTAGCTATCGTACTTATGTACGTTAACAGTAATTTAGTGAATTTTACTTATTCTTTACGCTCAATTACTTAATTAGTAAAAAAAAAGAAAAAGATTTTAACATAAACAATAAAATGTTTTCTTTAATGATTCATGCGGGTTATGAAGGTAGCGATCATTGCAGAAAAAATTTACATTGTATTTTTTCTGCAATGTCGCTACCTTCATATCCCGAATGACTCACCAAAGAAAGCATATTATTGTTTAAGTATTAAAAAAAATCCCAAGATTTCCCCTTGGAAACGCTCCCTCTAGGCTATCAGATTTTAATCCATGGCTAAAAATTAAAAAAAAATCTACGGGAATTTCCCACTGCAAAAGAAATGAAGGTACCCGGATGATAATTTTGAAAAATTGTGCGAGGTATTCCAAGTGACTTCCGAATGGAGAAAAGATGTAAACATTACCCATTACAAGCTTATCTTTTAAAAAAGATTGGTGAGCTAGCGCTGTAGCAATCATAAAACACAGAAGCAGATTTCTAAAATATTGGTTTAATTTTCTGAATCGATTAATTAACAATAGGAAGGCACAGTGGTGTACTGGAATTGTGCTGGAGTGGGGTCTCAATTTGAAATTGTGAATCTAGAGTGGGCTACACATCGGCAATGACATAGCTCATTGGCTGTGCCTTAATCATAATGTATCTCCTGTAATTTCAATTTCGAGATGAATTTTTTCAGGAACCATTGGTACTGTTTTTTAACAATCGTATCTTCTCGGGCCTTTCCGGCAAGCTCGGAAAACATATCCGAAGTTGTCTTCCGAACTTGAAGGAATTTAAGATAAAGCTAGCTACATGTTATTTATTATAATATTGAAAATAACTTTGCATTATAAGACCGAAGCTACTGTTACTTTTTGACATTAACGATAAAACACAAAATTTCACGTGAAGATGATAAAACGAAATTAAAATGGTACAGTTTATCTACAGTAGTACAGTATTCCCAGAATCCCCTACTATGGAGTCGAGCATGCGTATTCCAGTGAAAAGGACTAACATAGAGCGCTAGCAATAAATCTAGCTTCGTAAGATGTCGTTAATCTCTTTTTTTCCGGGTGAAAAACAAAAATGTGTCAATGAACATATCTTAGAAATTTTCCCCCTCATCGATTTCAATTGCACTTCCTTATCAGGTATGTGTATTTTTATTAATAATCGTCTAAATGTGCGGCATAAATATCTTGAGACAGAATTTAGGAAAACGTCAGATATTTCGGAATAGTTTTAGTTTGACTGCGCTTTTCTTTTATAAAAAAAACCGAGAACTATTCTATGTATGTGCATCAATTCGAATGCATGTATTTGAACAAAAAATGTTATAAATACAAAATAAATTTTTATCTTTGAAAAATAAGATAATTTATTGTTGATATTCCCTTAACTTCTGAATTCTATATTTCCATTGACCAATACAAGTACAATAAATATTATTACGCTGTACACCAATGAAATTTTATTTATTCTATAGAATTATTCTGTATAAGATTTCTTCTACTTGACTTTGTATTTGGGAGTCTTTTGCTGAAATCCTTTTGAAAATTCACTAATCGAAATGTATGCATGAATTTAAAAAAAAAACCACATCAAATTATGCTGATTTAGCTGCATCGTCGGAGACCCAAGATCGATCTCAACGGTCGGTAAGGGGAGAGGTTCCCGGAGGTAAGGGGAGAGGTTCCCGGTGGTAAGGGGAGAGGTTCCCAGTGGTAAGGGGAGAGGTTCCCGGTGGTAAGGGGAGAGGTTCACAGTGGTAAGGGGAGAGGTTCCCAGTGGTAAGGGGAGAGGTTCCCGGTGGTAAGGGGAGAGGTTCCCAGTGGTAAGGGGAGAGGTTCCCAGTGGTAAGGGGAGAGGGGAGAGGTTCCCGGTGGTAAAAGGAGAGGTTCCCAGTGGTAAGGGGAGAGGTTCCCGGTGGTAAGGGGAGAGGTCCCCGGTGGTAAGGGGAGAGGTCCCCGGTGGTAAGGGCAGAGGTTCCCAGTGGAAAGGGGAGAGGTGGTAAGGGGAGAGGTCCCCAGTGGTAAGGGGAGAGGTTCCCGGTGGTAAGGGGAGAGGTTCCCGGTGGTAAGGGGAGAGGTTCCCAGTGGTAAGGGAAGAGGTTCCCGGCGGTAAGGGGAGAGGTTCCCGGTGGTAAGGAGAGATGTTCCCGGTGGTAAGGGGAGAGGTTCCCAGTGGTAAGGGGAGAGGTTCCCAGTGGTAAGGGGAGAGGTTCCCGTTGGTAAGGGGAGAGATTCCCGGTGGTAAGGGGAGAGGTTCCCGGTGGTAAGGGGAGAGGTTCCCGGTGGTGGTTTAACAGCTAGGGGCGTAGTCTCATTTCAAAATTGGGGCACTTTACAAAATTTTGGATCGTGGTAGGAAAGATAACTCTGGAAGTCTCAACTTGCACTATATGATATAATTCAGGGCTAGGGTTATGCAAACATGTAGCTCTCTCCTGATTTTTTTTTTTTTTTTTGGGGGGGGGGGGGTTAAAACATATAGTAAACATCAGAAATTTAAAAAAAAATCGGAGAGAGCTCCATTATTGCAGCTACTATTATAAAACGCGTACACAAGGATGCTGTTTATTTTTTTCTATCGCACAATATGGGTTATCAAATTACTACGAAACTCTATTTAATTTACATTCATAATCGAAAAAGTTGAATATGACCCATTTATTTATTTTGTGAAATGTACGTGTCGCTTTTCAGTTTCGCTGTCAGAACTTAATTATTATTAAAATATCAAAATTAAAAGATACTAAAAAGACAATCCTCTATACATTTATCATAGTGGCCAGTGGGATTGAGCTTTACATAATTATATGACATCAAGTGTTTTCCATATTACATGCAAGAAAAAAGTATATAATTTCTTTAGATGTTGATAGAAAAAGTTCATTTATTTTATCCACAACTAGCAACTTGTGATTAATCCTCGATGTGAATTAACACAGTGTGATTAGTGTTACTGTGAATTTCTATTTGAGTTTATGTACCCTACCAAGGTAGGGTTTCAAAAATAAGTCTATAGACTCATTTTATGTTCCTCTCCACGGAAATCTTTAGTAAAAGGCGAAAGATTTAAGCGTGGATTGAAGAGAAACCAGAGTACCTGTCATCTGGTTTAATGAACCTATATAGTCTAATAAGAAATCAATTTTAAAGTTTTTAAGATTAACTACCAAAATATATCTTGTTTTTATAATAACCCTAACAATTAATTTTAAAAAGAATTTAACTTAAGATTTATATTAATTAAATATGTATTCTTGTATATTTGTAATCTTTATATCATCACTATTAAATCTATAAAAACCAATAAAAGGGTTTAAATAAGAATTATACGTAAGGGAAGTAACTGCGGTCAATGCCCTGGCGTTACATACATACTAACTACATACCTGAAGTAAGATTAGGATTAAATGTTAACCCCCCCAGCATTGGCCCATCGCCTGGAACAGGTACTCTTATTATGACTAAACCCTCCCACACCTGACCTGAGATTATTCTACAACCCTGCCTGCTCTTAATCAACTTTATTTATTTTTCTTGTAAAGGGCGGATTACTTTTACATGTACTTATATGTACATGTATATTTAATCACTGATATTCATTTTATAAAATAAAATAATCGTTATAATGAGAATTTTTACATTGATTTTTTTTCAAAGTATAATATATTTATAACAAGTTATTTTTTTCTAATAGACTAAATAATGATCGTCACCGCTATTAAAAAAGAAGAAAAAGAAAGCGAATTTGTCGGTAACGAAAATATACATTTTAAGAAAATTTTATTCTATAACAGGCATGTACCAGCCGCTATTTTAAAATTTTACATCTGATGCATGCAATATTTTATCTATTCAAACTCTCCGTTTTATCTACACAATTAACAGGTAAACTGCAAGAGCCTCACAGCTAGCATGGTTTACGGTCCGCTGATTAAAATATTCCAATGACCTATAAATGTAACCAGCCAATCGAATCGCGCATAACATAAACAGTTTTGCCCAAACCGGTGAAAAATGAATGAGTAAGAGAGCCTGCAGTGGTTTGAGGGCCGCGCTGTTAGAGAGAGACAGGTATTTGTGGGACTGAGCAGCGAACAGGAGACGGAGAAACAGGTAAGAATACTCCAACAATGTACTAGTCCCTCACAGAAATCACAGGTGTACACCCAGCGATCCGGTCTCCAAGTCCACAGATTGCTGAATCGATAGGTGGTGGACGTCTACTTTCACTTTCCCGGTTTTTCTTTGTCTCAGTTTTTGTGTTGGTGCATTTCTCTACAAGCTAGGATTATAGAAGCTCTTACATAGCGTCTGTAGTGTGTACTTTCGCCAGATCGATAAACCCATGTCTGGGGCGAGGAGTGCGGAATTAATAATTCAGTGATATAACAGCTTTTTATCTCCTTCGCTTTTCTGAAATGGCGAGATTTCTTATTCAACCTGGATTAAATTCAGATTTCACACCAACACTCAGACTGCCTGTGTCTGAGATAGATGGTATTAATGTTCATAGCAATGTCAAGTGGAGACAGCTCTCAACTCATCACAGGGAACATTGTTTCAATCATTTTATAACTGGTACATATGTCGTTGAGGGGGTGTTGTTCGTGCTCAAACTACAAACCATTGTCTTTTTCATTCTATCTAAAAGCAAAATGAGCTGTATTTTTTAGAATTTAATTTTGCTGCATAAACCTTCTAGAACGATAAGTCTGCATGTAACTTAAACTTTTATGATAAATAGGATTTGAAAACATGCATCATTAATTTTTGTCAAAAGAAAGATTCCTCTATTAAGTATAGCAGATCAATTTTTGTACAGGACAATTATTATAATTCAATTTTGCTCCAATTATATAAGGCTTCTTGACGGCTTTTTTCCACAAACATATGGCTCATAGAAATTTACAAACCATGATATTTTTTGTCATTTTAGTTGAAAATAACATATTTGTGAAAACAAATTACACATGAAAATTGCAGCTTATATATTGCTTTAATTAGTAAAATTCACCAAAAAACAGCTGTGAAGATGTCACAGCCTTTTCTAGCGGGCGTATTCATTACAATTTGACAGCGTGTTGTTTTTTCAAAGACTGAAAATTGATGGTCTATTATTCTTCTTATAAACAGAAACCATGACAACAGAAAAAGAGGAGGAAGAGAAAAGACTGGAGGAGAAAATGAAAGAGCTGGAAAATGATTCAGGTAAAACTAGGGACAATATGAGTCGAAAAATTAGTATATATTCCTGGAAAAAATGGTTTTGGTAAAGCTAAGGAGGACCCATTTGCGTATGAATCAAAATATTCCTCAAAATGGTTTTGATAAAACTAGAGACCATAACAATTAAAATAACCCGGAAAATTGTTAAGGAATATATAGGAGCCAGATTCATATAAATTAGGTACCGAGTGAATGAAAATATTGATTGAAACGAGTCAGGTGTACAGTTAGGTTGTACATGTAGGTGAGTATGGGTCGTCAGTGAACAAAATTGCTTGGATGAGGAACTTTAGGTCTGGGTAAACTCTGGATGAAAGTTACAGCTGAGCCTGAGGATTCCGCTAAATTAAATTATATTCTAATAAACAAAGACAGTGCCATCCTTGGAAATCCATGGCTAGTCTCTCAAACACTAAGTGACCGTGGACCAACTAATGAAACTTGGTCATCATGAATAATAATCATATTTCAACCATTTCAACCACCAATTAGGAATTGCTTCTTCTTGTCGAGAGTAAATAGTAACAAACTGAATACCAGCATAATAAAATACCAAAAAGTACTGATGACATTATAGATAGTGGGACAAGTAAGTTATTAACTCTGATGGGCCAAATAAAGATTACCCAATACTGGTCAAGGGTATTTACCAGACCCTGTGCATATAACGATTAACTGATTTGGTAAATTGGGGTAAATCTGCATTGAATCAGACATCTCCATCAGATCTGAACAACCTATTAACATTTAGTCCTCTCGTCATACGCCCAGAACACAATGGAAATCAGACCAATATATCTATTCAGATAGTGAAGTCATTCAGATAGTGAAGTTATTCAGAAAACAGAGGTATATCCGACGGGAAATCCGCGGCCATTGTGGTAGAAAATTCGATTTACCTGTGTTTACCTGTCCGACACCTTAGCACAGGTAACACCCAGACCCCGGGCCACAGAGACGTTAGTAAATTCCCAGCTGGTCATGTTAGGTCACGTGTGAGTGAGGCAAGCAGAAAAGTTTGATAATGAGAAATGATGAAACAGGGCCTCAGTTTGATGATGGATAGGTACATGCCTGTCTCCTGACCCGCCACTGGATAACCCCGTCATAAAATTCACTCTTGCAATTTATCTGTTACTTTTACTGTCCAATCAAGATAAAACCCTTTAAAGCTGTATTTTATCTTGGCGATTTGACGCCAGCTTTTGTAATATAGGTGAAACATATTATAAGAAGATCTAGCAGTATCTTCTTATGAACATACATACTTATTTCGGTTGTTGCCATTTCAGGGTTTAACCAACCAATGGAAACCGGAGTGGTGATCCCAACTCCTGACAAAAACAATAAGAAGAACCTTGTCTTTGACGAAGAGAGATTCGAGGACACCTTTCTGAAATGCTTGATCTGTCGAGAAACGTTTGACGAGGATGAAAAGATGCCAAAAATGTTGCCATGTCACCATACATTTTGCCTGGATTGCCTGAAGCAGATGTTCCGAGTGGAGGGCGAGTTTCGGCGCAATCTGACGTCAGCGTTTCGTAGCATGCCCGTGGCTGTCAAAATATCGTGCCCGACTTGTCGGGAGGGACTTATTGCATCAGAAGCAGAGATTTTACGGCTTCCAAATGATCACACAGTCCGCGAACTAGTGGCGTTCGTCAGATGCACGGGGAAGCCGGATGTCGCCTACTGCAAGAAGCACCAGATGCAGCCGCTGAACTTTTTCTGTGAGCCGTGTATCACCCCCGTGTGTAGGGATTGCACCGTTATTGACCACAAGGAGAAGAATGGGCACATCGTGATGAACGTGGAAGAGGCCCTCCACAAGTACGTGCCAGTCTTAGACGAAACTTTAACAGAGATGGAAAGCGAGGAGAAGACGCTCCACGACAAGCGGATGGCTCTAGAGAAAGCGTCCGACAACCTGGAGCAGATTCAAAAAGAGCTCGGAGTCCAGATCAGACAAACGTTTGACCGTATCCGCGACGCCATTGATGAGCGGGAGAGGGAACTCTACACAGCGGCGGAGCACGAGATCGACAAAAAACGTCAGGAGATCTCAGACCAGCTAGAGTTAGCTTTAAATCGTGAAGAGACTTTCAAATCGGAGAGAATGAAATTAAACACTGCCAAAGAAACAAAAAACATTGCTGCCATGTTTTCGAACCATCAGTCGGCGCGTGAAGCCCTCATGGAGAAGGTTACAGTTCACGGTCCTTCTCGCGCAATTCGAGATTTCGCCGTGAGCTTCCAGTTTAACAGTCGACAGGAAAATAATATCCGGCATTACATCTCAAATTTTGGTGACGTCACGTTCAAGAATGCATGATCAAGAAAAAACCAAAGAATCTCTGCGAGCTTTTCAATCCAATAGAATTTTGCAAACAAGGCATAGAACTCATGTAATTGTTTGATGAAGATTCAGTTAACGAATCTTCAAAATGGAACAGTTTGGTTCAATATCATATACCTTAATTGAAGTAAAGAGTTTATCTTGTTCCCTTAAGTGCGATATTTATCCCAATCATAATTTATATTTTCAAATTTAAAAAAAAAGACATATATGATAATACCTTTATTTATAATCGTTCAATGACGAACGATATGAATTTTTTTATGCGAGTAGGGTTAAATAAATTCAGACTGAATTCTTAATTATTGGTGGTGAATTGTGTATAAATTGTTGCTTTCTTTGTCACGGACTGTGGCGATGTTATAATATTGATTTAATAAATCAGCTTTTACCTTTCCATCAATATGTTGTTAACGAAAGGCATAAGTTAAATGTTTCTAACTGTGATCATCCAATTGTTGGTGAATCTAGATCTGATGTGGGAAAAAAAAAGAAAGTCAGGAGTTGTGTTTGGTAAGCACGAATGCATCCCACCATAGACAGCTTGGGATGTAAGCAATAGTTCCTTTACAGAATATATTCTAGTATATAACAAAGGGGTTTGAGCGGACAAAGTTATACAAGTACCGCGTTAAATGTGTGGCTAGAATTAGTTCATCGTTCAAGAACCCCCTATCTACCAAGGATGTGAGCTGATTATCATTTCCATCGATTAGGTTTTTTTTATTGATCCCTGAAAAACAGACAACGACTGGGATTTTGATCTAAGTACATCAAAAGTTTGGTGCGTGACAAACTTGGAAGGAACCCACAGTACCACAGTTCAGTAAAAGTTATAGTCACGAGCTGCAGTGAATTCTAAAGTTATTAATATAATAGCTATATAATAATAATATTTCACAGACGTTTTTTTATACTAAGAGGACAACTATTTACCCCACCCCGACCACCTTCGAGGACATAAATGGTTGTTGCAGAGAGAAGGGGGGGGGGGGGGGGGTGCATTCATTAATCGGAGTTAGAAAATAAAATAAGCAACTAAATGTTTATTTTTAATCGTGTTTTATTTTCTGAAATTAGATTATCATATTATTACATATTCATACGGTTAAACCTGACCGTTTCATATGGATAGGCGCCCGCAGTGTTTTTGGTGTAGGTCGCTAACAATCGATAGAAAGATTTTCGTTACACCCTGCAGAGCCTCAAAGATACGCCTCGATGGTTTCAATAGATTACGTATCACCTTTGTCAAAGGCAGACAATAAACACTCCCCTCTCAATTTAAATAAGTAGGCAATTTAACTTTAAAGAACTTTGAACGCATGCGTATGATTTATGTTATTGGTATAAACCGGATGGTTATCAGGTTCCTGCGCGCGCACTCTATAAATCATTTCAGACCAGACGACAGACCTTATAGAAAAATGGAGTAATCCTTTTGCATGGTGAATCCCGCCCTTCGTGCTAAAACGGGGCGCGCGTAAGGTAAGGAAGATGTGATGTTGAATTTGGAAGGTAAAGTTATTAATTGTACATACATGACAAAATTTACGAGCCTGACGGTCAACAATACCCCCGGGTTAAACTGAGTCCGTGCGCGCGATTATTGATGTAAACACGGGCCCCTAACGTGGTGCAGTACATGGTCTATATACGCTGAATGATGAATGCTATTTTTTTATGTATATAAAATAATCTACGTTCGTTCTTGGGCTGACCAAAACGCAGCAGGTCAAATAAAATTTAAATCTCAAGCGGTACGTCGTTGTTCCGGAATTTGTGATGCAAACACCACCTGGGGACACACTCAGATATATGTGTGATCTGCATAAATTATATAGAGCTTGTTGTTCAAACAAACAGCGTAGTTTACTGGGAAAATCTGGCTTTCTAGGGCTGGCTCCGCACTCCCCATCCTGCACATGCACTGTTTTATAGTGTTTGGCATATGCACACAAATCGATAGCTATAAAACAATCGATTTACAACACTGAACATGGAATAGCGGATAGAGAATTTGTCCCATGTCGCAAAACCGGAGTAGAAGGGAACCTGTTGTAGAAAGCCGTGGGTGTAAGTTATCTGGCTCGCATAACACCGGTGTTAGAGAAATCCTCTGGCTGAAAGAATAACATTAACAATCCCTCATAGGTGTGCTATGTAAATTTTTGTCGAGATTTAGTTCAAGGAGATTATAATTTCGAAAAATAACAATTAAAAAAACCCTATGAATAACACCATGCTTCGAGAGTATTTGTAAGATGTAACAGGATCTAAAGCTGATCAACGATAAATAAATTTGTATCTGTTCTTTGATATTTTGGTCCAAAGACCGCCCACTCTTCCCGGCTGGCCACTCTCCCAGACCGGACTTCGCCACTGCACCTTGTGTCGTTCTACCGCGTGATTTAAACCCGGGGGATTATTGGCCGTCTAATCTCACGGAACAATTTACCTTTTGTCCTCTGTGCATAAATACGACTGGATCTGGAGGCTAGACTAGTTATATATATCACTTAACCCATTGTGATGTATTTCCAAAGTGTAAGAGTTAAAAAACGAAAGTTATACCTCCAAGAACAAGAAAACTGGAATAGTTTATTATGCAACAAGTTCTGTACAGTTTACGCACACTGTCTATTAGAATTTGATATTAATTGGTTTGATTGTGTTGTTATTGATTTTGTTGTCTGGTGTTATTATTTTGAAATTATAGACTGCACTTCTTAAAAGCAATAAAACACTTTCTACTTGGCACAGTATAATCATGCTATATTCTCTGTTTTGTTGCGGTGTAAATCTACATATTGCCTCATTATTCTCTGCTTGGCTGTTGTAGGCCTGTCTTATGTAACTCTGTAATCACTGCTTGCTCTCTCTCTGACTGCTTTATTGGGGAGATATGATCTGTGTGACTTTTTAACACGACAATATCACGTAAGAACGAAAGAAATAATTTATAAAACATGCATGATACATCAGAAAATTACGTGTTCTGGGGCTATACACAAACTGATCAAAGTGTCTTACGTTTACTTACTGGACTAAGTGTGCATATTATATAAAAGAATGAGATTATACACTTCCTTTGTTTTAACCCAAAATCTCCGAAGAGTTTCCAATAAAAACAGAGTAAACCATGTAATCAGAAAAATATATTTTTTGTTTGAAGGAGTGTTTTGTTTGTCAGCTTTGTATAAAATAACCAGAAAAACCATGAATTCTTAAATAAAACCTGTCAAGTGATCCCTTTCGATTTTACAGAATAAACAGGAAGTGACATCATCACAAACATGGCGTCTGCTATTGCAGAATCCTCCAAGGTTGTCTCACCCATACGAAAAAGAACTGCGTCAGAAGGTATAATCATGTTTAGAAAAAAAATTTAAAATGTTTTGGCAAAACAGTTCTGACTTTAGTTAAGAACCTAAGTTTTCCTGATTTTGCAAAGCATATTTGACGGAATTCTTAATGCAACAATGATAACCCCAAACCAACGCAATATCCTTCTTTTCCTCTATTTCTTTAACCACAATAAAATATAAACAATATATCCCTCTATGTTTCCTTGGTATCTTCCTCAGCACAACATTCCTCTCCTTTACTCCGGCATGATCTGCCTCGGTGTTAACTCTCTAGAGGCCTGTGTACTTGCTTTCACAGCTAGGACATATACATGTTTGGGGGAGATATGCTATGTTTCTGTATCATGTGCATGTCGGTGTCTCTAGTTTTTGTCTTAACGACATTTCTGTTTGTTTAATAGTAAGGATTAAAAATCTGTCTGTATAATGTCCTGTCTGTTAATTGAGATTATTTTAATAATATACTCATCAACAATAACACGTTCAGTATTGTGATCACAAATTGCACCGTATGTTAAATATTTTTGTATCTTTTTTACTTAAATATAAACTAAAATTTTGACATACAAGTTGTGATAATTTTGACAAATGCTGCACATTTTCAGCCATCACTTGCACAATCTGAACTGCTAACTTCTCGCATCCCTCAGTTAACGTTATATCCATATTCCAACGTGCCTATGCATTAACGATAGGACAGGCAAATTATGAACAGTATTTTTAAGTTACTTTCTCTCTCCCAATCTTACAGAGGAGACGCTGCAGTCGTTACGGACAGAGTTTGACTTTCAGCAGAAGCAGAAGTTGTTGAAAGACAACAGGAGTATCCTAGTGGACGAGGAGAGTTTTATCGAGACCTTCCTTAAATGTTTGATCTGTCGGGAGCTGTACGACGACGTCGTCCATCCGCCCAAACTCCTCCACTGCCACCACTCTCTCTGTCTTCAGTGCATCCTTCTCATTTTTCAGAAAGAGGCTGAATACAGGACGAGCCTCACGCCTGCGTACAGTGAACTTCCGACTGCTGTGACGGTCATCTGTCCCACGTGTCGTACGAACTTTATCACGACCCAGGACGGTATACGGGAACTCCCAACAGATCACCGTATCATACAACTCATAGACTTCGTCAGTCACACCGAACGTTATACTACCGACTTCTGTCCGCTTCATAAATTTCAGCCAATCAACTTCTTCTGTGAGCGTTGTACCACTTACGTGTGTCGAGACTGCACCATTGTAGATCACCAAGAAGCGTTAGGTCATACCGTGGTAGACTTCGAAGGTGCAATAAAGAAGTACATTCCAATTCTCGATAAAGCCATAAAAGAAATGGATTCAGAAAAAGACGCCATTAAGACAAAGCATAAGGCTGTCGAGGACGCCATAGAGAATCTAGACGAAGAGGAAAACAAAGTATCGAACGAAATCAAGGAAACCTTTGCCAAGCTGAAAAAGATCCTAGAAGAGAGGGAGCAGGAAGTCCTACAGATGGCGAAAAGGGAAGTCGGAAACGAGAAAAACAAACTAAAAGAGAAATTGACTGAAATGGAAAAACGGACTGAGGAGCTCGATCAGAACATAAACGAGATAGAGAAGACGAAGGAGGACGGAAAGCTGGAGACTCTGTACCGAACGTCCCGGACCTACTCCGGCTACCGGTCCGAGCCCGTCGTCAAAGTCCGCGAGGTAGACGAAGGGGTGGTGGCCAAATTCTCATTCAACAGCAGAGACGAGAACACGCTGGCCAACAAACTCCAGAACTTCGGCGACGTGTCCTCTTACACCGAGTCTGTGTACACCAGGTCTACTTCCGGTAGGCCGGCGCTGAGCGAAGACCGCTATGGCGGCTCCAGGTACAGCACGCTGAGTGATAGCAGGTACTCGTCTTCAACGTCATCATCGTCTTACTCATCGCGTTACTCATCGCCCTACAACAGGTACTCCTACCGGACGTGACGTCAGCAAATGTCATTGCATGGGAGAACATTTCAAGTTGCATTTAACTTTCATTTTTTAACATAGCTGATATGATTTATAATGTATATTTTCTATACATTGGTTTTTGTTAATTTTTACATTGATTGTGTAAGCCATGATTATAGAGGCCCTGGGATTTGATAATTATTATATTTGTTTCTGAGAAATTTTTATATAATACTTTGCCTTTTAATGTTTTATGTGCCACAGTCTTACTATGCCAATATATACCATTATTTTGAATATTCTTTATTAATAGCTTGATATTAAAGCATAATATGTATGATAATAAACACTAAAACATTTCTCTTGGTTTTTATTTTTCATTTTTATAAATCAATGCGAAAGATGCCAAGAAAGCTTTTTCTAGATAAATGAAAAATTGAAACATGAGACGATTCGTAATTCTTTATTTCAATCTCCTTTAATTAAACTCTTCACACTTTTTTGTTTGGAGACTAATGCTAAGGCACTCATTAAATGAAACCCAACACGTTTTGTTTTTGTTTTTTTGCTTTTTTTTTTCATTTTGCGACTAATGCGAAGGTATTATTTTGCAACAACATAAACTTGTTGACATGCTGATGAAGTTTCATTAACATTTTGTAGGTACGTACAATGTATTTACTTTCCAGAGCGTTTTAATTTTCGGCATTAAAATTACTAAACACCTAACAAAGGAGAGTTTCTCCCTCACAGCGTCTATATGGCAACAGAAATCATCGTCTTTATTAACCTTTCTTTGTCATTATAAAATACTTAAATTTGTTGTTGAATTTTCTTTCGGCTAAAAAAACTGCACCCGATTTTCATATAGTTTTACATTATCTGAAAGCAGTTTATTTTTACCTTTTTCTAAAAGAACCAAACTAAGTTTTTGAATTAATATTAAGAAGAAAAGGAATTCATTTAACAGTTACAAATGCACAATTGTGTTTGAAGTGATTTATACTTGTATTCATGTTTAATTTTAAATGGAGGCTTGGAGAGGAAACTGAACCACAGAACCACCCACGCAAATACTATAAGGAAACTCCCTTTCACATCTGGAAGTGAACAAAATTAATACAATGCATGGTTAGGACGGCTGGGTGATCGTGGCCATTTTAAGACTGTCTTTATCTCCTTTAGAGGAAGAGTTCTATATAAAGATATAGGAAAATACTCATATTTAAAATCTAATATTGATTTATGGATTTTTCATGACTAAATAATGATTTAAAATAATGATTGAAAATTAATTATATTAACTTTTTGCAATCAATTTATTATTTTGTTAAAAGAAAGATGTAAATATATACAATAAAATGCTGTCTTTGATTATTCATGCGGGTTATGAAGGTAGCGATCATTGCAGAAAAAAATTACATAACTCGCTAACGCTTCTGCAATGTCGCCACCTTCATATCCCGCATGAATCACCAAAGTAAGCATTTTATTGACTTTGTTGTACAATGGACCGTGGTGTGCATGGCTAACCCGATTTATAGGGATACGTTACTAACACATGAGGGGAAACATGGCCACACATTGTAATATAATACAAGTAGGTAAATTATGGGGTAATACATGGCCAACACATTGTAATATAATAGGTTAATGTGTGAGGGAAGACATGGCCAGCACATTGTGTTACAATCGGTAAATGTGTGAGGGGATACATGGCCAACATATTGTATTATAATTGGTTAATGTGTAAAAAGATATATGACCAACACATTGTAAAAAATAGCTAAATTTATGCAGTAATACATGGCCAACATATTGTAATATAAATTATATAATAATTGGTAAATGTGTGAGGTAATATATGGCCAACACATTGTGTTATAATCGTTAAACATGTAAGGGGATACGTGATCAACACATTGTGTTACAATCGGTAAACATGGCCAAATCATTGTGTTACAATTAGCGATGTGTAAGGGGATATGTGGCCAACACATCGTGTTACAATCGGTAAATGTGTAAGGGGATACATGGCAGCACATTAATTAATATTGTTATATAATATAGGAATATGCGTAAAGGGATGAATGGCGAAAACATTGTGTTCAAATCGGTATACAATCGGTATACATGGCCAAAACATTGTAATATATATTGGGTTAATGTGTGAGAAAATTCCAAAACTTAACGCACTATGGAAATCGGTCTTTACAATAAGTTGATTTGGTCGCAAAAGTGCGTATTTTTTTCAATGTGCATTGCCACACAGTTATCTAACAGCATTCGGCAGTTTCAAAAGCATAACTGTCGCCAGCGTAGCGCGACACTTGCATTAATAAGGTTTCCATTACACTACTAAAGTTCTCATATTTCACAGAAAGTCAAAAATGGGGGAAAATATTTTTTAAAGTCATAAATAGGGGAAAAATGTTTTTTTAAAGAAACGTAGCCACAACAAGCCAATAAATCACAAGCTCGTGATATCATGACTCACTTCCACTGGTTTCTTCACAATCATCTAGAGACCCTTTCTCGTTATTTACCATGTTACCTTATTCCCCCGATGATGTAAATACATGTACATGTTCATGTAACTGTAAGAAAGGCAATCGATTGCAAAATTGCCAGTCGGTTAATCGCAATTCGCTCCAATCTAATTAAAATTAGATCTTTGATCTGCTCCTAATCTATAGGAGCGGATCAAAGATCTAATTTTAATTAGATTGAATATCGCTCCGACTTATAGACCGGTTACTCGAATTGCGATTAACCGGTTCCTCCTATTAAATACACAAAACTTGTGTATTTTTAAACTATCATATACACAGCATAAGCTACAACAAAATTGTTGAAATGCTCTGTTTAAGTATAAAACTGAAAACTATATATGAAATGTATTTATCAAAATAATTAATATTTTATTTTTACAAAATACAAAAGAAAGAACAAACAGTCGTCAAATAATGATCTTGGCGATGGGTCACAATTTCATAGGAAGTTCAACTTCTTTAAAAATATATAAAAAGATAAAAAAAAGATCGATTTGGTAGAGGCATCATTGCGTATAATAAACATACAATGTGTTTATCAGTAAGATGGAATAGATTTGAAAGGTGCATTAATTCTAACCTTTAATAATTGAGCCACAGGAGGCAGTGGTCCTAACTTGTATTCCACTCTCTCTATTGGTGTAACTAACCAAAACCAAGTCAGATAGTTTCGATGGAGTTAATTAAACAATGATTTTTTTTTCTTCGGTGATTCATATGGGGTATGAAGGTGGCCACATTGCAAAAAAAAAAAAAAAAAAAAAAAAATACATAACCCCCGATAGTATTTTTTTTCTGCAATGGTCGCTACCTTTTTAACCCGTATGAATCATCAAAGAAAGAATTTTATTGTTTATATTTACATCTTTCTTTTAGAAAATTAATAAATTGATTAAAAGTAAGTAAAATGAACTAAATCGCTGTTTATGAACATCAGTACGTAGGGTAAAAGAAACAGCCAAATTGTCTCATAAGGATTTTAGGTCTGACATCATGTTTATTTCGTGCAGTCTATGAACGGGGCGTGTAGATTTCAGCCCTGCCAGTTTCCACAGAGCTATGAATTGCAATCGGTTTTCGTAAGAAACAGAGGGGGTTACCCGATAAATGTAAATATTAATGTTTGAAGCTCAACATACTATTTTCATGAAAGCCCTATATCAATTGTTGCTTTATACCAAGTTCAGTTGAAACTGAATCATGCAAAGATTTAGTAAAGTAAAAATGTATAAACTTAACCGTCATACACAAAAAGAGGACGGAAAAGAGGTGATCAGAAAAACCTTCAGATACAACATAACACTATAGTTTCAATGCATTTGTTTATTAAAGTTAACATTTACCATTCCATGTGCTTCACATGATATCTTGTAAAACATTTAGCCGTGTGCACCATGTAAAACATTGGGTCATGTGAGTAGCCGCCTCATTTACCACAGTACATGCCGAGGTCAGACTCAACAGCTATGCTACTCCCAACACAATAATGCAGTCAGAAACAGGAGAGAGTTATTTCCCTTCTACATGTATGCCATTCATGAACAGTTTGTATGTCTAGTTTACATGCTCTTACACAAATAAAATTTATGAATTTTATTTTATTCACATCATTATTCTTTAAAAAAAATCAAAAAAGCTTAGCTTTCAATTAAGACAAAATGATAAATTATCAAATCAAGAACTGATGGTTGTAAATATGAGTCTGTCATTGGGCTGCTCTGTCTAATAAAATGCGAGTCTAGTCTCACCGCTAGCGGCAGGGGGTCAATACCCTGGAATGCTTGCCCAGACTTTATGCCCAAAACATGGAATGTGAGGATTAAAACAAGTCAGCACAGAGTATGACCTCTGTTAATAGGGTCATTACAGTACCTATGTACAATTTCAATCATTGATTTCAGAAACATATTTACAAACTCATTCATAAACAACCAACATGCATAAAAAATGAAATCAATACTCTTGTAAATAATTTGTTGAGCAAAATAAAACATTGATAACTTGGCAGGGCATTCAGTGGTTCTATGTATTTGTGTGTCATGTGTCCAGTGTCTGAGGTTTGTGTCAAATAGGCCAATACAAGAGATTTCAGTCTGTCTACACCCCAGGGGTCAATGTCTGTTAAGTTTTGATAAATTACACACAAGATAAACAATTTGGTTTCAAATATAAATAAGTTTTATACAATTATATTGGTTCCAAGTCTTTTTAAATCATTTTTTTTAAAAAATCAGATCAGGCATCCATTTGATAACTATTAGCATTATCAATGCTCGACATTTTTTGTTTTCAAAGCAGAAGAGAACAGCTGCTGTAGCACTGGTCTACAAAATCATGTGGTCTCCCATGACTGACCACACAACTCAAAAATTGTTATACTGTTACCTAGTAATTAAGAATTGAGTCATGCCAAAGGTCAGGGTGAACAGATACCCTGTATCTGTAAGCATAGCAACTAGAATTTCAAGTTCACAACAGGATTCAACCAATGAGAGCAGGCTAAATGAATGGCGTGAGACTCGCTAACACTCGGGAGTAGAGAAAGCTTCATTTACACCGTCACACCCACACACACAGACGCACACCCACACACATTTATATATATCACAAAACAATAAATACAGAAAAAATGTCACAGTCTCCAGAACATTTCCATGAAAACTTCAAGACGCCTCGCGTAATCATTACATGTATTTACTGTATACTCTCCTACACAGTGGTCACACTGTTAATTTGCTTGATTTCTTATAGAGCCCTATATCTAGCCCAATCTACAGACATTCTCTGCCCTATAGAGAGTGAGGTTCTGGAGGATTTACCCTGAATGCCAAGTGAATCACTCTTTGGTCTGACTATCAAATATCTATAGGTATTAAAATAATTAAGTTCTAAAAATATTAGACCCTATCCTAACTATTGATATCCAACATCTCTTTAAACAGCTTCCCTTTTGATACACACAATGTTCTATCGTTGCCCCATCAAACAGGAAATCTCCTCTTATATCATTAGTAAATGTGCTCATAGTTTGATTTATAATCACAGAATATCATTTTCAATCACAGACCATTGTTTCCTGTTTAATGACTTTCAACTGATAACCAATCCCTCCTTTTTTTTGCTATTTTTATACATATATACATTGTATATACATTGTTTTTTTTATTTTTTACGATTTTTTTGTACTTTTATGGAAAGACTGGTTATCGTTCACTCACACACGAAAAACTGGATATATCAATGATGCCATAATTGGATAAAAAAATCTCTGTACCCTAGATGTACGATACAGCCTTCAGATCAAGATCAGAACAACTCAACGATGGCAATAAATAGATGAATAAATAAATAGCAACTGTCAACAAATCGGGTTTAGCAATGAGCTAAATAAATTAAAGTATTACCTCCCTTTGCCTTCAATAAACCAGCGATATCACCCTAACCTTATCTGATGCAAGTTTTGCAGGTGCTGACAATTTTTCAGTTTTGAGATCTAAGTATCAACCAAATTTTAAGACGTCATGAATACATATAAATAATTTCAGATCATTTGCAGATTTGAGGTCCAGCACCCATGACAGAGTTTTATCTAAGTCGAACGGCACAGGGAGTTTGTTTAAACCAATGACACGATAAATTAAGAAAATGGCCTCCATAAAAAGAGGACACCAGATGAAACCGTAACTGTTAAGTTGTGACACAGTTCTAGTAAGGCACTTGATGCTGAAGAAGTTTGATGTACTTATATAAATACAGCACTACCATTCACTCACCAATATACTTCATTTCAGATAAAAACAAACACAGAGAGAAAATATCACTATGTACAAAAAAATCACAACTGTCACTTTATAAGTGACCCAATTATGCTAAAATTAATAAGCTTTTCAAGATGCTGTTTTCTTTGAGTGTAAAGAGATATCAACATGTAACAAGATATCAGATATCAGCATGTAACTATATCAGCTAACCTCCAATATCTTTTCTTCTCTCTATCCAACTGTACGACACTCAGAGTGCCTTGACAAGTAGTCATGGAAACTCATGGAAATAATTGCAACATTGTTTTCAGTTTCTAGGTCAGATCCATGGGCAATCAGTTTTTTTTTATCAATTATAATGAAAATACATTATTTTGGGGGGAATCATTCAATTGGGGAGTCTTAGCGGAGGAAACACCCCTCTGTCGGCCTTGGTCATGTCTGGACATTGTTATGAAAAAAATTATTATCAAAGAATAGTTTGTCATCATAAGTGAATGGCAGAGAGATACACAAACTCACATGTAATGCCCTCGACAATGGACAGTCTGGCAACCACACACAGCGCAATGATTGGACGATGCTGTACTGACAATTAGTCCAGTTCAATATTTGTTAACTCACGGTCAAGATCTAGTCATTTAGTTCCTACTCCATTCATCTAGGGTAAAATTATCTCTAAACTCAATTCTATGATTTTAAAATGTGTATTAGACTAAGTAAGTAATCAATATGTTTAAAGTTTTGCTTAAGTTTTCACTTCTAAGTGTTTTTCAATAAAATCATATTGAGTATATTTAAGTCAAAAATGCAAAGTTATTTCATAAAATGGAAGAGCCTGGTATCATCACAACTAGGATGGATGCAGTGTCCCTGCTTGACTAGATCTTAACCCATGTATCTAGTACACACATGTAGTATATACACAGTTATGCAGTTGATGAATATCACATTGTGAACATACAACCAGGACTGTCGGAACAACATTTACATAAGTCTGCCACCAGGTGGACTCGATACAAACACACACAAACTTAAAGAACTCAGTAGATGGCCAACTCTCCACCCTAGAGGAGGATCCCGGGGGGAGGAGGCATGGAGACCTTTATAAGGCAGGGAACTGAATCACATGTATTTATGGAATCACAGACAGCAGACAGGACCAGGGCCGGTACAGTGGGGGGGATACACTCCGCCTGACCCCCAGCTATGACACCGTCGTCTGGCTGTTGTCGTAGTCCAGGATCAGCCGCTTAATGTGACCCAGTTTTTTGTGCAGGTACTCGAATCTTTTCTTTTGCTCCATGTATTTGTGATCATCTTTCTGATATTTGTATTCTTGTCGTATCTTATTTTTCAGATTCTGTAAAGCAAGACGTAGAATCAGGATCCGTATAGAACATAGTCAACAAAGGGTATTGTCTTTGAACAGATAAAGCCGGTTATATAAGTAAGTGTTGTATTTTAAGGTATCAGTAATTCCAAGATCAACTTAAATCTCAAAATAAAAATTTCACTGCATTAATATCACAAACAATTCTGATATGAGTACAGAATGTTGATAACTGTCAGCACAGACTGTAAAATGTGAACATTTTCCCTGAGATATTTGAGACGTTGAGTCCCTACCTCATACTCTTCAGTCCCTGGCTGAGCTTGTCTCATTAACGTCTCGAGCTCAGCAAACTTTTTTGTCACTTTCTCCACGTTATCGTGTAAATCTCTATACTCCTGGTACTCGGCATTAAAGTCCTGTTTATATTTGGCTCGCTGGGGACCATTTGATATTGCTATGTATTTACTGCAAAATAAATTTTAAAAAACTAAAAAAAATTCATATTTTCTAATGCTATATAAGAACAAGAATTAAATTTTAAGTCCATTTAATTTTAAATGTGAAACCCCAACCCCATAAAACTTTATCACAAATTCCTGATTTATGAACTTTGATTCCATCGACTTACAGGAAGTAGTCGGGGGTCTCCGATGTAGAGGAAGCCTCATCAGCAGAATCTGAAATTCAACGAAAAATAATATAAACTTCAAAATCAATCTCTGTGTAAATCAGTCAATGTGGCTGATGGACCAATACATATATATATATATATATATATATATATATATATATATATATATATATATATATATATATATTGACAATCACACAATGCCTTTAAAAATCATATTATTATTCTCTTCAACTCAACAAAATTGGAGGATATAAAAAGGGAAAAACATTACAAAATTAGGGTTTGATATTAGAAGATATGATAAATGTGCTCGGTTATTAGAAGCTGCCTCACATAACAATAAATCAATATACAGAGGAAGCATTTCCTGTGTATCCAATTCAGTCAATTCTTTGTGAATTTCATTGACTAGAATAAGTTCTGGTCAATGACTGAACAAACATACTGTGTTACATGGTACTATTGACCCTCTGGTTGTGACCTTTCATAACTCCTACTACAACTACTACTGCTACTATTACTACAGCTTCAGGCGCTATAAACCCAGCTTTGTACGATAAATCAACAGATCAATATTACGGGATGGGTCGTCTCCCTATAGAGAGCGACACTCCTAGCCTTCATATGGCCTTGTTCTGGGAATTTACACTTTAAACATTCATGAATGGAACAGATCTATGAAAAAGAATCTGTCACATCAAACAAATCATTAAATACTGATTCATTGTTTTTTAATTTTAAGTTCATTAAAAAGTATCATTTGTGTATTGAGAAGATATTGTTGGCAGCACATTTAATACATTTTCCCAATATAGCAAACTATTTCAGCTTCCATTTGCACAAAAAAACACTTATGTGTATTATACATCATTGCTTATTATGAAACATTATATATTGTATATTGATGTGCATTACACAACATTGCGTATTAGAACCAATGCATAATGTATTAACTAAGAAATAAATGCATAATAGAAACCAATATGCATGATAAACAAAGCCGATTGAAGTATATCGTTAATTATTTCTCTTCTTACAGGGTATACAAGAAGTGATTTTCTGTGGCTATATCTACATATGTATGTTGTATATGTGACATGTGGCATACTCCACCTCCCCCACCTTTCCCCAAGGACTACTATTATATAAATATAAAATCCAAACGATTTAACCATGTAAAAAATAAAGACGACAACAGGACTAGGAGAGCTTGTCCCTCTCACCATCAATGTTCTCCTTTTTGTAGGTGCGGTCGTTCACGGGTATCTCCCGATTCTCTGCGGTTTCAGCCAGCGCCGGCCTGTTCTCCTTGCTGTAGTGAGATATTCGCTGTTTCTTTGACGGCTGACCAACTTCTGGTTGCTCGCATGGCCGTTTCTGAAATTAAATGTAACAAAAATCTTGTACATTTACAGAAAAGAAATAAATCTTCATGTTAATTCACGCTTATTGGCAAACAGGTAGACAAGACCATGAGGACTGCCGACTTTCACCTGTGTACTACTGGTAGGGCTGGCTTTGGGGGAGGGGTGACTGGCTGCCGGGGAAGACACGGGGGACAAACTCTGGAGTTTCCTACAAACACAGATTTCAAATATTTGTTAAATACATCAATACTGATATTTCAAACCAACAGAATGGAAATGTTACAACAAAAATATCCAATATTACTTGTTCCATTACTTAAAAATATCACATAAAATTCACAAAAAACTAATTCATATATCAATGAATATAAATATTTGCCAATTTTATTTTTTATACGAACAACATCTTTGTTTCTTTGTAAATTTATGGATCAAGAGGTCATCTTTGCATCATGGTGGCTTATTGTTTTAGAAGAATTCAAACATTCAGTCATCTGTCTACACAACAGACACTGAACAGACAGTCTATACAACAGCATAAGACATGGGGTACCACTAAGGTACAAACATTGAATCAAGGTCAACCAAGGTGACCCTGGCTTGACTGGACAGGTACAGGGTTATATAATAGGTGACCACACTGCAGGGGTCAAACAGTGCGCTATATATAGCCCACTCCTTTATAATAACTGACCCTGGGGACAATCCTTACACTAGGCAGCCCAACCCCAAGGGATCAAGCAGTGCCCTAGATATAGCCAAATCCCCTAAAAATTGACCCTGGGGACAATCCTTACACTAGACAGCCCGACCCCAAGGGATCAAGCAGTGCCCTAGATATAGCCAAATCCCCTATAAATTGACCCTAGGGACAATCCTTACACTAAGCGGCCTGATGGAAAGGGATCAAGCAGTGCCGTAGATATAACCTTGCCCCTGATTCTGAGAGTTACCCTGCCAGGGACTACATGTGATTGACCCTGAGGTTGGTGCCACGGAGCTGCTATGGGCACGATATCAACAGCACCCATCTACTAAATGTCAGGAGTGAAGTATATAGGTGATATCGTCTGATCACAACAATGGTGTCCTTGTGTATCTATATATATCTACTGAACAATTATTCCATCATGAAATTGTCTGCACTGGCAGGAAATATACATCATCTGTCATTCTTTAAATTCATATCATATTTGATATACGAGTTTATGGATCAATAATTAAGTTTTGCAACAAGTGCATTTATCCTTAATAACATTCTGAAAATCATTAACTAGGATTCCTAGAAAAAAAGGAATAGGGTTGTGAACCGATGCTGTGACTTTAATATGATCAGGTTCTGTGGTATGTATAACGATGGAAGACAGAAGCTGACCTGGATCGATTCCAAAGGATTATCATGTGTCTAACTGTAACATACTGTCAATCTAGGTGACCTCAAATACACATGTGTTTACCTTTTATAAAGATTTTTTTCTACATAAATCTTTTTTATTTCTATATCTTTTCTATTCTTTGACTTTAAAATTTGTAATATTTTTTCTATATCCTTAATCTTCCTACTCTTCGATATTTGTTATCCATCTAATCTTTCTTTTTTCCCCCAAATATACCTATAATTATTTTTTCTTAGTTTTAAATAAAACCCTTCTTTAATATCTAATATATCCACATTATCTCCCCTTTTTTCTATATCCTGGAAATTCCTAAATTTTTCTTTTATATTCTAGATCTCTATTTTGATATCTACATTACCTCTGGGTTTTTTTTTTAATTAACATTATCTATTTTTTCTTCTATATCTGTTATATTTCTTTTTCTCTTTATATAATTGATCTTAATTAAGATATCCCAACTATCTACTTATTTTTACAAGTTCTATTTTTCTGTATTCTGGATTATTGGGTTTTTTTTTAAAGATTTCCTTCATGTTCCTTGAGATGTCCAAGTGACCTCATTTTAATTCATTTTTGGTATCCTGATTACATTTTAATTTTCTAATATACCCCTAATTCCTTGAGATATCCATGTCACCAACTTTTTATTTGTTTTTCTATGTAATCTTGATATATATTTTTTTCTAAAACTAGCCCTTGTTCCTTAAGATATCCAAATAACCTACTTTCTAATATTCTCTAGTATCCTGGCCTGGATATATTTATTATTCTTGAGATATCCACATTACCTTTGTTTTTAAAAAATATTTTTTTCTGTATCTGGGATCTATGGGATCTATACTATCTTCTAAAACTACTTCCTGTTCCTGGAGATATCTGCATGACCTATTTTTAATATTTTTCTGTATCCTGGATATATTTTTTTCTACAACTACCTCCTGTTTATTGAGATATCCCTTTGACCTACTTTTTGACTGCTTCTTTCTCCTGTTCTGTGTAATGGGGCCAGTCAGGCTTGACTTCAGAGAACGCGTGCTTTGACAGACTGTAGCGAAGATCCTTCTGATTTTGAACTGCGATGTCGTCTAAATTAAACGTACTGTACTCCTTTCGATCAGAATCACTCAATCCATCTACAAAATCAGTCAACCATTAACGCATCAGATCACTGATATCATCATAATCAACATCAGAGGTATTCACCCAGGCTTTATCAGCTGAACATTTGTTTATTTGCATAGTATGCTAAGGAGTACTGGCATTTCAATGTCAAATACGAACAAATATGTAACATGATGATATACAGAATTTTAATTTAGGTCCATTTACAAATATAAACCATCAAGAGATAAAACCATCTATTTAAATATATCTAATGGCTAATGCTTGAAAAAACAAGGTAGACAAGAATTCAAATAAATCCAGAAAAATCAACAAAAATCACAAAAACTAACAGACTCAGCGACAGTAACACTGCAACAGGTGTTTACAATAAATAGATGTTAAAAACAAACAAAAGATAGCCTCAGGAGAATACACTATGAAATAACAGAAAAATCAGTTGTTGTTCTATAAATAGGCTAATACAATACTTCATTTACATTTATTCATTGTAGATTTATGCAGGCCAGGAAATTGAAAATAAACATAGCTTTTATTATGGCAGGTGAAAATGTCACAGACTTCGTAATTTTTCATCAGAATAATTCTCCCTAAATGCTGCCCTGTCATTTTATTTCTAACATAGAACTCCTCTATATAACAATGGCTCCTCTCTCATTATGAATTTTTATGATTAGTACGTTCCTTCCGTATTCAATTAAAATACTCCAGACCAGAGTCTGCAGCCACATTGCCGAGTCTAAACCAAAACCCAATTTCTAATCAGTATCAGTATATTTCAATAGTCTGTAGTTCTAAATGTTTCAATTGCAACTGCTTAAAAAGACGCATGCCAAATCTTCCTTCGCTTTCTAATTATTATTTTTTTGGGGGGGGGGGGGGGGGGGGGGGGTTTAATCCCCATCTGTTGGAGGCTGAAATGTACCGGGCTACTAAGTGTGTTGGGGGGGGGGGGGGGGAGGTGGCGAAATGGTCGAGTTGTTGGAAAAGTATCCAGTGTCACAATCAGCTGGTTCACTTGCCAGAAATCATGTCAACTAAATCACAACATGTGTTGCCCCCTGGCAGGCATCACACGAATTATCTATCAAATTGTAAGTTATCACCCGTCTCTCACACATACACTGTGTAACCCTGCCTATCCCTGGCGACATCAAATACACCCTGGCCTATGCCTAGCTCAATCAAATATACACCCGATACTTGGCTCTATACTTCTTAGTTCTATACTTAACTGTATGAAATACACATCGGATTCTTAGCAATCTACTTAAAATTAGACCTCTAAGATACACTAATATCCTAAAGCATATCATAGAGGAGCGGATTTACAAGTCTAATTTTAATTAGATTGGATTCTTAGCTCCATCAAAATACACACCTTAAAGTTAGCTTCATCATATACGCACCCAATCAGAATGCCCCTACTAGATCAGATTGCCCCACTAGTTGCTGCACTTTTGTGGATGACCCTTTGAAACAACTTGACATTAATGATCTCAATGAGAGCATACAGAAGTATAGAGTGCACTGTGAGCCCTCCCCTGGGCCCTCGGTACTCCTGTTCTGATTGTGTCCTTACTACACTACAGCACTAGTGGGGTCCTTGAAGCACTCGGTAGCTACCAATAACAGCCACATCTGATCGGACTGATCTAACCACTCTAATTATCATGTTGTCCTTTGTTTACTACTGTAAGATCGCATCACATTTATACTACACTAATTAACTTTAGTAGGTACTGGTTTACTATGGGAAAAAGATTTAAAATGATGGAAAGAGAGAAAAGAGGTTCTCAATACTGGCTAAAGTTAAGTGTGTATACAAAAGTAAATGAACAAGATTTTACAACTACCAGTTACTGTACATTGTAAGATTTGACTACTACCAGGTAATGACCACTGTAAGATTTGACTACTACCAGGTAATGACCACTGTAAGATTTTACTACTACCAAGTAATGACCACTGTAAGATTTTACTACTACCAGGCAATGACCACTGTAAGATTTTACTACTACCAGGTAATGACCACTGTAAGATTTTACTACTACCAGGTAATGACCACTGTAAGATTTTACAACTATCAGGTAATGACCACTGTAAGATTTTACTACTACCAGGTAATGACCACTGTAAGATTTTACTACTACCAGGTAATGACCACTGTAAGATTTTACTACTACCAGGTAATGACCACTGTAAGATTTTACAACTATCAGGTAAAGACCACTGTAAGATTTTACTACTACCAGGTAATGACCACTGTAAGATTTTACACCTATCAGGTAATGACCACTGTAAGATTTTACTACTACCAGGTAATGACCACTGTAAGATTTTACAACTATCAGTCACTGTAAATCTCAGTAGACAATAAGCTTACCTTTCATTAGGCGTACATATAACTCAGGCTTTTTATAGGAACGGAGAGCAAGCAAATGGACAATTCTTTCTCTGCAAAATAGAAAGCCATTATCTATTGCAATCGTTAAACAAATAGAAAAAAAATAGTTCAATAGAAATATTTGAACACTCATTGCTTTACAATAAACTATTTCAGTGCGCTGACCTGATGGGTACAGCCATGACAGCAGATTTGGTTTTGACAGATTGACTGGAAGAATAAGAAGGGGAGGGCACCCCGCCGGTCGTGGACGAGACTTCGTGGGGCGACTGGGCAGGACTGACTTTACGAGAGGACGAGTTGTTGTTGTTAGTAAAAGGGGAGACAACAGCAGTGGTTTTGTTTGTTTTTATTGCACTGGTCTGACAAGAGGGGTTCACTCGACTGTTGTTGGCACTGGGTTGCTGGTGATGATGAAGTTGCTGGTGTTGCTGGTGCATCATCTGTCGGATGTCCACGTCACGCTTCGCCTCCTGAATTCGACTCTTGAGATCCGATTCTCGCTCCCGCTCCTGTCTTGTGGGGGGGATGGGGTTTTTGAGTTCCGATTCACGTTTGACACGCTTGATTTTGCGGCTAATGTTTCTCCCACTGGGCTTGATTTCTTGTGTCCTACAAACACAAACTCCAATCATTTCACAGCAACAATTCAAATATCAACTTTTATTCACAGCTACTGTATACAGGGGTTTTTTTGCCCCGTGTTATTTTTGCCCTTCAACACTTGCAAACGGTTTCGCCCCGTCTTAAATTCGCCCAGACTTGCTTGTGTATTATAGAGATAACTTGGAACAATGGAATTCGACCAGTCTTAAATTCGCCCACTGACAACGAGGGCTAAAGGGGTGAAAATAAAACGGGGGCGAATATTTCCCTGTATACAGTATATATAACTTCTTATGGAACTTTACAATGTACAAGTTGTACAAGTCCTAGCATTATAACATGTCCCTCTCTATAAGGTTAGCACACTAGTTACAATTCCAGCTGAGCTCAGCAACCCCTGGCCAATTTTTCCCTGTGTTACGTAATTCAGCAGAGCATGTTTGATACAATACTTTCTGCAGTTTTTACCACAGCTTATTGCATAATATTTTATCATTAATACATGAAATTATGTAAAATATCTCCAGTTTCAACCAAACAGTCTCTAGTAATGTGTATGTGATTATTTATGTGATTATTTAATATGTGCATGTGGTGACAGCACATGTAGTCAGGTACTGCATGACATTGCTAACCAAGTAGATATATTAATGCTGGCAGAACATTTCTTAAATCCTTGTTTACATATTAGTCTGTTCTATTAATCTGATTAATATGTCACAAAGCCTTAATCAACCCCTGATGTGCTTGATTGCCCCTGTACAGTTTCACGTTACACTAGCATTGATTGATCAATATCATCCCAGAGCCTTGGTTTTATTTTACGCTCCAATAATTTGATGTATTTATGATGACAAATTATACATCAGTGTGGTAATTAAAAACATATATCAAATACACCATCAAATCAAAACAACTGTCCCAAGTTCTTGCTTCCATCACTTTCTGATGATTTTTATTAAAAAATATACATACCTGTGAAAGAAGTACAATTGAAATTGATGAAATGGAAAAAATCCAAGATATCTTCATTGATAAATTATCTCTTTTCACTCATGTTTACAGGAAGGAAAAAAATTTCTTACGGAGATTTATAATGGTAAATGTTTACATCTTTTCTCCATTCGGAAGTACTCGGAATACCTCGCGCAATTTTTCAACGCTTCCATCTGGGCTTATTAAGGTGGTATGGGACTTCTGTTGATATCAGTGTTGATTAAAGTACATTATAATTGAAATACTTTCATCGGTTAAGAATTTTCAAATTTTACAATATTTAACCAAAAAATAGCCTTTAAAAAATTTGTAGAGCTAAAAATTGTAAAACCCCGAGCAGGATGCGAACTCATGGCTTACAGATTTGTATTAAACCCTCTAACCCACTTTGCTACGATGTTAGGTGACAATATTGGGAAAGAAACTACTTATATAATAAGACTTCATTTTATTGTTTATTTCGATAAAAAATATGTCACAACATGAAAGTATCCCATACCACCTTAATAGCTGATGCAATGCAAAATCCTCGTAGACTTTTTATTTTGGGATGCGAAACCTGAAGCCCTAGAGAGGGCATTACAAAACAGATAATCTGGACATTTTTCACATTAGTGGATGAACGGAGTTTGAGAACAAAGGTATTTATTATTACCAAAATATCAAGCGAAAAGTGGTGGAAGCAAAAACTCGGGGCAGGGTATAAGTGTTTGTAACATTTGTCTACAGTACTATAATAGAAAGGGGGTGCTTGATAGAAAAAAAATAAAATTAATTCATGGATAAATTCAAAAATGAAATCCTGTGGAGGATTGAGATTAGTTTCACATCAGATGACAGCTTGCCATATACCGGTACAGTTTCTGCAAGAGGACAATTTAATAGCACTTTGTAATGGTTTCTGTTCTGTTCCTAGAACAGCTTAACTTTAATAATTCTTCAAAACTGTTAGAAACATCCCATGACTTGTAGAGAAGAAACAGAGTCATGATTTGTCATTTGTCTTTGCATCAACCTGACTTTGGAATTCTCAGGCCTTTCATCCTAACATTTCTACATATTATATGTGTACCTGTAGATTTAATGCATGTTTATACACCCATACACACCTGACTTTCGTCCATTCCTCTTGAGCAGTTTTCATTGTTTCCTTCGTCTGTCTGAACACATCCGATGTCGCATGGACAGCTATTTTGGTGGACATCGTTCCTAAATTGATCAGCTGGTTTCCATTTCTGGAAAACAGGAGACATTGTACATTATGATGTATATCTTGTTTTTACTAGGAATCTACATATAGGCAACGTGACAGAATAAGTCTGGTGATATAAGTCATTACATATTATCTGTGGATGCATGTTAAATGATGCGTCTAGTTACTAATCTAAATGTTCTGGGATTTCAACCATACCAGCAAACCAAAACAATACCGTCTGTCTGTGGAAAACTTTTGATATAGCTTGTGAACTAAAATTGGAACACCAAGGTCACTGAATGACATCAATTCAAAATGTATCCCTGTAATATCAACAGCTAAATGCTCTAGAACTGCAATTATTTACAAATTGTGTGATGCCTTCATGCTCTAGTTCCTTTTACTAATTATCAGCTATAACATGATTTTCTTTCGTTTGTGGCATGATATATTCTCTCTAAAAAAAAATTTAGTAGTGACATCTATTTCAAAAAGCAATAAAATCTTGCATCCCTTTTGGCATAAGTTTTACAACTCAAGCATTATCTATCTCTTAATATGCATGTATATACCGGTATACATATATTTGTATGACATTTATTTGGAAAAAAAATCATTTCATAATCTAAAACCTTGACCTGATATACTTCATCAACAATAGTTAAGAAGACTATTAAGGCAGCTAGCTTACAAAAACTCTTATCCATGTATCATTCTGTTGGTAAATTATACTATTGATCTACGGGTCAAGGTGGTATTCTCCTTGTAAACAGGTACTTGTACACCAATTATTTCTGTCGGTGAGATCTGAAGTGGGTCTCTACATTTAAAGAAACCTCACACAGAGGCAGCACTGCATTCGATCTCTAAATAATGCTGAAAAAGTATGAAATCATTGTGTCCCCTATACATTATGCTGTAGAAGTAGCATTGAGTTCTCTCTGTTTAAATAATGGAGTAGAAAAAAGGGCAGCATTTTGTTCTCTATCTATATATAAATAATGGTGTCTAAATGAAAGGACAACATTGCATGTGTTCTCTCTAAATATATATTAAATGATGCTGCAGATGAAAGGGTAACATGCTCTTGATGTATTGACAGCACTGCATTCTGTCTATAAATAATGCTGTATATGGAATCGCAGCATTATATTATCTGCATATTGATAATGCTGTAGATACAGATAGTGTGTATGTATGCATCTAAATTATGCTGTAGATGAAAGGTCATCATTTTGTAATCTCTAATATAGATGTAAGGACAGCATTACGTTTTCTCTATATAAATCATAATTTAGATTTAGGAGTAGCATTTTATTCTCCCTCTTCACGTAAACTAAAATAATGCTGTAAATGGAATGACTTTTTCCAAAGAACACATTCTGTACTTTCTCTTGATCTTCCTTCAAATGGATTTGATGACTATACAACAAATTGTGCACTCTTTCTGGGTTCCAACAATTTGTGACTCCATCCCTGTCACAGCCCCGAGCCCCCTCTCCCACTGAAGTGTGTTCCGCGTTTCCTTAATCTGGCTGTGGACGCCCACCTCACCGCTGTATTAGAATGGCACTAGCTGTGTGTTATATTCATAATATCCTCAACTTGTATACTACACAAATGTACAACTTAATGTAGCGTACAACTTTATAATATTTACTTCCCTGTGGGAAATAATTCATGACTGTAATAAGAATTCCACGGACAACACAACAACTCTAAATCACAACAATAAGCCATTTATTCCCTCCATCAACAGAACAGGAGGAGGCCAATTATCAATATATAAATGTACTCCTTCTTATGAAAATTTTGAGAAATCCCTTCCCAAAACCAAATACATGTATACTAATCTGGCCAATTCCATGAAAGTGGTTATTAGTTTCATGTTTTTATTTTCAAAATCTTATTCACTACCCCCCCCCCCCCCCCCCCCCCTTTCTTCACCATTCCCTTCAAAATTTTGAAAATCACTGATATATTAAAGGTCTGCACATAAAGTACATGGCATGTTCCCTGTACAATCACACAGATAGGACCTGGAGAGAGTGTTGACTTGTCTGGGACTATTTTCACCAAATAATGATCCGGCTGCACAGAGCATGCTTCCTGTATATCAACTACTAATCAAATTGGGTTTTTTTCTCAAGCAGATGAGAAATTGAGGTTTGGCTTAATTTGTGTCAAGGCCAGATGGTCTGTCCAGGCAACCAAACACAAACCACTAATAAATCTGTAATTCACTGGCCATGTTTAGGAACAGGCCGGCAGCAGTGTGGTCAGCAATTGGTCACTCCCTGAACCAATCATATGGCCACAAAATGCAGGGTAAATGAAGATGAAAGCTTCTTCCATACCTGTCACTGTATCTCCCTCACACTTTTCATCACTCAACTACTATAGACACCCACAATTAATAAGATTTTTATGAATATTGCCACTTTTGATGGTCATCATTTCCCTAACCTTTGTCAGCAGTAGTGGGATTATTTCTAGCCATGGGATGATGAACAATGAAGAATTGTTTACATTCCCTAAAATTCAAAGTATACCTGACAGATGGACTGCCTGGTATACAGGGCTAAAATTCGGTTGAACATCAATGAAAAAAAAACTACAAATATTTTAACCTTACTAACATAGAACGGACTAAAAATGATGTCCATGCAAATTCAGTGATGTTAATTTCACCTAGTAAGATGATGTCACTTTAGGAACAGTAATGTTACTATCACTAGTAATGGAACTTTGAGAAAAGTGATGTAAATTAAACGATGCAATGATGTCACTATCAGTACAGTGATGTCACTATCAGTAGTGATGTCACTATTAGTAGATGTCATTATCAGTACAATGATGTCTCTATCAGTACATTTATGTGCAGTGATGTCACTTTCAGTGATTGATGTCATTATCAGTACAGTGATGTCACTTTCAGTTCATAATGTCACCATCAGTATATTTATATGCAGTGATGTCACTATCAGTACAGTGATGTCACTATCAATACATTTATGTGCAATGTCAATATCAATTCATTTCTGTGCAGTGATGTCACTATCAGTACAGTGATGTCACTATCAGTACATTTATGTGCAGTGATGTCAATATCAATGCATTTCTGTGCAGTGATGTCACTATCAGTACAGTGATGTCACTATAACAACAGTGATGTCATATGTTGTCTTACTTGGAGTCCATCTGCTGGACACAGTCCAGACCGTTGGCATCGGCGACTCGAGACACAGTGAACTGGAATGTCTTGGAATTGTCCGAGTCCCGGGCAGGGATATTGATGACCTGAACAAAAAATCAAGTTATTGATACATGTTCATCAGTTAATGAACAGAACCAGAATCGGAAACATATCTAAACTCTTTTTATTAAACATTTAACAACAGATTAAATTGGGGTGTATGTTGGTGTGAAGGGGGCATGATGCGGGTCAAAGCCCGAGTACAGCCACTACTGACTGCAGGGATCAAACCTGGGGAGCTATATCCATGTAGCAGTTAGAAGGGAGTGCATTATCCACTGCACTACACAGACACGATCATACAGTAGCTGTCACTAGGTGTCAGGATCATTGTGATCTTAACTCAATGTGTTCCTAAAATCAGCTAATATGTGTTACCGGTATGTTATTTTAAAGGGCAAAGATAGTACAAATAGATTCTAATGATATAACAGTTAAATTGAGTGCACTATGTTTTAGAGTACATGCAAGCACATTAATGAAATTCAGCCAACTAGATCCATGTAGACCAGTGTACTTTTAATAAATACACTCTGTACCACTGGTTGTGAAGAAAATCAGACACTGTGAGCTCAATTTGATCGAAACCATTCAAAGAAAAAAATACCTGGTAAGCTGCCTGAACATTGCTGAATGAATGTGTTTTGTTTAATGTCGCTACATGGTAGTTTTTGTTTCAATACATGTTTTATCAGTTTTGTACAAGTTTCACTGAACCTTTATAACAGGACATTCACCCCCAGACAGATCACATGACCTCAAGGTGTTTTTGTACTGTGTGTGTCCAGGTGTGATCTGTGTGATCCCTCCTCTACACTGTACAGCTATAGTATAGCTGTAAGTCTGGTCTTCTCTCCATCTACCATCCCATGCTTTCATTTCTTTATTCTGATGGTATGTGCAGCTTACAGTTATATTAATCAAAGGGTAATAGCATCTTAAGATTAACTTCCAACTGATGGTAAGGACCAAGAAGTAGTCATCCTGGTTCTTCTCTGTCATGTACAATGCTGCTGCGACCTTATAACTACCCTCTCTCTATACACTACTGTATTATACATTACGAGGCAATGTTCTAGGCCACTGTTGGAGAAGCCGTTGTGTAATTGTCTGAAAAAGTGCAGACTGGTGCTCGACTTCTGGAGGCTGTGTCTACAGGAAAAGGCAGTGACCTTGGAGGCAGACACTTACAACTCCATCAAAGTACTGAACCTACACACATCCACACAAAGAACCTTGTACTGACACTTGTAACATAGACTCCATCAAAGTCCTGAACCAACAGACAGCCACACAAATAACCTTGGAGTAAGATGAAGGTCTGACAAGGTCAGCTGCCATCAATGTAACCTACCTACACACTGCTCCCCATTAATGTCCCTGCATTCTTCTCAGTGGGCTGTATTTAGCCTACCTACATGATGAGTTATATCTACACCTGACCTAATCATGCTCATCTCGGAACTTGTACCGCAACATAAAATTCAGTTTCAAATTTATTCCTCTTGAATTATATTTTTAAACAATCCTGTCAACTGGCTTTGAAGGGCTATTAAAATTAAATGTGTCAATGTTCAGTGGTACTGTCATTCATACATAAAATCCTGATGATTGTGGCAATTTTCATCAATTTTAAAAGTCTTTCAACTTACCCCTTGGTTGCCATTAAAGGAAATGGAAGGCTTTTTGGACTTGTCCTGAAAAGAGATCATATTTTTATGTAAACATTTATGTAAATAAAAAAAAACAACATATCTACATGAAGCTTTGATAAGACAGTGTGTTTTTCTCCCTGTTCTATTCCACTGGTATTTTAGACCTTTATATCACATTTATCTGTACATCAGTATTATCTGATCACTCCAAACAAGCTTTCATTTTTGTACCAATTTCTCAAAAAACAGAGTTTGCTCCCTTTGAAAAGACTGAGTACTGGGTGTGTGGGCTCAACAAGTGCTTGTTTTAACTGTTATCAATGTAATCATGTAACTTGCAATCACTGCAAGTGAAGTAATCAATATAATTCATATTTCAGTAATTTCAGTTGTAATCATTGTTCCAGTTGTAATCTTCATAATCATTGTAAATAGTGTAACCACAAAATTATTGTTACCTCAGTATGTGTTGTGATCATTATAATTCTTGTAATTGGTGTAACCATTGTAATTATTGTAGCCAGTGTAATCACGTTTACATGAACTGTTGATATCATTATAAATAATTGTAATCACTTGTCAATGATGTAATTCCTACATTGTCTGAACATTAACAGTTACCTAGATCTGTATATATTTGTATGTATACATACTTCTGTAGTTATTGTTGTTTAAAGGGTGGAATTTCTTCAGTGAGGGCTGTAGTGGAATTGAGTTACATGTACATACCAGTAATCATTCACCATATAAATGCATTCACTCTTACAGGTACTTTGATTCAAGTTCCTCTTTTACAGCAAAACAGGATTTTTTTTAAGTTTCATATTTGACATTTGTATAATCTGACAGGATTGAATGTTGAAAGATGTTATATTGGTATTTCTATAGTAGATATGTTCCTGGCATATTTATCAGTCAATGATGATGTATGTTGGTTAATTAGAATGTCAGTCACTCTTTCATCATTCATCTCTTGACCAAGATTGACCATGTAGTCACAAATAATGAATATATCACTAGTATTTTCAGGTTTTTAACTGACATACATCATAATATTAAATTGAATCTTTCCATCTTATATCAGTGAGAATCATTGTTTTCTGTAGCCAAAGCTTCGCTTTAATATTCCTTTAATATGATGTATTATGCTACTCTTCAGAAGCTAGCCATGCAGGGACAGACAAGGATGGAGAACCCTCATTGCTGTCCTATACACCCGACGTGTTACGGGTCCCAAGTAAGATTAACCAGTATGCTTCTATTACTGTTAAGATGGTATGGGACACCTGTCAATATTGATGTGGATAAAAGCATTTTATAATCAATTTACTTTCACAATTTTAAGATTTTCAAGTTTTACAATATTTGACCCAAAAATATATTTGAAAATTGTTTGGAAAGGTAATAAGAAATCTTAAAAACCCAGCCGGATTCGAACTCATGACTTACAGATTCGTTAAGCTAACGCTCTAACCCATTGCGCTACAGAGTTAGGTAATAGTTTCAGGAAAGAAAAAGCTAATAAAATTATGCTTGATTTTATTATTCATTTCAATTAGAAGTATGTCACAATATGAAGGTGTCCCATACCACCTTAATAATCTAACATTTCCTCACTGCATGTCAGATTTTTTAATACAGAAACAGAGAACTAAAAGATTCTGGATACGTCACTAAAGATATATTTGTGGTTACATCATGTTACAGCCTCACGCGCCGTTGTATTTGTCTGTAATTCCACCCCTCTGACGAGAACAATAATCCCACACTTATAGCGCCAGGAAAGTTTCACATCTCTCTTTGTAAAAAATCCCTGTTAATATATGCTATCATGCTAAAACAACCAACCAATATAGATACTTCAGAGAGATCTATACCCAGTTAATGGGTCTCCCACACATCTCCACTCAGCATCTAGTCTACAAAATCTTTTTCAACTAATATCTACATATATAGTGGGGGAGACAAAAAAGATTAAAATATAGTCACTAATATAGCCTCAGTGTGGCCTTTTCTGCATGTCAATGTGAATACATTAAGATTTATGCAATTTAAAATCAGTACATGTAAATAGATTTAAAAGATTACATGTGGTATACATTGTCTTAGACTTATTCAACTCAATCAATACACAAATACTTCATGATACATGGCAGTAAGACGACCTGACAACATAACATGGAATCATAACGTAGTTGTTCCAGAAATAAATCGCACACAGAATGGTACCTATTGGATGAGGAGACTTACTGTGCTCATTTAATATTTATCACCCAATGTCTGAGAACACAACAGTTTACGTGTTGGGACAAAAGCAAAGTGGGTGAATTTCTTGGTGATAAAAGAAAGGTTTAGCAAATAAAAGCTATTTATACAAATAATAAGCAGACCCAAAAATAAGTGTTCTACATTACACAACTATTTATTCAATGAAGTTATTTCGTTTATTTAGCTTATTTTGGCGTACGTTTATTTCCTTAGGCTTACAACTGGTGCGGGGGGGGGGGGGGGGGGGGGGGGGGGGCCTGATGTCATATAGGTAGTGAGGTCACTGCCACGGTCTAAGGAAATGTATATGGAAATAAAATGACTTTTAATGTCACACCAACAAATCATTTCATCATTTTGACAAAGCCAGAAAAATTCAGAGATGGCTTCAGCTGTGTCAATGGTATGACGTCAACAGAGCAAGCAGGGTTTCAAGGCCTGTTTACAAACATCAGAGTCAACAATTGTTTTGTTCCTTTACACCTTCCCTTTTTTAAGAAATTCTTCAACGGAATCAAACTTTCCAAGATTTCAATTCTCTTATAAGATTCTGATTCTCTTTTAACAATGATCATGTTTGTGTTACTTTTGATAGATAGAATTGAATATTTTTGCTGCCTTTTTGGAATTGGCTTGTCAATGATAATTTTTTGCATTCAAAACCATACAAAGATGCACTGTTTTTGGTTTTGTATTAATCATGTAAATAAATTCATGAGCTCATCAGGTGAAAAATGATAGCTATAATTAATATTCCAAAATTTAATCATTTGCACATAAAATAAATGAACTTAAGCAAAAACACTTTCTACAGGGAAATTCGTAATTTGACAACTTGGATCTAAGATCACGCCAGAGCAGCTAGATTCCAATACAATCTCCTGTCATAATAAATCAACATGAAGTTTTTAAATTCCAGAAAATAGGCTACGCTGTCACCATAGCGTACCTATGGCCTTAATTCAGACTGCAATTGTTCACAACTTTTAATCACCTGACTTTTTGGGGCCATACAAATCAAATGATTCACATCCAAACATCAAACACCTTGTTCCGATGCATACTCAACATAAATTGACTCTGGTTTTTTCGGCATTGATGCATGTTAGATAAAATTGAACAAATAAAATAAAAGTGTACACGGTTTATTAGCTTGCTGCTCAAGGAAACGCTCCATCAGAAGATTAATGTGTCGGTGTTCTACATGTCATAACAATGACATATATTAGACTTGGGTTTTGAGATGCAACAAAAGAGACTTATCAAGTCTGAGTAACTATTGACAAATACAGGACCAAATTTTTCAGTTCCACATACATCAACATTGATTTCAAGGACCTTAAATCAAGAGGCCTATTTATTAGCTACCGGTATATGTACTGTAGTGAACCGGTATATGTAATGTAGTGGCGGTATATGTAATGTAGCATCTTCCTGAGAAACTGCACATCTAGTCATTCAGACAGATAGCACAACAATAAAAAATAACTCACAGGTTCAACTTAATGAAACAGACTAAAAGATACACCTATATATACACTGTAAACTAAAGAGAATTTAGTCTTTGACTCCCACTATCTTTTCCATTGGGTACCATGCGCCCTGGCAAAGACTCAAAGCCGTAATCAGTAAAGAATATATATGGACTAGTTTACTATGGCAGTGTTACGATTGGACCCGCAGAAATAGAAAGGAAGAGTAACACACTCTACTCTTATCTTGCAGCTGCACCATGGCCTTTTCAATGAGTTCATTGGTGTTGTGTTCACAGCCAGATAGTCTTTTGTGTGCACCTGTCCTCAAAAATAGCCCCTTACACTCTTTATGCTTCTGCTTAAATAAATTCTGGTAAACATCTGCATGTTGATCAATAATACAAATGAAAGATGTTCTCAGCATTATTGACACCTGAATGCAGCAGCATAAAAAAGACCAATAGAGAAACCTTGTAAACTAGTAGCATTGTATTTACACAACTTCAGTGTTGCAGCATTGTAAACACCTTTGGTGTAGCAGCGTTGTAAACACCTTCAGTGTAGCAGCATTATAAACACCTTCAGTGTAGCAGCGTTGTAAACACCTTCAGTGTAGCAGCGTTGTAAACACCTTCAGTGTAGCAGCGTTGTAAACACCTTCAGTGAAGCAGCGTTGTAAACACCTTCAGTGAAGCAGCATTACTAGTATATTATACATGAAGAGTTACAACATTATAAACAAATGAGTGCAGTTAAAGATATGTGTGAAGTGCACAAACATGAAAAACAGCAGCATTTTTGCATTTAAAGTGAAAAATCATTATAAACACCTGAAGTAGACCAACATTGAAATAACTTAAGTTAAAAATAAATATAAACACATGAAGGGAAGCAGCATTAAAACACTTAAAACACAGCAGCATTATTAACACCAGCAGAACAGCATAACTAAAACTCCTAAGGTGAAGCAAATTAACTAACAACTCATGAATGCACCAGCATTGTTAGCACATAAAGTGCAGCAGCATTAGAAAGCCTAAAGCACAGCAGATTTGCAAACACCGAAAAAGTGGCAGTATTAGAACACATTAAGTGCAGCAAAATTATATATAAACACTTGAAGAGCTGTGGCATAAAAACACCTGAGGTCTGACTCCGTAGGTCTTAGGATTGTGATTTTTTCAGTGATTTATGGACATGGTCTGACTTTGTGGCGTTTCTATATACATGTACTTATATCAAATGTCACTTGGTCTCTGGAAACGATTAACTTGAGAAATAAATTAATAACTTTATCATTTAACTTTCATCTGATGAATTGTGTTCATCATAGTGTGTTGTAGTGGTTCAAATATCCAAAGTAATTCCTAACACAGACTAAGGTTTTACCAGAAATAAAGATAATTTCATTGAAAAGTATGTGACACTTTGCAAATAAAACCAGAATCAGCACCCATTCAATGGACCTGACCAGATTAAATCATACCAACGTATATTTTATTCCCTTGCTTTTTATTTGCTTTGATTTATAATTTAAGAATTATAAATCCCAGTACATGTTCTGACTGTAATTGCAAATGGAGTAGGGTTTAGTGATAAAGCTGACAGACAATTACAAGTATGAACTGTTATATACTAATTGTAATGGTGTCATAATGGAGAGCTATGCTGGTGGAGCCACTCATGGTAAGAATTCCTGAAGTAAGATGACTTGTCTGAGGATATCACACTAGACACAAGTACAGGTCTGGGAGTATGTCTTCACCTAATGATTCCTGATTCCCTATCTGGTCTGGGAGTATGTCTTCACCTAATGATTCCTGATTCCCTATTTGGTCTGGGAGTATGTCTTCACCTAATGATTCCTGATTCCCTATCTAGTCTGGGAGTATGTCTTCACCTAATGATTCCTGATTCCCTATTTGGTCTGGGAGTATGTCTTCACCTAATGATTCCTGATTCCCTATCGTACAAAGGTTGTAAAAACACTCTATATACTATAAATAGGGTCAGGATATGTATATAAGGATGTATTATGATAAAAAAAACAACAACATAGAAACCATTATAGCAGAGTTCTAAGTTCATTTACAAGTGTTTGTGCCAATGAGACCAGGAATAGTTTGCTGCCCCCTACCCCCCCCCCCCTTCAGACCAACCCTTTGGTTTCCTGATTTGGCATGTAGCCTCTACTTTTGGCCAATACCACTGATAATATGGAGTCCTTACATAACCCAGGTATGACCTGATTGACAGAAATCCTTTGTTTTCAGAACAACCAAAGGTGATAAACTGCCCACAAATAGATCATTCCCCACACTGTGACCCTTTGTATTCAGGACAGCTCTTAATGTGTAGCCTAATAACAGACTGAACCCAAGCACCAAACCACAGTACAGCAATGGTTGAAAATGTACCTTCTTGACCAAGCTCATGGAACACACTCACAAAGCCAGCAGGGATTGTTTGACATCATTTGAAAGCTTTCATGATCAGGACAGTAGAACACCTTAAACAAGCAAGCACTGCAATTGTTGACATTGTAAAAATCTAGTAGAAGATACTAAACAAAGCTAGGACTGCAATGGTTGACATTGTATAAAACTAGTTGAACATACCAAACAAAGCTAGGACTGCAATGGTTGACATTGTACAAAACTAGCTGAACATACCAAACAAAGCTAGGACTGCAATGGTTGACATTGTACAAAACTAGCTGAACATACCAAACAAAGCTAGGACTGCAATGGTTGACATTGTACAAAACTAGCTGAACATACCAAACAAAGCTAGGACTGCAATGGTTGACATTGTACAAAACTAGCTGAACATACCAAACAAAGCTAGGACTGCAATGGTTGACATTGTACATGTACAAAACTAGTTGAACATACCAAACAAAGCTAGGACTGCAATGGTTGACATTGTACAAAACTAGTTGAACATACCAAACAAAGCTAGGACTGCAATGGTTGACATTGTACATGTACAAAACTAGTTGAACATACCAAACAAAGCTAGGACTGCAATGGTTGACATTGTACAAAACTAGTTGAACATACCAAACAAAGCTAGGACTGCAATGGTTGACATTGTATAAAACTAGCTGAACATACCAAACAAAGCTAGGACTGCGATGGTTAACATTGATTAAAACTAGTAAAAGATACTTAACAAAGCTAGGACTGCAATGGTTGACATTGTAAAAAACTTGTTGCACATGCTAAACAAAGCCAATTTTGCAGTGGTTGATCTTAATGAAATATTATAGGGCAAGGTTGCAGAACACAACAAACCAAGCCAGCATTTATATGATTGACAATTCACAGGAAGCTCAAGGTGCACAATCTCCGTATTTACCAGTTTGATCCAGTTATTATGCACTTTAGTGGCCATTATGGATATATTAGGCAATCATTGGGTCATGATTTTATATATACATATACTTTAATGGTCATGAATTTTTTAGTCAAGCAGTTCAGAAGTCATGATGTTACATTAGTATTTCTGGGGGTTTCATAAACATTAGAGTACAGGTGATGAGAAATAAACACCTGGCTAACCGTCACCTGATAGAACCATATATATAATCCTCCAATAGATAACCATCTACTGATAAACACAGGTACTGGTTTTTTTTGTTTAATCATCAAGGATTAAACTGATACTGTTATTTATCATTTACTTTCAAAAAATCAAACCAGTCAGCAAAAACCTGATCCGACTGATAAGACAATGGACACAAAGGCAAGGAGTGATGGTATACGACCTTGACCTTTCACCTTAACACAACCTCTGGAAACTTAAGCCAACAAAGGAATCACCGTCACATATTGATTTCTTCATTACATGACAAGATGCAACCAATATTCTTACATGCATGTATTTAGTAGCAAACATTTTTATTACATCAATTCAAGTCTCTTTTTCTTTTTTCAGTCATCTTGTATCTCCAATGACGACTAAAAATAGTCTGCATGCTTTGCAGAGTTTTCATTGAGTTTGACACAAAAGACTTCATCTTAAACTTTTCCCCATGATAATGGAAACCAAGTTTTCTCTCTTCCCCGCTTAATCTATAAAAGAACATTCCCTTTAATATCATTTAAAGTAATTAAAAATTAACATGAATCCTATTTTAAACTATGTTTCCCAACTAGATTTACATGTACAGTTGAACTTGGATATCCGAAACACTGATATCTCAATTACAATTGATATGTCGAAGTGATTTGTAAGTCGACACCACCTAATTGTAAGTATTTTACCCTCAATATCCTGAATACTTGGATATCTCAAAGTTTTTGAACAGCCCCATCTAGTTTGAGACAATGAAGTTTGACTGTATTTTATTTCTGAATCATATCTGTCTTATTTAACTCTGTCAAACAATAATGATACTCAATTCAGTCCAATATCTGTAATACAGTCATTACAAAGGTTCAATTCACACATGTTTAAGTAAAATACCTATATAACCTGTCTGTGACACTACTGTGTAACATTACGTACTATAATCATTACATATGTCAAAAGCACCCTACATATGGTATAATTATTGTGTATTCCTGGTATAGATGAGTTTAGATGTACACAACATAAGCTAACATAAGCCTCTCATTTGTTTATATGGGCAAAGTTTGCACCTGTCGTGCACCTATACAGTACAGGTGTGTCAAATTTAACCCTAAGGCATCCTTTAAATGTTAAATTCATAGTCCAAAATTGACTGACATGGTCTGATATGAATGAGTTCCATTAATTATCGCATAAAATCTTGATAAGCGTTTTATCTATCTAACAGTGTTACTTATGCATCATATGTTTGTTTTGGTATAGATCTCAGCAGCATGGGGCGACACTGGTCCCAGTGACATAATACATGTACTCGATAGGTATAAATACATGTACTAAATATGGTACAATTCTAACTCCCATTCCCCAACACTACCATCTACAGTAAAACACGATTATAGCGAACACGCTTATAATGAATTGACGTTTACAGCGAAGTGAATTTCATTCCCCAAGACTCCATTTCATGTTGTAAACTTGACGGATATAATGAATTACGCTTATAACGAAGTTAAATTGCCCGTCCCTGGGACTTCGTTATAAGCGTGTTTTACTGTATATAGTCATAGACTTGGTTTCATATTTCCTCCCATTCTTGTTATGTGATTTGCTCATTTTATACTCCTTTAACTGGTATCCAATGCGCTAAGTCCGGCTTTGTTAGTGTAGATATTGCCACACAACCTTTTTTTAATTAATGTTAATTAATACCACTGCAGTGTTCTGTCTTTTAAATGAAATAAATCACATGTTAATGATATTCATCAAGCACCAATTTCAGGCATAGAATAATAATCTGATTTTTAAATGACACTGCATTTCATTATACTATAACAATACAATCAAAAGTGAGGATATTTAATGAATGTTTATCAATGAAAACTGCACGTATTGATTAAACAACAACCCACAGTTCTCTAGTAGTATAAAGGCACTCCTTTAAAACAACGCGATGATTGCCTACACACAGTCTGTCAAATCTACACATATAAGGATACCAGATTTTTACAAGTATATATCAATGCAGTGTGGGATAGATGATCCACATAGTGGGATATTGGATGTATACATAACACTAGCCTACACAGAGTGGGGTTGTATCAAAAAGTCTTAAAGCTAACAGAGGGATAGTTGAATTAGAGAGAGAAGTATCCGGTCAAAGATTCTCCACCTAATATTATTATTTTGTTAATAATCAGCTGTTGTCCTTGGGCATTATCTCTGTTTTAAATAAATAATATCATGTAATATTCTATGTATAAGGCTTGACTAGTTTACATCTAAACATCTGGATAACACATCACTGCCTGGATTAAGAGGAAAATCAAACTAATCCCTGACCAATGACCACTAATTAGATCTTATCCACATTCCCTGGGCCATGTTTTAGCAGCCATCAGCTGGACACACTAGCCCCAGGGGGTGCAGAGCTAAGGTGTCACTGACATAGCAGACAGGGGGTCAGGGATGTAAACAAGAACCATAGGGGTCTGTTCAAAATACACAAATTGCCTCTACATCGCACATAACCCATCAACATGGCCATAAATGACTGAAACCTTGATAAAACAACAAGCAGAACCAAATTTTATCAGGGCATTTCTAAAACTGGTATATATTCAAAAGCTCTAAAAAAATTATAATAATTTCAAATTTTAGACTTAAAAATTTGCAATTTTTCCTTATTAATAATTTTTTCTTGCAAAAATAAGTTATTGTACCTTAAATGTTAAGGTTGGATCAAACGGGTAATTTGTTTGCTATCCAGCCTCCTTAAATGCACAATAATTGATAATACACAAACTTAACCCCTATGACGTAGTAACAGACTTCAGGAAATCAGTGATTAGTGCGGTGCATGTGCCGCCACAGCTCCGTCTAAAAGTTGTGATGCAGTCAAAAAACTCTGTTTACCAGCGATTACCAGATTGTAAATGCACTCAACAGGGTTCAGAATTAAACACTCAATAAAAAAATACACCATTTCCCATCTTTGAAGCACAGTTTTAGGTGTATAACTATTTCATATATTAAAAGCTTGGTATCAACATTAAATAACCTGCATTTTATGCAACTCACTGCATTATATGTATTATATGTTCAGCTGACTTGTTAGAAAATGTTAGTCTTTTTTTGGGATAAAATTATCATTAAGACAACTTTTACAAGGTGCACATGCAGTTGGATTCTAAATAGCCCTATGATTAGTGAAAATGAGCTTCTGTAACATGTATACACCCTGTATGTAAAGTCAACAATTCTGTTTGTTATTTACTCTTTATAAATACATATTGGCAATTTTACTGGGCGGTGGTTGGGTGAATATTTTAGAGAAGTTGAAGTTGGTTTAAATCTGAGAGGATGTTAGATTACAGAAAAGATTTGTGGATATGAAAGAAAAGAATTATAGCATGAGAGGTAGGGATATATACCCGAGGTGACCGTTATGTCTGTAGGACAATTATTCTGATAGATGGATGGGTATGAGAGACAAAATCTTGTATTTGGGTACGAGTTAGTATCAACTGAGCAACATTATCATTGGTTTTGTGCTTACAGTGGTACTCTCTTCTGATGACCTTGCTAACAAACTGTGACCTAATTACCCAGAAATATCAGAGGTATAGATACTCTGTTGTGTATCTGTGATCGTCTACATCTGTCACAGTATTACTATCATAAACAGATCATATTCTTTCATTTATCACTTCAGCCATATGTGTGTATTACATGCAAAACTCGGAGATGATCCAGTGTCAGCATGAAATATAACATACTTGTAACACAATAAACATTTGAAAACATATTCAGCTAGGACCCCCTACCCACCCTAACCCATCCTCTCCAAATACAAAACATCCATCTGCTCCCACCCCATCAGCTCTTGTTGTTTTTGTCCTTACTGCCTTATCTTTTTTGGTATTCTGAACACTTAAATGTATACTCTAAAGTAATTAACTGAAACATCAGCAAAGTAAAGAAAGAAGCTTTTATATCAGTGTGGTGTATATATTCATTTGTTTTGGTTTTTATAAGAAAAAGAGTAAAAATAAGGGACATGAGAGATAAGTCCGAATCGTCCAAACTACATATAATAGATTACAAGATTTAAAAAAAAAAGCAAAGTCATGGCCATTTGGTATGTCTTCATCAGGATGTGTACATATTCTACGTGAACCCTCTATTGTACCGGTCAACAACATATCCCAGTGTCACTGTCAAGATTTACTCTCCATTCTATTTACACAGAAAAGTTTATCTAATCATAGAATTTTATTCAAACACTTTAAGTATTTGTACGAATATCTCGTTGAAAAACTTTAATATTTACCAACTTAAAATTATGTTAAATGTCTGGGCTATGTAATTCATAAAAATGTAAAATAACAGATTGGAATTGTCACTCGAGTGATTATCATGGCAACATATGGAGCACAAAAAATGGCTGTCAAACTACGGCAAAAAGAATGAGAATGTGAGTTAGGAGAACAAAATAAAGCAATTCCTAATGATATGAGTTTCTTTCATCGTTCTATAGAGGCGAATTCATCAAAAAATGTTACATAAAGTCAGAAGAAACAAAACCAACCGACATTCCCAAAAATGGAGAAAGCCATATTGCCAATGGTTGTGACAGAGAACACGTACCGAAAACCGAACGAGAAAAAAGTCCAATAAGTCACAGTTACTCTTTATCACTGAATATATTCACTACAAGGTTCACTTTCATTTAATATAACACAAGTAACTGAAAAATAAGTAAGAGACCAAAATACTTCTGCCATATTGTTGAGTGGGCAAAATTCCGTCGCTTAGAGGGTTCACTTTCGAGTGAAATATCTAGTTAACTAAGAAAGATAAAAACTTCATACCTTGCATCTAAGTACATCTTCTATTGCCTTCAATGCGGAATCAGTTAATTTCACATGGACTACGCTTTTTTGCTCGTAATTTGCTGAAGTGGAAGATAGCCCATATTTTTCACCCTCCACCAGCGTAGCCATATTGGAGCTCTTCAATGTGCTACTTGTAGATGGGGGCGATCTCAAGATAATAAAAACCTTCTTCCGGTCTAGATACGTGAAGTCGAAATTTTATGTTTTGGTCCTATGTTTTCGTTTTGTAGTAGGGATTTATGATATTATGATAACATACGATATTTATAATTTTTAGAATTTTTTTTTTATATAAACAAATATAAAATGTTATGAAATATTGTATTTTGAGAAAACCAGGATCAAGTTTCACAGAGAGAGAGAGAGAAAGAGAGAGAGAGAGAGAGAGAGAGAGAGAGAGAGAGAGAGAGAGAGAGAGAGAGAGAGAGAGAGAGAGAGAGAGAGAGAGAGAGATTTAAGCATTGTTTAAATGGCGTCAATATTAGCTGCAACAATTATGTAGCCCTCAACGATTTGTTTTAAACAGTTTTTTATACTTCAAATGATCAATGTTATCTAGCTTGTACAAGTAAAAATTCTGGCCGTGTATTTGAAGTATTAATAAGTATTCTACATATAGGTGCTTAAATTCACAGCATATTAAGAATTTACAAACGAATTCAAATTATGGATGTTAATATACATGTATATTTTTGTTTTAAAAAAATGAAATGACTAAAAAATATTCTCAAACCAGGACTTGAGGATGAACTGAGAAAAACTATAATAAATGTAAAGGGTGTGTACACATGAGAAGTAACAAGAAAAGGAAATCCCCACAAATACAGTCATTAAAATGGTGATTTTGTAGAGTACATGCTAATTACCAATCTTTTAAGGAAGTGTTCTTTAGCGGCACTGTTATGCACGGGTGATGCACATCACTGCGCGTTGACAGCGTTTATTGCCGTATGAACGTAATACTACAACCGCCACTGGCACATCATGATCGACAGCTAGGGGGGTCGGGCAGCCGTACGTGTATATGTAACAGATCGAGTTTTCACGCAATTAAGGCATTCTCTGCATTTTGAAAAATGCAAATTCACCGACACCATCTTCATCATATTTAAGATACATTGCCATTCCATATTTTACATATACATTTTATATTGTTATACTCAGTTCTAGATTCTCAAGTTTTCTTTTATTTTTTCTTTATTTTTTCTTTAAGATTAAATCATCCCTACGTCCTTATCACACTGTAAAATAAATCTCTTAATCAACAGAAAAGCAGGCGCCATCCTAATTAAACTATATAAATATAATAGTAAATAATGTTCTAAGTTTTTTAACTTTCTGTTTTACTTTTACTTTTTAAAAAAAATCTTAAACACAACATTTTTTGTGAAAAGTATGCTTTGATCATATTTCCTCGAGTTATTACATGTACATGCATACAAATACTATGAAGAAAAAGAGAAGGGCAACAACTCGAGCAATGCAGCTTTTATATTTTTAACATCTCGAATTATGTTTCTTGTATCAACAAACAACCAATAACGCGTAAAGGCTTGTGTCATAAAAACGATAAATCTCTCTCTCTCTCTCTCTCTCTCTCTCTCTCTCTCTCTCTCTCTCTCTCTCTCATATATATCATAATGGCTTTTTCCCCTCATGCAGGTAATTTTATGATAATAAATCGTGTTTTACATTTGTATATGAATTTACTTACATCAGCATCTTGTCAAGAGACATATATATTTCAAAGGGGCATGGACACAATTTTTATAAAAAATTATTTATCCGATTTTATTGTTTACAATGCTTCAGTAAGGCATTTTTGATAAGCAACTAAAATTTGAGTGTCATTTGCTGAGTATTAAGCGAGTTACAGGGCTTGAAACTCTTTACCTTGTAAACAAAGCGTTTGTTTACATTTCAGATGCTGAACTAAAAATTTCAGTTTTAGACCTAAAATGAATGTGTTAAACTTAGGAACTGTTTATTTATGCTTAAAATGAATAAAAAGATAAACAAATCAGCTCAAAAAAGATGTTTTAATGGTATATTGAACCTATGTAAACAAAAACAGGGCACGAGCCTTGTTTACGCGATAAAGAATGGTGAACCTGTATCTTGCTTATAACTCTAAGAATGACTCTCAAATTTCATTTGATCATTAGAAATGCATTCCTAAAGTATTTTAAATAATAAAAACAGAAAAATAGAATTTGACCAAAATCGTGACCATGCCCCTTTCATAATGTCGACCCTAAAAGGCATCTCGTGGTTAAAAGGCTTGGATAGAGAATTAGTTAAAATAGAGAATAAAGACATAATCAAAATGTAAGATGGTATCACAGTCACCTGACGGTATCGATATTATTTTTAAATACCGGTATATATAAACTCTACTGAAATTGTTTTTTCATTATAAGAAAAAATATAAATAAAAATCAGTGTCTGGGAGTGACCATCGATATCCTCCACCATACAGTTTGTGGACTCAAACTTACTGAGGTTTTCGACGACAGTGGGTGGCAAACAGGTGTACAATTAATTGAAATACAGGTATGTCAAAGGCCAATGACTGTTTCATCTCATTTAAACATATTTTAGATTAGACATGCTATTAGGCCATACATGTACATCCACAAAACAGTCTTTCAAATAATAGATTATTCCCAATCAAATTATACTATTGGAGAAAACACACACATTATTATATTAAGATGGTAGCTTCATTACTTGTACATATCATAACGGTGTTAATTTATTATTGTCGAACCTTTTTAAGGACTGAAAAAAAAATACATATGCATAATTCACGTTGATCTATATTGAAAACATTTAGTGTACAGAAGAACTTTTAGAAAATGATATCATATTTATAAAAAAGTTGCAAATATGGAGTTTATCTGTAGTTTATTGACATTCATTACTCATAGTAGTCATAGTCCCAGCCCCCCCCCCCCCCCCCCCCCCCCCCCCCACCCCCCCCCCCCCCCCCCCCCCCCCCCCCCCCCGCAAAAAAATATTGATTTAAGACAGCAAAGTTTTGACAAAAAGAAAGTGCATGCATTTACTTTGAATAGAATATGATAAAAAATGCATTTAATTGCCAGTAATATCTACTTGGTAATATGGACTGGCACGTAATTTTAAGAATGACTAATAAATACAGTTGTACATAACAGATCCAGTTTATTCTATTTCATATCAAACAAATACAATTAATTAAAAAAAATTAATTTTGTAAACCGTTGCTAAGTCTTGATAATAAATGTCAAATATAGAGGACGAGCGTATAAATAAAAAAAATAACAAGCATATAGATATAATTTTGATTCTATACTTTGTATAAAGATAATATGGCCTTTAGAGCATTGTTCACTTCTCTCTTCTCTCTCTCTCTCTCTCTCTCTCTCTCTCTCTCTCTCTCTCTCTCTCTCTCTCTCTCTCTCTCTCTCTCTCTCTCTCTCCTCTCCCTCTCTCTCCTCTCCCTCTCTCTCTCTCTCTCTCTCTCTCTCTCTCTCTCTCTCTCTCTCTCTCTCTCTCACTCTCTCTCTCTCTCTCTCTCTCTAAATACATGGTAAGTAAATTCAAAATTCTCTAATATTATCAACATATACATAAACGAACGGTTCTACTAATTCAACCAGTAAAATTTTGCTGCGTTTTGTTGAATTCTACTTTTTCCTGTCTGTAACATCTAACAACTCCATAACAGAAAAACACTAACAGCATGGCCCCAAGCATGGACCCAAAAATGATGGCCAACTCATGGTCGAAATCGTCCTCGGAGTCCTCTCTAGAGGAGGCGTCACCCTTCGGCGGTATTGTCGGTGAGTTTGTGTCCGTCTTTGTTGTCCGACTAGAGAGGGTCACTGGTTTTGTCGTTGTTGTTGTCGTCGTTGTTGTTGTTGTGTATTCAGATGTTGTTGTCACATGACTGCCAGTCGTCACTGTTGTTGTAGTTGTTGTTTGTGGCGTGGTTGTTGTTTGTGGCGTGGTTGTTGTTTGTGGCGTGGTTGTTGTTTGTGGTGTGGTTGTTGTTTGTGGCGTGGTTGTTGTTTCTATTGTTGTGGATGGCACCGGACTGGTTGTTGCTGAGTTGATTGCGTTAGTCTGTGCTGAGTTGATTTCGTCAGTCTGTGATACAGTAGATGTATACATTGACGGTCGGTCTGTTGTCAGTGCCATCATGTTATGTGGAGTCCCTGGGTCATCCGCCGACCTTTTGGCATTGACCTTTAACCCCATCAGTTCAATGAAAAGCGGGTTCAGGCGGAGCTGACGAGGTTCTTCAATCTGTGACTGGCCCTAAAGAGAAAATGCAATCATTCAGAATGTTGTTTACGCGCATCAGAGAGCATGTACCCACTTGACAATACACAGGTTCCACCAATGATCGTGTAAAATACCGGGTATGTTTCTTGCTCAATCGCCTGCATCACGAATATGTGGAAAAACTGATTAAAAACATATTCCATTCACAAGAATTAGATGAACATATTGCAGAGATAAACGTTCTGGAAAACCACGTTATTTGCTAAAAACGACAAAATTTAATGTAAGAGGAATTCAAGACACAAATATTGTGGACACCCATCCCCCAACCAACACAAGATAATGTAAGAAAAAAAATCAGATATTTTTTTATCCATGTATGCCGTGTTTGTAGTTTGTCAATCAAGAAAAATGTTTTAAATGAGAGCAAGATAGGAGACAATCGATCCATTCGCATTAAGCACTACACCTGTAGCTTATCACGGATATGCATTTTTGGAATTTTCAGGAAGGTCTGACGAAGCTATCATTATACTATAGATTGCACACAGATCAATTTCATATCATAATGACATTTATGTTACATGCGTGGATCTAGAGGGGGGCAGGGGGTCAATCAAAAAACTATTATTGAAAAATTTGAATTTAAGGGAAAAAAAATATCTTAAGGCAATTTAGCCCTTTTGGGTGTACAGCCAAAATACATATATAATTTTTTACCTTTTTTCTGGTAAAACATTTAAAACCGTATCCGATGTATCATAATTATCTTATTCTATTGTATTCTTCTAGCTTGGACTTAATCATTTTCCGTGATAATTTGCTAGTTTGTCGAACGAATAGGCCTGTACCATATGATGAAAACATGATATAATCATGTAGATAAACTATAATTAAATCAGTGCTATGTTGCAACGCACTTTGAATTAAAATTAAAAGGTTCATTTTTCAAAGTCGAAAAAAGTAAAAACTAAATCTAACATACTTGTTTTCTGTTCAATGTCAACATTATACAAGCTGACAAAATGATTTTAATAAAGATAATTTGCTTCCGATTTAATTTTGAACATATCAAATATTCATCTCATCCATTTGTACATAGAAGGAAGTACTGCTCCATGACCGGAATGCAGAAGTCTGTGACAGTTCCTTACCTTACAGACAGCGGGCACCGTCAGGGCTAATAGGACAGCCCATTGGGCCCAGGCCGCCCGGATGGACACTGCATGGACTTCCATTCATAGGACAACGGCGGGATTCCCTGCACTCTTCCTCACTGACCACTAACACAGAGCAGGGAGGGATCTTGTGTATAAAGCGGGGACCGGTAGCGCCTGTACACCTGCTGTACAACCAATACCTGCGTCGTCAAGTTGACGCGAGCGTGTTGAAAAAGATAACAATTTTACATACTTTTTTTCTGTTTATAATCAAACCATTTTTAGATAACTGCCAATATCTGTTAACATTTAGTTAATATTAAATACTACTGGAATTAATGTACTCTCCAAAACTTCATTCTTTAAAGACGAAATAAAATCGTATGAAACATGTTGCCAATTACCTGTGGGTTTTTTTTACTTGACTGTCGACCGTTATCGTATGTTGTTTGATTTTATGTCGACACTTTAAAATATCAGTATGATAAATATATACCATATTAAATTCACATTTTTAGACAAGATACCTTATGCAGTTGTATCCGTTCAAAATTTATTGAAAGAAAATGTTAAAAGACGTAAAGTTATCAATTATATTGTAAATTCTTGATTTGATTCATAATTTTCAATTGAATCGGAGTTTTCGACATTAGAGTTTTATTTGCTAAATGTTCTAGTCGTAGATATTAAACAATAAAAAGGTGAATATGTTCTTGGTTGATGGTAATAACATTGTAAAAATCCATCTAAATTACAGAATATCCTTGATCAAGTAATGTTATATAGGTATACTGGGCTGAATTCTTTATCAGAAAGTCTCCACATCTGTGTAGAAGAAATACGACCAAACAACTCTCTTTGGCATATCTCTTTTATCATTACAAATGCAATGAAATCCTTTTAAAATTGTTAAATTTCCATCCCCTCTCTTATAGGGGTCAAATATAGAAATGCAGATTGATATATATATATATATATATATAAAAAGAAGAACAACGTTGTCTACCCTTGTTGTCGTAAGATCGAACAATATTATACATGTAACTGTGTATAAACACAAAATTCAACATCAAACAAATATTTCATCACTATTTTCAGGCACGTTTTTCAGTTTTTGACACATGGGAATCGCCAGTCACACGGTTGTCAAAATTAATGCACAAAATAAATCCTTGAAAGCTATCCACATGGCTTATATAAATAAAATACATGCATGTAAACACTGATGAACAATACCTCACAGCCGTCTACTTTACACATAAATCCATTCAGCAATATCGTAAGTCCAAGTCCATCACTCATACATTTAAGTTCAGCGAATCTCTCTCACAAGTTTATCACAATCGTCAGAACTTGGACATTTTGATGGAAATGTCTCCTCCTCCCTCCATGTAGGCCTGTTTTTGGTCGTTTTTGTAACACCGGTACACACAGAAGATAAACACCGCCAGAACCATCAGTCCAAACATCACACCGAAGATAATGGCCAACTCGTGGTCGTAGTTAGGCGAGGAACTGGCGGCCGGCGTCACCGGAACAGAGGTCGAAGAAGAGGGTCCGGAAGTTGACGTGGGTGCCTGTGTGGTGGGTCCGGAAATACTTGGCTGTTGGGTTGTAGAGCGTTCAGATGTCTGGATAGTAGGCGAGGGTGTTGGTCCCTGGGTGGAAATACTAGGCTGTGTTTGAACTGATCCTAACGGAACTGCAGTTATTGTAGTCGACGAGTTTGATGACGAGTCTGTTCTTGTTGTCGTCGTCGGTGTTGTTGTTGTTGAAGTGGGTGTTGTTGTTGTTGTATTGGGTGTTGTTGTTGTTGTAGTGGGTGTTGTTGTTGTATTGGGTGTTGTTGTATTGGGTGTTGTTGTTGTTGTAGTGGGTGTTGTTGTCGTTGTAGTGGGTGTTGTTGTTGTTGTATTGGGTGTTGTTGTTGTAGTGGGTGTTGTTGTTGTAGTGGGTGTTGTTGTTGTATTGGGTGTTGTTGTTGTTGTAGTGGGTGTTGTTGTTGTTGTTGTATTGGGTGTTGTTGTCGTTGTAGTGGGTGTTGTTGTTGTCGTGGGTATTGTTGTTGTTGTCTTCTGTGATGTAGTAGTGGATTCTGTTGGTTTCGTCGGCGTCGTCGGTGTTGTTGCTGTAGATGTTGTTGTTGTTGGATTTGATTCAGTTGTTGGATTTGCTATTCCTTCTACCTAAAATAAAGAATATACCAATAAGGTAAACAGTTGAGCTTGGTTATATCAAGTGTAAATGCATCGTTAAATTATATATTCTTTACATCATTCAATATATTTTCATGTCTACCTCTTATTTTTGGTATGTATGCATTATCCATAACCTTAAACAAAAGTAACTACTTGGGACCACAGTTTTACTTAAATATACAATAAATGTTAATGTCCACTTACCCGACACACTGCAGCAACACAGAGAAGGGTGAAGAACCTGTAAAATCTCATGGTGACTATATAAGTACTGACACACCGTCTACTGTATATACTAATGTGTCGTCATCACGGAGTAACTCTGATCTGATAACGACAGAAGGCGCCCTTATCAGAACTAAAGTTCAGGACAGGCCGAGGTGGGTGTGTCTCCATTATAGAGATCCGCCATTCCTTCCCGACATTCCTCGGTCGTCCGGGACGGACCGGGAAATCATTGATTCCAGATCGCTTCCTCCCGACACAGCTATCATCGTTAAAGTAAACGTCTACAAGGGCTGTATTTAATGGCCACTTTATCTTGTAACCGTTGTGCAGCTTACGATCTCCTCCCTCCTTAGTCAACACCCGTACGCGTGTTTATTGTAATTTAACAAATCGACTAATTAATTTCAGTTTAATGCTGATATAAATGACACGTTTTAACTTCTTTTTTAATTCTATCAGATAACACTGAGCTCACAAGACTATTACGTAATAAATGGACTTTAAAACCATTCCTGGCGCAAGATGAGTAATGCAACAAAATAAACATGTCTGATACTATTAAAACAAAAAAGACTTCTGTTTTAATATCAATTAAAACATGGAGGCATTGTTCTCAATTCATCATTTACGAGAAATGTGAACATAAAATACTAGTAATTAATCATATTTTACAAATGTCTCACAGTCGTATATATTCAGCATTCAATGTTTTAGACCCGGATTCTTCCAATAAAGACTGTCTGTGAATCATTTTCTACCCGGATTTATTTTCAATGTCCGCCAATCTCTGGTGGAAAACCTTTAGATCCGCCCTGTGCTTCATCAGGAACTGGCCGTTGAGGTGGAACACGGGAATGTCGTATCTGTAATTCTTATACCACTCCTTGTTTTCTGGTAGCGATATGTCCACTGTCTCCAACTCAAACTAAAACCAAATCAACGCCATTGTCAGAACAGATCAACACAAATTATACATTAGGCTATAGCTGTCTTAAGTTAGTCCTATGTTAAACGTCACCCACACGCGTAGATTAGGAGAAAACATCGAGAAATCGTCGTTTTAAAAATTCAATCAAAGTCCTATTTTTAATTTAATTTTTTGCAACAAAAATACTGCAATCTGTAGGAATAAAATATGTTTGGGGCACAATGGTTGATATATAGTGGACGCTCAATTTGGATTGTCGTTAACGGTCGTAGCCGACAAGAGAGAACATTAAAATGTTGGTCTACATATAGCAAGAATACTCACTGTGTTTGTACAGTGTGTCTATGTAAATAAATAAAAACCATTCGTTTCAAAGTTTTGTTTTATCTTTTATTGGTTTGGTATTTGACAGCGACGTTAAACGTAAAAACCTTAATTTTATCCGCGTGATTCTGATACAGTTCTTATGTGAAGACGCTAGATGATAACCATGCAAACGGTTACACAGCCAAAAGTGCTTAAAGTGAAACAAATATCCTCACGATATGCACGTGAAATTTTCCTTCATTGAATACCGCGAGAAATATTTGATGTAAAACCAATCATGTCCACTTAACATAAATTCGATAAATATGAATTCACTTTACATTTTTTTTTCAAATGAAAAAGTGAAATTCTCATTTCAGGTGATAAAAAACGTTCAGGTCATTCTATGTGAAGTTAATTTCACTTGATTCAGAATTGACTGGTAGCTGGTGGATGTAATGTCTGTTAGTTGTAATGTCTAAAATATATTTGTACCTTATGGATGTATTTTTTAAGGATACAATGACCTTGTAGCTGTAATGTCAAGGATATATTTATCTTGAAGATTTTATGTTTCTAGACTGAAATTATCAAGTGGTTGTTGTCTAGGATATATTTCCCTGGTGTTTGTGAAGTCTAGGATATTTTTACCTGACGGTTGCCATGTTTAGGATATATATTTCCCTGGTGTTTGCTATGTTTAGGATATATCTACCTTGTAGTTGTATTGTCTAGGATATCTTTACCTTGTGGTTGTATTGTCTAGGATATATTTACCTTGTGGTTGTACTGTCTAGGATATATTTACCTTGTGGTTGTACTGTCTAGGATATATTTACCTTGTGGTTGTAATGTCTAGGATGTATTTACCTTATGGTTGTATTGTCTAGGATATATTTACCTGGTTGTTGTATTGTCTAGGATATATTTACCTTGTGGTTGTATTGTCTAGGATGTATTTACCTTGTGGTTGTAATGTCTAGGATGTATTTACCTGGTGGTTGTATTGTCTAGGATGTATTTACCTGGTGGTTGTATTGTCTAGGATGTATTTACCTTGTGGTTGTATTGTCTAGGATGTATTTACCTGGTGGTTGTAATGTCTAGGATGTATTTACCTGGTGGTTGTATTGTCTAGGATATATATTTACCTTGTGGTTGTATTGTCTAGGATAGATTTACCTTGTGGTTGTATTGTCTAGGATAGATTTACCTTGTGGTTGTATTGTCTAGGATATATCTACCTGTGGTTGTATTGTCTAGGATAGATGTACCTTTGATTGTATTGTCTAGGATAGATTTACCTTGTGGTTGTATTGTCTAGGATAGATTTACCTTGTGGTTGTATTGTCTAGGATATATTTACCTTGTGGTTGTATTGTCTAGGATGTATTTACCTTATGGTTGTATTGTCTAGGATATATTTACCTGGTTGTTGTATTGTCTAGGATATATTTACCTTGTGGTTGTATTGTCTAGGATGTATTTACCTTGTGGTTGTAATGTCTAGGATGTATTTACCTGGTGGTTGTATTGTCTAGGATATATTAACCTGGTGGTTGTATTGTCTAGGATGTATTTACCTTGTGGTTGTATTGTCTAGGATGTATTTACCTTGTGGTTGTATTGTCTAGGATGTATTTACCTTGTGGTTGTATTGTCTAGGATGTATTTACCTTGTGGTTGTAATGTCTAGGATGTATTTACCTGGTGGTTGTATTGTCTAGGATATATATTTACCTTGTGGTTGTATTGTCTAGGATAGATTTACCTTGTGGTTGTATTGTCTAGGATAGATTTACCTTGTGGTTGTATTGTCTAGGATATATCTACCTGTGGTTGTATTGTCTAGGATAGATTTACCTTTGATTGTATTGTCTAGGATAGATTTACCTTGTGGTTGTATTGTCTAGGATAGATTTACCTTGTGGTTGTATTGTCTAGGATATATTTACCTTGTGGTTGTATTGTCTAGGATATATTTACCTTGTGGTTGTATTGCCTAGGATAGATTTACCTTATGGTTGTATTGTCTAGGATAGATTTACCTGGTGGTTGTATTGTCTAGGATATATATTTATCTGGTGGTTGAAATGTGTAAAGTAAGTTAGTTAGCCTTTAAGGCATGATACACAATATTGAGTGATTGTATTAAGTTCCAAGCTTGATCAACTAATGACTGTTAGTTTGTATTATCTTAGATAGACATGATAGATAACCAAGTTGATTTTAGGTTTGAAATAGTCTAAGATTAGCTAATGATTGCAAAGTCCAAGATATTATAACTGGTTGTCATAAGGTTTCAGAATTTGCTAATGTTGTAAAGTACAAGATAGATAACCTGATTTTCGTAAGATCTGTGATAGATTAGCTGGCTGTTAGAAAGTCTAATATAGATTAGCTGATGATTGCAGTGTCTGAGATAGATAGTAAAGCTGCAGATAGTTGTAAAGTCTGTGATAAATAAGTTTGTTGCTGTAACATCCTGGATAGACTATAGGTGGTAGGTTAGCATAAATTAGGTAAATTGGTGGTTGTAATATGTATTTCTGATTGTTCACCTAACGGTTTTATGGTCTAATCAATTATTTCAATAAGACCGTAAGGTCGATCTGAGCTAGATTACCTGGTGGTTGTAAGGTTTGAGGACCTCTAACGCTTTATCACAGAGACTGCAGTCCTCTTTCGTATACAGTGTCAGTACCGGCAACTTCCTTGATCCAAAGGCCGTGGACTGCGTAACACGTAGCGGGAGGATTGACAACAATACATTCACCCTTAACAAACTCCTCATTCTTCAGTCAGCGTTTATAAATACACATGTAACTGTCTCTTCAATATATGAGTTCCCAAAAAACTCAAACTTCTTTTTTCTTGACTATCATTATACTTATCTGAAACAAAAAATGAATATCTATAGATATAGTTACACCAGGGACATATAAAAACAGGTCTGATTTCTTAAAACTACATGTATTTACTCTCTTGAAATTCTGAATCCATGCTTATTCGGATTACTATTTTAATAAGTTTGTTTTAATTTAGAGAAGAAACACTGATAAATGTGGTCGCTTATCGACACCGTCAGTGTGTCGCCAGTTTACCTGCCGATCCAGGTGATTCTACTTTCACTTTTGAGATGAACAACTCGGACATGAATGTTTAGAACTTGAGAATGTAAAATAGTGTGCCATGGCTATGGATAGATCAGTGCACTGCTATTATTATTTATGCCCTGTGGTTAATAAAATGTGATAATCAATGCGGAAGAGCTTCAATGAAGCATACGTTTCCAAGAGGCCCATGGACCACAAAGCTCACCTGAGCAACACAATCAATATTATGAACACTTTAGAGTTTACACCATAGCTGGATGCTTTCATATAACTCACAAATGGATGTTCAGAAGAAATATTTTTTGGGGGGTGGGTGGGGGTGGGCGTTGGGGTGTTATACTCCTATGTGGAACTTTGCATCCCTCCTTGGGCCACTCCATTGGTCTGTTGGTCATAGAGACGCTCTGTTGGTATATCGCACATTTTTAATGCCCTAATCCATCACCCAAAACATTTTCATGTATAATTTTTATGATCCTACTTTGAAAAGAGTGTACAGTATTCCTTTATTTCAACAAGTAATATATTTCTATCAAACGTGGGTTGCTTTTCTATTAAATGTGGGTTGCTTTTTTGCCAAGTTTGGTTAAAAAGGCTTAGTAAATTAAGAAAAGAAGTACATTCAGAATTAAAAGTTTATGAACAAATATTTGCATTCAGTGTATATTTCCCCTTATCTTTGTATTGGATATCTGCGATGTTCAATTTTCTATGAATACACTTTGATAATTTATGCGCCATGTGCATAAATATAACGCTTCCACATGTTTTGAGTATATTTATTTTTGTAAGATTAAATGAAACGTCCAACCTTCCATGACCAATTTGATATGTACTTTTGAAAAATAATCATTTAATTATATCTACTTCTTAATAAAAAATATTTTTCTTTACAAAGTTACTCACACTATATTTTTAGTCGCAGAAGCCAACTAAATAACATGTTAATATGGCTGTTCAATGTATGTTTCATATCCCTGATTATGAGCATAAATAATGACTTTACAGTGGCGATACACAATATTTCATACAAAAAGACATCAGTATGAAAATATAAATTTAGCATTGAATGCTTTTTTTTTTGGATGTCGTTGGTCCAATGATGCACGAAGCGGTGCATACAAATTATCATACGACATCCAAATATAAGCATTCAATTTCATTCCTAAATCAATGTAGTACCATGTGTGAGCATTACATTGTCCTCACAGGGTGGCACCAAGTTCTGAGTACAGAGGCGTCACAGTTCTGGAATATATACCATTTGTTTGTTAAATAATAACTACTACCGGTATATAGTACCCCAAGCAGTTTCATCTGATGATACAAACAAACTGTATGCATTTAACTATTCATTTAAACTAATATATATGATAGCTATGTCACAAAGGTTGAAACGCTCATTTAAGAACCACACTTGTCTTATTTGTAACTCACTCCAGTTGGCATGTTCACATAATAAGCAAACGCTTGAGTTCTTCTTATACATTTTAATAAATATGACAATAATTACCCCCTCCCCAATTTACAAATAATTACAAGAATGTCATAAAGTCTATAACTAGCTACACACATGTATACATGTATATTTTTATAATGTAGCTTGAAGTTTTTATGACTGACACTATATACACAGTTAATAAATACATGTATAATGGTACAAGCATTCACTTGGTGATTTTGTTGGGGAGTTGGGATGTTGATGCTGATGTCCTCAGACCTGACACTTGTTGAGACCTACAAGAAAACAAAACAACAGGAAAGTAGGAAGTTTTTTACCTGTCATGTAGACCTTGATATTGTTTCACTCTAAAAATATTACAAACATCTTGAAAAAATTGAAATAAACATATGACAACTATCGATGAACTTTAAAACTATTTGAACAATTTCTTTTAACAAAAATTTTCTATTGAATTTGAACATAATTAATGGACAAAAAATAATAAAATTGTGTTTAATTGATCAAAAAGCACAGATAGAGTTCTTATTAAGATTCTGAGTCTTACTTTGCTGATGTGATGACAGTTTTTTTCTTGGCATTGGCTGCATTAGGCTGAGACGAGGAAGCTGGCTTTCTGTTAAAAAAAACAGACTGCCGTGTAAATGGAGTTCCTTTATAAACAATATCCATGGCCAGCCTGGCTGGTTTTATGAATGGCTATGTAGGAACATGTACAAGCTTTGTGTTATATGGACCTCAACACGAAGAGCTGAATTGTATGTGACAATATGTTTCAACAACTGTTTATGCTGTTTAGTATTGGTGTCTGATCAATTTGTGACACCAAATACTGTATCTTCTGATGATGACATGACTATTTTAGAATTTTGTATAGTGCTGTAGCTCTACATTGATAACAGTAATATGTCTCGTACAACACAATACAGTATGATCATTATTGAAAACATGGAAAATTCAAAACCATTGTATATTTTTGGCTGCACTGCTTCACTGCCATTGCATTGTTTGACAGTACAACAATACTAACATACGTACACATCTACTGCTATCTTATTTTGCACATTTAGATGACAGTAACTCAGTCATTCATCCGTACTGACAGAAAATTGCCAAGCTTCATACATTCTACTCATGCAGTGCTTACTTTTTGTCTGTCTTCCCCTTGAAGACCTTGCCAATGTCAAGGACACTCCCGGACTTTGGGATGGAGGGCAATGTGTGGGGGTCACACATCGACTCCCGGTCCAGTTCTAGCCGTGTGGGGGCATACATGTTGAACCATTGCTGTGTATGGAAAAATTTATCAAAATAAAATTTTCCTTCTTAAAATTTATTATAATACAAATTAATGCACAATGTCATGTAAAAGCTTTTGCAAATGTTCAACTCAAAGTAAATTAAACCCCACAGACCCTGTCATGCTCTCTTTCTAACTCTCTCTCTCTCTCTCTATTTTCTAACTTGCTGTGTACTGGTATTTCTTGCTTACTAATGTTATCTTAATGCTTAATGACTGGGCTTGAAGGGATACCTCTGTCTTCCTTTTCTTTATTTTGAGCATTGCTGCAGACTGAGCTCAGACATACCCTTTATTTTCTTTCTCTCTTTCTCAATTACTTCTTGCTGACTAAGCCCTAGCTGTGCTAACTGTGCTCATTGACTGAGTCTTGAGTTACATATGCTTGTTGACTGAGCCCTGAGTTACCTGTGCCTTTTAACTGAGCCCTGAGTTACATATGCTTGTTGACTGAGTCTTGAGTTACATATGCTTGTTGACTGAGCCCTGAGTTACCTATGCTTGTTGACTGAGTCCTGAGTTACCTGTGTCTGTTGACTAAGCCCTGAGTTACCTGTGCTTAATGATTGAGCCCTGAGTTACCTGTGCCTGTTGACTGAGCCCTGAGATACCTATGCTTGTTGAATAAGCTCTGAGTTACCTGTGTCTGTTGACTGAGTTCCTGAGTTACCTATGCTTGTTGACTGAGTCTTGAGTTACATATGCTTGTTGACTAAGCCCTGAATTACCTGTGATTGTTAACTGAGTCTTGAGTTACTGTTACCTATGCTTGTTGACTAAGCCCTGAGTTACCTGTGCTAAACGATTGAGCCCTGAGTTACCTATGCTTGTTGACTGAGTCCTGAGTTACCTGTGTCTGTTGACTAAGCCCTGCATTACCTGTGCTTAATGATTGAGCCCTGAGTTACCTGTGCCTGTTGACTGAGCTAAGAGTTACCTATGCTTGTTGATGAATTACTGAGTTACCTATGCTTGTTGACTAAGTCCTGAGTTACCTGTGCCTGTTGACTGAGTCCTGAGTTACCTGTGATTGTTGACTGAGCCTTGTGTTAGCTGTGCCTGTTGAATAAGCTCTGAGTTACCTGTATCTGCTGACTAATCCCTGAGTTACCTGTGCCTTCCGACTGAGCCCTGATTTACCTGTGCTGGTTGAATAAGCTATGAGTTACCTGTGCCTGCTGACTAAGTCCTGAGTTACCCGTGCCATCCGACTGAGCCCTGAGTTACCTGTGCTTGTTGAATAAGCTCTGAGTTACCTGTGTCTGCTGACTAAGTCCCGAGTTACCCGTGCCTTCTGACTGAGCCATAAGTTACCTGAGCATAATGAATAAGCCTTTAGATTTCTGTGCCGTCTGACTGAACCCTAGCTTACCTGTGCTTGTTGATTGAACCCTGGCTTACCTGTGCCTGCTGACTGAGCCCAATGTCTGTGAGGGCATACTGCCACTGGGGAAGCCCCATGTGCATCAGCAGCAGTCTGTAGTATGCGACGAAAGAGTCGGACAGGAAGTGCCATCGTAACGCCCGGTCCAGGAACCAGATCTCAACTCGAGGCTCATTTCCTCCTGTTAAACATTTCCTAGCATCTTAGTATATGATTTTTGTAAAGTTTGATTTTATTTAAAACTGTTTAAAACAGAAATTTACAAACTGAGAAACATTCTCATGTCTGGGTTTTGTAATTAACATATACAGGTAATTTTCCCAGAAAAATGCAGGAATGAAGTACAATTTTCAAATTTTTTAATAAAATTTATGATTCAATCAGTTAAAAGCATAATCAATAAATAGACATACAATAATATAATTGTTTCTCATAACTATGGAGTTAATTATCATCTCTCTTTTTTTTAAACATTAGGAATGTTTTTGCTTTATGTTTAAGTATAGCACTGTTCTCAAAGTCAAATCATCATGAATATATAAACTAACAGAAGTGATCTCACATTTATCCAATCAATGAAGGGAATGATTTAACCTGTCATTAAGCTGTTTGTCTGGGATTCAATATGACAGATATTTTACATAAAACACATCACAAATTAAACACCCCAGTCCTACATCTAGGGGCAATCTGCTACGTTGCAAACACTAAAGGGGGAAATCGAAAAGGGGACATCTAATAAAACCACACACCAACAGACAGATGGATAGCTACACACTGGGAACCTACTGGACAAGTCTAGCTCATAAAACAAAATTGGACTGTTTGAATCCATCTTTGTTGACTGAAATTTTTTGCTTAATTATTATACCAAGAAAATTATTAGAGAATGAGTATCAGATTTATAAACTTACATGTACTAAGACTTCTAAGAGCCCTACTAGTACAAATCTATAGGATGTAAAATTGATCCCAAATATTTATCACTTATTTGAATATACAGTTACAGAAACATTCATTGATATACAGGATATTGATAACAAATACTCGTCTGTATATATAATCATGATCTGTATTTCAAAATACAGATCTTACTTAGACAACTCCTTATTCCCCCACTATCCCATACCATCCTTATTCATTAGACATACCAGTATATTCTGTAGATATTATAAGGATGGATATTGGGATTTTTTACATACAATTATTAATTTTAGGATTGTTATCCTTGAATTAATAATTATACAGAATACATGTTATTATCCCAATATCATTTCTTTTTAGATTAAATTTTGCAAAATGAGTATAAAAATACCTATAACAATACCTATCCTGATTACTTTTACAGGATAATTATAACAATATCCTACCTAAATATAGATACATGTAACAGGATAACTGTACCAATATCCATCCTTATTAAATATTCAGGATAAACATACAAATTTCATCCTAATTAGATTTACAGGATAATTATCCCAATATCCATCCTTATAAGATTTACACTACAATATAAGTATCCCAATACAATGCCCACTCTTACTAGATTTACAGGACAATAATTCATCCTTTTTAGGTTTTTAGGTAGCGGCAGATCTATAGCTCTCTGGTTGAAAAAATTCGGATAAACAAACCATTATTAGGATACTTATACCAAAAAAATACCCATCATTTCTGGATTTGCAGGATAAATATACCAATTTCCATCCTTATTAGATTTACAAGATAATTATCCTAATAATCATCCTTATAAGATTTGCAGTGAAAGTAACCTAATACCAATCCAATTAGATTTACAGTATGGGTATCCCAATACCCATCCAGACTAGATTTAAATGGGGTGCCATGTTAATATTTTTGAGGTATTTTCTAATATCAAAGAATGGTTTTCTGATATCAAGAATTCGGTTTTTTGATATCAAAAATTAACTTTAGTTCTTGATATCAACAAATCTATTTTGGAATATTAGAAATCATTTTTTGAAATCAAGAATTTGAATTTGTGATATCAAAAAATGATTTTCTGATATCACAAAATAGATTTTTTTATAACAAGAATTTTTTTTTTTTAATATCAAGAATTTTTTTTTTCACATCAATTATTCGAATTATTGATATCAGATATTTATTTTTTGATATAAAAAAATACATGTACCTCAAAAATATTAAAATGGCGCCTCCTAGATTTACAGGATAACAATTCCTTATTAGATGTACAGGAAAATTATATCAATATCCATCCTTGTTAGATTTACAGGATAAGTATCCAAATAGTTGTCCGTAAAAGATTACAGGATAATTATTCTAATATCTATCCATATCAGATTTACAGGATAATTATCGCAATATCCATCAATCTTTATCAAATGTAAAGGAAAATGATACAAATACATACAAAAACAATCCAGATAATTGACCAAGAATATCTTGAATTTACAAATAAGTTATTCATACTTATAATCTAAAATACCACAAAACCCCCACAATAAAACGGATATAAAGTAAATAACTCAATGATTACACATCCTCTACATCAGGGTGCAGTACATTTACATACAGTAACCAGTGTAGTGGGTGTGAGGATACAGCGATATAGAGTGTCATATATACACAGTGGGATCTAAAGATTGAGTCCAGGTAAACTTCCAGGCTTTATGAGAAATATCCTCATCAAAATGAGAGATAAAAATCCCTGTGGCCACACCAATTTTATTTCTTGCTCGTCAAACCTGAGTGTTCATATTTAAACAAAACTATACAAATAATATTATTTTAAATTTTCCACTACCTGAAAATTCAGTTATTTTTCCCACTTCATTCTTCTAATTCATAATTTTTTTAATCTGAAAACTTTAAAAATATATAATCGTATTTAACTCATTTCACCACTCAAATTCAATTTTGTATCGCTAGAAAATTTTGCCAGCCAAAAAAATAATATTGCATGTATTAATATTAAATCACTCACCCACTCATACCTTTTTTCATCAGATAGCTGACATGCAAGAAATTGAATTGGTGTGGCCCGTTTTAAAATCTCTATCAACTTAATTTTTTGAAGCATTGAAAGCAGCATAGAGCATGGAAGTTTATTTGAATCCAGATTGTACCAGGAAAGTTGGCCATTTCTGCATGATATGCTGTCACCAGTCACACAAAGACGTAGAACTGTTGTATGGGACTGAAATGCACCACATCCCACAAAACACCGCGATCCACACAACACCACCCACCACATAACAGAGACTGTGTGACCAGGACGTTACCATGCCCAAAAAGCCAGGGGAAGTAACTACCATAAGTAGGAGGAGAAAGTCATACCAAATCGTACAAGTTCAGATGTGTATTTGCCATCAAATATTTCATTGGCATCAAAATAGGACATTCCTGATAAATTACAATGCAAGGCCAGTGTTAGAATGTGAGGTACATGAGTGAACAAATAGTAGCAATGTTATTAAAAGACAATTCAGATTGTTTTTGATTTGACAAAGGGTTTTTTTTGCATATTAAACAGACATGCATCCCTCAAAAATTGACAAACTGGAGCATGCAGGCACAAAATATCACATGAATAATACAACGATTAATTTTTTGGTGAGTTTCAAGTTAACTGAAATTCTTTCATGAGTAAATTGTTATACAGAAATAAACAAATATTATTAATATAATCTGACATTCAATAGGAATATACTGTACATTTACAATTCCATCTTAGGCCAGTGTGAAAAGGGAGATAAATCAGACTATCCCGCATAATTTTTGGAAGTGAAGAGTTACCTGTCCTGCTTTCTTTATACACGAGGCACACTCGCCCGTACCCGTCACACGGATCTAACTCAAACACCTTACACCTGTTGTCAAAGGTCGGCTTCTCCTGCCCTACACAAAAACAATAAGACACAGTTAACATCCTGATCATAGGCCAGGCTTAGAATAGTTTGACTTTAATTCAAACTTACAAATTTATAAGAATATTAGATCTTAATATTTACAAAACTGGCTAAGGATGAGAAATTATTACTTTTTCAGGCAATGCATGCACTAGTACATGTATTCCATGTTCAATCCCCATTTGTAATCTGACACACCCTATATTTGAAACATGTATTTCAAATTGTGATGAAGCAGAAGGGATCATCCTCAAATGATCTGCTTTGCTCTTTGCCATTCATTTTGCATTGTGCATGCATATGGTTTAATTGTTACTTCAAAGTTTCTGTTCTAGTCCATAATATCATATTACATTCATGTACATCTGTTCATTACCTGACAGTATTGTCTTTCCCATTATAAGATATTTTAGACTATGGTATATCTCACATAAGATATATTCTATTTAATCTGCATTAACCTTTTTGTCTGATCTATCTCACTACTAATTTTTGTCTCAAATAATCTGTCTCCATATATATCACAGAATCCATTTTATAACATCTTTCTTCATAGCTGCAGAAATGTAGCTCCATGGGAAATTTGGGTTGACAAAGCATGGAGCTACAGTTCCATTCATACAAAAAAACTGTATATTTATTGTGCACAAAAAGTTGTGCTTGGTTTTGGACTTATTAAACTTATTTAGGAATATATTTTGTGAAATTCCTGGCACATTTTACTTTAGATGTCATAACTCTGAATATCTTTAAACACCCTCACCAGCCCCTTAAAGTAAAATGGTGTGGGCTTTTTATGGATGAAAATGGTGGCTTTTGGTCCCGACTTCAATCTTTCAGAGGCCTGTTAGGGGGTTTAGGAAAATGTTTGATGAAAGTAAAGTGGTGAATCAGTAGTAAAATATCAAAGGAATTTTTTAGTATGAAAATATTTACAGAATACTGTAGTAGTTGGGGCTATATGGATTGAGGATATCAGCCTGGGTAGCTCTGTGGTAGAGCTCTTGACTAGAGTTGCAGGGGTCCCGGGTTCTATTCCCAGTCCACCAATATGTTTTCAATGTATTTAGAACCATTTTAACAAAAGCTTGGACTTTGGGTCCAAACATCACTATGACATAGGCCTGTCTATTTCATTGCTGGCCACTCAGCCATGGCTCTTTGAAATCAACAAGATAAGACTACGCAATCGGTGTATATTTCACTTGAAACCAGCATCATTTTAACTTGTTTTGACGCAAGAAATAAATAGTTACATCCTACTGAAAGTCCAAGGCCTTTTTAAAATGGTTCTATATATTTCACAGTCAGTTGCTGCTTAAAACTTTCTTAACTATCTCACTGATAATCTTTCTCTTAGACTTTCTCACATTTGCTGTCATAGAAAATCTCACTGACACACACAAACCTGACACTGGGTCCTCGGTGTCTGAGTCTCCATCAAGGTCGGCCAGGGTCGGGTTTACATGACTAGGGGCAATGCTTCCACCGATGCGGGTCAGCTGACTTAGTTTGTTGATGTGGAGTTTACCCAGAGGAATTGGGCCGTCTTAAGTGCAAGGATAAATATCAATGATAATCTTTGAATGCATTCCAACTTTCATTATTTTCCTATCCCAAAATCTCATAATATATAATTTTGGTGTCATGTTACAGTATCCTTTAGTTTTTAAGTGTATCTTAAAGTGGTGTGTTGTCACATATTTGGAGAAAAATTATTGTTTAACAAGTTATAATAGATTTGATTTAAAATCTAATATAAATTAAAATAGCAATTTTCTGAATGTTTGTTTGCAGATATTAAAATATGAACTTGTAATTGAATATTGTAACAAGTAACATATAACTCTGATACATGTACTTTCAAGTGAGCTTATTTTTTGTTCAGCCTATAATTGTACCGTAGGTGGATCCCTGCTAATCACTTACTGTCCATTTTCACACACCATGTCAACTTGTACCCATCAGTCGTCAGGTAAAAATTCTTTAAATCTTCTGGTAGGAAACATGTGTTCCTCTGAAACAAAGACTTATAGTATATAAAACTAGCTGCAGGTCTGTAGCTTCCAGTCTGAAAAATTCGGATGGACAACCTGGGAGCTACAGTGTCACCCATTGAAAAAATTGTGTATTTATTGTGCACAAAAACGTGCACTAGTTTTGGACTGATTAACCTTATATATATGCAAATTCTGTGCAAACTGTTTGTACCATTAAATTATTTATGCTATTTACTAATGATATTATCTCTCTACTTGCCTTAGATCGTCTTTAAATCACCATTACGGCCCAATACAGTGAAGTGATGCAATTTGTTTACATGTTAAAGTGGCAACTCTTGAACTCAATGTAAAATTAACATACATGATTTTCTGAGGTTGGTAGCATGTTCCCGAGAGACTCAGAGGCAAGTAAAGAGACAATATCAGTTGTAAATTGCATGAAGAATTTAATGGTTCTAATTGTTTTTGAGCGCAATAAATACAAAAGTTTTTTAATGGATTGCACTGTAGCTCCCAAGTCGTCCATCCGAATGGTTTCAGACCGGAAGCTACAGACATGCAGCTAATACCGAGCGCAGCGAGAGGCGGGCGAAGCCCGCCTTGCGAAGTGAGGATTAATGGTAACACGTATATATAAGAAAATCAGTAAAAAATGAAAGTTGAATCAGGGGTACTAAGGCCAAAAAAAATTTCTTCCAGCCCTGGGCGCCGCCATATTGGCAGCCATTTTGTTTTTAAAAAGTTAGTTCGATCATTGATTGACAGGTACTTTTCGATGTTTATTGCCCCTAAACTCGCTTTAATAGGTTCCAGTGTTTCAATAGAAGTGAATTTGAATTAAAAGAAATTAAAAAGGAAACCAGAGAAGTTTCAATAGTGCTTCAATCAAGAAACACGACTTGTTCTATGTATGTCTTATCAAATTATCAGATTGAAAATAAAAACATAAACGTCAAGGAACTGATCTTTTAGATACTGAATAAAGTATTATTAAGTTTTATTACCGCGGCATTTATATGAATAAGATTGATGAACAATAAAAGAAGAAATAAAAAAAATTCGGAATCACGTAACTGTCTTCGGCTATTTCCGAAGACAAAACTTGAACGTTTTACGTCTGAAATATGACGTCATAATGTAGACGGAGCACGCAACGTTTAGTTTAACTTTGACGAATGGTATGAGTAGGCAACTATGCAGGCGGATCCTACTGTGTGCGTTTTAAATATATTTTATCATACATAAATCAACCTGCACTGTGTTAAATCTGCGCTCGGTCCAACGGTCACACCGTTTACATATCATAATAGATGAATAGTATAACCATCCCTCTCTTTTCTCTCTCTCTCTCTCTCTCTCTCGTGATAAATCATGAAGAGACAATATCTAAAAAGATTGTTATCGTTTGTTTACCTGTTCCCACATAAGGACAGCATGTCTATCAGCCGGAGTTCGTTGGTCTAGGTCCACTTTACACACACCATTTTTCTTCCCTGAAATATTTTATTGTAAGCTGGTAAGGTCGTTGATTACACTTAAAAAATGTACACAGGATGCTACAATATGTTTTTTATCATCTTCGAAGGAAACGCAAAATACCTAAGTACGTGATAATGCCGACATTCAGTTGATCTAACAAACTCTTGGTTTTGTCAAGGTCTTCCATCAGAAACTTCAACTTGGGTTTCCATCGGTTTGTTTACTGATCAATGTCGAAATATTTCTTGATAGCATCCTGTTATTTTTTATAGAATAAAAGCGTTGATAAGATTCCAAAGGTTCGCGATATTTCAAACTTCGATCCCGAATAAAATTCATTCAGAGCGCTAGCACTTCTCAGACCTGTGCATGCATCCTCTAAGTTAAAGTATGTATAATAGTTGTTGACCGAAAATAATGGTATATATTAATTTAGATTGATTATCAGTTTTTTGGGTGGGTTTTTTTTTTTAGTTTTTTTTTTTGGTTTTTATTTGGGAAGGGGGTGGGGGGGGGGGGTGAATACAATTAGCCATTGATCGGAAAGAAATTACTTTGCAAAGCCTAAGCAATCAAAAGAAATCTGTAACATAATGTATATGGGACTCTTATTTGGGAATAATTAAATCATTTTTTATAATTGTGATAATTTTTACCCGAGGTCTGTGTTGACTGAGATATATACTGCAAAATAACGACGCCCATCAGTATCTGTACACGACCATTCTCTTTAAAAACAAACTATGTATACATAGAATGTAACTTTTTTGGAATGGAATTTTAAATCGGATCAAAGATTTTCCGCCGATTAAATTATCAGCTAGGAATGCTGGTTGATTTAATTAGTTCAAACATTATTTTATTCGGAAAAATACTTTAAATGGGAGTAGCAGGCATAGCCAATAAATCATCACAGCCCCTCCGCCCCCCCCCCCCCCCTCCTACAGATAGACATGTTGCAGCCACCCCCTGTAGCAATGACGTCCCTGAAGAGTCAAATTTTAATATGAGGGACCCATGCGGAGTATCATTAAACTTCAGAAAACATTTAAAGTTGCGTTACATGTTTTCTATTCCACATGTGTAGCGGAGTGAATTCTGAGAGCGTGCTCGAGGCGATAATAAATCTACGAACGAAACGGCACACATCGGTGAAATCAGGATCACGGCTGTTTGAACTTTATAGGGAATTATGTACTTTTATATAAAAAAGAAGAAAGAGAAAATTTAGCGGTATATGTAAACAAACATTGGTATATAATGAAAAGAACGGATCCCGATCGAACTACTGAACAAAGGCAGACAGACGGGCAAAGGGAGATACCAGGGGCACTCCAAGCAGAGCTCATTAATCTTCATACATGTATAACAACGTTAACTATTTCCAGTTTTATCGCGGTGCAGTTTATTCATTGATTTAAAGAATAAACCAATACCCGCAGGAAGACATAAATTCGGATGTCGTCTTTTGAGCGGTGACTTTAAAACACCAACAGTTTGACAGTGTGGTAGAGATGTTTATGAATGGGACTCCAGTTTCGGGGTAGATCGAGTTTCGCTTCACACAAGAAAAGTGTTAAGGCATGGGCCCTATTTATTTGTGTTAAACGCCATTCTTAACTTTCCGTTCCTTAAAGTAGTCCAAGGTTTCTCAATTGAAATGGCAAGGAAATTCCGCAGATGACATTGCGCACGATACAGACTAGCAGCCGTTGAGTCTGGTTTTGCACACTACGGTCCTGAAGGATCTGGGTAGTACTGGATTTAACGACGCCAACTGAAGGATGCAGAAGGTATGAAAAAATAAAACCCAGAATAATGTAATAGCATCAGTTTATTGACTATATTAAAATTTCGTGTGTAATGATTCATATTATATAGTTATATGTTCGGAGTATATACATAGATAATGAACACTTGTACAACCCATCAAATTTTTAATGAAATATCTATTGGTTGCATATTAATAATATGTTTTGTTATTTTCAAATAAATTTGCTTTGGTAAATAACTTTTTCTAATGTATTGTTGAAAGTACAATATAAAAAATTATTAAGTGAAATTTATATTGATATCAAAGGCACAGCTTCGTTATCTAGAATGAAAATCTCCATAAACTGTAAACGGGGTTTCTTTTTTATAATTAAACTGTACTCCCAAAATATAATATGATAAGCATACAGCATATTTATTTCATTCAAAATATATGATTTTCACTTATTTGAGGATTCATGCACTCAATTTCATTCAATGATATTCGTTGATTATTTTATACCAAATTAAAAATATCATCGGAGATCTGAAACCAACTTCAAAGTTCTCCGTTAAATAGGTACCTATTTCGTTTAGGTTTACATTCTAATTAACACTGACCCCAAATTAACAGGTCATAAGATAAACGTTGCAATCAACTCTTGAATAGAGCTTTTAACTTACACAAAAACGACATTCAACAATGAATTAGGGAGAATGTTGAAAAAATGTAAACGAAATAATGAAATTGAATAGAAGTGAGGAAAATGTGTAGTATAATTGTAGTTGTCTAAAAATAAGATTATGATGTAACACAATCCTAAGATATTGTAGACCTAATGTATTTAATGCGTATTTTGATTGGAATTCATGCTAAATAGCAAAGCATACAAAGCAACTTAAGATCCCAGAGATCTTGCATGATATGTACTATGATAATTAAACTTTATAGGATATAGAGATTTAAATCTACATATTTGCTGTCCATTATATCTGAATGAATTCAAAATGACTTAATTTGCGGTGCCTTATCAACATCAGAGAAAAGTGAACTGAAAATATTTTCAAAGATTGATCAATAGTCCATTAACAGTTTCCAGTAAAACTTTTGAAACTATATGGCCAGTGGGTCTTTTTTCTTTGATACACGGCGGTTCAATATACGGAGCACGACATTAGGGAACTTGTAAAACCTTGGGAGAATGGTTATTTATATTGCACATGTAGATCCCTAGGTTAAAATGTACAAAATACCAGACCGAAACATCAGGAGAATGCCCTTTACGTAGGAGTGGAAACAATTTGATTTTTCTCGAAGAAAAGTAAATATGAGGCGATTGACGAATTAATATCTGATACGTTTAAACCCCAGGCGATCCCCGGCTTACGATTTATCAACTGACGACCGAGACACGATCGGTGACGTCACTGACCGTTTTTTTCTCATCCTAGTGCTGACCAGTGCTGCTACGTTACCAAACACCCCTACCACCTAGGGAAAACGGGACAAAACCCATGTGAGGGAGAAGGGCCACTAAGCCTCCTAATGTCACCACATTTTATTGTCTTCACTTTATAAGTACGCCGAGTGATCCGTGTCTATTAATTTCATCTTTCAAATTGATTGACAAATCTAAATACGACATGGCGAGTTAATCTTCTGAAGAAACAAACAAGTGGCGACAGGATTCCGAGAAAAAACGTGGTTGTATCCAAAATAACTATCCGCCAAACCAAGTTACCCGTGTATTGTAGGTCCAGTTGGTTGTAGATCAAATATAAATGCACAGAGTTTGAAGTGTAGCTACATTCATTGACATATTTATACCAAAAAAGCCCGATATTCTTTAATTTCTAATATATACATGTACTTTTCAAAAGATATTTTTCGTGAGTAGAAAGAAATTAAAAAAAAACCCCGAATTATTTTAGTATTACACTAAGATTTTTTTCCATTTTGTTAAATCCAGTCCTTCGCTTACATGACAAGTTTCTCGCATGTATGACATTTCGACAATGGGAGCAATACCAATTCATTTTGAGCATTAATTTTGATTTTTTACAATATTTTTTGAACATGAATAAAAGATTGTGATATTGTTCGAACTTCAGCTTGGTTCAATTTAGAATAAGTTATTGTACATAAAATTTCCGACTTCTTTGACAAACTTTATAGTATTGTCCTTGGCAATCGTATCCAAATAAACTATTTAAAAATAAATCGTATTGTATAAAAAAATGTTTGAGGTTAGGAATCTGAATAGGTGAACGATTCAAATTAATGATCGGGAATTGCCAAGAATTATCTGAGATATACATGGATGATCTCCATCAAATTCCTGACAAATGATGTTGATAGAATTCTTTGGAATAATCATACACCTATTTCAGTATCCCTTCTGATTTAGAAATAACACCTGGTCAGCTTAGCAATAACATAACACAGCGTTTAGGAATGGTTGCGTGTTTCGTTGCTCTATACCGTGGGTCCAAGGACTTGATGAATAAGTAATACCTGAACTAACTACCACCCACTTACAGAGTGACCCAATCTCTTACCTTGCTAATTGTCACTGACTCTCCTGGTTCCATTTCCACATTGTGGTTTACCTGTAATTTACCTGTAATTCCTCTTTGAAGTCCAAAAAGCATTACATGAATTAAAGATCTCTGTATTTTCTTATGAGTTTTATGTCGGGAGTTGCTGTCAGTTAAATGTTGGTTTTAATGAGTAAACACAATATGTAGCGTGCTAATGCTAAAAACCATTAAATGAATGTCAGGATTTTTTAACCATCGATCTCTAAGCAAACGCGTAATCATTTCTGGGTTCGTGTATACGAACAAAGAATTCCTGATGCCCAATATGGGTTTTAATTTAAATCCACCAATCTATCAATGAGAATAAGTTATAGATATATTCATTTATATGCACTTCTAGACTTATACAAAAATGCTTTCAAGAAATTATGTGTGTGACTGTATGACTATCTTTCAGGACTTGGCGCTTGCACATTCATCTTACGCTCGAGTTGCGGGAATCCAAAGCGAGGTCAACAAGGTTACGGTGACCCGTGTAGCCGGAAGTGAGGTTCAGTACCAAAAACAGATGAACCTACAGCGGAAGGACATGGAAATTATGGTCCGAAACATTCGTAAAGAACAAAAAAAATTGCGAAAGTCAATTGTGAGGTACTCAAGAAAACTCCACGAGGGGAGGCGAGACCGAGCAAAGAGAGAAGTAGAGGACCAAATCAGAGACAAAAACAGCAAGAACAATATGCGGAGGATCTCCGAGATATATAACATGCAGTTCCCACAGAATAGTCAGACTCCTCCCGAAGAAAATAAACTCACTATATCAGAGAATCTTTCTTGCACTAACCAAGAAGAAGAAGAAGACACGAAAGAAAATGTGAACGATCAACAGAATAAGGAGAATGTTGGGGAGAGAGATGAGGCGCTTGAAGGGGACACGGAGGATGGGGGACTCACACTTCCCCCCATCAGTGCCCCCGCTCCGTCAGGAAGAAAGTCAAGCGTCTACGCCGAAGAAGACAATCTAGTGAGGGAACCAAGAACGTTACCGGAAATCACGCTGAATCCCGAACTAGAGACTAGGATTGGTCCCAAACGGACGCTAAGAGCGAAGAAACAGGGCGTGTCCTACTCTGACTTAATTAAACTACAGCACTCCACAAGCTCCAAGAAACTGTTTAGTTTGGTCAATATACTGGCACAGAAGCATGGCGGGAAAAACAGAAACATTGAACAAAACGATGCGAGTAGACCTACGCAACTTTATAATTCACTTCCGGCAGAGAAATTTAACCATACCGGAAGTATATCAGAGGTTTCCACACTAAAGACAGACAGACATAAATTGAACTTTGATTCACTGGAATCGACGACAGACGGTAAAATTATGCACCCTACGCCGAAAAATCACGAGAAATCCAAACAAAGCTCTGCCCGAGTGAAATCTCCTAGGTCGGGCTATTTGCCGATTATACCACGACAACCTGTGGAAGAAAGTCTTGAATTTCGCAAAATGACAAAAAAGCGTGGTCCGATATCCTGGACAGATGCGATTGCTTTGATCAAAGGCGTACACACGTTAATTGATTGATAGGGCCTTCATAAATTTAAATGTTCATTACATATTGCATGCAAGATAAAGATTTTATGAATGTACATATAATATGCTTATATATTGGATTTGAAATTAGTGTATTGGATGTGTAAAACATAGTTTGTCCAAAAAAACGTCTTTCAATTAAGTGTAATTTAAAATAAAAACAAATTTTAAGTTACAGGTGTCACTCATATTGTATTTTTCGGTAGTTTCCTACTTCACTTGTATTGCATACAGCCGATGGCTATGTTGCCGTAGAACTAAATGCTTAATAAAATTACCCAAGTTTGCCAAGTCCACCAAATCGAAAGTATTGTAAGTTTGGTCTACTTAAACTAAGGATCTAATTTAAGGGTTTTATATGGCATTTATTGACATTAGATGATAGCTTCGATACGTTTCTATTAGAATAAACCACACAAATTTGATTTCCAGATAAGTATTTGGCTATTGCATGAAACTGCATGTAACGGTTAGGTTTTAAATCGTTGTTTTAAAAGCAACCAGTAATAAAATTTGTTTGGCCTATTTTTGTTATATTAAAAATATATACAAATATTTTGTTGAATTTGTTTTCAGCCTATGACAAATTGTAAAGTTGTCCTAGGATGTTGAACAAAACCAATGTGTAGTTGATGTTGAACAAAACCAATGTGTAGTTGATGTTGAACAAAACCAATGTGTAGTTGATGTTGCTTTGGCTAATTGTTAACACACATAATTCCCATGTCTTGGCCGATTACAACTACTTATAAAGAAACCCATAATTCTGTTATCTTGGCCTATTTAAAACAACTCATGTTTCCCTTATCTTGGTCTATTACAAGCAACACATGAATCCCCCTTGCCTTGGCCTTACAAACAACACATAATTTCCTTCCTTTGGTCATTCATACAACACATGATTTTCCCCCTTGTCTTGGCCTTACAAACAACACAAGATTTTTTTTGCCTTGACCTGACAAACAACATATAATTCCCATGCTTTGGGCTTATATACAACACATAATTCGCTTGCTTTGGTCTTACATACAACACATGAATTTTCCCTTGCTTTGGCATTACAAACAACACATAATTCCATTGTCTTGGCCTTAAAAACAACAAATGATTTCCTTGCCTTTGTCTTACAAACAACACATGATTCCCTTGTCTTGGCCTTACAAACAACACACGATTCCCTTGCTTTCGCCTTACAAACAACAAATGATTCCCTTGCTTTCGCCTTACAAACAATAAATGATTCCCTTGCTATACCAAACACAATATGGTGCTTCGTTTATTGTATCATAGAGGTAAAAAACTGAAACAAGATACAAAATATGAATTACTCATAAATTCTAAAAATCTTTAACAATGTACTTCAAGGCAACAAAAACTCATTATGAAATTTGGTTATCAAAAAGTGTAAAGATAAAAAGATTTAAATTAAATATGAGATCCAAAACATAAAGTTTTAACAGAAATGTATTCCATAAAAAGAATTGTTACAAACGTACGTTTCTTTCGATATAATAATAATGACAGTAACGTTGCTCCATACTTTTAAGAGAGAATGACATATTTTCTTAATACTGCAAATATTAATATATCAAACAAAACAGGCACATATGCAATGAGTATTCGCGCAAGAAATACATCAAAATACAGGTTAACTTACAGTGTGTGGCAGCATAGATACTTGGAATAAACAACGGTAGAATGTCGTTGTGTGGGTCACACAAGGAATCAACAGGAAGTGGATAATCAGGGAAAATAACTCTAAATTACAAATGAAGGACAACTCTAGATAATGAAAGGAAGGACAACTATATGATTAAGAGATAACTCTTTCAAAACATTGAACTTTAGAAAAACAAAATATACAATAATGTTGACAAACATTAGACTTGCCTTGGCCTTACAGACAACACACGATTCTCTTGCCTTGGCCTTCCAAGCAACATAAGATTCCTTTGCCTTGGCCTTACAAGCAACACAAGATTCCTTTGCCTTGGCTTTACAAACAACACAAGATTCTATTGCCTTGGCCTTACAAGCAACACATGATTTTCTTGCCTTGGCCCTACAATCGTTTCTGTAGCACCCGACGCTCGATGACATTTTAACATTTTTAGAGATAAAAAGAGATAAATCTTGGATCGATACAAGAAGCCAGTATGAATTATGGACGCATCAGACAAGACGTGACGAACCACCCAGGGTAATTACCTGAGATCTACCGCTGGGGCACGCTGCACCCTGTACAGTCGAGGGGCAGAGCAACGACTGTAGGTACGTTGTAATGTATATGTTGAGTAACTTATAAAACCTGTCCTAAAAGTCCCATATTACATGTAGATACATTTAGATATATGCACAATTTTTTAAGAATCTAAATTATTATTGATTTTGTACAGAAATAAGTAAGAGTAAAACGAATTATATCTGAATATATGTTTTTCGAAGATTACATAACATATTACAGTGTTTAATGTGATTTTTTCTAACCTGACTTTAAATGCTTTCATCAAACAATTCCGTTTCTTTATTTGATTAAAAAAGGATTTTAAAATGTACACCGAGTTAATAAACACTTAATATCTTTTTCATTGCTTATAAGAAATCAATTTATGAAGACAAGATCAAATATCGGTTATTGAAAAAGCGACAGTTCTTCTACCTGTTGAGATGTACTCTTACAAAATATAGGAGATTCCCAATGGCTGGACGTTAATCAAACAAATCTGACTTTCTAGAATCAACAATATCCAGTCAAATAAAGTGTGGCCAAGAGATTAACGATTTCTAATTTCATCATTAACATGTTTGCTTCAAAAGTACATAAATTGGTCTAACAGTTCAGATATCACTTCCCACACTCTGTGACGACAAACTCTCACTTTGTCTTTTTTTTTATAAGGAACCATACACGGATTCAGTGAGTGAAAGCAGCGATCAACCTTTTACACAAGCTGAGGGATGCCTGATATATAGCCAGTCCGGTGATAATTTTTTGTTTACATCTCCGCGACCCACATATGTGATTACCAGGGAGGGACAGATTTCACCCCCAACCCCTCCTTCTATGAGGATCCACGAGGGTCAGTGTGTTAAAATCCCTAAACAACGGAGGCTTACAGTTCTTAAGGAAAATGCATAAGGTAATGTCGCTGTACATCTATTTCCATGAATTTATTAATTTTTTAAATTATGCTTACAAATCGAAATGGTATGCACATTTATTAAAAAGTCCTGCGACAAAGAAGACATTTTGAGATAATTTTCATATCATTTTAATCCAAGTATCCCTAATTTTTAAAATAGGAATTGCTGGTAAAAAGAAATACCTTTTCATAGAAATTTAGTAACGAAATGTGATCAATTTCCAAAGGTACATTTTAAAACATTTATGGTATTTTTATTAATCTTTACGATTAATTTGATTAACCTGAATATAGAGTGTAATTTATTCAGCTAAAACGAAAGCCAGACAGACTCAAATATAAGCTTGAATACAACAAAGAGGGTTTTAAATAATAGCCAGATGTATCAAAAATGGAGATAGTTTACCGTCCACTAATTAAGAAACTCCCCGCGCATTTTAATATTTCCATATGTTTCATTTTAATGGCATTTACAATGATATATTTAGCATTACATTTATTACAATGTTACATTAACATGTAATGTGAAATACAATAGTATTATTTTTTATGCTAGCTACACTGACTTTGAATGTTATGAAAATGATATTAAAAATGATAAACTCATCTTATGAGATAAAAAAAAATAATGTTACATATAAATGTATCGAAATACGCGAAAGGTGATTATTAAATTCAAATCTAGAATAAACTGAAGTTAAAGTTAGAAAAACTCATTGAAATTTCAGAAGTATTAACGAATTTGAACCGCGTGCTTGTCAGTAAGTTGTTATCTACCCAACAAAGGAATATTTTTAATTTCAAAAATCAAATCTCCCCTATACGCAACCCTTAGTCAAACACTTCCCTTTCCGTCAAAATCTCGTTCACTTCTCGCCACCGAAATGCCAGAACAGCTGGAGAAATCCAGAGATTTGGTGTAAAGTAAATATTTGACGATTTGACGATTTAAGTTTCAATACATTTAAATCACCACCCCAGGTCCCCGCAGCTGATTTATCAACTGTCGATCACCGGGGATCGATACCTAACCATGGACCATTCCTGGTCCCCGCCACTACAGGGGGACGGCGATCGGCGGGGGGACCTTAGTTCTAATCCTTCGACTCACGGCGTCCTCTCAAACAGCCTGAATAGAGCTCAAGGTGTTAGGAAATAGAAACAACTTGTAGATATGGACAGAGATAAGGTTTATTTTATTGCATCATTTAAATCAATATGATGATAGAATATGCTACTTCAACAGGCAATTTATGTCGATATAACAGCTTGGTAACTTTTTCAAGTATTATAACAGAGATCATATACAGTAGCTTTGTTCGGAAATTAAAGTTTACTCTTATAATCAAGCGACCAAGTTTTAATTTTTATTTGTTTTAAGAACTGTCTAATAATGTATATTCATTTTTAAAAGATCAAGATTTTTAAAATGCTATATACGACTTTAGCCACGAATTAACATACTTTTATTATTTTCTCTAAACTGTTCAGTTGTTGGGATACCAAATGATATTTTAATGTATCTAGTGTTTTTGTTGATTGAAATCGGTTTGTTTTCTATAAAATCTTATTTAGACTATGACAAAAAATGTAGCACAAACCTACGCTATAAAAGAAAAGGCATTGAAGTCAAATTCTAAAATGTGTTACTAATTTGAGGTTTTAATACGCATACGCCAATTTAAATCGACATATTTCAAGTATTAGACATATTTCAGGGTTAAAATCGATGTTCTATGGAATATATATTGTTTTAAATGATTTAAAAAATTTGTTGATATTTTAATTTTTTTAGTATCTTTTCCGTCATTATGTAGGCATTTTATACGCCATATCCTTTATGATATAATCTTCTTAATTTAAGGTCAGACGACACGTTCCTCGAGAATATTTTTTGTATCTCCTAGTAATAAAGAGTTCCAATAAAAGTTTTTTTTATAATTATTTTCAAAATGATTAAAATTTACTTGTAAATGAATATATGCCTAGATGGCCTAGTGGTTAGAACCGGGGCCGCTCTCTGCCATGGGAGTAGGTTCTAGGAGTCTGGCCCCGTCCGAGATAGTGTTCAAATATAGTGATTTTCGTTGTGCTGTATATTCATTTATTTTTATATCAGCAATTCTAGTGTATTTTCAAGAAGATTATATAGGAAATTGCATACTCTAGTATTTTGCAGAAATGCCTAGTAAGGTACCCTAATTTTTTGCAAGAAAGGATGTCAAAGTACTAGTAAACCATTAACAAATTCATGGAAACAGTTATATAAAATTGAGGAACGTGTCGTTTGACCTTAAGTGCAAATACCTTTTATTAATTTTTTTCTTTACAGTAAAGATGAATCTTTAAATATTTGAATGTTTTGACTTATCTATACGAGTTGAAATTCATCAAAATCATTCTACCTCGTTTCGAATATTAGACAGCAAAGAACGTGAAATCACCATTTTGCAATTGCTTGATGTAATGAGTATGTACATGAATAATGTACTCGTAGTCTGGTCTGGGAAACCACCAACATTGTGATCAAATGTTAACCTGTCTTAAAGTCGTAATTTGAATAGAGATAGTTTTGAATTTTCCAAACTCAATTAATTGTCAAGCAGTCTGTTCAACATTGAAATAGAAACTTGGTAAAAGAAACGTCTGTAATGTTACAATAATGCATGTACTTACAGATTAGCGGAACACAAAAAAATTCAGTTAAATGTAGGCGTTTAATTAAATACATACATCGGAGGAAGACACGTTTTAGGTTAATGTTATCAAATTCTGACATTAAAAAACCCCAACACAATACAGTGTTTTAAGCTATACTCTTTTGGTTTGTTTATAAAAAATAATGTAAAAGTTTTGTAAGTTTGTTTGGTTCGATTGGATGCAACACGGACGGAACCCAACAAAATCTCTTCTTATCCACCAGATCGGGGTTTGGATTCGGATTCCAGACTACAGTCTGCATTTCTGGGTATAGATCCATGCCTTGCTACTCCGACTCAAGGTTCTTTTCTTTATTTGTAGTCTGATAAACAGGATTTCCTGGTAATTATTTTGTACTTAGTTAATGTCAAATGTAGATAAGGTCTAATTAAGTTAATTATGAGCTAACAAACTTCCACCGGCCAAAAACCCCAAAATATTGATTTCTTTTACCAAATTATCCTCGGATCAGTTGTTTGAATTCCTGCAAACAGAGAAACGAGTGCAGAGGAATTATACAAAAACAACTGTCTTAATACGCCGCCCTGCCTTATCGGGACCGCCCTGCCTTATCGGGGCCGCGCGGCTTACGGAACCCTCACCTTATAGTCACTCACTTGTTTGTTCTTTATTTCTACAAATGCGTCACATCTTGATCTTCATTTTGCCGTTTCCACTCATAAATCGTTCACAAACATAGACTTGAGCAGTTGGTCTGGGACTTTAAGTGTTTATTTTTTGTGTCGCATGAAGAAAACTGTATCAGGATGATGTCAAGAGTTCGCTGGCGAGAGCAGGGGGACCAGTTTAATTACTGGATCCGTGGGGTACTAGACAAGGTATCAAATTATAACTTTTTTCAACACGTCTGTCCAACATGTCCTGCTTATAAATCAGAAAATAAATATATGCGCATTTGATCATACAAAGGGGTTTTAAACTGATTTTGTGATAAAACTTTTGAGACTGATTTACGGTGACAAAAATAAACATTTACAATAGTCAATCTAAATCCTTCAAGTAACCGACATTTAGAACAAAATGTTCTAAAACTTTTGCAATTTACGTAAGACATTTTTAAGCTTTGTGGAATTATTGGTGAAATATTTCGGTAATGAACAGGTAGAAACTGGGTATTAAAAAAACAATCAGCGAGCTATTAAAGGTAAAAGGCCCAATATTATAAATCAAAACAGTCTGTAACAGGACAAAGCTTCAAACCAGGTAATAAGTCATAAAACACCCTAACTCACAAATTACATTGCAATCAGTGTATCGTCAAGACTTAAGATCCGACATTTTCAAAACAAACACGATCCGGGTCCTTTGTGTCCCCGTCAGGCCGCGGGGAGGCGCTTAAAAGCTTTCTCTGTCGCCTCCTAGCAATGCCGCGATCAGGGGCGATAATTTGACGGTCTATCACAACCGTTAATAAGACAAGTAAGCACGACTCCGATAGTCCACACGTAACACTAACAGCCGATTCCCATTTATTGCAGAGATTCTCAAGATTTATTGCTTATTTTTGTCACAAATGTCGGCGATTCCTGCACCCCCAATCTTCACCCCTTCATTTGTCGTGTATAAAACAACGCCCGCGAAAACCAAAGACTTAGAACGTCTTTAACGGCAATTACAGAAACCAAGTGTGAAACTGTTATCATGTTCTAAACATTGTATATAGTTTATGTCATCGTGAATACGTGTAGTGAAAATCTGGATAGCGAAACATGTGCATTATAAAGACAAATGATGAACTTCAGGACTAAACAACACACTTGTGAGTTTACAAAGCTCATCGGGAAACTTAGTCACTCCATCATGAAGGTAATGGTCGAGTCGATTGCACAATCCAAGAGTTGCTCTGTCATTCCGTCTGCATTGGAGGGCCACATTAACTGTACTGTAGATTAATGATAGGTTCTGACCTGACAGTTATACAATGTGGAAGGCTCAACTTTTCCTCTGATTGGTGCTTGTAAGAAAAACGTTTCTAAATAAGGATACTTATTTCCGATAATAGAATATTTAAGAGGCAATTTGTCAAAATATGCAATTTTAACGATAACCCCACATACTGTATTGAAACATCAGTCAAATAGAAAACGTAGCGAAATATTACACATAAACCTACAGAGGTAAGTATTAAAATGACTTCTCTGCGAAATGTTATAAACCGCGTTAACGCTATAGGATATATTTTTTTCTTAAAGATCTCAATAAAATGACTTGAATAATTAAAAGTGTTGTACTCATTGCTTAGCTTATTCAAGCAACAGCACATTTTTTCTGTTTATGATACGTAAAATATTTAAAATTTGAAACCTGTATTCGTATTGGATTTCTAACTAAAGTAAATCTTTACTTTTACCTTAGTCTATTAAAAAATAGTAATTTTTTCAGCCATGATAACATATTTAAATAGATACGGTCATGTACTTATGGACTGCATTTTTAACTTTTACTATTCTTTACTTCATTACCTTCGTTAATTGCCAGTATGTAACAAGAATTTTTTCAAACAATAAATGTAAGCAAATATTTTACTTATTTGTAAATGATCACAAAGTTTAAAGACAACCTTTTATTTGCAGGAAATGGTTCTCGCCCATTCCTCATATGCACGTGCAGCGGGAATACAAAGCGAAATTAACAAAGTCACGGTTACACGTGTGGCCGGGAGTGAGGTGGAATACCAACGACAAATGAACTTACATCGAAAAAACATGGAGTTTGTGGTAAGAAATATAAAAAAGGAACAGAACAAACTACGAAAATCCATAGCTAAATATTCCACGAAGCTTCGAGAGGGCAGACGTGACCGAGAAAAGAGAGAACAGGACGAAAAAATCAGAGACCAGAGGAGTTCCGATAACATGAAACATGTGTCCACCATCTTTGTTGTGCGGGATAAACCGGTGTTACCAAATATCCGGAAGAGTGAGCTCGAGCCCGACAACATTTCTCCTGACAGCGGGATAGGCGGCAGCGACGATGGAAAGGCGCAAGACACGGAGGAAAAGAAACAACGCACAGAGGAGGGGTCTCAGAAAACAGTGAAAGAAAGAACCGACCTACATTTGCCTTCCCTTGGTGCTCCGCTACCTTCCATCATGGAAGACAATGAACAAAACGAGGATGATGAGTTGGAAAGGCGTGAAAACCTCAGCCAGGATATGACGCTTCCCGAAATATCTCTAAACAGAGAGCTTGAGACAAAATTAGAAAGCCATCTTAGAACAATTAAACCCAAAAAACAAGGGGTGTCTTTCTCCGATCTGATTAAGCTGCAACACTCCACAAACACGAAGAAACTGTTTAACCTAGTGAATATTCTGGCTCAGAAACACGGACTAAAGGATATCGAGGATAAACATGAGAAGGAGAACAGGAACTCTAGCATTCTCAGGGGAAGCACTGAAGAATCAATGTCACTTAAAGCGGCGTCCGTCTTGTACCCGATGAAATATGGATACGATTCCGGAACAGAGTCTGAGATCTCGATCCCGATGCTTGAAGGTGAGCGACTGTCTATGTTTGACGGACAGGAAAACAATGTGGATGTTTCTAGTGCAAACAACAGCCATAGGGTAGACACCGCTTCTCCTGAGAAGCTGGATTCTCCCCTGTCACCGTTGCGATCACGTGATCCCACAGTGTTGTCACCGTCAGGGAGGAGCAGAAGGCGGAACAAAAGCCTCCCCATGCTGATGGACGAAGCCCAGAGTCTAAAGTTCATGAGCAGCCTCGGTGTATCCGATGAACCAAAACGAGGCCTGTCTTCCGTCAAGTCTCCCAAATCCAGAGTCCTACCTCCGATCCCGAAGCAGAAGTCCGAGGACACTTATCTAACGCGATCCCAGAGAAGTAACTCAATTTCCTGGACTGCGGCATTTGGTTTGTTGAAGGGAGTCCATAGTCTGCTGGAGCAGTGAGTGCTAACGATACAATGTCTACAGAATTGGTGCTGCATGATTTTACCTCAGGCAACTGAAGACTACCGGTGTTTAAGAAATTGTAAAGTTTGAAATTTCTATAGACTGTTTTGACTTGTGTTTGTTACATGTACGGAGGGGGATACACTGGGCCGGTACATTGTATCCTTTTGTATATTACGAGAGGCGGTATGTTTTGTTCTTTCAAATGTTTAAGTTATTGTTTATTTATTTCTTAGAAAACGGTTAAGTCGTTCCTTTTAAGATTAAAGTAAGATATCTATAAGACCCAAGTGAATCGGTTTGAGTTGTTTTTCACAATTTCAGTGGATCTCCTTCAAAATCCAATAGCCCTGTTATCGCCTCTCGATCCGGCGTCGAGCGACACCCCTGGTATCTGTCCTAATCACCTAAACCACTCCATCCAAAGAGCAATGTTTGTTCCTCTGTTTTTATAAAGTGTTCGATTTACGTAAATACAGATTATTTTGCACCCGACTTTAGAGGGGCAATGTTTCTTAACAGATTCTGGGGAACATATAGGATCGGGAGTCGGATGTTTCAGTATCACAATGATTGTATGGACATTGGTAACTGGTAGTGGGTTCACAGATAACTATTATAGGGTCACAGCGCCCTGGAAAGCTTTGTTGGTGTGATCTATGATCAGGTCACCCCTGTATATGGTAGGTTACTCACCCCAAGAAATATTTGTAAGACTCGAGACAGTTACCTGATGGTGACGTGATTTATATAGATGGAGCAGAGAGTTCATTGTACACCGTCTGGTGATAACATTAATTTTAGATTTGTATTGCTGTAGGCTCCCATTCAAATGCCTTTACCACACAGTAAACCTTAAATGAGTATCGTCTTATTAACAAATCCAAAAAAATTCATATATCTTTTTTCCGTAAAATGGTTTACATGTTCAAATCCTTTTAACAACTCTGTCACAATGCTTGACTCAACATTACGTTGCACATCACTGATAACAAATAAACAGTGATAAATTGTTACGATTCTAACCCAAACATTAGGTTAATAGATGTAGGAAATAAAGTTATTCACCAATTTACAGTAACAAGACAACTTGATCACGTTATTATATCGTCAAAAATGTAGAAGGTTGTGTTAATTTATATGGGGCCACTCAGATATGCCTCAGTGTGATCAAAAAATTAAATAATCTTGCTGAGATTACAACAATCAATCAACTTTTATTTCACATAAGTAGGCCAACTTTGAGCAATGTTACTAACGAAAAGATACACATTATGAACAGCAATTCTTCTCAGTAATTAGACGACAATGCAAACATTATATTAATTCATCGTTTATACGGACAACATACGCATGTGCTTAGTTATATGTAACTGATTTAATCAACTTTTAGTTAAATTAATTCTCAGAATATAACCTAACATACATCTATTTCAACTTTCAGAAATTAAATTACTGAGTTGAACGCGACTTTTTTGATATCGGTGGATATGATAAGTCTTGCCTTTCAAGTCAGGAAACATGGATGTCCTTGCCTTACTTTGTGTTTGTTTTTGATATACGGCTTTTTGTAGCTGTAGGTCTGTAGCGCCCGTTCTGAAAAAATTCAGATGGACGTCCCAGATTTTTTCAGACCGGGAGCTACAGACCTGCAGCTATATTTTTGGACCTTTTAAAAAGAAAGCTGCTTTTTTTCTATACACAATTTTCTTCTTGAAAAATAATTTACAAAGGAAAAATAGAAAGGACAAGATTAAAAAGAAAAAGCAAAACTTTCTTAGATTTAACATAGCTCATTCGCCCCCCCCCCACCCCCGGAAAATTCAGTCTTAATAAATTCACATAGTAAATTATTTTCCGAAAATTATCTCTCATACCCCCCCCCCCTGGATTTTTTTTTATCCATGCATATCTCTTTTTTAACAATATACTGCAATATAAAAAGGTAAATATAATTTTATTTTGTTCACCTCTCTTTATGTGATTTATAGATTAAGTTTGATATATGTAATATTTTGTTATATGCCATCAATATGGTGCAGGATACAAATACTAATAACAAGACTCATTGATTAACTTCATCACCAACGGATATTTATGTTGCATAGTATGCGACAAGTTACAAACATAAACATCATAAATGATATAAATAAATAAATAAATAAATAATTTAAAACCTATATCAAAGTTATCACATTCTATCACATACTTTGGGGGCGGCATGTTTATTGTAAGCATTAAACGACAAATTGAATGCATTGCTTTCACAGTGGTTGGCACGTGTTGGATGACACGTGCATTACCTACAGTGTGTAGTTAGGGTCCGAGTGTTCCCTCAGTATTGCCCGTGTTTTGAATCTTTTTGGTTTTTCTAGAGAACTATATTGTGAAAACGGAAAATTTTCCGGAGACTCTTCTTCCACCGGAAGTGTGTCATGATATTCCTTCGGCTTCCGGTAGCCAATGGCCGGTGTAACAGGAGTGCTCGGAGTGAAGAGTCGCCTGGTTTTCATAAAGTTATGAATGTAAACGTTGTTGGTGTGAGAGACGTGATTGTTATTCACCCGGTTGTAGGTTAAATCGCTCACTTCGCCAACCTCAGAACTTTCTACCGGAGGGAAGCTTCCACTGTTGGGCTTTTCAACTGGAGATTCTCTGTGAACTTTCCTGAGTAAATTTGGGTAATCCTGTCCCGTGTGATTCGGGCGGAAGCCTTTGTAGCCCTCCTCATAGGAGAACTCGCTGTACTGGACGTTAGGGTTCCGGACTCTTTGCACCGGCGGAGGTTTACATGTTGGTTTGATGTCTACCACAGTGACGAGGTGAGCGACTCCGAGCCCGATCTGTTCAGGGTACCTAGAGGGGCGCCTGGGTAGTTCTCTCTAAAACGACATTAAAAAGGGTATTATTTTAAAAAGAGGGTGTTACATTTGATTAATTAACGTCAATTTAACGACGTAAAACAATGCTTGATAAATTTTGGATATATTCAGAGGCGGGTCAAAGATTTGAAATTAGAGGGACGTCTATTGTAGGCAGAGGCTCCATAGGCGTCGGAACCGGGGGGGGGGGGGGGGCTAAGTTAGACCTTACCATTAGGCAGATAGCATCAGGGAGGGTCCATCCCCCCCACCTTTTTTTTATCGCAGCAAACATTTTACCTTAATAAGATTTAAAAATTGGTTGGAGGCATTGGAATAGTATAGGTAATTACCCCCCCCCCCCCCCACCATGGAGTAGGGTTTTCCTGATTTTGGGAATTAGTGGGGGTTTTTTGCCTGTCGAGATTTCTGAGGATTAGTCTAGTCCCCCACTTTCAATTTGCTTCCGACCCCACTGGGCTCAGTGTGTCCAAGACAAAGCCCTGATAATTATTTGTTCTTATGACATTAAAGTAATGAAATTTTCCAAAAGGTTTGTAGAAAGCCACCATATGCTTCTGCCTTGCATATCCTTTTAATCTTTTCATTTGTTTTTATATTAAGAGTATTAAAAACAGTCTGCTTGAGTTTTTATTGTGTAACAACGATACCACATAATGGTGGAATCTACAAAATGCCCTCAACGAATTTTAATACACATTGTACTAGGTGGTGATTTAAATGTTAATGTCAATAAAACAAAAATAATGATTTTCTCCAAAGGTGCAATACAGAAAAAGTTTTTTTATTATAAAGGAGAAATTAGTGAAAATGTTAAAGAATTCAAATACCCGGGTATCGTATTATCAAGAAATGGTTCATTTACTGAAGCAAAAAAGAATTTGTGCTCAAAAAGTCATGTATGTAGTTATAAGAAAAATCAGATATTTGAGTTTACCAGTAAATTGTCAATTCCATTTGTTGTTTAAAACTTGGGGTCTAAATACATGTATTATTGAACGCGTACTTCTGAAAATTTTTAAAACATTTCTTAATTAAAGAAGCACAACACCATATTTTATGATATGTGTTGAAACAGAGCCCTACCCTTTGTATATTATTGTTTTTACAAGAATGATTACAAATTGGGGGAAAATGCTACTAAGTCAGGAGAACGAAATTGTATATACAGTGTACAGATATTTATTTTCACAACATTATAATAGCGATTGTAAAAGCCCATGGATAGATTGTATTCAAAGAATTTTGAACATGTGTGGGCTACAATATGTCTGGCAGAACCATAATTTGGTCAATATCAAATGGTTAACTGCTACTGTAAATCATAGATTAGAAGACCAATATGTCCAAATATGGTCCAATCACAAACTGTTCTTCCAGAGATCATGTGTATAAAATTTTGAAAACCTAAGTTTGGCTTTGAGAAGTATCTCGATATTTTACCTGTAAAACTAAGAAAAAAATAACATTTCGTACATCAAACCCTCGTCTCCCTGTAGAGACAGGTAGATGGTATAACATTCCTTTGAATTAGAGACTATGTTTATTGTGTAATTAAGTTCTCATTGGCGATAAAATTCTCTATATTTAGGAATGTTCATCCCTAGAAGAAATAAGGAAAATATCTAAACAAAAAATATTGGGAAAGACCAAATTTTTTAAGTTCTCTGAACTCATGACCAATTGCAATTGTAAATCGCTAAGAAAATTGTGTGTATTTCAAATATTTTCGACTCTGTCTGCTCTCCTAAGTTGTTTTCCTATTTTGATCCTTTATACCATAGTCTTACACAAGTACTGATTCTATAATATGTCCTTTTTAATTCATATCTTTTCCCTGTATGACAATGTACATGTATGTCCTTCGATTTATATGTTCCTCTTCTACAAAATTATTTCGTTGAAAAGAATATGAATTAGTAGAAATTCTGAAAAGTTCGATGGGAGGATGCAAAAGGTTAATATAAGTTGTGTGTAGGGGACTCACCTGTGACTGTTGTCGGGGTTTGGGGTCAGTGACCCCGACAGGTGCTTTGTTACAGCAGTAGCGACAGATGAAGAAGATGGCGGGAATCAACACAGCCAGGAACAGGATGCATCCCCCCACCACGGCCAGCAATAGCGGCACGCTCATGTCGTCAGCGGCTGTAATGTAGGGCAGGGGATAGGCTTATAACACCATGTCATTCTTATTAAGAAGATTTAAAAATTCATTCACCATTTTAACACGTGTAATGTACATGCATATATACATGGATACATCTAATACATATTAAAAGAAAGTATCAGTTGCCCTTTCATGTTCAAAATTCTTCTTATAAAATTGCATTTTACTATAATGAAAAAGAGGGTTTATAGATTGCTCAGTCATAATTTTGTTGGAAAAGCTTTTTAACTGCTATGATTGAAATAATATGACTGATGTCGTTTTGTTTTCAACTTGGTTTGCTTTACTTCTAAAAAAGGTATTCCATAGTTCAAAAAAATTTCTTTCTTCAACGCGTTAACGACATGTTTTAATTTTATTTATGATATGAAAGTACACGTGCAGAAATATTATAATGACACGGGTATGAAGGAAAATAAATCTATAATATGAATTTTTAATGGGCTATCTAAAAAAAGACGTTTTTACCGTGTACAAAGAATGATAACTCCAGTGTCTTAATTTTAACGTAGCATAAAATGTTCCAAAAATATCAAAAATACAGCTCTTGAAATTGTTAAAATTTGTGATTTCAGTAATTAATTTTTCTGGTTGTGTTTTTATTATAGACACACGACCAGAATATTCAAATAATGGCATACATAGGCCTTTTTGTACATTTTCAAGAATATGTGAAAATTTTAAGATGATTTATTTAGAGGCCTACAGTTTCACAGTTCTTTTTGGTTTCATTACTTAATCTGATTACAATTAAACATTTCCATACTCAGTATGTAGTCAGTACTACATGTAGGTGGTTCCAGAAATTGGTTTGATATTATTTACAACCCTCAATTCATATAGCCCGCTTAACATCGATAGCACTGACTGCGCGCTGTACTTAAAAAAGTATTATTTCATCTGAATACCCGTATATAATTCTAAATGATAATATTTCAAATGAATGATTATATTTCTGTATTGCTTATGATGTCATTCTTAAATTGCATACACTGTGTACATTCGTATTTTGTATGTCGTTTGTATATTACGTTTAAATTGTAATTTCGCTTAATTTCTATCAAAATAATACAAAAATATAACAAACCATTCTAATTATATCTGTTCAAATCTACCTGTTTAAAAAAAATTCTTCCCTGTCTCAAATTACAAAACATTCAACAATCGAAGAATACGTTTATATTTTCAGCACAATATCAGGATCTTTTATTTTTTTTCAATTTTTTGCGTTTATTCTTTTGTGTCTTGAATTGCTGTTTCAAAATTTCTGACACACTTATGGAAATATTACCAAACCTTGTCAGAATCACATTTTAAGGGGTATAGAGTTTTAATAAAAACCCGTTTTTATTTCTTTCAGCAAATTATTTTCAGTTCATAAATACACATGTCGTAAAATATATACCGAAATTTTTATATATGTCTAGTATGTCAAGACTGTAAAATTTTTAATCACTCAGTCCTAAAAACATACAAACACATCTAATTAATAAGATACTATTAGGTAGTCAGAATTCCTTTTTTTTCCTCGTTAGAGACAAGAAAGGAATTTTCATTAGTATACTGATCTCATTATTACTCGTTTTTTACCCAAATCTATTTTGTCCTTTTTAATAGTTGTATTTGAAAATGACATTTTGGAGCCCCTATTTGTATCGAGTTTCATGAAGGGAGTTTAACCATTTGTCAAGTGAATTTGTTTTATCAAAAGTTGAAGTCAAGAATGATTTATAAAAAGGATATCGCTTAAATCATTAATATTCAGAAAGGAAACATTATACAGTTGTTGACTGGGGTCGAGGGCAACAGTTGATCTGTCGGACCGGCTCGCAAACTGTTGCCCAAGGCCGAAGTTCCAATCTAACAGTTCCAGTCCAACAGTCAAAATGCTGGACTTTTTTTCGTATAGAGTTATATACATGTAGTAACTGTTCTACAGGGGTATAACAATATATAAATAGTGCCTGTTTGGGAGGGTAACAGTTGAAATTGACACCCCGAGAAAACCATTGTCAACCGACGCGAAGCGGAAATAATAATAAATAGTGCCTGTTTGGGAGGGTAACAGTTGAAATTGACACCCCGAGAAAACCATTGTCAACCGACATAATTTTCACGCATGTAACAATTTTTATTGTACGGTACGCTGTAGAATTCACGTTATTCCTATATAAAAGAAGTGAAATTTTCTTAAAAATTAAGACATTCGCGTCGGTTGACAATGGTTTTCTCGGGGTGTCAATTTCAACTGTTATCCTCCCAAACAGGCACTATTTATTATTATTTCCGCTTCGCGTCGGTTGACAATGGTTTTCTCGGGGTGTCAATTTCAACTGTTACCCTCCCAGACAGGCACTATTTATATATTGTTATACTTTCATGTTAAATACTGAAATCTGATTGGTTAAGACGCAGTTCATAATCCTTTCTATTACCCTCAGCGTTAGAAACGCACTTAGCAACGGGTAACATTATATAAATAGTGCCTGTTTGGGAGGGTAACAGTTTTAAAATTTTAAAGAAAATTTTACTGCTTTTATATAGGAATAGCGTGAATTCTACAGCGAACCGTACGCGCATAATTTTCGCGCATGTAACATTTTTTAATGTTACCCGTTGCCAAGTGCGTTGCTAACGCTGAGGGTAATAGTAAATATTATTAACTGCGTCTTAACCAATCAGATTTCAGTATTTAACATGAAAGTATAACAATATATATGACTGGGTGTCAATTTCAACTGTTACCCTCCCAAACAGGCACTATTTATTATTATTTCCGCTTCGCGTCGGTTGACAATGGTTTTCTCGGGGTGTCAATTTCAACTGTTACCCTCTCAAACAGGCACTATTTATATATTGTTATACTTTCATGTTAAATACTGAAATCTGATTGGTTAAGACGCAGTTAATAATATTTACTATTACCCTCAGCGTTAGCAACGCATTTGGCAACGGGTAACATTAAAAAATGTTACATGCGCGAAAATTATGCGCGTACGGTTCGCTGTAGAATTCACGCTATTCCTATATAAAAGCAGTAAAATTTTCTTTAAAATTTTAAAACTGTTACCCTCCCAAACAGGCACTATTTATATAATGTTACCCGTTGCTAAGTGCGTTTCTAACGCTGAGGGTAATAGAAAGGATTATGAACTGCGTCTTAACCAATCAGATTTCAGTATTTAACATGAAAGTATAACAATATAAAATGAATGCTTTAGTGTTTCATGTTAAGGAGATTATGTGATAATAATTGTGCAACTTAAGGGAATACGTATGTGTAACAGCATTTTGTTCGAAAGGGTTAGAAACGTAAATGCACAAATAGAATAAACTATACTATAGAGATGTATTAAAATTTAAATTAAATAAAAGATATGTATACGATATGAACTTAGCAAAGTCATATTTTCAACAATTTGCAGCACTCGATCTAATATCATTTTTTTTATGAATGAAGAACAAACAGAATTTTTACAGTGCTTAAAAAAATTCACCATGAATGTTTTGTTTTGTAATTAAGATTGGTTTAGACAAAACCATGGCAAAATAATTCCTATAAGACCCTGTCATTCTTGGTTGCGGTCTGAATTAATTTAAAAGCAGCACATATTTAGTAGAAAAAAATTAATTAAAAAAAAATCAGTTGTTCTTTAAAAGATACAGATACATTTATAAAACACACACCCTCAAAACCCGAAATTGAAAAAGGTTTTTCTAAACTATAAATTAATTAAGAAAGAATTCCTTGAGCCGGTATAGGTGGAGTTTTGGGGAAAGAGAGGAATTTTACAATGCTAATGAGATAAAATTAACTTACATTTTGATGAAATCCAAACAAACCGACATCCCGCCGCCTATAGCCAGGGTGGGGTGAGGGAGAACACGTTTAGAATTTTGCTGCACTTTCATTAATTTCCACTAAAAAGTTAGCAATTCTAATTATATTTAAAGTTTTTATCCATGTCAAGATTTTATTATCCTAGTTTGTGAAATCGTTGATAAATTAAACGGGGTTTCATTATGTCGGCCCCTATAAAAAGCGGGCCTCGTTTTTGAAATGGAGGAATCCATTTGCAGTTAATCTTTGGGTGGGCAGTTAGTGAAAGCGACACAAATATTAATGAGAAATGCAGGTTTACCATAAAACAATTAATCACTCTATTTTGAAAGAAATTGAAATTTTTGTGCACAAAGAAAGTGACTTAAGATGGCGGGTGGCACTATCGGCCGGGTACGATCAGGGCCGCGACGGGGTGACGGTCATGGAAGCAATTGGCCAAATATTGATACAGAAATCATTTTTCTCTATTTATTTTGCATTTTAAGTTCCCGGCTGTCTAGATAGGACTGTGGAATTGGTGAGTAATGTCGTCAATGAGTTACGGTTGTCGTAATATTTGACGCCTTTTTTCAATGCGGTTATCGGATGGCGAGTCTCCTTTGTTCGCGTCGATTCGATCAGTAATTCATCAGTGCACACTCTGGCTGTCACTGATGATTGTAAACAACGCTAAACCAGACCAGTCAATATTGTCAAGTTAACGCAATGTCGTCATAAACAACGCTTGTAAGTCGTAGAATAAAATGATGGGCACTATTACGTTTCAAAATCTTCAACCTTTGCTTGTATCATTTAACCCCCCCCCCCCCCTTATGTTCCTTTTCCTTTTACAATTTGGGATTTTTTTATTTTATGAAAAGTTTTATTATTTAGATGTATTCATCAATTTGAATTTTATACAGCTTACCGATTTCAGTAGAAAATACACATGTACATGCACAGTTGCATGTATTTAATTTTGATTTGACATTAAAAATAATACATAGTTTGATCACAACTAGTACTGTTATTTCCTAAATATGCAATCTCAGGTAGATTTACTTCATTAAACAGTTAAATGATATAATGAATCTTATGAAATTTTGGGTCGTCGATTTTGTTTTGTGTGATTCTGTTTGATCCAAACCTATATAATTTTGTTTTAAATAGCTTTTGAACCTTTTTTTACTGCGCTATATTTTCTCACATTTATTCTAATATAACTGTTTTAAACATTTTATACAAAAACTAGTCTTACAGATGTCTATATAATACTTGGAGCATATAGAGACAATATGTAATGCATGCGATTTCCATTCATTATTTATAACCTTCTAAGTAAGAAACTACTAATCTATTGACCTTTTATCTTAACAATTATGACACATTTATAACCGTCCGTTGCTAATAAAAATACATGCAGATGTAAAAAGATCAGCTTGTCATACACATTTATATACTAATAGAAATATCTATGCAGATTTCCCACATCCCCAGTGGTTTTTGGTAGACTACTTTTCCAAAACAGTTAATTGAAAAGCATTATTGACAAATCTAACAAAAGGCCTCATTGGAAGAAGTAACCACTTGTTGTTGTATTCTAACGACCTGGGTTTCCCAATCAAAACTTTTACATAGGGTTTTCTTTAAAGGTCGTCACTATTTCCTTTTCTCATTACATGTATATGGAATTTCGATCGCGACTTATTTTCGGTGAAATGATATTTAGATTGATGACATTTATTTGCAATATTCAAATACTGCAAACCAAAGAAATTACTCTTTTTCGCAGAGTGTACTTTAGCGTTACGATATAACACCTGAAAACAGAACGTTTTGACATACTAATTAGTGCAGGTAAATATTTGATGTTATGGAGATTAGTCTTCCGCTGACCTTTTGTAAGTTACAATGTAATTACGTGTGGTGTCAAACATTATCCCCATAAATGATAGAAATCATCACCCTGAATTTATTTTATTTAGATATCAAAATTTTAAGTACGAGCATTCGATTTATTCTTGTCTATTTGCATGATGGTAAAAAAAATATATATATATATATATAGGAACAAATTAAATTCTAGTATCAACGAAAAAAAATTCCTCAGAATGTTTCTACGATGTTTATCTTTATCATGTATATCAATCTATGTTCTTTTGGACTACAGTCGATGAATTGATTTATTTGATAGAAATAAATGAAGTACTAGCGATTTGAATTTTTGATTAGTCAATTCATTTATCATAACCATATTTTTAAATATTGCATATAAAACATTTCCGAGAGCTATACATGTATTTACCGCCCCCTTAAAAAAAAACAACAACAAAAAACCCCCAAAAACAAAACAAAAAACATGTGGAAATGCAGGGAGACGAAAGGAAATTTTTCTAATCAATTAAGCCCAGATTCCGTGTCATAATTTACAGTACATGTATGTATAGGCTGATTCTCCGAACGCCTAATTACTATTTTTAATTGAGGAGTAGGCGTTCGGAGAACACACCGTATATGCCACCCTGGGACCCTTCCGAGTCATTGTTATTTATCATTTCATGTTTGAATGTCCTTTTGGGTTTTAATCGTTTAATTATTGCTTATTACACTAATACATTTCTTTGATATTTTGATAATTAAGCTTAATTAAACAACTTATTTAACTTAAACCAAATATATTGTACACCGTACGGTACGAAAAATTTAATCCTAGTTCTCTAGACAGAATTAATTTTTAACTAGAAAGAAGACAACAGCACTGTTTCTCTTCAATTTTATGGAGGAAATATCGCGATTTTCACGCTAATTCATGGAAACGATTTCATGTCGAAATGTAATTAATTTTTTTTCGAGAAAAAATGTTTATAATTATTTACACTCCTTTTGCGTGAAAAAAACGTTACGTAGAATTTTACATTTGATTTTATTGTTTATTTCGATGAATAGTTCGTCATAACACGAAGGTGCCCCATACCACCTTAGATCGTTCTTGTTATTTGAATGACAATGTTCTGAACAAGTTTTTAATCCCCTTTTCATTTACATACTCAGTAAACACCGATCATCTACACCTACAAGCACCTGGCGTTATATATTTTTCTCATGATAAAAATAAATCTACTCCCTACCTAATAAAAAGGGGGTATATTTTTTTTCTTGTAAGAAATATATACAGGGCCTATAAAACATCAGATGCCTGTGTCTACATTCATTATAAAGATATACCCTCAGTGTGATCATCCACACCCACTATATAAAACACCTACCCTCAATGTGAGCCCTGTGAGGGGGCGGGGCCCGAGTCCCGGGGCTCCGTGTGGTGGATCTCCATGTGGTGGAGGTGGTGGGTCTAGCTGTCGTTGTTGTTGTTGTTGTTTTAGTTGTCGGGTGTGGTGTACTGGTTGTTGTTGGCCGTGTTGTTGTCGTTGTTGTTGTTGTTGGTGTAGTGCTAGTTGTTGTCGTCGATGTCGTTGTTGTCGGTTTTACGGTGGTTGTTGTTGTTGTTGTTGTTGTACTGGATGTTGTTGTGCTTGTTGTGGGGGTGGTAGCAGTTGTTGCTGAAGTAGAGATATATCTGTCATATCATTGGGGCCGTAACGATTTATCGATATATTGTGATGTATCGGTATAACGATGTACACGGATAATCGATACATCGATATAGTGTGATGCAGACAACGATACTTAAAAGGAAGAGTTCTAGACTTTTTGAGTAATTCTAGTAATATCCAATCCATATTATTATTGCATTCAATATATACATGTATACGGTAAAAACTGATAGAAACCTGATATTAATGCCAAATTTTTTTTTTATAAAAATATGTATTAGCATATATATTTGAAGCTGCCGATCTGTGTCTCTCTGGGAATTTTCGAAATGACATGCAGTTTTTTTTTCCGTAGAGCTACGGACCTACGGCTAAGATACTTGAACAACTTTTAAATTGTGATAATGACAATTATAATATCCTAGAATTATCTTGTAACTCGTTTTAAAACATCAAGTATCACAAGTATTCCCGTGGTATTTAGTGACCCCCTTCCCGCCCCCTTTAGTCCGTACTTGGGCTCTCGGTGGACACGGTGAGGAAGGGCTGGCTCCACTTGCCCGCCCCCGCGTCGTTGACGGCGCGGATAACGATGTTGTACTGTGTCCCGGGGGACAGGCCCGTCAGGGTGTACTGGGTGGTGTCCTCACCCCCGGGGACGTCAATAGGAACCGTCGACTTGTCTGGCCGCTGATAAAGAAGCCTGCAATAAACATAGATCACCTACAAGGTTGTTTAGATGAACATAAATCGTGCCGTTGGAAATTTGAGCAATGACTCATACATGTACTTCACTACAGTGTAAAATTTTTTTTTTCTCTTTTCGACAGTAAACAATAAAATTTTAAAAAATATGTATACACAAATTGGCATTATACTACAGGCTATACAGAATTCGTCCTCATATTTGTCCTCAAATGTAATTATTTGAGAGTCGTTACTAACGTGTATCCTGAAATGACGCCACATCTATGGTAGATGCTGAGTTTGTCCCATTTTACGGTAAGTGACGTCAGAGTCTTGCTGGTCACGTGTATTCGTGGGAAGTCGTCTGGCGCTGCAAATTGAACGAAAACCAGAATAAAAACACATGCGCGAATTCACTTGAATGAATAATTTTCAACTGTTCTGAATAAAAATGCCAATCTTGATAGTCCTTCCTGACTTTTTAAGTATCAGCAATTATATGTGATATTGGAAGACTGATTTTGGTGGTCGTTTGAATGTGCTGGGTCGTTTCAAATGATGAAGTGTACGTGTTCAGAATAAATAATTGCAGTTTTGAAATTCCCTGCTAAAAATCCAACGCAAGTGCTATTAAATCAACCAAAGATTCTAAAATCAAAGGATCGAGACTATCGTTCAATTCACTTGTCCATGACCATATCCAAATAAATTGCCTCTCAACCTACTCACGTGACCGTGTCAGTTAAATTTAAAAATTAATTTCAGAAATTCCATAAAATTATCTAGCAAATTTTACAGCAGCATTTGGATGATGCGTGAAATCATGAAGAAAAACTCCACAAGGAATTAAATATCCATGTACCAAGAAAAAACCCCCAGGCAAATGTGGAATGGAACAAAAGAAAATCACTAATATAATTCAAAATTTGTTCCAATTCCATTTTCACATAATTGCAAACAAAGACTTTAATTTCACCCCCCAACCTGGTCTAATTTGGATGCCGAGCTTATCTTTTTTTAGAACCAAGTGGATACATTGGCAAATCCTTGAACGAATTATTTTTTCAAAGATCAAAAAACATTTGAATTATTCATTGTGTTGCTGACCAAGGAATAAAAATACTGACTCATCCAGAACAACTGTAATCTGTGTGCATAAACTGCTTTGTTGTATTCTTTGTGTGCATACAATGTATTGTTGTATTTGTTTAGAAACATTATCCTCTCAGGATAAATAGAGTAATAACACGATATCATAGCAGATAATATGGCGAAATCGTAAATCAAGTTTGAAAAAATTCTAATATTTCTTCTGACATGGCGTCTAAACTTTCCCAATCACGGAGAATAAATTAAGATCATTAATTGTAAAATAACGAAACAACAATAAAATAACTATCAAACTGTCAAAAAATGTCCTGGATTTTGAACGTTTTCATTGTAAAACGGATAACAAAAATCTTTGAAAGCAAAGTACGGCAAATGCCAAAGAAATGACTTTTTGATTAATATTGCTATGTAATCCGAGAGAGATCTCCTTTAGCAGGTCATCAAGACTTGGTGTAAATCAGCGCAAACATTAACGCTGATAGAAAATAAAGCTGCTTGTTATCAAAAGGGATTAAAGAGAACGTCCAATCGGTCGTAAATTACATCAAAATGGCTTTCTTAAAGAGATCAACCCCCAAAATATAAAAATAAAAACCCCAAAATTTATTATGAACGGTTTTAAAGTCAGAAAATGACTTTCCCAATGTACTATATCGTGGTTTAATTGTTAAGATTTTCCCTGAATGAGACTAGAAATGAACATTCCAAAAGGCGTCGTTAATTTCACATCCAAGAAATTCGTCCGAATTATAACAAATACAATTTTGCCAGTTTGTTTATCACTTGATATCAACATAGAGCGCATCCCTAGAAAGAGAATGCTGTATGTATGGTCAGAACATTCGGTGCACTACTAACAGAACCGGACGCGGGCTACTCACGGGTACTGGGGACGGTGTAGGACACGGAGTCGGGGGTGGGCGGTTCCGCCGTGGCCGTCAGTCCGTTGACGTAAATGTTGTAGGTGAAGGACGGCGTGACGTCAACAACCACGCTGCTCTGTCGGGGATTCGTCACGTTAACACTCCGGAACACCGTCAGCGGCTTCCGGATCTCAAAATGGACGGCGTACTGTAAAATCCCACAATTCACGTTCGATATATCCCAAGAAATGTTGATCTGTTTCGGCTGAAGTTGGGCCACACTTACACCTGAGGGTCTACCATTACAGAACCCTGGGAAAGAGTGCAGTCATTAGCATAATTATCAGAATCGTATTAGTAATAGAGCTAAATAATATTCAAATGTAAATTGAAATTATTTTAATTTAGGCGTGCACATTTTGTCGTGGAGTTTATACTATTAAATAACTTGTTTGGTAATTTTAGTAAATAAATAAACTGAATTAAACTTCATAACTGAAATATATAAAGATCTTTCTTTTTTCTCTTTATATAATACCGAGATTTGTTTCTTAAAAAAAATAGAAATATAGTAATCAAACATTATTATTATTATTAATTTTTTTATTTCCTTACATACAGTATATTACATGTATGAAATGGACAAAAAATCCACTAAGTCAATCTTTACTTTAATGTACCGGTATATAATTTCAAAATCAAACACAATTTGCTTATAAAGTTTGGCGTTCAATAAATAAATAAATAAAATCATTACTGTTCAACTGCCATTATTTCAATAAAAAAAAAGAATTGAGAAGGTAGGAATAATAAAGCCGTGTTATGTTACATTTATAATATAATGTTACTCACCAGAACATAATTGAAAGCAGAACGAAAAAATACAGGTTAACATAAAACAAAGATGAAATTGTCTGAAATGAGAATTAGCCATTCTTGCAATCTGCACATAATCTCTAAAAATGGCGTAAAGATCCAGTGTTAGGCAAATGTACAAAATTCACACATACCCCGGTTTAAAATAAAAAACACAATCAACAAAAACTGGGGGGACGAAGAGAAGAAATTTGATTGGGTGATAACTGAATACCCTGTTTATTTCCGATATCTGGAGATAAGGACCCAAATCATACACAAACCCTCAGCACTAATTTACGATTGCGAATTTTGGAAACATTATTCGCAAATTAATTAAAACCTACACCCTTATGCGGAAAAATACGAATATACAGGATTTAGACAAACTGGATCCATTCATTGTTGGGTAGTGGACGACAGAGTTATGCTAATTACACGAAGGTCCCTATTGGACCCGGGAGCCTCTTCGCCTATTATACTCAAAGGTGATCTCGCGCAATTTTTGACAAGGCGTTCATATAGCTGATAAAGAGACACATCACCGCTAAACAAATCCGATAATCTCTGGATATTGTCCGATAATCTGTCCTCATGGAAAGATAATCCGACCCAAACGATCCACGACGTAAATCAAATGGTTAACTTTCCATTGCAAAGTAGCAGGGCCAACTTTTGTGCCTATCTAGAGCTTATTCAGTTTACGTTCCTAATACAGAGTTTCGATGTAAAAAAAACAAAAAACTTGTATTCCGCGCATGCTATATTTATCAAACAAACAAGTAGTAAACATGAAAGTAATATTACCATTAAATCAATTTATTACCCGACATTTCGTTTTACTAAAGATTGTCAACCTTCAACCCTAATTCTTCATAAACCACTTATTTAGAAAAACACTTATCAAAACAATATTACATTGAACTTTAAAATATGTATTATTTCAATGTAAATTTGTTAAATTGAATTAAAAATAATTTTCAGAATTTTATAGAAAATATTCACGTGGAGAACTGTTGTTTGCATGCCGGTTTTTTTTTTATCACGAGTGGTGAACTTGCACAAATCTAATTACGAAATAGGATTCAAGGTGAGTTCGTCCCCCGGAATTTACCCTCGCTGTAACACATTCCATTCAGAACTGTATTTGAACAAATCTGACTTTTGACACTGATCAAACTACATGTTCCAATCACCACATAAACACCACCGTTATACAAACCCTTCTAACACTATCACAAAACACATATCCCCATTTGGTGACCATCAGCCTCGCTTACAGTGTGTACACAGAATCATAAATCGCTGCATGTAATTCACATTTCTTCTTTACTTTACCTTAAGCAAACACAGTGTATTACCAAAAAAAATCCACGTGTCCATTTTCCCTATCTTTATTAACTTTTAGTGACAATTATGAGAAGCGCAACACGGAAACCTGGGAAAAAGGCTATATTCTTATCGAGGTCCTAGTTTTGCTTCGGAGGTGTTAAGACTCACACCTTTGAGACTCAATTGTGTCCACTAAGCATGTACTAAGACTCCGGCAAACATCCGGGCATTCACCCGACCACAGACCCACCAATGACAACCAGTTCCTGTCCACTGGAATCATTTTATTGGACACAGGTAGAAAGGACCCAGGAAATTTCGGTTCGGTTAGCGGGATTTATGTGAAAGTAGTGAACCAAATGTAATGTATTTAGACATTTTGGGCCAAATTTTGGTATGAACAAAACCTAACCACTGAAAAGACAAAATTGTTCTACATACTACATCGCGTTGTTTGACATATTTGATCCCATCCCCTTCATCAAAGACATACGGATAATAGAAAATATTCAAAATTAAAGATATCTTTTATACATAAGATATGCCTGAGATACATTTTGTGGCGATTTTTACCGAGTAAAAATTAAAAAAAAATATATGACCAATAGATACTTTGCAAAAGGCGCGCCCCTATCTGGGATCAATTAAAGGGGGACAATTAACATTCCCTTCTTTTATGCAACTAAATGTTTTGACGTCCTGTGATAAAATTTCTTTGTACGCCATACTGGGGCAATAGAAAAAAAAACATGTCGAAAACGGTTTTTTTAAAAACTTTTGTAAAGTGTAGGTTCAACTACATGTACAGTATATATAATAATGTTCAGAGATTGTCAGCAACAGAACCAAAACTCGTTGGCGGTGAAAAAACCATTTTTTTTTGTAAAACTTTATTTTTGTTTTTGAAATAAACAATAAATTTAGTACGGGGTCATGATTTGTTTAATCTTTTAATAGATCATTATCATGAAGGTTACATTAAGGTAAATTGGAACATGTATGCAATTGGCCATATTGTTTACATGTATCTAAAACGATGTTAAAATGTAACTACAACCTGTTAACTTGAGTAAATAACTCCACACACATTATATTCAATGCAAAGTCCATATGCGTATCAATTTTATACAAACAATAATTCCCTAAACTGTTCAAAGATCCAGCAGCATGTTACGTTCATAAATTGTATCCCTCTTGTTCCTCATCAGAAAATTAAACAATTCAAGTTGGTTCTTTATCAATAAGTACACCAGAGTGACTTTTCTGTCTTAAATGGCTACACAGAAGTTCCAAGTTGCAATCAATTTCATTTATTTTGTTACGATTTTTAAGAAAATAGAAGTGTGCTATATCGTCCCTTTGTTGTTTCTAGCAAGTACACATCATCTGCTTGTTTATCTTTGTGCATAAACTACAGCGGGTTTTTTTTTTCAACGTGGTAGGTAATATAATTAAAACAATGTAAGAAAATAATAAATTCAAAGGTACCAAAATGGCAATAACGAAAAGAGTTTTCAGATATTATAAATACCTTATGGGTCTAAATTGTTATTTTATTTTACTCATTTGCATTAAATGACATTAAATGAATGAAGAGCTTGAAGTACGGAAAACGATGTGAAATGAAAGAGCATCAAGACCAAGATCAGAGTTTTTAACAGCATGCCGATAAGCATGCAGGCACGGGTTAACAAGGTCTTGATGTACAGTGGCAATGGTGCGGGGTTTTCCAACACAAGGTGTTCCTTGGCCCTCGACATTGACACCTACAGCATTGTGTTGTTCTGGATTTCCCTCCTTAGAATTATAACGCTGTGTCATCCTGTTATGTTTAATACCTGCCACGCCTGGCACGGCAATGAAGCGATGTAAGAATGAACGGTCCCCATAGCGAAGGTCAGGGTCTTTTAAGGACTTACCGACAGTACATTCAAATACCACACCGGGCTACCAGATCTCAAGGTCATTTAGCAAATTCTCATTTGGCGTAGAATTTCCAAAAGAACATAGAGTTTCGGAAAACTCGAGATTGAATTAACTTAAAAACTTTTTGACATTAGAATCACACAAACAGCATAGGTGCATGTAATTACAAAATTCATATACTTTATATTTATACAATCGATTAAGTTGAATGCTTTTTAATGACCAACAGATATTAACTTTAACACTAAAAATGTTTCGACGATTTGTCTGATATAACGGTTAACGAAGGACATGCAACTTCTAACTAAACTCACCCGCAACTTGAAATATCCAAAAATATTGGTTTTTTTTATATTTTACGATGAACTGGAAAAGAACCAACAAACTGCAAAGATAAACCACAAATCGTTAGCAAACTTTAGTTTATTTAGTGTTTAATGGTCAATAAAAATCCTATCTTGATTTATGTGAATTGCTAGTTCACTCGTAAATTAGATAGTGATAGATTTTACATGCGTGCTAATTCACGTAAGATTAGATTGGGTTTTAACTAAAAAAGAAATAAAATGTTCTTATCGTTAATTAACAATTGCTTAACAATGCTTACTTGTATTATATCTACTTGCCGTAATTCATGTGTTCTACAAATGTACTCTCATGTACTCTCATGTTTAGACGAGAGAGAGAGAGAGAGAGAGAGAGAGAGAGAGAGAGAGAGAGAGAGAGAGAGAGAGAGAGAGAGAGAGAGAGAGAGAGAGAGAGAGAGAGAGAGAGAGAGAGAAATACAGAGGCTATTCTTTAACCAGTACTTTCTGTAAATTGATGCAACCTACATGTAACATTAACACTACAAAGATGTAGGCAGTTTCTTTTCATTCGAACATTGACAAAGTTGTCCAAACGGTAATCTTTTGAGAATTATTAAAATTATAAACGTGTTCCTTCATCCGACTCGCACATACATGTACAGTGAAAATGTAATTTATTGCACGTTATGCTTTTAATATTAACGAACAATTGACTTTATTTTGATAATGTTCTCGTCTCTAAGGTTAAGTCAAAATAAACAATTAAGAACACGAGACATTTGATTTCACAATGTCATTCCAACGATTCTAAATGTCTTAAAAGGCGAAATTAAGCCATTTTTGGTAATTGTCTTATGTGTTTTACATAATTCAAAACAAAATAATCATTGAAGCAAATCAATTGTCAGGTGAATTAATTAGCAATTAGACTTTGGTTGATTTAAAGGTTTGTGTATTAGTTGTTGGGACCTTATCCAGTGCGAGGCGGACCGTTTGACCCCGCATCATAAGCAGACGACATCAGCTGGCACTGTGACGCGGCGAAAACAGGGGCCTTTATAAGCGCCCCCTACCGCGAGGACAGGCATCAAAATATTGATCGCTAGTCAGGTAAGATGTGTTTTCTTGGAAGCGTAGGGCCAGGTGAAAAGTTATGTAATAGAAGTACATATCTCAAGCTGTCAATTGCGTCGTTTTATTGCAATAGTTTTTTAGTTTTCTGAAATTCATGATTTTTTTTTGTAAGCAAAAATATATCGACTTCCTTCTAATGGTAGAATAATTAAGGTTTTACTGTGAAATTTATATTATAAAGTGCGTTCCAAAAATCATAAATTAATCATTCTTGTATAGATAACTGTTAGACCCCAAATTATATCTTTTTAGCTGAATTTCACTCTTTTTTTCAGTTTTTAGTTTAATTAAGCTTTTCGCTGACCATGAACACACACGTATTAGCCGCTTTAGCCGTGGTGCTGGTTTCCGGAATGATCAGTTTGTGCGAAGGTAAGTGTGGAAAGACCAAAATCAGCGATTCAGTATCTTTCTGTGCGAGTCGTAACCGTCTTATTTTACTTTTTTTTAATCGGAATATATATTTCAGTTAAAACTGAGTTTCACATTGTATATGCAATTTTTTTTTCAAGTACACGATAATGTGGGTTGACTATTATTTTTTCATTGTTTTACAGGAAATGCAGCCTGGAATTCGTATTATTATGGTAACATGCGTTCGCCCTCCAGAAGGTCCATTTCCAGACCAACAACCCGTAGCCCGGTGTATAGAAGATATCCAAACCCGTACCGCTCTACTACACGCCGATACTACCCTAAACCTTCACCGAGACGCCAAAGAAACTATTACATGGAACGAAAGCCTACCACAGCCTCCCCCGTCACTGAGCCCCCCACCCCCACGACGACCACCAGTGGACCCCTGACAGCCAAACCCTTCACACCCCAGCCCTACCTCTACCAGATGATGAGTAAGTCGACCAAATAGCCCTACTTTTCTTTGTTTAGTTACAATTTTATAAATGAATACATACATGTATGATAGCTATCAATATTATATATTACGAAAAATGTGACCGTGCAGAATCCATTCAATTTTGTCTAAATAATGTCAGTTTTGGATAAATAATTTAAAATGCAAAGTCTATTTTGGTGTACAAAACATCTTCACTTGGTTTAATCATGTGACCCTGATGACGTGGCGTGTGTTCATTGGTTCCTTAATTGTCGTTCACAGCCTTCAGACCGAGCCCGATCAAAAGAACCTACAAATCACGGTACAACACCTGGCACAGGACCAACTTCAACTAGAAGCCAACATTAAGGTAGGATCCAAAGCATCAGCTACTTGTACATAGTACAAAGTTCTCGAGATCAATTTCTCAATATATTACATTACATTTTTCTCGGGATTGATATTGCTAATAATACTTTGTGGGGTTTTAGGGTTGCCTTGTTATTCGAGGTACCGATGTTTTACTAGGATATTTCCTGATGTATGATTATGTATCTAGTACAGATTTACTGTAACATGTTTTACTAGGATATTTCCAGATGTGTGATTATGTATCTAGTACAGATTTACTGTAACATGTTTTACTAGGATATTTCCTGATGTATGATTATGTATCTAGTACAGATTTACTGTAACATGTTTTACTAGGATATTTCCTGATGTATGATTATGTATCTAGTACAGATTTACTGTAACATGTTTTACTAGGATATTTCCTGATGTATGATTATGTATCTAGTACAGATTTACTGTAACATGTTTTACTAGGATATTTCCTGATGTGTGATTATGTATCTAGTACAGATTTACTGTAACATGTTTTACCACAAGTAAAACGTTCATAAGATTTTAATATTATTGCTGGTAAAGAAGGAATAAGCTAATAAAACGAAGTTATCTAGAGACTTCTTTTACGGTGCGGAAAATGTCAAGATTTTTTAAAGGAAATTTGCAATAAATTAATGGATGTAATGTCAATTTCTGGCTGTGAAGCTCTATTTAGTCGGCTAGAAGAATCATTAGCTTTATACGCAACAAAGATTTGCAGCATCATCCTGTAAGATTCTGTTCAATATTCTGTTAATTAGGAGCACGTCTTTATTTATGTGCTTATGTATCCAAAGGGAATTATCATGAGCATATTTGTAATACATACCAGATTTATGCAAATATAAACTGAGTTGGATCAGTAAATTTGGTTTATAATAAATCGTAATCTATTCAAGCCTCTATAGTTATTATTATCATTAACTCGGTAGTGTAAAATTCATTCCCTAAGTATATTTTAATATTAAACAACTAATCTGTTCAGGCACCCTTTCTTAAAAACTTTTTTTTTTCTAATTTCAGCACAATCCAGATATACATGCATGAGTATTGGTTGATGGCGTTTCATTGTTGTTATTTATTATATTCCTTTATGACGTTTGATTTAATAAATGATTTATTTTTGTAACTTTCCGTTGTTATTTTTATTTAGAATTTTGATTCTAATTTAATTAATGACCAACTGACCATCGAGTCAATCTAAAAAAAACATGAAAGTCATATAGTATATGAATTGTGAAAATTCTTTTGAGTATTTCTTTTATATTGTTTTTATAGAACAATATACAGCAGGTCAGTGTGGCTTGGAGCAGATGATTTCAGTAGACGCAACAAAAAACAAAATGTCTAATTTTCATCTGCCATTCAGTTTGGTTTTAGTCACAAAATTTGATGTACTTTTCTTGTTTAAAAATGACTTGTAACAGTAATTTTATATGGCCATCACCTTCAAAAGATTTCTTTAAAAATCAATTATATTCAATATTGGATCGTTTTACGTAAAATCTGTTAGAAAACTAGATCCATGTCCGCCATGTTGGAGAGACCCGCAACTAGATCTGGAAATCGGATTTCAGAAAAAAATAACCCAAGAACATCTCAAAATTTTACTAGATTTTTCCAAAACCCAATTAATGCAAATATGTAATTCTAATACTGTGGTTTCATCAATATTCGTTGAATACCAATTTTCGTGGATTTCGTTTTTAAGTCTATCCATGAATTTAAATGTTCATTGAAGTGCACTTTCTACTATCAATTTGTATTGAAAGGATCATTGGCCACGAATTTACGTATCCTTGAATATGTGATTTTCACCTTTTCCACGAAAATTGAAACTCTTGAATATTAAAGAAACCACAGTATAAGATACCCAAATATAAACCGAATTCTATGGATTTTCGCATAAATGTGTTTTAAACGAACCATATCGACCCCCTTCCCCATTTTCTTGCGTTAACGTTAAGCGCTATCAACTGTGGGTTTTCTATGATAACGTTTCCACACATATAAGAAAATGCGTAGTATGTAGCCGCATTCGAGCGACACACCTACATGTACATGTACTAGACACGAATAGGGAGACGGTAGATGATAAATAAATCTACTAGCGGGATAGAACGTGTTCATTTCTACTCTACAGGAATTCTATACTAGTTGTTAATAACAGTTTTTAGCTCACCTGAGCTGAAAGCTCAAGTGAGCTATTCTGATCACGTTTTGTCTGTTGTCCGTCTGTCCGTCCGTCTGTCCGTAAACTTTTCACATTTTCAACATCTTCTCAAGAACTACTAGGCCAATTTCAACCAAACTTGGCACAAATCATCCTTAGGCAAAAGGAATTCAAAGTTGTGAAAATTAAGGGTCACACCCGTTTTCAAGGGGAGATAATTAGAAATTAATGAAAAATTTCGAGAAATTTTCAAAAATCTTCTTCTCAAGAACCAGAAAGCCAGGAAAGCTGAAACTTGTGTGGAAGCATCCTCAGGTAGTGTAGATTCAAAGTTGTGAAATTCATGACCCCCGGGGGTAGGGTGGGGCCACAATGGGGGGTCGAAGTTTTACATAGGAATATATAGAGTAAATCTTTAAAAATCTTCTTCTAAGAAACTAATCAACCAGGAAAGCTGAATCTTGTGTGGAAGCATCCTCAGGTAGTGTAGATTCAAAGTTGTGAAATTCATGACCACCGGGGGTAGGGTGGGGCCACAATGGGGGGTCGAAGTTTTACATAGGAATATATAGAGTAAATCTTTAAAAATCTTCTTCTCAGAAACTAATCAGCCAGGAAAGCTGACACTTGTGTGGAAGCATCCTCAGGTAGTGTAGATTCAAAGTTGTGAAATTCATGACCCCCGGGGGTAGGGTGGGGCCACATTGGGGGGGGATGTTTAAATTTTACATAGGAATATATAGAGTAAATCTTTAAAAATCTTCTTCTCAGAAACTAATCAGCCAGGAAAGCTGAAACTTGCGTGTAAGCATCCTCAGGTAGTGTAGATTCAAAGTTGTGAAAATCATGATCCCTGGGGGTAGGGTTGGGCACAATGGGGGGTCGAAGTTTTACATAGGAATATATAGAGTAAATCTTTAATAATCTTCTTCTCAGAAACTAATCGGCCAGGAAAGCTGAAACTTGTGTGGAAGCATCCTCAAGTAGTGTAGATTCAAAGTTGTGAAAATCATGATCCCTGGGGGTAGGGTGGGGCCACAATAGGGGGGTCGAAGTTTTACATAGGAATATATAGAGTAAATTTTTAAAAATCTTCTTCTCAGAAACTAATCAGCCAGGAAAGCTGAAACTTGTGTGGAAGCATCCTCAGGTAGTGTAGATTCAAAGTTGTGAAAATCATGATCCCTGGGGGTAGGGTGAGGCCACATTGGGGGGGGGATGTTAAAATTTTACATAGGAATATATAGAGTAAATCTTTAAAAATCTTCTGCTCAGAAACTAATCAGCCAGGAAAGCTGAAACTTGTGTGGAAGCATCCTCAGGTAGTGTAGATTCAGAGTTGTGAAAATCATGATCCCTGGGGGTAGGGTGGGGCACAATGGGGGGGGGGTCGAAGTTTTACATAGGAATATATAGAGTAAATCTTTAAAAATCTTCTTCTCAGAAACTAATCAGCCAGGAAAGCTGAAACTTGTGTGGAAGCATCCTCAGGTAGTGTAGATTCAAAGTTGTGAAAATCATGATCCCTGGGGGTAGGGTGGGGCCACAATGGGGGGTCGAAGTTTTACATAGGAATATATAGAGTAAATTTTTAAAAATCTTCTTCTCAGAAACTAATCAGCCAGGAAAGCTGAAACTTGTGTGGAAGCATCCTCAGGTAGTGTAGATTCAAAGTTGTGAAATTCATGATCCCTGGGGGTAGGGTGAGGCCACATTGGGGGGGGGGATGTTAAAATTTTACATAGGAATATATAGAGTAAATCTTTAAAAATCTTCTTCTCAGAAACTAATCAGCCAGGAAAGCTGAAACTTGTGTGGAAGCATCCTCAGGTAGTGTAGATTCAGAGTTGTGAAAATCATGATCCCTGGGGGTAGGGTGGGGCACAATGGGGGGGGGGGTCGAAGTTTTACATAGGAATATATAGAGTAAATCTTTAAAAATCTTCTTCTCAGAAACTAATCAGCCAGGAAAGCTGAAACTTGTGTGGAAGCATCCTCAGGTAGTGTAGATTCAAAGTTGTGAAAATCATGATCCCTGGGGGTAGAGTGAGGCCACATGGGGGGGGGGGTATTTAAGTTTTACATAGGAATATATATAGAGTAAATCTTTAAAAATCTTCTTCTCAGAAACTTATCAGCAAGATGATTCTTTATAATTGTTAAGACTTTGGCTCCAGGACAATTCTTCGGCCTCACAAGAAGGTTCAGAGTTTGATGTAGCTAAATATCCCATATATAAACAATTGTAAAGGATCTTTTTGAGAACTACAATACTCAACATGTGATATTACTATAAAATTGAAGCAGGCAGCTATTTTTTCATTAGAATCTTTTTGTATTACTGTTTTGAGTTATTTCCCTTGATTTATTGATTCTTGATTATTTTAATTAATGCATCCACTGTTAACCAATTATTGTGATGATTATTTTTATACAATAATAAATATTCAATGTATAAAAGTTGTTCTGCATAAGTAGTTTTGGGTAAGGCCAGATTAGTTTGTTTATTTTTGATTTCCAATTTTTAGATCCTATGAATTATTTTAGGCCGGAACATATATAGGGACAGTGTCTATTGCAATGTGACGAGCGATTGTTTAGGGTTAAACTTGAACAGGAATGGAGAGATTGAGGGTGTGGACATCCCTGCTCGATCTAATCTTCGTGTTTTTCTAACCTACGATACAGAGTGTGCGGTCATTTCTGCCCTGTATAGCATTAATACAAGTGTGCGGTCATACCTGCTTGTATTGGTGGTGGTTGCGGCGGAGCTCTAGTGTATGGTCATCCCTGCTGGTGTTCTGGCCTTTCTAGCGCAAGTGTGCGGTACTCCCTGCGTTAGGTTGAGCTGTTGGCGCAAGTGTGCAGTCATCCCTGCTTGCGTTAACGTTGGTACCTGTTGAGTTGCGTAGGTGTGCGGTCATCCCTGCCTGCGTAACGTTGAGTCCCTATATATGTGCAGGAGCGGTGATTAAAGTCTGTTCTTGTAAATATTGGCAGCAATCAGGGCTATCCGAGTTCCAAGGGGGGAAAATGGATTTTATTTATACAGGATCTACATGTATTATTGTACATTGTCCAGATTGTTTGTATTATGACTCCATTAAGCTGATTTATCATACCTATCGTTCCTCAGGTGAGCGATGTGGCCCATGGGCCTCTTGTTTAATATTTGCAGTAATTCATACGATTCGTATTTAGTGTTTCAATGATGCAAGGTATTGCAAGATAATTATTTTAATGGATGCAAATATTGTGAGATTTTTGCTTGCCATGCAGCAGGACAAACGTTACTGGGTGACAGACTTTCGTAAGACTAAGTCTGTGTTTACCTGTTGTATGACCGCAATTCTTCAGGTAGTATTCGTTAAATTGATTCAAAGACCTTAAGAAATGCATGTCATTTTCTCCACGTAGTTTATTTACCCCTGTATAGGTTCAAAATTTTCTACTAAACAAAAGCAGACGGAGAAAACCATCTACTAGTATTTTCATACAAATGTATTTCAGTAAATGTGTCGTGATTTAAAAAATTATCAAAACAGTTTAGATTTATTAGATTGATATATCAATAATTTATTTCATGGAAAATCTTGGAATATATTAGGCTTATTTCTAGACACCCTACACTGCAGGTAGAAAACATCATGTAAGTTATAAAAAAATACTATTCATTTAGAAAGATTTTAAAAGGTTGTTAGAATTCCGCCATCGTTCAGTGCCATTATACACATCTCAACAAATGAGGGAGGCAGAAGTCACGCGCTAGCCTGACACACAGGAAGCCAGGTCCGTGGGTACGGTGTACTGGTAGTTCAGGTAAACGTACGCCAGGGCATAGTACAGTTTGGGGTCTCTCTGGTAGATGTAGTAACGGGCCTCTTGGTCAGTCTGGCAGCTGGTGTGACCGCATCTACAACATTTGATGACGTAGTTCTACAAACATCTACAACATTTGATGACGTAGTTATGCAAACATCTACAACATATTTATAAGACGTAGTAAATTTAGGTATCTTACAATACAAAATGAAGTAGTATCTTTTCAATATCTACAATAAAAAATGACGCAGTAACCTTACAGATCAACAATATAAAATGACGTCGTAACTTAACAGATCTAACGTAACAATATAAAATGACGTAGTAACTTTACAGATCTAAATTATAATGAGGTAACCTTACACATAAACAACATATAATGACGTAGTAATCTTAAACATCTACACAGCCAATTGTGCCTCACGTGAACTTCATGTAATGAAATTCGCGTTAATTTTCATATTTTACGCGTAATTCGCGAATTGTTCTCCAAAATTTAAGCTGAATGTTTTGAAATCAAAAATGGCAATGTCCCTAACCAAGTCGTTTTACACATGTATATAACAAATGCCAACTTCTTTTTTTTTTTGGGGGGGGGGGGGGGGGGGGGGGGTGCTGCCTTATACCACTCAAAGTTTTGTTGTTGTTGAAAATTGCGATATTTTAACCATACAATCACGTGTACTCACGTGTTCATCCCTCCGGAAGCTCCCACCTCCTGAGTGGCCTTGAAGAATGAGCCCGTCCCCTCGGCCCAATACTCCCGCTCGTCTGACATGGCGTAGGAGCTTGCTGTCCAGATCCCCTGACGGCGCGCGTTGTTGTACGCCTCCGTGATCTGTCAAACAGGTAACAACAGTGTGCATGGACAGTGACTCAATCAGAGGGCACTCTCTACTTAATTAATTTTTTTAAAATTTGATTAATGTTCTCCGATTCTTAGCAATGTCCGATAACTCTAAATTAATATCCTGAATTTTTTTTATTCGTACCATAAATCTGCCTTTTACAAGGGCAATTTAATAAGTCTTCTAATGTTAATAGTTCAAACAGTTATTCAACGAATTATTTGGCTTATTGGGTCTACGAAGATCTATAGCTTGTAAAAGGGTTCGAGCCGTCGATGTACGTGTATAATTTTTTTTTCATTTGATCTCAGCTTGTATATAATTCTATAGCATTGAATGATTTATTTTTGACGTCGTCGTGTCAATAACTGCCGTCAGGTGAGCAGACAAATTGAATAACGCGCGTTAGCGCGTTATGATATTTTGTTTGCTCACCTGACGGCAGTTATTGACACGACGACGTCAAAAATAAATCATTTAATGCTTATATTTACATTCCCTTACTGAAGAAATCAATTGTTTACTTAAATAAATCGACATAAAGTGCAGATAACGGAGGGAGTGATTAAGTAACAGCAAGAACAGCTGTTTTGCAAAACCGGTTCAAACTGGTTTTCACATAGACTGTTGAGATGTGATCGACGAGCATGAAAATATAATCCATGATAAATAACTCTTGAAATGTTGTTTTTAACAATAAAGTCAACTTTTTTGTTGAATAATTATAAAACATGGTGTTTTGACAACATTCATGCAATGCATTTTTAACAGATAACATAGGAATCACTGTTTGAGAACTACTTATGTAAATTACTCGTAAATTCATACGCAGTGAATAGGTGTTGCATTTAGAGGCATTTAAACATCACGGAATTTAATGGAAAAACACAGTAGAATGTAAATATATTCAATTATTCATCTAGGGCAAACCTCTTATAACATTGTCAAATGCGTGGATACCATCAATAAATTTCTTAGCATTTCATTTAATGTATTAAGGGCAAATAACATTTTTATGATTAAAACATATTTTGAGACTGGGGATCGGAGCACCTTAACTAGTCAATAAACTACTTGTTATTTGACACAATATTGCGATGTTTGTCTCGCTTTGACGACTGACAAAGCGCATGTATCAACAAAATAATTTAATGATCTTATGATTTGGCGTTCCGAAAAGTACTATACACTATAAACAAGTGAATAATGTACTTAAAGGTACCAAAACCATTGTGTAAACCAATCATTTGTACTTCATGTATATACCTACATACACATACACTAAGACTACTAGGTTTATATGCTGTTTAGAGCAGAATCTTTTCCCTTTTCAGGCGACAAGGAATCGGGTTAAGGGCGTTAAAAAGGATAAGGTTCCAGGCAAAATTTATCACAATGATGGGACCGGTACTAAAAAAGATTCATTAAAAATGTTCACATGCCCCATGGCTTTTACATTGAAAAACAAAATGTGTCCCATGCCTTTAGGCTTAAAAAAGTTACTGTCCCATGGATTTATATCTACATATTTGTGACATTGTTGCAATAAAAATTACAAAAAGGACAAACAATCAGATTAGATATTGAATGAAGCAGGCCATTGTCACTACCTGTGTCCTGATGGAGGCCGGAAGGTGCTTGTGAATAGTGTGAGCGAATTCGTGAACCAAGATGTTGTTGGTCCGGAAGTAAGGGTCATATTGATTACACAGGATGTTGTCCTCCAGGATAGTGCAGGGGTCACCACCGACGCCGCTCAATGTATGGTACTTCCGGTGGTCGAAAGTGCAGGTACCGGAACAGGAGCCGGTACAGATATCTACAGAGGTGTTCATCGTTCATCAGTGAAAAATACCGAGTTCATTAGTCAGAAATACCGTTGTCAATGAATTTACTTTAGATCTTTGACGTTTCCAAGACAACGAGTTTGATATAATCAAAGGCCGGAACGGCCACAAAGGCGTCGAGCTGACATTTTCTTTTATATAGATTGATATCAATAATTTGAATTTCTGTACTGATATATATAGTCGTTTATCAAATAATATTAGAATAAAAAAGGAAATAAATTACGTTTTGTGCTGTTTCAAAAACAATAACCAGTATATTTCGTAATAAAATAGGTAGTGATGAGTTTATAATACAATAACTCATCATGGTTACAAAAATCGAAGAAATTTCAAAGTTCAAAAAAAATTATTTTCTTTCTGCTTTAAAAAGTCTTTGCACATTTCACAGGCTCATAATTTGAATACATTAACAGTGTGTCCCTAATTATAATAATAAAACTACTTTTATTTATTTCAATTCCCGTTTGAAACAAGATTACCTATGCTATGGTTGTTTACAAACAAATCCACAACACGTGCTATCTAAAATGCTCGACCAAACCAACTGCATTATCGTGTTTATTAATTGCAACAAAATCTCTAGATAAGTTTATCGCTTACAACTATTTTGGAGACCATTCCCGATAACAAATACATTTACATATCAAATTTTATTTCTATCGGGCACAGTCTCCAATCAAAATGTAAGCGATAAACTTAAATAATATTTTAGTGAATGTTTACATTGCACCTTATTGTATTCATCCGCCATTTCTTGATTAAGCAAATTTATACTAATGCAATGAGTTGTCAATAACCAGGGAGGCAAAGTTGGTTATTTTGTACACAATTTAGTTGAATAAAAGGAATACAAATCTTGTAATACGTTTAATACTTCAAGGAACTTATTTTTTATGCGCATTAAAAAGGCGGTGCAGTGCATGAATTTTTGGACGATTGCCAATCCAGACGATCGCTAGAAGGCTGCCGAGCATTAGCTCGACGCCTTAAAAATGTTCACCGTTCATCAGTGAAAGAAAGAATTAAATTCTGTAGTCGGTAATATCGTTGTCAATGAATTTAATTTAGATTTTTGGAACTGCGACGTTTCCAAGACTATGAATTTGACGTCGACCAATGTAAAATGTAACATGAAAGAACATAAATCTCTCTCTCTCTCTCTCTCTCTCTCTCGTCGTGTAAATGTGTTAGAGTTACATTTATTGCTCTACCATTTTTTGTACTCACTATAGCAGTGGGGCGTGTCTCTTAGGGCGGCATATTCCGGAAAAATAGTAGTATCCTGACCGTGCCCGAACACGGCGATCCGGGCGCTCCTAGCAATAGTGCTGAAGATGGAAGGGGGCATGTGTTTAGTCATCCGGGCCGCTATCAGTGCAGCCTGAAAAAAAGTAAAAGTGTGATCAAGACCTCTTACTGGGTCGTCATAATCAGTAGCTTCAATTCTATGATTGATTAGCCCATGAATCTGAACTTAAAGTACATTTAATAATATTTGTGTTTGCTGTACCAAAATAGAATATATCGTGAAAATAAACCACTCGGAACAGAGTTTTTGTGGATTACAGGACAACCCCAGTCCTCACACCTGTCAGGTGTTCTTACCAGGTAATGGCCCCGCTCACTGACTATGGAAGTGGCGTCCACCTGTAGCCAGTCCCCGGAGTAGCGCGCGTTCTGAATGTTGCCGTTGGCCCCCACGTATTTATGCTTCAGGGACAGGCGTTTGCCGTGGTAGTGAGATGTATTGTTCCTCGATTGAGACAAGGCTTCTGGTCTAGATGAAACAAAATCATTCTAAAACGGTAACGGCCATGTAATTTTTCGTATTAATGGGGCATGGTCACGATTTTTGTCAATTGGTTGACTATTAAAAATGCCATACTGAAGCTTAGTAAACATTAAAAACGGAAAAATATATTCAGACCAAAATCGTGATCATGCCCCTTTTAAGCGTTTCTAAGCGGTATTTCGACAGTTATGAAATATAGATCATCGTTTCCGAGGTGGACGATGTTTTATCCAGCTGTTTGTGGCCCCCATTTTGAATCTGGTCTAACCTGCTCCCTATATTAGAATTTTCAGTGGCTTTTAAAGCACCATGTATACACATCCAAAGACAAAGGCCCACTCAGCACTACAGACAAATTATTAAAACACAGACAAAGGACCATAGATATACTAGGTTTTATTCTCATCACAGGTACAAATATACATGTAGGTCCGCTTCGCAACACAAAGGTCCACCTAACAACACAAAGATCGCTATGCAACATAGTCAAAGGTCCGCTTAGCAACAAACAAAGGTTCTCTTAGCAACCCAAAGATTCTCTTAAACACACAAAGCTTCTCTTGGCCACACAGGCAACAGTTCACTAAGCACCAATGACCGTGGTTAGTGAATCTTGCTTCACTTACCCGTACAGTTTGACCAGTTCCTCTTGTTCGGGAGTGAGTGGTGGTAACCCGGATGTGACTTACATAGAAACAAAACGGCATTCAATACCACGGACGTAAAACAGATTCAAGATGCAATCAAAAATAATTTTACCATTAAAAATTAAAACGGCGAGCAACAGCAACTTCATCATTGTGTTGTAGTGTAAAGGATCGAACGGAATAACGGGTCCTGAATAATAAACTACTGAGTATTAGTTCCAAGATAAGATCGGCGTCGTTCTGGCGACAGTCGACTGTATGCTCCCTTATGTACTGACAGCGAGGACTAACTATTGACCTGTTTCAAGAAGCTTTACCCTAGATATTGTAAAAAGATTGCAAATTTTACTACCACTAATCACCTCACGTGCAGAAGGCGTACACTGACCGACTACTGAAACCTCATGAACTGAGTTCTACATGTATACACGTAGTATGAGCACAAAACATGTATGACATTCTAACGATTTAAAAGTATCGTCATTTTAATTGAAGAGGTTTGCTCTTCTTTTTTTTAGTCGAACATGTGTGCTGACTTCTAGTCTTAATTGCCCAAAATCGTTTCAGTGAATCACCTTATCAATACTGGTAGTTTGTTACAGTTATGCAGTGCAACAGTTAAACATTGTAACAGTTATAAAGAGTAACAGTTATTCAATTTAACAGTTACACAGTGTAACAGTCATATATTGTAACAGTTATACAGTGTAACAGATATACATTGTAACAGTTATTCAATTTAACAGTTACACAATGTAACAGTTCTACACTGCAGCAGTTCAACATCAAACATAAAGCAGAATCCAGATAGAGAACAAGAATAAAGGTATTATTATTTTTGTCGAATGTGATAATAAAAGGGTTGGTTCCATGATAGAACCCCAGACTAAAACTCTTGCTATTTTTTGCTACTCTAGATTCTAATGACTGAACTCAATGAACTTTAACAAATTACAAAGGTAAATAAAGGTATAAATATCTTTGAAGTCATGGAATGACTTTTCACTTCTATGGAAATAACTCATTTACAGAGTATCTTTATGAGGGTTTGATGGTCATGGCCATTTTTAGATTGTATTGATCTCCTTTAGAAAAAGAGCTCTATATAGAGATATAGGAAAATACAACAATTCAAAGGGTAAAAAATGTCGATATTTTCTTTACTTAATGATAGTTCATAGCTAAAAAAATTTAAGGTAGATTTGATGGACCATCCCGCTTCCTTGAGATTATATAATATGTTGGAAACTGATCTGTATTTAATAACAACACAATATGGGACTCAAAATTACATGCTATATGGACCAAAAAATACAGAAAACAAAATTGCCACATCAAGTCTTTACTCTTTTCAATATTACATGTAGTTATTAAAATCATATTGGGGCAAGCATCATGATAGAAGCATCAGTGTATCACACTACTGTCTTACACCAAAATAAAACAAGACGTTCATAAAGCTAACAAAGATGGAATGGCCAAGAGGGGCAACACATTATGCCCCAGCTATGCATTTTAATGCAAACAAAAGGCAATCACTGCTCAAATTTTTTTTGCATCATTCTTATTTGAAGTAAAGCCTCCATGAGTTCCAAACGATCTCTCCTTTTTAGATAATTGAGAGGTTTACTGTAATAAAACATGGGTCTCTCTTCTTCTTCTGTGTCAAATCTTACAGACCCATCAGACTTCTTAATTCTCTCCAACATACTTTCATCAGAATGCAGTAAAGTGAATCGTACCTGCAAAACATATGCAATAAACAATATTGTTATATCCTTATAAATATTTAGAATTTTACTTGTATTAGCTGCAATAATGTAGCCCTCTCCGATTTTTTTATATCTGATGTTTACTGGAGAGGGTACAATTCCATAGGATCTCCGTAATGGTGCAAAAATAATTTTTTAATGCGACTGACTTCAGTCTGAAAAGATCGATTTTATATTTGACTTCCTTTAGATAAAATGATTTTTTAATTCAGGTTGAAAAAACTACCGGTAACCGTATATAAATCAAAACCAGATAAAACACATCAGCATGTTTACCAGTCGTCTTTTTCAGCAGCCATGACAGTTCTCGCGTGATTTTATGGGATTTACGCTTGGAGTTTTGATGGGCTTGATAACGTGAATGTCAGTGTAAATAATCAATCTTACCTCGTTCTATCACTAAAACATCATTTAAGGAAATGGTATATAATGGAAAATTCATATTTACCGCGTTAATTATGTTTAAAATAGAGGAATTCCTATATTCAGTTCAAGATCCGCTCCTAAATTCTCATTGGCTGTCCCAAAATAAAACCGGTCAAGGTCAGTAAACATGGTAAAAATGACTTACACTGGTTTGTTCCACGGTCATTCCCAGAACGGCCCTGGGGGACACTGATCTGTCCATGTACACTAACAGATCACCCAGATGACAGGCCAGAAAGGAATCCGGAGAACCAGCTGGAACACTGGAGTTCACGTCAGAGGGGGATCTGTGCATTCTGTTTGGTGATGATGAAGAATCAGCTCTCTCATTACTCTTTATATCTTTTACATTAACCTGAAAAAATAAAAAGTGTGGATATGGATATAAAATTATTTCGTACCAGCTTATTATATCTATTTATGCTCTACCTATTCAAATCTCAAGAAATCACTAATTTATTTGGAAAATTAATGAGTTGCACTTGACAATGCATAGGATGTGCAATTTTAACAGTGTACGCGTACCAGTGTTTCAATACTTTTCATAATTGCAAAAACTCAGATTCCATATTTTAGGATTATTGTGAATTTCCTTTATTTTAAAATTGATGATTTTGAATTTTTCTCCCTTGTTACATTTTAAAGAGTTTTACGTAATGTGCATCATGATTCAACTGTAAATGTCACTAAACTTATAAGGTGTGATTACTGATATCAACTAATATAAATACTGCCTACACGACAGACAGACAGACTGACATGGAGATAAAAATGACAGCCTACATGTGTTTCCACAATGTAACTGGGTGATTTTTTTAATGAAAAATGTTACCTCACAAACAGCTATGACAGAGCGCCCCTTTCTGGGATCTGATGTCATGCATAAAATATCTGGCTCAGAATTCACTGCTTTCTTAAGTATCAGAGACTTTTGGGTTTTTATAAATGGCTGCTGACTATAAAAAAAGAATCAAATATAAAAACATTCAGATTTAGAGAACAAGAAGGGAACATTCGCACATTTTCTACACAGAGAGTAGGAGGACAGAAGGAGGGACAGACTGATCACTACAGGGCAGATAGTATCTGTTGGGTGAAGTATAAGAGAGAAGAGGGCAAGGGGAGAGAAAAAATGTTAACAATAGCAACAGATCTCTCACCATGATAAATCAACTCAAGGCCACTTTATACCAAGTTGATACCTGAGTTTGAAGAAGTTTTAAAGTGTGTCCCTTAATATTTGAACTCATGAACATAAAGATGAAATAATAACTTACATTGTTTTCATTCCAAAGATTTGAAGAAATTTGTCAAACAAAATCTGGTACTGCCATTTTAGAAAATGTTCATCCTCTCTACAGCTTTCCATGATATATGCCAAAGTAAATATGAAGTCTTCAGCACGGGCTCCAAATCTGCAACAGAAGAATATACAAAAAGTTTTATGATGTAACTCATAAGGTTGTCAACAGTTAACCAAGTTATGTATTCAGTATTCTGAAACTTATATTTTAAAAAAAAACAGTACAAAATATGTTTTAATGACCATAATGAATTATTTAAATATAAGGATATGTTATAAGTTAATTAGTGAGAGGAAATAATACCAAAGATAAATTTAAAATAGCAACCATTAGAAGCATTTTGCAATAATAGAGGTTCATGAACCACATTATTCTTGTTTGATGAGGCTCAATGTGATAAATTTGTTTAAATCAAACACTGAATCATCTAATAAAATGATTGTTGTGATACAGCTTTAGTACTTACGTTGAAGCACCTTCAGATCCTGGATATCGGAAATCGGTGTCAAATTTAACAAGTTTCATCAAATCAGTTGGAAGTCCATCACACCTCACAGCTTCCCTGATCTCCTCTAAGGAATCAAAGTCCACGTTTCTAAAACAAGTAGCTACTTTTGGAAGCATTGTGCGTATTTCTTGAAGACATTCTTCAGGTAACACTGACAAGCTCCACTCTTTGATTAGACTCTCAGGAGATTCCTTGCGTCTTGCACCAATACCAAGCTTGTCAATGAAGGCTCTCCTCCATAATCTCGTATGTATGGGCACGCTGTCAGTGCTAGCACTTAGAAAAGCTGATAATTCAATATCTGAATGCACCAGTCTCTGTGATTTTAAGCTTGATCTATGTGCATCTATGAGGCTTTGGTCAGCTCTTCTTTTTCCAGCCATAATGTCATCAAAAGAAGGCGAAATTGGTTTCCATAACTTTCTCTACATCTGAGAAGATCAACTACAGGTAAAAAAGAAATCTTGCAACATTTACCATTACCAAATTTCCAGGTCTACATTTGGACAATACCATTAGACAGGTGTTAGATCTATATGGGGTCCAGGGGTATTTGACATGTATAACTATAATTGTTACTTTGTATTTGACATGCAGTTGTATAAAAATTGTTACATAACTTAGAACAATTCAATTCAATTCAATTCAATTCAATTTCTTTATTGACCAATTAAGGGCCCTCAAGGGGCAACATGAAGACTGTTGACATACAACATCCAATGAACATAAAACATTCACTAAACATATACAAGAGGGAAAGAGCTGGATGATTTAAAGAACTATGACAGACATGAACAATTAAATAGTATATATGTATATATATATATATGTATAATTATGTATGTATGTATATATATATATGAACAATAAACAAATAAAGGAGGAGAACAGCAAGAGGAACCGAGATGTTTGATTATTTAGAAAAATGTCTCTTAGAGTTGTTATTTGTATTTTTAACGATAATTACAATGCGATAATCCATTAATTGAATCATAATATTAATAGTTGTGTTTTCATTGCATGTCCATCTAAAGCCGGAATGTAACCTAAGGCCTAGTCAATGTACTGACTCAACACGTGACAATAAAATTTGGTCGCTGAGTTTGGACCGTAAATTCATTTATAGCTACCATAATTCACCTCTAAACACACGATGAAGACTTACTCAGTAACTGACATAGACCAAAGTCAAGCTAGCACGCACTAACTTCAACGCACTAACTCCCTTCTAAATATGCTTATCGACTAGTTTTTCGATCCCGACGGGAAAATATCCCTCGGTAAATAGGCGCAAGGCGCCTAAACTAGGACTTGTGACAATTAGGTGACCCCGGATTCCTGAGGGTGGGGGTCCTGCCCGGGGGTGACCGGTCTCAGAACCTTCAATAATTATGCCGTTCTTGGCGCCACGGCCCCCTGAATAATCGTTATAATAACTATATTATCATATTATATAGGGACATAAACAAGGCGCAGGGCGCCTAAACTAGGACTTGTGACAATTAGGTGACCCCGGATTCCTGAGGGTGGGGGTCCTGCCCGGGGGTGACCGGTCTCAGAACCTTCAATAATTATGCCGTTCTTGGCGCCACGGCCCCCTGAATAATCGTTATAATAACTATATTATCATATTATATAGGGACATAAACAAGGCGCAGGGCGCCTAAACTAGGACTTGTGACAATTAGGTGACCCCGGATTCCTGAGGGTGGGGGTCCTGCCCGGGGGTGACCGGTCTCAGAACCTTCAATAATTATGCCGTTCTTGGCGCCACGGCCCCCTGAATAATCGTTATCATAACTATATTATCATATTATATAGGGACATAAACAAGGCGCAGGGCGCCTAAACTAGGACTTGTGACAATTAGGTGACCCCGGATTCCTGAGGGTGGGGGTCCTGCCCGGGGGTGACCGGTCTCAGAACCTTCAATAATTATGCCGTTCTTGGCGCCACGGCCCCCTGAATAATCGTTATAATAACTATATTATCATATTATATAGGGACATAAACAAGGCGCAGGGCGCCTAAACTAGGACTTGTGACAATTAGGTGACCCCGGATTCCTGAGGGTGGGGGTCCTGCCCGGGGGTGACCGGTCTCAGAACCTTCAATAATTATGCCGTTCTTGGCGCCACGGCCCCCTGAATAATCGTTATAATAACTATATTATCATATTATATAGGGACATAAACAAGGCGCAGGGCGCCTAAACTAGGACTTGTGACAATTAGGTGACCCCGGATTCCTGAGGGTGGGGGTCCTGCCCGGGGGTGACCGGTCTCAGAACCTTCAATAATTATGCCGTTCTTGGCGCCACGGCCCCCTGAATAATCGTTATAATAACTATATTATCATATTATATAGGGACATAAACAAGGCGCAGGGCGCCTAAACTAGGACTTGTGACAATTAGGTGACCCCGGATTCCTGAGGGTGGGGGTCCTGCCCGGGGGTGACCGGTCTCAGAACCTTCAATAATTATGCCGTTCTTGGCGCCACGGCCCCCTGAATAATCGTTATAATAACTATATTATCATATTATATAGGGACATAAACAAGGCGCAGGGCGCCTAAACTAGGACTTGTGACAATTAGGTTACCCCGGATTCCTGAGGGTGGGGGTCCTGCCCGGGGGTGACCGGTCTCAGAACCTTCAATAATTATGCCGTTCTTGGCGCCACGGCCCCCTTAATAATCGTTATAATAACTAAATTATCATATTATATAGGGACATAAACAAGGCGCAGGGCGCCTAAACTAGGACTTGTGACAATTAGGTGACCCCGGATTCCTGAGGGTGGGGGTCCTGCCCGGGGGTGACCGGTCTCAGAACCTTCAATAATTATGCCGTTCTTGGCGCCACGGCCCCCTGAATAATCGTTATAATAACTATATTATCATATTATATAGGGACATAAACAAGGCGCAGGGCGCCTAAACTAGGACTTGTGACAATTAGGTGACCCCGGATTCCTGAGGGTGGGGGTCCTGCCCGGGGGTGACCGGTCTCAGAACCTTCAATAATTATGCCGTTCTTGGCGCCACGGCCCCCTGAATAATCGTTATAATAACTATATTATCATATTATATAGGGACATAAACAAGGCGCAGGGCGCCTAAACTAGGACTTGTGACAATTAGGTGACCCCGGATTCCTGAGGGTGGGGGTCCTGCCCGGGGCTGACCGGTCTCAGAACCTTCAATAATTATGCCGTTCTTGGCGCCACGGCCCCCTGAATAATCGTTATAATAACTATATTATCATATTATATAGGGACATAAACAAGGCGCAGGGCGCCTAAACTAGGACTTGTGACAATTAGGTGACCCCGGATTCCTGAGGGTGGGGGTCCTGCCCGGGGCTGACCGGTCTCAGAACCTTCAATAATTATGCCGTTCTTGGCGCCACGGCCCCCTGAATAATCGTTATAATAACTATATTATCATATTATATAGGGACATAAACAAGGCGCAGGGCGCCTAAACTAGGACTTGTGACAATTAGGTGACCCCGGATTCCTGAGGGTGGGGGTCCTGCCCGGGGGTGACCGGTCTCAGAACCTTCAATAATTATGCCGTTCTTGGCGCCACGGCCCCCTGAATAATCGTTATAATTCTTTATTTTTCATTTTCATAAATATTTTTTTATAATCGTTATAATTCTTTATTTTTCATTTTCATAAATATTTTTTTCCAAAAAAATTAGGACGTCTATTTGGTCGTCCTTGATATGCATTTATAGATAATCGTATTTTGCATAAATTGGTACCATATTTTCAGCCCTATATTATTTAGTTCGCAGCCAAAACGAAACTTCCGGTTTTCGTTAAAATTGTAAAGGAAATTGGAAAAGTCACGGGGTGTGGAGGAACCTTAAGGTGGATCTACTGTGGTCATTATGATTTAAAACCTTTTCCACTATCAAATTTAAAAGTTGCCTGAATCTATCCTAATAAAAGCTATTGTCAACTCTAACTTCATTAGTACTTGGACATTTAAATCTCCAGCTGTACAGGTGACTACTGATTTTTATACGACCGCAAAAATTATGGTATGGCGCAGTCGTCGTCGTCCGTGCACATTCGTTTTTGTGGAATAACTTTTGTTTTAGTGGAGGGATCAACATGAAATTTTCACACAATGTACCATGGCATAAAACGAAGCTGTATGAGAAATAAGGAATTTATGGCCTCACCCATTTCAGAAAAAAATACCAAAAAGGGCCACTTTGGGTGTTTTTCGCAAATATAGTTGCCAAATGTTTATTTTTTATTGAATTTTAATGGGGTTTCTTTTATTTTGTTGCTTATATAATTGCGCTTCAGTAGTATTCATGATTTGTATCTTTACATTCATCTTATGTATTCCTCTAGATGCAAGCTTTTAGTTGGGAGTCAGCAGATTCTGTGTGCCTCTGTGTCAAGTTCTTTATCGTGTCCATCTAATTATTGTGTCAACCTCTTTACTGTGTCCACATTCACTTCATATTACACTTGTTCGAATTTCAGTGGTCGACATGCTGCGGTCGTATCTGCTGCGCTCAGCGTAGCCTTTTATTTTTTACTTGAGATTTGTCTATAGGTAAAAAAAACTGATAGCCCTTAGATTTAAATGTCCAGCTACTTCTTTTCATCACCTGAGTTAAGGATTGATTTGAGGTTCACTAAAGATTGGTATCAGCTATTTTTCAATCCAATAAAGGATTAGCTATTGAAATATGACCACACTCAGAGTAAATTGCTTATTTAAAAAAAGGGAAAAAGGGGGGTGTGATTACATATATAGTAGGTCTCAATGGGATCTAAGCAGGACATGGGATTGAGTGGGGTTTTTTTATCTGGGATGTCGCTAATTGTTTGTCTAGAAAACAAAAATTTATTAGACAAGGATTTGGGAATAACTCAAAATTGATTTGGGAATTTGGGAAAATATTAATGTTCTTAAGCAAGAAATTGAAAAATATTTTTTCCTTAAAATTTTGATAGCAGGCTTTCGTATGTAACAATCATTATTGTCTCAAAAACTTGTATTTTTTTAGATTATCAACTTTGTGCATATTGTTACATGTCTCATGCAATTTTTATGTACAGAAAATGAACCAAAATTTGGGAAGCGGGAAATCATGAACTGGTACACCTAACATGGGAATTGTCAAAAGAACTTAACGTGATACGGGATTAGAACCCCCTATATATTACGATAAATTGGCAAAATAAAAATTTTCTGTATGAAAATAACTTTAACCATTAATCTGACCTTATCTGAAGTGATAGCAGACTTTGACGCGGAGGATGGCATGTGATGGCATAATGAATGAAAATTATGTCAGGAGTGTAACATTTATCCATTCTTTAATGATAAAGTTTTTATTTAGTTTAAAAAAATTCTAAACTTAACTGGAAGAGATTTTTTACACTTAATTTGCTCAAAAATTTTCAATAAGGTCAAATTTAAAGATTGGAATATATTATTTGCTTTTGATACAGTGTTTGAATATTAAAAATAAGTGCGATAAATACTAAAAGGACATTTAAAACAATTACACTATATAAAACTGTTGTGAAAGTATCAGAATTGTGTTACAATGCCTCAAATAAACACTAATGATCAGATCCTATCCTGTAAGTTGACAGAAACTAAAAGTGGAAAACCTAGCATTTCACAGAATTTTAGTGTTACACTCCTGACACCTATTTCAAGGCCATAAAAAAGGACTAATCAAATTTAGGCAGTCATGTTTGCATCTCATAGTAACTGCTGCACCTGCTGGTCAATTTAAAACAATAATTATGACAATTACTAACAGTGTTTCAAAAATATGACATTGCAAACTTAAATGTTACACTCCTGACCTACATCAGCAGGTGTGGTTCTATGAGATCAAGTGCACCAGAAACATGTCACAGATATCTACAAATACTTTTAATTTGATCTAGAATATTGTGGTAAAGTATAAGAAATATTAAAATGTCCAAAATCTTTCGGAACTTTGAATTATCATCATTTAAAATTAAGAATTAAGTTTTTTCCTTTTCATTTTTTTCCCTCATTAGGAAATTTGACAGACCTTATTTTACCATTGTAATTACAAAATATGTATTACTTCATATGAGAAAATTTAGTGCATATACACAGGTTTTCAACAAACCCATCATTTTATATTAGACATCATTATTTTTTTTAAAGACAGCTCTTTGAAGCACTTGCTTCTTTCAAAATGTCACACTAAAAGTGTTACACTCCTGACATTTTTGGCCCTATTTTTTGCCGGCATTTTTTTATTATCAAAGATATCATCACGAAAATTTGTACGATTATAGTCACAGGTGGGATACATTTTTTAATTATCTAATACTTAGTATTTATCATCATGATTTGTAATAGGGTATGGTAATAATGTTGGGGTCATTTTTTTTGAAACAGCCCCTATGTAGAATGAATAGTGAACAAAATAGTCTGCATGGCAAACAGGACATACATGTGGTTCTGTGACTTGAAAGAACTGATCATTTATCTATATAGCTAGGTATTTTAGACATGTAGTTTCAGCTGAACAGAAAAAAAATGTCAGTATAAAGACAAAAAAAAAATTGCATAATTTTAAATATAATGCTGAATTTTAGGTTTTTTCTTCTATGATATGCGTGGGTATAGTAATTTGAGCATGTTGAGTGGTATTATACACCAACAATTAAACTTTTATTAGAGTTTTCATGGTATTGACATTTTTACATATATTTTATATATATTTTCAATATCACTTGCTTTGATAGGTGCCATTTTTAGGTAAATGAAGGCTTTTTCCAAATTGAAACGGATTTTGTGATGCGTAATAGTCGATGTAATGATATCAACATGCAAAATGGACATAAAAATAACTTCATTTTCGAGGCTCTGTGAGACACCTTGTGTGCAAATACTGTAAAACAGCCCTGATACATGTGGAAATGAATAGATCTACACCGGTGATGTACGTTGGTTAAATTTTTCATTTCATTTGCAGGTTGTCGCCATTATGCCTGATGGCCATGTACGGGTGGGGTTATTTCCGACACTATCAGAAACAATAGTGTGCCAGCTGGGCACTGTGGCTGAACTCCCCCGTACAGCAACAAAGTCTTGGAAAAGTGGGAAGAAGACCGCCTTTCGGGTACGTCAAAACCTATATATTGGTGAAATGTTTTAGAATGTATGTCTAAAATGTCTGTTTTGGAAAAAAATTCTTTGCCCGGTTGCCGGTAAGCGCTGGGCCCTTGGTCCTATTTTTTCAAGCTTCGGTCATGTATAATTTTTGTAATGTTCATGTATAATTCTTGTAATGTTAGAACATTCGACTAATGGAGGTGTTTTTTTGCAGGCAGCCAAGGCAGCCGCCGCAGCCTCCAAGGAATCCCCCGCAGCCTCCAAGGAATCCCCCGCAGCCTCCTCCTCCAAGGACTCGGCCAGGAAGAAACGAAAGGTAAGAACTCAACCTAATTTGTTTGGTTGTTTGTTGCTATGAAACCTTAAATAACACCAACATTTATTTTTGTTGGCCTTACCGGCCCAGAACGCAGTGTATCATCAGTAGTGTGTTTGGATATTTGATTATTGAACATTCGACTAATGGAGATGTTTTTTTGCAGGTGGCCAATAGCCCTGAACTCGAACCCCCCGCAGCATCCTCCTCCTCCGAGGACTCGGCAGGCAGGCAACCCTCTGAGAAAGGAACGGTAAGAACCCAACCTAATTTGTTGTGTGCGCAATTTCGTGTATACATTGGACAATATATAACGGATGATACATTGTGTATACTTGGTGTACACGGCCTATACACTTGTATAATTTTTGTAATGTTCATGTATAATTCTTGTAATGTTAGAACATTCGACTAATGGAGATGTTTTTTTTGCAGGCAGCCAAGGCAGCCGCCTCAGCCTCCAAGGAATCCCCCGCAGCCTCCTCCTCCAAGGAACCGGCCAGGAAGAAACGAAAGGTAAGAACCCAACCTAATTTGTTTGGTTGTTTGTTGCTATGAAACCTTTAATAACACCAACATTTATTTTTGTTGGCCTTACCGGCCCAGAACGCAGTGTATCATCAGTAGTGTGTTTGGATATTTGATTATTGAACATTCGACTAATGGAGATGTTTTTTTGCAGGTGGCCAATAGCCCTGAACTCGAACCCCCCGCAGCATCCTCCTCCTCCGAGGACTCGGCAGGCAGGCAACCCTCTGAGAAAGGAACGGTAAGAACCCAACCTAATTTGTTGTGTGCACAATTTCGTGTATACATTGGACAATATATAACCGATGATACATTGTGTATACTTGGTGTACACGGCCTATACACTTGTATAATTTTTGTAATGTTCATGTATAATTCTTGTAATGTTAGAACATTCGACTAATGGAGATGTTTTTTTTTGCAGGCAGCCAAGGCAGCCGCCGCAGCCTCCAAGGAATCCCCCGCAGCCTCCTCCTCCAAGGACTCGGCCAGGAAGAAACGAAAGGTAAAAACCCAACCTAATTTGTTTGGTTGTTTGTTGCTATGAAACCTTTAATAACACCAACATTTATTTTTGTTGGCCTTACCGGCCCAGAACGCAGTGTATCATCAGTAGTGTGTTTGGATATTTGATTATTGAACATTCGACTAATGGAGATGTTTTTTTGCAGGCAGCCCAGAAAAGCCACAAATTGAGTTTCGACGGGTACATCGACTTGCTTGCTGCAAAAATTGAAGAAGGGAACAAAACAAAAGGGAATAAGGACCAGAGGAGAGGTGCTGACGGCAAATTTGGCAATAAAAATTTATTGGACTGTTCCTGGAGGACCTGGTTGAAAAGCATGTTTACAGAATATCCAGGTGTGCTGTGCAAGTGCTCTTGTAATCATCGACCTTTGACTAGCGCACAAGCCTTAATAAAACACATAGAGAGAAATCACTATATCAATAATGTGGTATCATTTGGTGAGGAGGACCTGGAATTCACACCACCACAGTTTTAGCTCACCCCCCCCCCCCCCCCCCCAAGTTTAAATAAGTTGTTGAATCAACTTTGGAAATTCACCCCAAATTCAAATTTGGAAATTCACCCTTGTCTAGTGGGTTCAACTATATTTTGTATGCTCTACCTATAGTAACCATATATCTTGATTTCCCAGAAACTTGTTGACGCTGCAATTGCACTTCATATAAATACATGTTTTGGCATTCTATGTTATTTGTAAATGCTGTTTGTCCTTATATTTTGATATATCCAGTTACTTTGTTTCTACTGTTTCGCAAGTATCTTGGCAATAATATCTCTTACTACTGTATATTTTGTATGAGAGTCAAACTGTAGAACTATGTGGGTTGAAGAATATCTCTTACTACTGTATATTTTGTATGAGAGTCAAACTGTAGAACTATGTGGGTTGAAGAATAAAAGTGTGCACTCAATCAAATATTGTTTTTAGGCCAATACTTTGTAAGATATACCAAGTGCACTTGTAATCCTCGACCTTTAGCTAGCGCACAAGCCTTAATAAAACACATAGAGAGAAATGACTATATCAATAATGTGGTATCATTTGGTGAGGAGGACCTGGAAATCACACCACCACAGTTTTAGCTCATCTCCCCCTCCCCCCCAAAGTTTAAATAAGTTGTTGAATCAACTTTGGAAATTCACCCAAAACGTTTGGGGGGGGGGGGGGGGGGTATATAGGAATCACTTTGTCTGTCCGTCTGTCCGTCTGTGCAGTTTTCCTGTCTGGTCCATAACTTTTATATGCCTTAATGAATCTTTATGAAACTTTGGGAGGTCGTTACATATAATTGTATCAGTTGGTGACTTTTGTAGTAACAAGGTGAACTTGCCATTAAAACTTAGGTATTGGTTATTATCAACGAGCCCAACGGAGTTAGAGAGGGTATATAGCGTTTGGTTCGTTCGTTAGTACGTACATGCGTACTTAAGTAATAGTCAGATTAAAGTTTTGGTTAAGGTGCATATCTCGGCAACTACAAGTGGTAGAGGGATGATATTTGGTCAGTCGATACATCTTGGGTAGTAACCAACATCTGTACTGAAATTAGGTCACTTTGACTTACATTTTATGCTTGAGCAACTTAGGTTAAAGTTTCGGTTAAGGTGCATATCTCGGCAACTACAAGTGGTAGAGGGATTTGGTCAGTGGATACATCTTGAGCAGTAACCAACATCCAAACCCAAATTAGATCACCTTGACCTACAATTTGCGCTTGAGCGACTTAAAGTTTCGGTTAAGGTGCATATTCCAGTAACTACAAGTGGTAGAGGGATGATATTTGGTCAGTGGATACATCTTTGGTAGTAACTAATATCGGTACCAAAATGTAGGTCCACTGATTTGAGATTTTGTAAGTTACTGCTACAAACTATATACAAGTATCCACATTAAAAAGTTAAGATACTGATCAATTATAATCTTATGAGTTTTTATACTTTGAAAAAAAAAATGTTGGTACCAAAATTAGGTCCACTTGACCTACATTTTACGCTGAGCTACTTACTACTTAGGTTAAATTTTAGGTTAATGGGCGAGGGGGTTTGCAGTCGTGGACGACAGCTCCATTTCTTTATTATATGTTTCTGGTGGTACCAATATAGTTGTCAGTAATTGAAATGGACTTAAACCATTCTTCCTAAATGAGTCCCTCAAATGTGAAATGTAGGTCACAGCCAAACTCTGAAGCATGCATTCTTCCTAATTGCATGTGGATGTGATATGAAGCATGCCAATTTCAATCTCTGTCATCTGTTAGCTCTGACAAAGTCCCAAAGTCAGCGAACCGTAAAAATATAGGATACATCTAAAATTATGTACCACTGAGTAATATTTGTATCAAGTTGGTGACTTTAGTGGTAACAAAGTGAACTTGCCATTAAAACATAGATAATCTAAAGATTACAGATTTCACCTTGTTGTTCAGAGTCGCCTAGCTTATTAACAATTTTAGTTCACCAGAACTATTAGCGTCCCCCATCATCTGTGTCCACTTTCATGTTACAAGTTAATATCTTAACAACTTTACATTGTAGGATCATCAAACATGGTTAAATTGTTATATGAATGTATCAGGGGTGGTATATCAGCATCTAGGTCAAACTAGATCACTTTGAACTACGCTTTTCGCTTAAACAACTTGTATCCAAGTTTATCTTATACATGTAGTTCATATCTCATGTAACAATATAGTTATGTACCAGAAATAGACTTTAACCATTCCTCCTATCAAAGTTGATCGACTGTGAAAAGTAGGTCAAGAGTCAGTATCTAAAGCCTGCATCCTGCTCAGCATCCCTAGAGGCACCAATACTCGGTGTTCAACTTGTTCAGTTAATTGAGAAATTGCCTTGACCCATTCTCCCTTAATAATTCGCTAAACTATGAAATGTAGGTCACAGCCAACATCTGAAGCTTGCTCTCTTCTTAACTGCATGCAGACATCAGGTGAACTAAAATTACCTCTTTTAGTTTTGAAGCATAGATGAAATGACCACCTAGGTAAATCTAGGTCAATGTGACCAAAATACAATTTAAACCTTGTATTACAAAGTTCTCTTTCTAATATCCAAATATACAGCAGAGACAAAGCCACTCATGCAGAAAATTTTGGTCAAATATACCCAATGATCTGGTCATTACAATTGTAACAAGATGGTGTATTGTATTACCCACCTCATCCGAAAAGCAGATGAGTACTGAAATCTAGCAAAATTCTACAAGCTTCAATATTTACACAAAATTTGAAATCGAATGTTTTCATTGATTGTCACAACAGGACTGACGGAACAATATTCTGAATATTATCTGAATGCCATATATCCTACAGCAATATAGTTGTTGAAGCTGGATGTATCTTTGATCATCTTTGCTCTCACATGAGAAGATTGACAAACAACAATGGTCAGGGTTTTCCATAGATGTTCATGGCAAGCCAGTTATTTTCAAGTTGGTGTCAACATTTAACATTCTAGCAAAATTCAAATTGATACATTTTGTTTAAATCTGACATAAAAGCTGACAAGCTACTGTAAATTTTTCCGATGATATATTGTGAATACTTAGTGTAAACGGTCTATACGCTTTGTACATTGGGTATACGTCGTGCAAACGGCCTGTACAGGGCGTATACTTTGTGTGCACAATTTCGTGTATACATTGGACCATATATAACCGATGATACATTGTGTATACTTGATGTACACGGCCTGTACGCTTGGTACGTTGGGCATACGCCCTGTATAGGACGTATACTTCGTGCACAAATTTGGTGTATACATTGGACCATATATAACCGATGATACATTGTGTATACTTGGTGTAAACTGTCTATACGCTTTGTACATTGTGTATACTTGGTGTAAACGGTCTATACGCTTTGTACATTGTGTACACTTGGTGTAAATGGTCTATACGCTTTGTACATTGGGTACATTGGGTATACGTGGTGTAAACTGCCTGTACAGGGCGTATACTTTGTGTGCACAATTTGGTGTATACATTGGACCATGTATAACCGATGATACATTGTGTATACTTAGTGTAAACGGTCTATACGCTTTGTACATTGGGTATACGTCGTGCAATCGGCCTGTACAGGGCGTATACTTTGTGTGCACCACGAAGTATACGTCCTGTACAGGGCGTATGCCTAATACCAAGCGTATAGGTCGTGTACACCAAGTATACACAATGACACAATGTATCATCTGTTATATATGGTCCAATGTATACACGAAATTATGCACACAAAGTATACGCCCTATACAATTTTGTACACGAAGTATATGACCTGTACAGTCTTACATCATGCAATACCAAATCATTTATAAAAATTATGGGATACGATACCTATCAGTTTGACGCACAGCTTCTCGTATTAGGTTTAGGTTGAAGAATAAAAGAAAATATTCCAACGGAGATGCATTTCTCGCCGGCATGTTCTTTGGCCCTGGGTTCCCAGTGAATGGCTTATTTTGCACCGGTTCAGGCGGCAATACACGGAACCACACTCCAGCCATCTTGTACGGCGCAAGGCAGAACGCACGTGTTATTATGACGTCATTTACGTAAAATGACGTTATAACAAAATACCGCGTTATGGAAGTCATTTATGTCATTCTTTTCAATGTTGATATTATTTTTAAGAATTATATGTTTCGAAAATAATATACATGCATGCATTGCGTAAACATTTTAAAAATAATTTAGGGCAATAATATTATCTGTTGCTTGAATTTTTGAAGTTATTGAGAAACAAACAATCGGAACAAAATTATGCAACAATATGTTAATTACGATAAATTAATAAAATTAATGCACATGAACATATGCTGTTTTAGTGTAATGTTTAGCAATAAAAAAAAACACATTAACTTTTATTTCAACAATTGATATAATAATTATGCAAATTTTGATGGCAGATAAAAAGATCTTAGTTTGTGTAACTATGTATCAAGAAATCCGTTAATTCTAGCGCAATAAATCTCTTTTAAAAATCAAAATAATAAATTAATATGTCAATAAATTACAATTGGATACTTTATTGTTCATAATAACATACGATGCTTTTATATTTATTGACGTATATTTAATAAATCATATGGAAAAAGTGTAAAGTTAAAATCGGCCTAAAATCGGCCCCGTGGCACTCTGGACAACTGTGTGATCGGCCCAAAATCGGCCCTGTGGCACAGAAGTGGTTAAAGAGTGATTGAAAACGTGTTTTCATCGACTTTCATTTAAATTATATTTACCTATACCAAGGACTGCACATTTTGGATATATATATATGTATATGTAATGAAAGCGCTTACGTTTTATATATCGTGTTGTTAATTTCTTTTATTTTAACCACTTATGTGCCACAGGGCCTATTTGGGCCTATTTGAATATCTACGTTCAGTGCCACGGGGCCTATTTGGGCCTATTTGGAAAAGAAAAAAATATTTTTTTTAAAGATACAAATTAAGTGTTACAGGTTTTCCGTGTATTTCATAAGCTATAGTTCGTTAATATTTTTATCAAAAGGAAACAATATCGAAAATTTGCAACGTCAGTTATCTCTCTCAATGGCCGAGTGGGTCATGTTTTGACTTTTGAACAGACCGAGTGCATCCCTGGTTTGAATCCCGCTAAGTGCCATTGATGAGTTTTGCCTGCAGATTTATACTCGGATGTTATTGCCGGATTTACGTATAAACTTATGTACGTGCATACATGTTCTTTATATTTCCCATGAACTCTTTTTCACGTGTTTTTTATAAATGTATTTCATACGCAAATTATTTGGGGGAAAAAAAGGAACTTTTCCTAGGTGTATGGAGTTGCAACTGTATGTATAAACGAATGGATTCTGATTCAATCGTAATAATTTATATAAACTTTGAAAGGGATATTTCTATTTTAAGCAACTGATTGCCGTATGATTTAACTTGTTGAAAGCTTACATGTAGAAGAGCAATGCATTACAACAAGCCAATTTGTTTTCTTCTGTGAATTTGTAGCTCTTACAACAAGTTAAATATACCAGAAATTGATTAACATTTAACGTCTCTTTATTAGTAAAAAAAAAAGGAAGCATTTTTAACACAGCTCCACAAAAAAGTTATGCAATTCAAAGATGTCTGTTTTGTGAGTATACTAATAACACCCCCCCCCCCCCTCAGTTCTACATGTTCTTTAATGTGTCTTCCTTTATTTTCTAATATACAACCTTACCTTAACCATTTATTTTTAATGCATGAGAGGGTGTACGTGTGCGTGTAAGTGAATGAGAGGAATGAGATGAGCAAAGGTCATTATGTTTATGCATTGACAAAATCTGTATGTCCTTTATTTTATTTGGACATATATATATATATATATATATATATATATATATATATATATATATATATATATATATATATGTATATATATATACATGTATTGCTCTGATAAGCTGTAATGCTTGAAGACATAAAGAATTGAATGGAATTGATCCTTCTGACTACTCGAATGACCCTACAACCAGTGTTTGATAACGAGCCATTTCACACCACACAAAAGGAAAATATATATGCGCTTACAATCTTTCCAAAAATAAAATGACCATCTAATTAACAAACGATTCTGTCATAAAGATGAAAAATAACTTAAGTTATGATCTCATATACAGACATCATAAGTGTTAAGGATAAAACAGTTTGATTGGAGGTAGCACTACAATATTAAATATTGTAGTGCATGAAATATAAAATTTTACCAAATATTTAAAACTTTATTTGCATGTAAAATCAAAACAAAGTTTTTGAAATATTCCCGTAAACAGTTTATCAAAAAAAATTACATTGTATAAATAAAACATTGGTAGCAAGAAACACACACACCTTCAAATTTGAAATCAAGTCAGGGCCTTTTCACTACCACCCCCTCCCCCACACCGTCCTCTAGTGATCTTGATTTTTTTTTCTAAAAACTAAGAATGTATCAGACTCTCAGACTTCTAACGTGTTGAGTTTTATCTCATAAAAAATTCAGTCCCTGCCATCGGCAAATAACCCGATGTAAATGGAATAACTCTGGGATTATTTTTCGTCAGCCATGTTTTGACGTGAACCCTGGTATTTATAAATGATATAGTTATGATAACGATTATTCAGGGGGCCGTGGCGCCAAGAACGGCATAATTATTGAAGGTTCTGAGACCGGTCACCCCCGGGCAGGACCCCCACCCTCAGGAATCCGGGGTCACCTAATTGTCACAAGTCCTAGTTTAGGCGCCCTGCGCCTTGTTTATGTCCCTATATAATATGATAATATAGTTATTATAACGATTATTCAGGGGGCCGTGGCGCCAAGAACGGCATAATTATTGAAGGTTCTGAGACCGGTCACCCCCGGGCAGGACCCCCACCCTCAGGAATCCGGGGTCACCTAATTGTCACAAGTCCTAGTTTAGGCGCCCTGCGCCTTGTTTATGTCCCTATATAATATGATGATATAGTTATGATAACGATTATTCAGGGGGCCGTGGCGCCAAGAACGGCATAATTATTGAAGGTTCTGAGACCGGTCACCCCCGGGCAGGACCCCCACCCTCAGGAATCCGGGGTCACCTAATTGTCACAAGTCCTAGTTTAGGCGCCCTGCGCCTTGTTTATGTCCCTATATAATATGATAATATAGTTATTATAACGATTATTCAGGGGGCCGTGGCGCCAAGAACGGCATAATTATTGAAGGTTCTGAGACCGGTCACCCCCGGGCAGGACCCCCACCCTCAGGAATCCGGGGTCACCTAATTGTCACAAGTCCTAGTTTAGGCGCCCTGCGCCTTGTTTATGTCCCTATATAATATGATGATATAGTTATGATAACGATTATTCAGGGGGCCGTGGCGCCAAGAACGGCATAATTATTGAAGGTTCTGAGACCGGTCACCCCCGGGCAGGACCCCCACCCTCAGGAATCCGGGGTCACCTAATTGTCACAAGTCCTAGTTTAGGCGCCCTGCGCCTTGTTTATGTCCCTATATAATATGATGATATAGTTATGATAACGATTATTCAGGGGGCCGTGGCGCCAAGAACGGCATAATTATTGAAGGTTCTGAGACCGGTCACCCCCGGGCAGGACCCCCACCCTCAGGAATCCGGGGTCACCTAATTGTCACAAGTCCTAGTTTAGGCGCCCTGCGCCTTGTTTATGTCCCTATATAATATGATAATATAGTTATGATAACGATTATTCAGGGGGCCGTGGCGCCAAGAACGGCATAATTATTGAAGGTTCTGAGACCGGTCACCCCCGGGCAGGACCCCCACCCTCAGGAATCCGGGGTCACCTAATTGTCACAAGTCCTAGTTTAGGCGCCCTGCGCCTTGTTTATGTCCCTATATAATATGATAATATAGTTATTATAACGATTATTCAGGGGGCCGTGGCGCCAAGAACGGCATAATTATTGAAGGTTCTGAGACCGGTCACCCCCGGGCAGGACCCCCACCCTCAGGAATCCGGGGTCACCTAATTGTCACAAGTCCTAGTTTAGGCGCCCTGCGCCTTGTTTATGTCCCTATATAATATGATGATATAGTTATGATAACGATTATTCAGGGGGCCGTGGCGCCAAGAACGGCATAATTATTGAAGGTTCTGAGACCGGTCACCCCCGGGCAGGACCCCCACCCTCAGGAATCCGGGGTCACCTAATTGTCACAAGTCCTAGTTTAGGCGCCCTGCGCCTTGTTTATGTCCCTATATAATATGATAATATAGTTATTATAACGATTATTCAGGGGGCCGTGGCGCCAAGAACGGCATAATTATTGAAGGTTCTGAGACCGGTCACCCCCGGGCAGGACCCCCACCCTCAGGAATCCGGGGTCACCTAATTGTCACAAGTCCTAGTTTAGGCGCCCTGCGCCTTGTTTATGTCCCTATATAATATGATGATATAGTTATGATAACGATTATTCAGGGGGCCGTGGCGCCAAGAACGGCATAATTATTGAAGGTTCTGAGACCGGTCACCCCCGGGCAGGACCCCCACCCTCAGGAATCCGGGGTCACCTAATTGTCACAAGTCCTAGTTTAGGCGCCCTGCGCCTTGTTTATGTCCCTATATAATATGATGATATAGTTATGATAACGATTATTCAGGGGGCCGTGGCGCCAAGAACGGCATAATTATTGAAGGTTCTGAGACCGGTCACCCCCGGGCAGGACCCCCACCCTCAGGAATCCGGGGTCACCTAATTGTCACAAGTCCTAGTTTAGGCGCCCTGCGCCTTGTTTATGTCCCTATATAATATGATAATATAGTTATGATAACGATTATTCAGGGGGCCGTGGCGCCAAGAACGGCATAATTATTGAAGGTTCTGAGACCGGTCACCCCCGGGCAGGACCCCCACCCTCAGGAATCCGGGGTCACCTAATTGTCACAAGTCCTAGTTTAGGCGCCCTGCGCCTTGTTTATGTCCCTATATAATATGATAATATAGTTATTATAACGATTATTCAGGGGGCCGTGGCGCCAAGAACGGCATAATTATTGAAGGTTCTGAGACCGGTCACCCCCGGGCAGGACCCCCACCCTCAGGAATCCGGGGTCACCTAATTGTCACAAGTCCTAGTTTAGGCGCCCTGCGCCTTGTTTATGTCCCTATATAATATGATGATATAGTTATGATAACGATTATTCAGGGGGCCGTGGCGCCAAGAACGGCATAATTATTGAAGGTTCTGAGACCGGTCACCCCCGGGCAGGACCCCCACCCTCAGGAATCCGGGGTCACCTAATTGTCACAAGTCCTAGTTTAGGCGCCCTGCGCCTTGTTTATGTCCCTATATAATATGATAATATAGTTATTATAACGATTATTCAGGGGGCCGTGGCGCCAAGAACGGCATAATTATTGAAGGTTCTGAGACCGGTCACCCCCGGGCAGGACCCCCACCCTCAGGAATCCGGGGTCACCTAATTGTCACAAGTCCTAGTTTAGGCGCCCTGCGCCTTGTTTATGTCCCTATATAATATGATGATATAGTTATGATAACGATTATTCAGGGGGCCGTGGCGCCAAGAACGGCATAATTATTGAAGGTTCTGAGACCGGTCACCCCCGGGCAGGACCCCCACCCTCAGGAATCCGGGGTCACCTAATTGTCACAAGTCCTAGTTTAGGCGCCCTGCGCCTTGTTTATGTCCCTATATAATATGATGATATAGTTATGATAACGATTATTCAGGGGGCCGTGGCGCCAAGAACGGCATAATTATTGAAGGTTCTGAGACCGGTCACCCCCGGGCAGGACCCCCACCCTCAGGAATCCGGGGTCACCTAATTGTCACAAGTCCTAGTTTAGGCGCCCTGCGCCTTGTTTATGTCCCTATATAATATGATAATATAGTTATGATAACGATTATTCAGGGGGCCGTGGCGCCAAGAACGGCATAATTATTGAAGGTTCTGAGACCGGTCACCCCCGGGCAGGACCCCCACCCTCAGGAATCCGGGGTCACCTAATTGTCACAAGTCCTAGTTTAGGCGCCCTGCGCCTTGTTTATGTCCCTATATAATATGATAATATAGTTATTATAACGATTATTCAGGGGGCCGTGGCGCCAAGAACGGCATAATTATTGAAGGTTCTGAGACCGGTCACCCCCGGGCAGGACCCCCACCCTCAGGAATCCGGGGTCACCTAATTGTCACAAGTCCTAGTTTAGGCGCCCTGCGCCTTGTTTATGTCCCTATATAATATGATGATATAGTTATGATAACGATTATTCAGGGGGCCGTGGCGCCAAGAACGGCATAATTATTGAAGGTTCTGAGACCGGTCACCCCCGGGCAGGACCCCCACCCTCAGGAATCCGAGGTCACCTAATTGTCACAAGTCCTAGTTTAGGCGCCCTGCGCCTTGTTTATGTCCCTATATAATATGATAATATAGTTATTATAACGATTATTCAGGGGGCCGTGGCGCCAAGAACGGCATAATTATTGAAGGTTCTGAGACCGGTCACCCCCGGGCAGGACCCCCACCCTCAGGAATCCGGGGTCACCTAATTGTCACAAGTCCTAGTTTAGGCGCCCTGCGCCTTGTTTATGTCCCTATATAATATGATGATATAGTTATGATAACGATTATTCAGGGGGCCGTGGCGCCAAGAACGGCATAATTATTGAAGGTTCTGAGACCGGTCACCCCCGGGCAGGACCCCCACCCTCAGGAATCCGGGGTCACCTAATTGTCACAAGTCCTAGTTTAGGCGCCCTGCGCCTTGTTTATGTCCCTATATAATATGATGATATAGTTATGATAACGATTATTCAGGGGGCCGTGGCGCCAAGAACGGCATAATTATTGAAGGTTCTGAGACCGGTCACCCCCGGGCAGGACCCCCACCCTCAGGAATCCGGGGTCACCTAATTGTCACAAGTCCTAGTTTAGGCGCCCTGCGCCTTGTTTATGTCCCTATATAATATGATAATATAGTTATTATAACGATTATTCAGGGGGCCGTGGCGCCAAGAACGGCATAATTATTGAAGGTTCTGAGACCGGTCACCCCCGGGCAGGACCCCCACCCTCAGGAATCCGGGGTCACCTAATTGTCACAAGTCCTAGTTTAGGCGCCCTGCGCCTTGTTTATGTCCCTATATAATATGATGATATAGTTATGATAACGATTATTCAGGGGGCCGTGGCGCCAAGAACGGCATAATTATTGAAGGTTCTGAGACCGGTCACCCCCGGGCAGGACCCCCACCCTCAGGAATCCGGGGTCACCTAATTGTCACAAGTCCTAGTTTAGGCGCCCTGCGCCTTGTTTATGTCCCTATATAATATGATGATATAGTTATGATAACGATTATTCAGGGGGCCGTGGCGCCAAGAACGGCATAATTATTGAAGGTTCTGAGACCGGTCACCCCCGGGCAGGACCCCCACCCTCAGGAATCCGGGGTCACCTAATTGTCACAAGTCCTAGTTTAGGCGCCCTGCGCCTTGTTTATGTCCCTATATAATATGATAATATAGTTATGATAACGATTATTCAGGGGGCCGTGGCGCCAAGAACGGCATAATTATTGAAGGTTCTGAGACCGGTCACCCCCGGGCAGGACCCCCACCCTCAGGAATCCGGGGTCACCTAATTGTCACAAGTCCTAGTTTAGGCGCCCTGCGCCTTGTTTATGTCCCTATATAATATGATAATATAGTTATTATAACGATTATTCAGGGGGCCGTGGCGCCAAGAACGGCATAATTATTGAAGGTTCTGAGACCGGTCACCCCCGGGCAGGACCCCCACCCTCAGGAATCCGGGGTCACCTAATTGTCACAAGTCCTAGTTTAGGCGCCCTGCGCCTTGTTTATGTCCCTATATAATATGATGATATAGTTATGATAACGATTATTCAGGGGGCCGTGGCGCCAAGAACGGCATAATTATTGAAGGTTCTGAGACCGGTCACCCCCGGGCAGGACCCCCACCCTCAGGAATCCGGGGTCACCTAATTGTCACAAGTCCTAGTTTAGGCGCCCTGCGCCTTGTTTATGTCCCTATATAATATGATAATATAGTTATTATAACGATTATTCAGGGGGCCGTGGCGCCAAGAACGGCATAATTATTGAAGGTTCTGAGACCGGTCACCCCCGGGCAGGACCCCCACCCTCAGGAATCCGGGGTCACCTAATTGTCACAAGTCCTAGTTTAGGCGCCCTGCGCCTTGTTTATGTCCCTATATAATATGATGATATAGTTATGATAACGATTATTCAGGGGGCCGTGGCGCCAAGAACGGCATAATTATTGAAGGTTCTGAGACCGGTCACCCCCGGGCAGGACCCCCACCCTCAGGAATCCGGGGTCACCTAATTGTCACAAGTCCTAGTTTAGGCGCCCTGCGCCTTGTTTATGTCCCTATATAATATGATGATATAGTTATGATAACGATTATTCAGGGGGCCGTGGCGCCAAGAACGGCATAATTATTGAAGGTTCTGAGACCGGTCACCCCCGGGCAGGACCCCCACCCTCAGGAATCCGGGGTCACCTAATTGTCACAAGTCCTAGTTTAGGCGCCCTGCGCCTTGTTTATGTCCCTATATAATATGATAATATAGTTATGATAACGATTATTCAGGGGGCCGTGGCGCCAAGAACGGCATAATTATTGAAGGTTCTGAGACCGGTCACCCCCGGGCAGGACCCCCACCCTCAGGAATCCGGGGTCACCTAATTGTCACAAGTCCTAGTTTAGGCGCCCTGCGCCTTGTTTATGTCCCTATATAATATGATAATATAGTTATTATAACGATTATTCAGGGGGCCGTGGCGCCAAGAACGGCATAATTATTGAAGGTTCTGAGACCGGTCACCCCCGGGCAGGACCCCCACCCTCAGGAATCCGGGGTCACCTAATTGTCACAAGTCCTAGTTTAGGCGCCCTGCGCCTTGTTTATGTCCCTATATAATATGATGATATAGTTATGATAACGATTATTCAGGGGGCCGTGGCGCCAAGAACGGCATAATTATTGAAGGTTCTGAGACCGGTCACCCCCGGGCAGGACCCCCACCCTCAGGAATCCGGGGTCACCTAATTGTCACAAGTCCTAGTTTAGGCGCCCTGCGCCTTGTTTATGTCCCTATATAATATGATAATATAGTTATTATAACGATTATTCAGGGGGCCGTGGCGCCAAGAACGGCATAATTATTGAAGGTTCTGAGACCGGTCACCCCCGGGCAGGACCCCCACCCTCAGGAATCCGGGGTCACCTAATTGTCACAAGTCCTAGTTTAGGCGCCCTGCGCCTTGTTTATGTCCCTATATAATATGATGATATAGTTATGATAACGATTATTCAGGGGGCCGTGGCGCCAAGAACGGCATAATTATTGAAGGTTCTGAGACCGGTCACCCCCGGGCAGGACCCCCACCCTCAGGAATCCGGGGTCACCTAATTGTCACAAGTCCTAGTTTAGGCGCCCTGCGCCTTGTTTATGTCCCTATATAATATGATGATATAGTTATGATAACGATTATTCAGGGGGCCGTGGCGCCAAGAACGGCATAATTATTGAAGGTTCTGAGACCGGTCACCCCCGGGCAGGACCCCCACCCTCAGGAATCCGGGGTCACCTAATTGTCACAAGTCCTAGTTTAGGCGCCCTGCGCCTTGTTTATGTCCCTATATAATATGATAATATAGTTATGATAACGATTATTCAGGGGGCCGTGGCGCCAAGAACGGCATAATTATTGAAGGTTCTGAGACCGGTCACCCCCGGGCAGGACCCCCACCCTCAGGAATCCGGGGTCACCTAATTGTCACAAGTCCTAGTTTAGGCGCCCTGCGCCTTGTTTATGTCCCTATATAATATGATAATATAGTTATTATAACGATTATTCAGGGGGCCGTGGCGCCAAGAACGGCATAATTATTGAAGGTTCTGAGACCGGTCACCCCCGGGCAGGACCCCCACCCTCAGGAATCCGGGGTCACCTAATTGTCACAAGTCCTAGTTTAGGCGCCCTGCGCCTTGTTTATGTCCCTATATAATATGATGATATAGTTATGATAACGATTATTCAGGGGGCCGTGGCGCCAAGAACGGCATAATTATTGAAGGTTCTGAGACCGGTCACCCCCGGGCAGGACCCCCACCCTCAGGAATCCGGGGTCACCTAATTGTCACAAGTCCTAGTTTAGGCGCCCTGCGCCTTGTTTATGTCCCTATATAATATGATAATATAGTTATTATAACGATTATTCAGGGGGCCGTGGCGCCAAGAACGGCATAATTATTGAAGGTTCTGAGACCGGTCACCCCCGGGCAGGACCCCCACCCTCAGGAATCCGGGGTCACCTAATTGTCACAAGTCCTAGTTTAGGCGCCCTGCGCCTTGTTTATGTCCCTATATAATATGATGATATAGTTATGATAACGATTATTCAGGGGGCCGTGGCGCCAAGAACGGCATAATTATTGAAGGTTCTGAGACCGGTCACCCCCGGGCAGGACCCCCACCCTCAGGAATCCGGGGTCACCTAATTGTCACAAGTCCTAGTTTAGGCGCCCTGCGCCTTGTTTATGTCCCTATATAATATGATGATATAGTTATGATAACGATTATTCAGGGGGCCGTGGCGCCAAGAACGGCATAATTATTGAAGGTTCTGAGACCGGTCACCCCCGGGCAGGACCCCCACCCTCAGGAATCCGGGGTCACCTAATTGTCACAAGTCCTAGTTTAGGCGCCCTGCGCCTTGTTTATGTCCCTATATAATATGATAATATAGTTATGATAACGATTATTCAGGGGGCCGTGGCGCCAAGAACGGCATAATTATTGAAGGTTCTGAGACCGGTCACCCCCGGGCAGGACCCCCACCCTCAGGAATCCGGGGTCACCTAATTGTCACAAGTCCTAGTTTAGGCGCCCTGCGCCTTGTTTATGTCCCTATATAATATGATAATATAGTTATTATAACGATTATTCAGGGGGCCGTGGCGCCAAGAACGGCATAATTATTGAAGGTTCTGAGACCGGTCACCCCCGGGCAGGACCCCCACCCTCAGGAATCCGGGGTCACCTAATTGTCACAAGTCCTAGTTTAGGCGCCCTGCGCCTTGTTTATGTCCCTATATAATATGATGATATAGTTATGATAACGATTATTCAGGGGGCCGTGGCGCCAAGAACGGCATAATTATTGAAGGTTCTGAGACCGGTCACCCCCGGGCAGGACCCCCACCCTCAGGAATCCGGGGTCACCTAATTGTCACAAGTCCTAGTTTAGGCGCCCTGCGCCTTGTTTATGTCCCTATATAATATGATAATATAGTTATTATAACGATTATTCAGGGGGCCGTGGCGCCAAGAACGGCATAATTATTGAAGGTTCTGAGACCGGTCACCCCCGGGCAGGACCCCCACCCTCAGGAATCCGGGGTCACCTAATTGTCACAAGTCCTAGTTTAGGCGCCCTGCGCCTTGTTTATGTCCCTATATAATATGATGATATAGTTATGATAACGATTATTCAGGGGGCCGTGGCGCCAAGAACGGCATAATTATTGAAGGTTCTGAGACCGGTCACCCCCGGGCAGGACCCCCACCCTCAGGAATCCGGGGTCACCTAATTGTCACAAGTCCTAGTTTAGGCGCCCTGCGCCTTGTTTATGTCCCTATATAATATGATGATATAGTTATGATAACGATTATTCAGGGGGCCGTGGCGCCAAGAACGGCATAATTATTGAAGGTTCTGAGACCGGTCACCCCCGGGCAGGACCCCCACCCTCAGGAATCCGGGGTCACCTAATTGTCACAAGTCCTAGTTTAGGCGCCCTGCGCCTTGTTTATGTCCCTATATAATATGATAATATAGTTATGATAACGATTATTCAGGGGGCCGTGGCGCCAAGAACGGCATAATTATTGAAGGTTCTGAGACCGGTCACCCCCGGGCAGGACCCCCACCCTCAGGAATCCGGGGTCACCTAATTGTCACAAGTCCTAGTTTAGGCGCCCTGCGCCTTGTTTATGTCCCTATATAATATGATAATATAGTTATTATAACGATTATTCAGGGGGCCGTGGCGCCAAGAACGGCATAATTATTGAAGGTTCTGAGACCGGTCACCCCCGGGCAGGACCCCCACCCTCAGGAATCCGGGGTCACCTAATTGTCACAAGTCCTAGTTTAGGCGCCCTGCGCCTTGTTTATGTCCCTATATAATATGATGATATAGTTATGATAACGATTATTCAGGGGGCCGTGGCGCCAAGAACGGCATAATTATTGAAGGTTCTGAGACCGGTCACCCCCGGGCAGGACCCCCACCCTCAGGAATCCGGGGTCACCTAATTGTCACAAGTCCTAGTTTAGGCGCCCTGCGCCTTGTTTATGTCCCTATATAATATGATGATATAGTTATGATAACGATTATTCAGGGGGCCGTGGCGCCAAGAACGGCATAATTATTGAAGGTTCTGAGACCGGTCACCCCCGGGCAGGACCCCCACCCTCAGGAATCCGGGGTCACCTAATTGTCACAAGTCCTAGTTTAGGCGCCCTGCGCCTTGTTTATGTCCCTATATAATATGATAATATAGTTATGATAACGATTATTCAGGGGGCCGTGGCGCCAAGAACGGCATAATTATTGAAGGTTCTGAGACCGGTCACCCCCGGGCAGGACCCCCACCCTCAGGAATCCGGGGTCACCTAATTGTCACAAGTCCTAGTTTAGGCGCCCTGCGCCTTGTTTATGTCCCTATATAATATGATAATATAGTTATTATAACGATTATTCAGGGGGCCGTGGCGCCAAGAACGGCATAATTATTGAAGGTTCTGAGACCGGTCACCCCCGGACAGGACCCCCACCCTCAGGAATCCGGGGTCACCTAATTGTCACAAGTCCTAGTTTAGGCGCCCTGCGCCTTGTTTATGTCCCAATATAATATGATGATATAGTTATGATAACGATTATTCAGGGGGCCGTGGCGCCAAGAACGGCATAATTATTGAAGGTTCTGAGACCGGTCACCCCCGGGCAGGACCCCCACCCTCAGGAATCCGGGGTCACCTAATTGTCACAAGTCCTAGTTTAGGCGCCCTGCGCCTTGTTTATGTCCCTATATGATATGATAATATAGTTATTATAACGATTATTCAGGGGGCCGTGGCGCCAAGAACGGCATAATTATTGAAGGTTCTGAGACCGGTCACCCCCGGGCAGGACCCCCACCCTCAGGAATCCGGGGTCACCTAATTGTCACAAGTCCTAGTTTAGGCGCCCTGCGCCTTGTTTATGTCCCTATATAATATGATAATATAGTTATTATAACGATTATTCAGGGGGCCGTGGCGCCAAGAACGGCATAATTATTGAAGGTTCTGAGACCGGTCACCCCCGGGCAGGACCCCCACCCTCAGGAATCCGGGGTCACCTAATTGTCACAAGTCCTAGTTTAGGCGCCCTGCGCCTTGTTTATGTCCCTATATAATATGATGATATAGTTATGATAACGATTATTCAGGGGGCCGTGGCGCTAAGAACGGCATAATTATTGAAGGTTCTGAGACCGGTCACCCCCGGGCAGGACCCCCACCCTCAGGAATCCGGGGTCACCTAATTGTCACAAGTCCTAGTTTAGGCGCCCTGCGCCTTGTTTATGTCCCTATATAATATGATAATATAGTTATTATAACGATTATTCAGGGGGCCGTGGCGCCAAGAACGGCATAATTATTGAAGGTTCTGAGACCGGTCACCCCCGGGCAGGACCCCCACCCTCAGGAATCCGGGGTCACCTAATTGTCACAAGTCCTAGTTTAGGCGCCCTGCGCCTTGTTTATGTCCCTATATAATATGATAATATAGTTATGATAACGATTATTCAGGGGGCCGTGGCGCCAAAAACGGCATAATTATTGAAGGTTCTGAGACCGGTCACCCCCGGGCAGGACCCCCACCCTCAGGAATCCGGGGTCACCTAATTGTCACAAGTCCTAGTTTAGGCGCCCTGCGCCTTGTTTATGTCCCTATATAATATGATGATATAGTTATGATAACGATTATTCAGGGGGCCGTGGCGCCAAGAACGGCATAATTATTGAAGGTTCTGAGACCGGTCACCCCCGGGCAGGACCCCCACCCTCAGGAATCCGGGGTCACCTAATTGTCACAAGTCCTAGTTTAGGCGCCCTGCGCCTTGTTTATGTCCCTATATAATATGATGATATAGTTATGATAACGATTATTCAGGGGGCCGTGGCGCCAAGAACGGCATAATTATTGAAGGTTCTGAGACCGGTCAGCCCCGGGCAGGACCCCCACCCTCAGGAATCCGGGGTCACCTAATTGTCACAAGTCCTAGTTTAGGCGCCCTGCGCCTTGTTTATGTCCCTATATAATATGATAATATAGTTATTATAACGATTATTCAGGGGGCCGTGGCGCCAAGAACGGCATAATTATTGAAGGTTCTGAGACCGGTCACCCCCGGGCAGGACCCCCACCCTCAGGAATCCGGGGTCACCTAATTGTCACAAGTCCTAGTTTAGGCGCCCTGCGCCTTGTTTATGTCCCTATATAATATGATGATATAGTTATGATAACGATTATTCAGGGGGCCGTGGCGCCAAGAACGGCATAATTATTGAAGGTTCTGAGACCGGTCACCCCCGGGCAGGACCCCTACCCTCAGGAATCCGGGGTCACCTAATTGTCACAAGTCCTAGTTTAGGCGCCCTGCGCCTTATTTATGTCCCAATATAATATGATGATATAGTTATGATAACGATTATTCAGGGGGCCGTGGCGCCAAGAACGGCATAATTATTGAAGGTTCTGAGACCGGTCACCCCCGGGCAGGACCCCCACCCTCAGGAATCCGGGGTCACCTAATTGTCACAAGTCCTAGTTTAGGCGCCCTGCGCCTTGTTTATGTCCCTATATAATATGATGATATAGTTATGATAACGATTATTCAGGGGGCCGTGGCGCCAAGAACGGCATAATTATTGAAGGTTCTGAGACCGGTCACCCCCGGGCAGGACCCCCACCCTCAGGAATCCGGGGTCACCTAATTGTCACAAGTCCTAGTTTAGGCGCCCTGCGCCTTGTTTATGTCCCTATATAATATGATGATATAGTTATGATAACGATTATTCAGGGGGCCGTGGCGCCAAGAACGGCATAATTATTGAAGGTTCTGAGACCGGTCACCCCCGGGCAGGACCCCCACCCTCAGGAATCCGGGGTCACCTAATTGTCACAAGTCCTAGTTTAGGCGCCTTGCGCCTATTTACCGAGGGATATTTTCCCGTCGGGATCGAAAAACTAGTCGATAAGCATATTTAGAACGGAGTTAGTGCGTTGAAGTTAGTGCGTGCTAGCTTGACTTTGGTCTGACATAGCGAGCTGCATTCTTCGAAAATCCGCCAAAGATACAAGGATCCCGATCCCGACCCATAAAATGAATACGAAGTAAACAACACCCCCAATACCCCCCGCCCCCCCCCCCCCACCCACACACACACACAATCGTAGTTTAGACCGTGGATGGAAGGTGATTTCTTTTAGCTTTTCATACATGTATCTTTAACTTCACAGAATAGTAAATTCTCTTAAGCTTGTGACCAACTTTCGTTCAAAGTTATGATGAAAGTTAAAGCCCCCCCCCCCAATCTTCGCTAGCCAAGGGTTCCCTTCTATGAGAAGTGTAGTGTATCGGAAACCCTTTGTTAGCGAAGATGACTTCCTTTCCCTTAATTACGATCTAAGGAACGCGTCAATCAAGTAAAGAATGACAATATACAGGTTTAGCTAACCGACGGTAACATTCTAATTTTCTTATTTTATTTATTTGTTTTATATATATACATGAATCGTTTGTAAATCAAAAACTGTCAATTGATTTCAAACAGTCAGCGAGGCCTAAATCAGCTGCTGCAGTGTTGATAGTTGAATGTGAACCCATTTTATTTTGTTTAAGAATTAAACAAAAGCGATCACGAATAGTTGTAAAAACATATTTAGACATTTGAAAAAAATAAAAAAAAGACTCAATAAAGAAGTACCATACAAATTTCTTCATTGATCAATTTTAGAGACAACGTCTATGTATTTGGTTCCATAAAGCTGTAACTAATTTCTGTTCAGCATTTTTATTATTTTTTATTATCCCCCGTTTTTTTTTTGTTTTTTTGTTTTTGTTTTTTTTGTTTTTTTTTTTATAAAATCGTGACCTTTTTTTTTTTAAAATATATGTTTTAATATTATAGGTTGTACACTGTAAGAAATGATAATTCGGACATATACTCTATTTTATTTCATTATTTATTTTTATCATATGTTCCATTAAAACCAGGGAAGGGAAGAATTTGCATATATTATCAACAAACATATTTTGTTACTACCCACAGGGGCCAAGTCCGTTTGAACATTAATTTTAATGTAACCATCTTTATTTATGGTTACATTGAAATTAATGTTAAAACGGGCTTGGCCCCTGTGTTACGACCTGCAAGAGTAGGAATGGTGTTTCTACTAGATGAAAGAACGATAACTCTAAATGACATATATATAGATCGATTTGCACAACTTATATTACGTTATTATATAATTATGTCACATAGTAAACTGTATGGCTTAGTCAAACTCAATGTGGGACTATTGCCCCAATCTTACGTGCTGCAGTAACTTAGTATAATCATTAATATCATCTTTGCTAGCTAGGGAAGGAATCCTTGGTTAGCGATGATGGAATATCATATAGAATAGACTTTACACAGATTATAACTACGATTGATATTTGGGTGGGTTTTTTTGTTGTTGTTTTTTTTCGTTTTTTGTTTTTTGGTTTTTTTTATTGCCTACACATGATGTTTCCTCCTTGATAAATAATTCCTTGATGGAACATCATTTTGTTAAGTTAAGGTCTATTTAAAATTTCCGTTAGGATGGTGACAATTCCTTCCTGCAGGAATTTAATCCGGATTCTATAGGATTTTAAAAGATGGAGAAGATATGAAACACTTCCCAATTGGAAAGAAAGAATGTAAGATTAGAAGTTTGTGCGGATTAGGGCATGTGCGCAATTCAAAGTACTATTTTAAATATAATTGTGCAACAATAACACCATAGCTCAGTAGTTAGAGTACAGGCCGTGTGAGCGCAGAATAAGAGTCCGACTTGATTAGAGCTTTTGTATTTTTACTGAATTAAATATTCGAAAACCATATTTTTTTTCTCAAAACTTGAATACTTTTATGCCTGTTTGGCTTACATATACTGCTGATGCATCTAGCTATTATTCACAATAAAATTATTTTCTGCAAATTTGAAAAAACAAATTTAAGAAGTAGTGATCCATGCACCTTAAACGAAGTATTGAAACCGATTCTCAGAGTAGCGGTAGAGGATCAAAAACATCCAATATTAATCAGATTGCGTGATTGGTTGAAATTGTTACCAAGTAACTGTTTTACCGTGTTCCTGCTGCGGGTTTATGCATACGGTATGCGGGAAGAAAGAGTGAAGAAAGAGTGTTCGAGTATCTGAGTGACTGTATTGCTGCATGATGCGTCATTGATTGTCCATGTTGCAGGTGCGAGTTTGTGTGGCTCCAGGCACGTATACCATCTTAAATTTAAAAAAGTATTTATCTACCTGTATATATAAATATGCATATAAATTTAAGAAAATGATTGCCCCGCGTAGGGTAGAAAAAAGGTTGGAGGCTGTGTGTGTGGGTGGTGGTACGTGACGGAATAGTATGAGAGGTTGGTTAGGTGAGGGTTCTCGTATTATAATTGTTGTATTATAATTTATATATCATTTATTAGACCCTTGACGTCACAATTTAATGCAAATATGTTATTGTACCTCATGTACCATTGTATCATAATGGTTTGAGAGAATAAATTCAATTGAATTGAATCGTATATCAACAACGCATTGTCTTGTGACACGTGGCGCCACCACAAAGGTTGATTGACACATCTTTACCTTACAACACAAAGACTGGAGAACCATCAACACGACATAGAAAACAGACAAACTCGAGTCCGTGCAGATTGGGGTTGAGATATTTCGTTATCATCGATTGCATTTATAGCCCTGCGCCGGGACCTATTATTCCCATGCAAATGAGCTGGCAGAATAATTATTGTCTGGCGAGTAAACATGTTCAAAATGCATGCATAATCAATGGGAATCTGCATGTTCTAGATACAATCCAATAAATTAAATCCTTCTCAAATCTTGATAACCCTTGGATCAAACGATCTTATTTATAGTTCAAGTTCTGCAAATAAAAATCAAATAATTAATCACAGGATTGAGTTCAATACAATATTTTCCTAGCTTTGGAAAGACAATCATTAATTCATTGTTTCTTGTTGTCAAATATAGACACTTTTGGGCCGAGCAAACTCCACAGCTCTCCCCTTTCTAAGTATTGGTAGGTGGTTGTACAACCAAAACATTTGTTTTTCAATTACCAGTAAACGGAGAAACAAGAGCGCGCCAGCAACCTGCAAGTTATTCCGCGGGTCAAAAGCGTCAGTTCGGTATGCTTCTGGATATTAGGTCAGCCTGCTATTTACAGGCGGGGGTAATGCTGTTTTGCGCGCAAACCAGACACCACCATGTGTTGCATGGATTGAATAAATAGGTTAACAACAACTTTAACACGAGGGGTTTTAATTCAGACAAAATATTTTCTCATAAAAATGTCGTTTACAACTTTGCTTAAATTAGATATAATTCTTTGTAACGACTTCCGCAGTCAAGGGGATGTCGTAAAATGAAGGGCATCAATCACTTACATAACAATTTTACGACAAATAAACATTTCCAGGGACCGTGCGTGTGTTAATTAGCGGCGGTTTATGGATAATACCTAAGAAAAATAATTGGTATACCTACTTGGTGCGAAGAGGCATAGTTTGAGGGGCCATGTTTTTTACTGCCGACTTTTGGTAATAAAAACGTCGAAACATGAGTTTCTACACATTGCAACTGTTACATATTTCATTTTGGATGTTTTATAGCATGATTCATGAGTGTATATCAAGGTTATACCACAAAAGTTATTCAAATATCTGAAATGGAACAGAGTTAAGAATCTCTCTAATTTGAATTTTAATTATCGATGATAACAATGTCTTCCTAAGCAAACTTTATCGGGAAAATACGTTATTAAATTGGTACAGTTATTATTAGTATATATATACTCTAGAACATCTTTTCACGAGTATACGACTATAGACATAAAGATAATTTTTGCAAGGTGTTAAATCTTGCGTTTCAAGTAATTTGCTTCACTTTAACAAAAAATATCTACCTTGAAATAAGCATGTAAATACGATCAGTTTTTTTGGAAACTGCACCCAGACGAATACATCGACATTTTCGTCTTCTAACCCAATTCACATTGCGCAAACTTTTGCGCAGGTACATGTAGTAAATCCTTGGTTCTGGCGCCAAGAAACACGTTATTAATGTTCAATTGATGTTTAATCAGTACCAGTATGTTAAACGAAATGCACAGACAAAGAGTTACAGGCATGGAAATATGAGAAAATATTAACCAGTTGTGCATATCTAATAGGCAGTTTTTATTCTGAGAATATTGATATTTTAATTCACAAATTTAAGTAGATTTTTCGTACCTTTTCTTCAGTAAACTGAACACAAATGTATGATTTGTAATGATGTCATGTACATTTTAGTTGAACATCGTTTAAAGCCGATACCGGGGTTAACAATGAACAACTCGACAAAAGTTTGTAAAATATTCTACAGAAAGAGCTTACATAAAATTAGTTCGATCCTGGAACCAGAAACACACTATTTATTTCCACTGTCCTAATTTCAAGATATAAATTTACATATTATAGTTGTTCTCGTCTGCAAGATCATAAGGAAGACAGTTTCAATGTTACATTACATAGAATATGGGATGAAGAAAACTTCTAAACGGTCCATATGAGAAAAGTCGATTTTCATTCTATTTTAAAGAAAGAGCTAGAGCCACGAAGCATCAAAAATTGCCTATCATAAAAAATCACCATAATTTGGTGAAACATAAGGTAGAATCTTAGCTTTTCATTACTTTTTTTTCCCGATATCTATCATACTTTTTTATAAACGGAGTTTACAATATGGCATTGTTTTGATGAAAATATGTAGAACAGACGTCATTTTTGTTAAGTAACGTCATGAAATGATATAACTACTGCGCTCACCGTTCGTTCAGGGTTCACTTATTGTTTAGTCAGATAAAATTATATTTAGGCTAATAACAATACACTAGACTTTGACCCGTGCGTGCACGGGTTGATATTACTTATGATGTCGGATATTTACCATGTTTACGAAATAGATAAATCGAAACACCGATGTTGACCTTACAGTTCACTGTTCATAAGCGCTGTCCAAATTCCGCTCAGCGTGCACTCACCGTTCGCTCAGAGTGCACTCACTGTGCGCTCACCGTTCACGAACTGTTCAAGTGAAAAATAGAACCTTTCAGCGACTGTGTATATGTAATGGATATACCGGTACTAGTATGCCGAAAGCAGTTCTGTATGAAATAATATAAAACAGTTTCGAAGCCCGTTATAGGGCCGAGAACTGTCTAATATTTTTTCATACAAAAGTGATAAGGTATTTCACTCCTCATGTTTTGATTTCATTGCGCAGATGATCATTATATTTAAAATGAATATGATTTTATTTATTCGATCATCACAGATAGATTATTATTTCATAATTACACAACATTCATACAGAAAATCCATTTGAATTCAAGAAACAAACAAGTTTTTGGGGAACTATTTTTTCGTGCGTAAGGTTTTTTAGACGAAAATGACAGAAACAAGCAATTTTATGAATTTTCAATATACTTTTCTTTTTATTATACTTTATTCATTATTCACATTTTTAACATTCGATAGGTTTGTAACATATTTTATAGGTTCTGTGTGACATGTATACATGTAAAATTGCAACATATGTTCAACATATGTTTCGAGTAACATATGTTGAACATACGTTGAACATATGTTGAACATATGTTGAACATATGTTGCAATTTTACCTGTATACAAAATCAAATCTTGAGAATGTGATAGCCGTTTAGCATAAAATCATGCATATATATAGAACGTCTGAATTTTTTTAAGCCAAATTTCGCGAGAATTTTACCTTTGAAGCCCTATATCTAAAATTTGACATCACTGACCCCCATGTTATATTATGTCAAAATGATACTGAATACATATTTAGGCAAACTGGATTAATCTTATAAAATTCTTGATATTCAAAAAGTTTTTATTTCCAATCCAATTGTAACTATTATAGAAATTGTCTATTTTAAGTGCAAAAAGGTCACAAATTTTTTTTTGTAGCTTTGTACAAATTTTTTTTCGGAATCCCTCTATTCAGTGTGACCATTGTGCATAATTAAAAACAATATTTGAAGAAATAAGTTTGCTTAATCAAAAATACTGACAACAAATCCTAATCAGGATGAAATTGCATTTTAGGTGCAAAAAGGTCAAATTAAATGGGCCATAACTCAGAGGGATGGATACTGATCCCCCATTATCTTTGTATTTTTTAAGTTTGTTTTGTCTACAGATTTCAATGATATACTTCTCAAGAAAATCTTGATACAACAACATTGAGAAGTGGGATACCTTAAATCACTGCCATTGAATATCATTGTTGATTTACCCGAGACAGCCCGATTTTAAAGAATAACAGTATTGTAACCACTGGTAACGGTCTGATATTAAGAAGCTCACTAATATATCGGACTGTCACAAGTAAAATTTTTGACTGCTGGAACAAGGGAATGACATTACAGCAATGTTTTAATGTTCATTAATTAAATGAAAAAGGAATATCGATTTCTATAAAAATATTTTTATGAATTAATTATTCCTTATAAATGCCGCAACATGACGTCTATTCATTTCATTTCATTTATTTTTTCTAGTGATATTTGAGAATCTTTTGAGAATTGTTATAAGTGTCAAACTATCCGTAAATGTCTTGAGAATTAAGATCATATTTCAGAGAGAGAGAGAGAGAGAGAGAGAGAGAGAGAGAGAGAGAGAGAGAGAGAGAGAATGTGGGTTTACTATTTTGAAGTGAAGAGAGGTTACAATAAACATTTTTATTTGAAACATTTGATTTTTGAAAGCCAAGCAGTAGCACATAAATAATGTCGTAAAATTGTCTTGAAAAGCCGAATTCATAGCAAGCATGTAGAATTTGTGTTATCATATATATAGATTTGTAATGAACTCGGCCGTAAATCGATTTTTTCAGAGGGGATGGGAGGGGGGTTGAAACAAATACCGTTTTAAATCTCTCTGCACTCATCGTTGTTTTTCTTTTTAAGGAAAGGGCCCAGCAATCTGAATTTTTTTTATATGCCATACAAGAAAAACTTTAAATAGATTTAATACGCATAAAATAATCGAAGATAATTTCAATCGAGAATTTTATAGGCAAAAGTCACCGATGTACACACATTTAGGGTGATTTTTTATTTTATTGGTCAAATTATCAACAAAGACATCACAATTAGGATTAGACTTCTATATAGTGCACATTCTGATAATATATTCTAAGCTGTGTATACCAAAAGTCGTCTTCATCGAAACGGACACAATCAATCTTTGAGAAAGCAGTGTAAATGCATGTAACGGTTCACCGGAAATTCATTGACCACGAGACGAATCAAGGTGCCTGATAACGAAAAGACGTATGCATTGGGAATTAAATAATCAAGTTTTTTTTGACGGAATAAGTTAAGTCTATTATATATTGTACATGTTTACACGTGATATCGACTCTCTTTCTCCCGCGGTATTCAGAAACACTTGTGTAAAAAAATTGCTTGCATCTTTCGTTTAATGCATTTCATTGTTCGACAAAAAAACCCCCAAAAAACCACAACTAGCTACTTATACATGCTATCGCTTATTCTACATAAAGGTATAGGTATATCTATTTACTTACGTACGTACAATGTTAACTTTGCCATAATTTAATTTTTTTCTGTTTGTTAGCAATGTTCATGTATCTCATTATCTGCTGCAATTGAATAATACCGTGGAACATAGAAATAATGCTTTTAAAAAATGCAGACTTTATTGGTAAGTTCTATTGGCAAAATACTGAAAGAACTCAAGATTCCATGTACAGATTCAGCTGACGTTGCAAACGTCAAACTATGACGTCATTGATGATGCACGATGTAAGCATGATTACACAGTATAAAATTACTAGATAAAACATTTTAAAGTTTAGTTTATATACATTTCTTCCTGAAATATTTAATAAAATGATGGTTTTGTAAATAATTACAAATAATTCTTTATCATTATATATTAATTAAATTCTGCTATTTCAATAAAAAGTAAGCAAATAATTACACTAAAATAGAGTGGTCTGTTTTATTTTCTGTTATTAAGATTTTCAAAATTTGTAAAATTCATATTGGCCACACTTGAGTACCTCTATGAAATTTTGTAGGCAGAAGCATTTATGCAATATCTCTCAGTTTTTAAAGTTTCAAAGAGGTACTCAAGTGTGGCCACATTCAAATTTGGGAAATACAGCAGTAAAATCGACAATTTTCAGCTATTTTTAACGACCATAGTATGTTTGATGATGCGCATGTGCTTAACGGTGATTTGAACATATTTTATTATGCAAAATAATATTTACATAATAGGATTGGGCAGCAGGCAAAGCCTATTTAAGCCTTCTCCACTAGGTACAAGGTAGTCATATGTATAAAATACAAGAATTGTGGAGTTAAATGATACAATTAAGAATACATGATTTTTTTGTGTAGCAAAGTGAACAAAAGAAAAAAAGAGGGGAAAAAAGATAAAATTGACAAAACCGGTTATAAAAAAAGTAGAACAGAATTATCAAGTTTTGTCAATAAGGTTACAGCATATATATATGAATATAGGTATATGAATAATTTTGTTTACATTTTCAGTATATGTGTTAATTACATTATTTTCTTTACACAGATCTTCTGGATTTTTTAATGTATTCATGTACAAGCTTGAACAATTTAACATTTTCATCATATGAAACATCATTATCTATACAGTAATAGATCTAAGGTAATTGGTTTTTGGAGATTTAACATAGATATTTGATGAAAGAAACAATTTCTTTCATCATTATATTTTGGGCACACAAAGAAAAAATGATTTGCATTTTCAGTATGAAAACCACAATAATCACAAACAGAATTTTCTCGAATAAAATCACAAAATAAGTCAGCATTTAAACTGCTAGCATTATTTCTTAGTTGACAATGTATAATGTTTTCCCTCCGATTCCCTAAATTAAAAAGTTTTGTTGGAGTCTTAAAAAAATATTTCTTAATAGCATTTGAAAAGCAAGCCAACTTTGGAAGACTTCTAATAGCTAGTGGAAGATCATTCCATAGCTTAACTGTAGATGGTATGAAACTTTTTAAATAAGATGTTGTTCTGGCTTGAGGGATAGTGTAAGTAGATTCATCATGATTTCTTAAAGGATATGGGGTTATAGGTGGAATACATGGTTCTAAAAGATTTTCAAGGTAAGTAGGTACCATGTGGTTTACCATCTTATAAAACAAAATTAACTTGTGCACTTTTCTTCTTTCTGATAACATATCCCATCCCAATTCATAATACAGCTTTGTTCTAGAGGAATTGATTCTTAAGCCTGTGATAATTCAAGCTGCTGTGATTTGAACATCTTCTAAAAGATCTGATTCCCTGTCATTGCAGTTGTCCCAAATAACATCGCCATATTCTAAAACAGGTCGGATAAAGGACAGATATATTTTTATTAATGCATCGCGACAAAGTGTGTGTTTGAGCATACGCAACATGTTTAATCTACTACAAGCCTTTTCATATATGCCTTGTATATGTAATTTCCAGTTTGCATCAGACTGGAAATTAAGTCCTAAATGAACATGATTATTTTGTATTGTAATATCAGGACCATTATTACCAAATTTAATAGTAGGATGAGGAATATTTTTCCGAGTAAAGTTTAAGTTTATAGTTTTTTTAGGATTAAAATCAACCATCCATTTTTTGGACCATTTATCTAACTTGTCGAGATCCTTTGTTAGAGAATCTGCTGCTTCCATAATATCCTGATCAACAATAACATAGAGTGATGTGTCATCAGCAAATAGTCGAACATTATTGGACAAGTCAGAGGCAATATCATTAATGTACAATAGGAATAAGAATGGCCCTAACACTGATCCCTGTGGGACACCAGAGTTAGTAGGACCCAATGAAGATGTAAAACCATCTAAGACTACCTTTTGTTTTCTATTCCATAGATAATTTTTTACCCAGTTAATAATTTGACTTGAAATGCCATACTGTTTTAATTTAAGAATGATACCCTCATGCCAAACCCTATCAAAAGCTTTGGATATATCACAAAATATGAACCTTATGTCTTTGCCTTTGTCTAAATTGGAAACAATGGTGTTGTAGATTTCAACCAGCTGATTAGTGGTTGAGTCTCCACTTTGGAAACCTGATTGATATTTGTACAAAATGTTATTTTCAAGAATGAAGTTATTGAGATGCTTGACTATAATTTTTTCTAATAACTTACATATAACAGATGTAACTGATATGGGTCTATAGTTATTTACATCATCAGGAGTACCCTTATTTTTAAAAACAGGAGTAACCATTGCGATTTTCCATATGTGGGGAAGTACACCATTACTTAGTGACATATTGAATAGTTTAGCCAAAGGTTTGCAAATAACATGTGCAACCTGTTTTAAAATTCTTGGTGTTATGGAGTCAGGACCTGATGGCTTAGATATATTGATAGCTTGTAATTGATCCAATACTTCATTGTCAGTAATATAGTGAGTGTTCATGTGATGTAAAGGTGGGTCTGGTACATTGTGTGCTAAGTTATGGGACACAGATATGGTAGAAATATTTGTAAAGAAATTGTTAAATGCATTAGCTTTGTCTATGGGATGAAATAATGTCTGACCATTGACTTTCAATGGAGGTGATGGTTTGTGTTTGTTGTTTAATTTACAAAGTGATTTAACTATTCGCCACCATTTACCAGGAGGAATTGACTTATTAATTTGGTCTGAAATTTTTTTATTATATTTCTGTCGAGAAGCACGTATTTCATCTATAACTTTATTACGCAAGTATCTATATCTTTCCCAGTGTAGAGGATTTTGGGTTTTTACAGCTTTATGGTGGATACGATTGCGCTTTCTCATTAAAACTCTGATAGTGCTATTCATGTGCTTAACGGTGGGGCCGAAGTGAAAAAATTTCATATGCATAGAAACAGAATATTGTGCCCTAATCGTAATTAATTTTTTCAAAAATAAATCAGAAGTTCTAGTGAACAAAATGAAAAAGTTATTTTTTTTGAAATATATTTTATTGGGTTTTTTTCACTTCACCAACAGTAAAACTGAAGTAGATCGTTTTGAGTCTTGCTGTAAAACATAGACTATCAACTTTCACTGCATTGAAAACAAAGAGACAAACAAGAGATAGCGTTTACAAGAAACACAGAATGTCACGATTTCGGCCATCATTACGTTGGTCACCTCTTATACATGTATCTCATCATTTTGGTCTCTATATTTCGGCATTAAAACACAAGTAAATCTTCTGCAACAACTCAACATCAAGATCGATTATCGCGCCAAATCAACCAATCATGTTCACCTTAATCGGGTCAAACTTAACGGAGTTCTTCTTATCGCCTAACGACAGCAAATAGGAAAGTTCGGAAACAAAAAATCTACCATAGTCCTTCTTTTTATCGCGTTAGCAGAATTCCAGTCTGACATATCAGCGTGACCGTATCGGCGGATGAATCTGCGGGTTTTGGGACTTTGTTACTCGGATAGCCACCTCACGCGCACTGAGCAAACACACTATCAGTACTATATCTCTGCATCAGGAGAATTATACCCGGAATCTAAACAAATTTAAACAATATATGCTCAAAGTAATTCTATAGAGGGTTCGAGCTCCGTCGCCTGGGTATTCTGATAGAAACTATTTTGCGCGCAAAATTACACTGATTGTAAATCTCGCTTTGCCAATCCGGTGACCAATCGGAAGGGAGATTAACGAAGTATGGAAAATGAGTTTGACAGTTGTTGTATGGTACAGAAAGCTCGATAAGAGAATTTCAGTCTCCGAACTGATGTAAGAGAAAACGTGTGTCAAGAAGGATCGGTTGACGCAGAGACACATTTAAAACATTCCTTGACTTACTGAAGCGTCATCTATACTCTGTCCCAAGATAATCATACTGCACATTTTCCTTAAATTGTTACATATCCAGAATACCTCCTTTGAAACACCCCTCTAGCTTAATTAAAGAACGCGGGCAAAAATAAAATCAAGATACGGGAACTCTGCATTGAAAATGACATGAAAGTACACGGATGATAACGTTGAAAAATTGGGCGAGGTGTTTCGAATTGAAATTTACCCCCGTTTTGAATCTACGTTAGAGATATGTTATATTTTGTTAGTTTTGCCTTGTAAAAAAGAATTTACATGTCGATGAAGATATTTCAAAAGTTTCAGTTTATATAAATAAAAGATACGGTATATACATCTACAACTATTGTCTTTTTTCTTACGAAATCCGACTGTAGCCATACAGCTATTAACAACACCAGATCAAAATCATCAGTTTTGATCCATTATTTCTGTAGTGCTCTCAACCTGCAAGCTTACATAAATCACCAAAGCTTACATAAATCACCAAAAAAAAAAGCATTTTGACATTCACAAACATCTTTGCCTGTTTAACATATGGAGTCTAAAAGAAAATCATTTCATCCATAAGTTGTCACTCAACATTTTATAGTACCAGAATTTTTTTTAACATTTTATACAATATTTTCATAAATATGCAATAGGGAAATGACGACAAAACTGACTTATGTTGAGTTTGCTTCCGCGAATAACAATCCATATGAAAAAAAGTATTATATCATTAAAATGATAGTAATACAAATCATAATTATGGAAAAGGTTATATTGAATTTTCAAAAAGTTTATTTCAAATATATGACTTATTTTCTACCAAAGGTGGAATTTTCAAGTTGTATCCCATAATTGATAAACTAAATGCGTCAAAGGACCAGCCACCAAACAGCCTATACTACATTGATTTTGACTCATCACAGGTAATCTAAACTCATCAAAATCTCTCTTGTAAAGACGGATCAGTGTTGTCGTCCGTAACAGAGGATTAGAAGTAAGCTGACAACGTGTAAACTGAAGTGGACGAGTGCTGATTGAAAACAATGTAGCAACGGTTGGAATTGTCGCCAGAACGTGTTCTCGGAATAACAACAGGTGACCTGTTTCCTACCTGGACATCGGAGAAGCCATTGAAGGACACTCCATCAGAGAAGTGTCCGGCAAAGACAGACCTCCTGTCAATATTGTAACTAATGTGGGAGACATAGGCGCTGACCAATATCGTGGCATGCGGGTCAAAGTAATAAACCAGTGGTCCAGAGTAAGGCTAACTATCAGGGTTCGCTATTTCACGTACATAGCTGAAGCTCTCTATGATATCAAAATACATATTTGATACACATTAAGCTGAATTTTATAAAACATATGTTAATGTTCATATCATAATTCTAATAAAGTCAAATAAATATATTGAAACATAACTTTCCACATTGACGTCAAATCAAATCAAACTGTTCTTAAGATAGCCTTATTAGCGACTATTTGCCGTGATATTTGCCAAACAACATGGCGCATACCTTACTAGCACTCTTTTAAAAAGAATTACCTATTGGAATCAAAGTCCTGTATGAATTTAAACTTCGATAATTTTTCAAAGTGGGTTGCCTCAATTCTTTGAACAAAGGCACCTGACGTTGAAATTTTTTCTCATGATAAAAATAAATTCAATATACATGTACCTAAAAATAATATGATGTATTATTGGGTGTATGATATTTATCTTTATTATAAGAAAAGATTTATACATGTAACATCAGGTGCCTGTGGATAGAATTAAGATTTGTAGTAACCTTTAATTTAAAAAGATAGTAATTTTTTTCTTATTGGAAAACTACTTCTCTACAAGAAATTCATATGGGAAAAACATTCATCCTCGACAGGAAATAAAACTGTTATAAAATTTCTAGATTATCCTAAAGCAAAATAGTACTAAGCAACGAATTATTATTTTCCCAAGGTTTTTTAATATTTAACAGTAAATTTATCACCTAACAGGTAATACACACTAGATATAAAAGCAGAGGTGGCATTTGTATCCTCTGGGATTATCATAGAATAAGTAATTCATAAATGGATGTTTATGAAACTGCACAATTGAAAAGTGCATACTATACATATATAAGGGCATAGCACCTCCTCCGGCTTCTTTTCTTTTTCCAAAGATAGACATATTAAAAACTAAATGAATCAATTAATTATTTAAATTCTAAAAAGTTCATTGTTGAGTGTTTTGATCCGAAAAAATAATAACATGGGCAGTAGCATTCGAAAACTGCTTTTAAAGATGGGAGAATAAGGCGGGTAAAATGCCTATATTTGGACAGACTGGCTGCAGAGGTCTGTAACTCCCGGTCTGAAGGAATTTGGATGGACGACCTAGAATGCTACAGACCTTCAGCTAAGGACAGATAAGAAACTGAAGTATAAAAATATCAACAAGTTTGATAATTCTTTTAAATATCATTCCAAACGATTTATGTTTACCATAACATTGAAATGTAACCCTTAAATAGGCTCAATACTTGGAATATTTTGATTTGAAGCAGTGCATGCGTACACCAATCTTCAAATAGAATTATTTTTTTAGAACTTCACTGCCTTTTATTTTATAGAGCGAGTCTTTGCTCCATAATTTTGTCATAGTCTGGTGAAGGTCTAATAGAAAACGGAACAATTTCAATAAAAAAAACCTTATCTTTGATGGCCCACTATGCATGTGTGTTCCAACAACTGAACATTCTAGAAAAAAATAGTGGTCCGTAATATCGCGACCAAAGTAACATTTCCCAATTATATTGACTTCTTTGTTGGGATTAACGGTTCAGTGGTTACAAAAACCTTATATGACTGGCCTTATTTGGTTAGGGGTTCGATTCAACCAAAATTTGAGGCAATTAATTTTCATTTTCTTCGATTTACCGACTAATATAGATATAATGACTATTTTTTAAATTTTTTTTTTGTTGCAAAATTACAATTGTATTTTATTGTTATCATTTTAATGAAAATGTATCATATAGCAATTGTGCCATCTAATTATCCCATCTTTTTTTGCAGTGCACTGCGGTTACAACCCCCCCCCCCCTTCCTCCATTTTCAATTTGCTTACTACATATATGCATAATCATAAGGTATTATGCCGCATACAATACGGACTTCGCTGTTGTGATCGGTATAAAGGCTGTCTTAAATTTGTCGGAAACAGTAGCTTTTCATTCGATATTTACTTTCCATGAATATCTACACCATACGGCTTATTAAGAACAATGATTCTAGAATTCTGAGGGACCTTATCATTCGTTTGTGCGTTCTATAAAACTAAAACTATTTGTAAGAATATACTTTTCATTTCGTCGATATAGGCGGTTAACAAGTTCCCATGCAAACATAAAATCAAATTTCACGTTGGCCTCTGTGATTTGCACCAAGAAATCGCCATTTTGTACGTTCTGCTTACTGAATCAAACGTCATATAAATGCTAATAAATCAGAATTTGTCAAACCATCAGATACAGACCCAGCTCCACAAAAAAGACCGCCAAATTCCGCACTGCAGTTCTCGCACTCTAGCCGTGATTTAATCAAATGGAGTTGGGATAAAATTCTGGTAAATGCTTTTGTAAAGCAATTCCATGTATGTTTTTATTTTATTTTTCTTCATTATTAAAAGGCAGACTCAAATGCAAAAAACATTATGGATTTTTTTTATGGAAGCGTTTTAGTTAAGGTAATCTGATTTATCTGAGAATATAAAAGGTACAAAAACAAATTCACTGGCCTATTTTAAAAAAAAAAAATCGGCCATGATGTTAGGTAATTATAAAAAAAATTGATTAAAGTACAAACCACTAAATAGTACATTGTACTGTTTCGGTTCAGATATCACTGTATTGTCTTTGTGTTTTTGGGTGCTACTGTAGCATAAACGTTTCATTGTACTGAGTTAGTCCTGCGATACCCGGGGGTCGCCGCCCCCTGACCTTTTCGACCCCGTGGCCTATCGGTCCGTGATAGTCGTCTTGTTTATACTAATCCACTACTCACTCCATTAATTCGCAGCAATGCAATCACTTACCCCCATCATGTTATTGTGATCAGAAGTAATAAGCTACTTGATGAGACGGGCTGATGAATTGATAGTTGATGGCTGGGTGAGCTGAGGTATCAGTCGAGAGCTCCTCTTTTCTCTCTCTCTCTTCTCTCTCTCCTCCCACCTTCCATCCCGCTTACAGCCGCGCAGGATTCGTGATAAAGTCAGTGATGCGTATCGACAAAACTCTTCTTAGCTACTGTTCAATGGGAGAAAAAAATTGTCAATCATCGCACTGGGTCCGTACCTCTGCGCGTCATCGATATCAGAGCTCTGCCATCGACGCACGGTCTTAACCACCAACACCAAGCAGCTTAGCAAAAGCTACACTTTCATCTGAAGTGTGCTCACTAAACTTAACATATTCAATATTTATCTTTTGAAATGAGGATGTGAATTGACTTATCCCGTAATACAATTTTAACGTTTGTATTTTGGAAGTAAGCATCTTGGTAAGTGTTGCCGTGCATATCATGTTTTATTATCATCTTAAAAATTATTTCATTCCGTAATCTTGATAAGGAGGCTGAATTAACAACTAGCTTTTATTGTTGCTTCATTAATTTTCCCCTTAATTTCTCGTAATAAATATCAGAGCGAAATTATAGTCTGTTATACGGCCAAAAATGAAATATTTGAAACTAAAATAAAAAGAATACTTGTTGAGTAAGTGTAGAGAGCAGGCATCTATGGCTCAATGAAAACATATTTGATACGGTAAAGAAATGCAGGCCATTGCAGAGTTTGATCGTGAGTAGATGGAATTGTTACTTATTTATATAAAGCCCGATCTTTTTTTTCACAATCTGAGGCAATGAAATCTATGTACAAATGGAGGGGAAAAATGAACTTTATTTTTAGGAATTGTTTACTTTTCTTATTAATTGGCAATTTCTGTGGTAAAACAATATTCAGTGACATTTCAAAATTTGCCGAGAAAAAGGTCGTTATTGATTTTTAAGCCAATCACAGATGTGACAATTCATTTGTAATTCAGAAATTACGATGTTTTATATTCTAATTCCCGGTAGCAAATCGTATCAACCAATTTAAGCATATGTTTATTAAGGATGTCAGGTCATTTAATTTCTCTTCGTTATTTAGAGTCATTTAGATCAGGAAATGTCCTTTACAAAAAATTTAGATTTTTCAACAAATGTAAACGAAAATTAATGATAACTATAATGTAAAATCTAAATTGTTTTTAAGGATAACCACCTAACTTTGACATGACGGAAATGACACGAAGAAGCAAAATTAATTTGAAAATCAAAATGCCGGTGACGTTCGCATTCGATAATTTGTCTTATAAATGTACATACGGGATACTTCTACGTATAATTTCCGTCTTATTCATGTTGGTCCACTCGGTTAACAAGCTGACTGTTCATCAGTGGCCACTGCTCTCCCCGTGTACCTGTCCTAATGAATTAGACGGCAGGTAATTCCGGATTGCTATTGAACACTAATTAACATCACATTTACTGATGTGAGGTCGTTCAAGAGATGTACAAAGAGTTTAGATGTATCAGCAATCGCTCCTGGCACTACCAGAAGTCGAACGTGTTAGCAGGGATTATGTAATGCCAACAAAAATTCAGATCAGCATCTGAGTAAATTTTGAAGTTAATAGGTGTTGCGGTTTGAATTTCTTCGTCATTCGTTGCGCATTGTTTCTTGTCATAGATTACCACTGTAGACCATTGTCTGCAATACCTTCGGAACTCCTCGGTTATCACAGACGCCCACATGTTGATGAGGATAGGCATAATTTCTTTGTCTTTGCATGCCACAAAGGTTGCATTTGCGACTTCAAACACCTGAACCTTTCAACTAGATATCCGATATTTTTTATACATCAAGTTTGTCAAAAGCACATTATTACTTCTTTTTAAGGTAACGAGAAAGAGAAATCCTTTTACACAATGTAATGGCGTATGCTGCTAAGAGTCCTGACTGGACCAATATGAGGACTGTCCAGTTATTCTTTGTCTGTGTGATTTTGACCGGAAGTGTGGCAGTAGGTAAGTCATGTATCTACATTTGTCTACATCTACCAGTATTGTTGTACAGCGTGTGCCTTTAAGGTGACCACCATGCTGCCCTCTTTGATGTATTGACTGTTTTGAATACTCGCACGATCCTCTCTGTGCTTCATTATGGCTCAATTAAAATTATTGGTTATAAAAAAATTCGACTTTTTATATGCTGAAATATTTCATCAACATGACCTTGTATTTATCTCAGAAATAACCGTTAAAGTTAATCTGATTATCCAAAGATAGATTTGCAGCCAAAGTGCATATAGTGAGCATTACACAAAAGTGTGCACTTTAGCTTGGTAAATGACTTTAGATATTGCAAATATTTCTGAGCTCTGAGTGTCGATAGACTTAACATTCCAATCAAAAGGAATCGATGTTCAACTGCCTCGTTAAAGTTAGTTGATACCAAAGAGGAGTTTTAAACAAAACAAAAACATCTTGGAAAGAGCGCGACCTGATGTGTAAAAGGTTATGCATATAAATAAAACTTGTGTATTTTTGTATCAATGGAGATTGAATTTGATGATACACAACTTGAAGAAGTTAGCGCCAAATTGAAGCTATTAAAATCACATAGAGATGTTTTAAACCATTGGCGGTTCTTCGATTTTGTTTGTTTTTTTCTTCAGCATCTACTTAAAGTGCCGCTCTATTTGTGCGATAAACAGCATTGATACCCATACTTCAAAAACCTCGATCAGCGAAAAGGAAGAACTTCTCTGTAAGATATCACTAGAAAGGGGTCATTAATGCACAGGATATGTTAAAGTGTCATTATGTGTGCATTAGAACAAAAAAAGCACTGCCTGATAAGCAAGGTTAGGGTTTAATATAAGCCCCATGGCTTGTTTCCCGATCTTACAATTGTAATTATCATCATGTAAATGTATTTGAATCTATAATGAATAAATATTGTTTAAACTAAGGTTAGGCTATACCGTTGTTCATAGCGAGATTCCTTGCTGAAACAACTTCAAAACTATGGCATCGGTAAGAGTTTGCATCAGTTTCACTTGGACATCCTATAATACCCAATCAATGCTTATCAAAAAAGATCATTTTGTTCACCGAACGATCGGTTATTTCAGCGACATATTGACATCCCGAAACCGAATCTTGGAGAAAAAAATCATTTCTGTGGAGATCAAACAGTAGTGTGGAACAACTAATTAGCTTCATCTGCATGCTTTTCTTCAGGTTTGGGAGTAATAGTTCTGAATCAATATAATCACCCAGGGCCACAACAACCAACGGAGGAAATCATAAAATTGTCCCCTTCCGTTATTTGGGGAGCATTATCTTCATAGGCCTAGTAAATAGAACGGTGCCATTTAACATTCCACAATCAGTTTAATCAAGGATTACAACTTCACTGGCTTTGACTATTTTTAATCTTTGCACCTTTTTATGACGTTTAAATGACGTGCATCGGTCATATTTGAAGGGTGTGGACATGAAATGTCATACAAATAGGGATCGAAGGGAGTGAATGAGATGAACGGAAGAAAATAAGTTACTGTAGATTCCTAATTAAATGCGAGGAATTAACATCCGGGAATAATCGCGAGAAGCACGTCTCGCGAATTTTATAATCTCGCTTAAATTTTTCGGATATATATTAATTACAAGAAACTGTGATAAAAATTCGGCATTCGCTAATTATTGTTCTCGCGATTTGATGGAAAACGTTTGAATCGCGGAATTCTAATTTTTTTGGTTTTCTTTTGTTGTTTTCTCAATTTGTTTTTGCAATGCAAACAAGTTTACACCGAGTTTAGGTTTGATTCCAAATTATTGATCAGCAATGATTACGCCAGCCATGCAGGTCTGAGTCCTAGGTTTGGTTTGTTTTTATTACACTGGGCCTGAATATTTCATCTAAATCAAGCATGATGTATCAAGCGCATCTGAAGAAGCTGTACGCCCCTACCACTAACCAAGTACTGGAGATCCAGCTCTCTATAGCCACCATTGATCACAGATAACTATCCCCCCGCGCAACTCATTGCTGGAGGAGGTATACATGCAAGCAAGGCTTACTGTGTGTATGTGAATGTTTGTGTGTTAGTGTGCCCGTGTCGAGATGGATGGAAACTCTTAGCAAATAGTATCAATAAACTCACTTCTGGTAAAATGGCTAACCATATAAGTTATTTGTGAATTATCTATCGAGATATCTGCGATATGATTAAGTAAAAAATTAAAAATTTATGTAAAAGTTAACAAATTAACTAATCAAGAAATAGTGTCATTCATTTGATCACCGTACTAGTACCTTGTAAATAATAGTACTGCCTCGGTCAATGCCTTGTTTATGATGAGTACTAATCAAACATCAAAGTAAGCAGATTCAAGTAAATTTACGAAAGCTTGTATCCTAAGCGTCAGTAATTTACTATATCTTAAATACGTCTCCACGAAGACCGTTTTGTTGTTAATGTCTGAGATTTATTTTGATTTGATTTTGTCCATTATTGAGGGACGGGACCTAACACGCGACCATTTGTACTTGCACGAGGCCCATTGACTTGTACCGTTGATTGTTTTTCATCCAATGCCCTCTTTCTGAAGACACTTCCTCGCAGTTGACATCAGGACCCAAAATGGAGAGATAAACAATTCACGTCTATTTATGATCCAATCAACACTCGACTTCCATTAACTCCGCTTAGTATTTTCAGTTTTCGGTTGCCATTAGAAGCTGCCTTGGATCTCGCGTACAAAAGGGCGTAGAGTGGTCTTAATTATTTGTCATCAGGATGTATCACGTAAGTTTTTGACGGGCCAGGAAGCGGCGTCTTACGGTGAATTCTGGGAATGGCCACGTCGGGAGAGGGTCATTATTATATAAGATTGTAAAAGTGAAATGCCAGAAGTCTGATTGAGGCGAAAACAGTCTCAAGTTACACGTCTGTGTCCAGAAGTAAGAGCAGTGGAGTTGTTATGGGTTTCTCTCTTTTCAATAAACCGTATGATTTATATAATTATAAAGGAATCTCTGAGGTGATGATTGCTCAAAATGACGGTTCTGCCAATGGTTGTCTTTCAGTAAACATAAAAACGGGATTTCTGCCTGATAACAATTCCAAACTTTTTTGTTTCTAAATCTGTTTTGAAGTAAAATCGATACATTGTTGTATAAATCATATTCTATGTCACTGATTTAATTAAGGTGGTATGAGACACATGTCAGGATTAATGTGGATTAAAGTACATTTTCATCAAAATACTCTCATCGGTTTAAAATTTTCAAATTTTACAAAATGTTTTAAAATCTCATAAGTTTAGAATTTTCAAACTTTACAAAATGTTTTAAAATTTTTGGAAAGGTAAAGTTTATGAAAGCCCGAGTTGGATTCGAACAAATGACTTAAAGATTCGTATTTAAAGCTCTAATCCATTGCGCTACGCTGTTAGGTAACAAATTGGGGAGAGAAGAAATTTATAAAATTATACTTACAATGAAGCGCATTGAAGTGGTAAAATTTGTCGTTCGAATGGAATGTTCTAAACTTTGTATCGAACGTCAATTGGTATAAGACACGCCCGACACGATACTTTACATTCAATCGATTGGCTGATAGCTTAGTCTTGTTAAGGTATTACAGAGCCCCTCATGCCTTGTTCAATGAGACTTTATTTTGGAAGTTCTTAATGATATATGTCACATATAAATCTCTAATCCTGATATCAATTTTGAAACAAATAATATAATAACGAAGAGAAGATTTCAATAAGAAATCATTCATTTATAAAAATCGAATGTCAAATAAACACGCAAGACTTGGAAGACTGTACATTCTTCGCTACTACAGGTTCTTGTCCATGTGTGAAGAAGCATAGTTGGTGAATTCTTATTCTAATTCCGTGCTGTGGTCTATTTTAAATCTCAAACAAAAAACTCCTCCATGTTTACCCCACACCGATTGTAGCTGGCGTAATGTCAGTGTTTATAACAGTTATGTTTATATTCAAGATGATCAGAACAACCGGTGAGTGTTACGTCCCTCCCGGGTCGGAGATAGTTGGGTCTTTCTTACATTTTCACAGCATTGTTCTCTATTAGATAACACATGCCGGGGCATTTTTACTCAGATAACATGACGGTTGGTTGGCGTGAGGAATCTCTGTTAATCACAGAAAGCCTATCACAGCACCTATTATATCACGTTTTATTGCCCTCTCTCCGGGGGTGAATTTGTCTGGGAACGCAGGTGCCCGGAACCGCTTCAGTGACAATTTACGGTGTATGTATTCTAATATCCTCCCCTCAAAAATAAGCTTGTCTGTCACATGTGATTCCTAATAGCAGATTTAACGAACAAATCGTACCATAAATATTTACAAGCTAAAAGTGTTTCGACTTGAGGGAAAGATTTACTGCGAAGTTTTTCACAAGGCGATGTATATGCTGCTGGAACGTTCGCCTCTATCAGAAACCATTAGGAGAAAACATTAAGAATCTCATCAAATAAACACTAAAACATATAAAATAATCTGACAGTAACAATCATTTGGCGTCTCTCTAAACAGAAAGACAGCTTTGGTGTGGACATTTTTTTTAAATAAAATACTCACAGACATGTTTATCCAGTCGATGAGTTTATTATGAAGTTCGATGGTCGAAATCTTTTTTGAGATATTTTCCACCTACAGTCAAAGCATATTCTGATAAATTTAAGGTATGATTAATTAGACTGAGGTGCTTTACTGTAAAGTAATTACGTTGTATAGTTAATTAAATCTAGAAAGATTGTATATTGTTTTATGGACCCTCGACCCTAGGTGACGTTCTTCCGATCCGCATCAACGACTTTGGTTTAATGGTAAAATTGGACACCACTACTTCGTGCATGGCTATCCCCTAATCCGCCATTCAGAGTTTTTAAAACAAAACATATTTTCTTCTTCTTTGGATATAACTCAGCCTGACACTTTGATACTATTACTTTGTAAAACACCTGGATATAGTAGCATTTTTTTTTAAATTTAACTGACATAAAAGAGAATAAGTGTAATGAAAAATGGTTTATCGGCAATGATGTATAGTTATAAATTTACTTATATGGGAGTTGTCTTTCAATATAATACTTAATTTATAAAAGTTGAGAGGCTAATGAAACATTATTGTCGCTTTTTAAAAGTTACTCTAAAAGTTATTAGTCAAAGAATCGCAGACCTGGCTAACAAGATATTTTGGGTACATAGAACAGTGTACATTGAAATTTAGATTGCCTTCACATTGTCCAGCCATTGAAACTGAACGGAATAATAATACACACAGAGCCCAAAAGAACTGTTTTTCATGTAAAGCCTATTTTGAAGATGAATCCCATTTTATCTTAGTGTGCCCAGTATATATTGGTACCGTTAAGATATATTAAAAGTATTTGTATGAGAAACCATCGATGTTCAAACTGCTGCAATGGTTTAATGATGAGAATTCTAAAGTATAACCTCGGCAAATATATTCGTTTTAGAATGAAATTAAAAACCAATATCCCTAATTAAGGTGGAATAACACACCTGAAAAAAGTCTCTCAAATTAACTGTTAATTATTTGATTATGAAAGATATAATGATAAATAAACTATACATATGTCAAATAAGCAAAATAATTGCAAATTGGGGATAAAAATAGAATATCTTTAAAAAATCAATGCAGTAAGTAACAACAAAAGCCCCGCGGGATTCGAACTCAATATGTACGGATCACAAGCCCGACACTTTATCCACTCGGCTATGAAGTAAGTTATATGTTGCCGTCGATAAAATCCTTTTAATAAAACAAAATATGGTTTCGATCAGAGATCAGTCATTTTATGACGATGTGTTATTCCACCTTAACTTTTGCAGTTGTTCTTTTAATATTTTTTACCTATTTAATATATGTAATGTAATATGTGTTATTATGTAATGTGGAACATCTACTCTTGAACTGAACTCTGTTACTAATAAGATGTAATTATATACTTTGATAAGCTGCAAAGCTTAAAAAAAGCAAAGAATGAAATAAAATGGAAACAAGCTTAAGGTAACACAGCTTTAATAAGCTTTATAAACCATCCTTCCGTGTTCAAATATATGTATGAACATTAAATGGCAGTGACAGGTGTCCCTAAATTTTGTATATTAGATAGAAGATTTTTGTGTTATTTGCGAGATACGCGAGCAAATCGCCACATTGATCAAATAGGTATTTGTCAAAAGTTATTTTTGGGTAAACAAAGAGTCATCGAACAAAATTGGACTTGTATTTTACATTAGTTGGCTGTTTGATATACCGGTATACGTTGTATAAAAATCATAACAAAAAGTTGTTTTCGAGTATTTTAGTTTACAATCATTTGCAATCAACACTATTAAATTGATTCTATTTTCGAATGTTTTTACAGCACAAAAATTCAAAAAGTAACGCTCGCGTATAAACACTGAATTGTAACATACAATGAAGCTCTGTCAATAGATAACCCTATCAAATACAATATCTGTGTGAATAAGAGAAAACGTCTTTGGTGCATTATTGTACAGAACCCGGAACTGTGTGTCCTCCACATGATACGATCAGCAGTGCTAGTGTCTGAGTGATGTGCTTCAGAATCACCTTTCTGCAGGCTGTTTTGCCTCGATCGAGGTTCCTCTATACACATAGTGTGTCTTTGATGAAGCTCTTGTAAGCAATTACGGGATTTTAGATACATGGAGTTCCCGCCATTGTTCTACACTAGTTCTCGGACGTCGGTTCGCCAAATATTTCATCTCTTTCCATGTTTTATTTAACCGCTTAAAGAACATGTTGATGTTTCTATCTGGAAATTTCTGATTGATTCGTGTAAAACCTGTAGCATCGAACACTCTTCCGCTTCGTTGTAGGTAAACAAGTCAAATTGTAGGGCACGCTTCGTAATGAAGATAGAATGGCAAAGCAAACATAAAGGTGATATTTCATTTTATTTTTATTATTACCCCATAACTTATATCTCAAGACATACACTATAAATGTTAGGTTACTATGAATCACTAGAGTCTGGCGGATCGTCAGCAGTTTGCTTCATAAGGTTGCTTCAATGCACTTGGATAGTCTCTCTCTCCCGGAACACAATGGCATTGGAGAGTCTTTGTAATCGACCACCACAAATTTCCAGGTCACTGATTTTTGATCAGGACATCAAATTCCCGGACTTTGAATTGGGAAACATGACCATTAAGATTTCCGATGACACACACAGCACCGATCTGGAACTTTCTGCGTCTGTCCTCCACCCTTGTTGATTTATAGCTACTTTCATTTTCATTTGCTGCAATGTGTCTATTACACAACGACGTAGTTGCTGACAGGATTAATTAAATATTTTTTAAGCTTTGGTTGGTCTTTGTCATCACTATAAACGCTTCTAGAGTACTTTTGTATTAACAATTTTTTGATCTATGATATCAATCACGTGTTTTGGTATTGTACATTACATTCTCTCACTCAGTATGAAGATGACCTTATAGATTTTATTATATAAGTAAAAAAATCTTTATATATACATTTGTGCATAATGTTGTCGGTAAAGAATCCATTTGTATATACATGTTGCAATATTTGGATAAAAAGACATTGTAGTACCTTATTGATTTTGAATATGCTCTAAAATCATTACTAGTCTTATATATAAAACGTTATTATTTTGTAATGAATATTGATATTTTTATAAACGGGCATTTGAACCTTCAATATTTAATACTAGAAACACGTTCAAATAACCAATATATAATTATACTTTATTGCAATATTTTATACATTTTGAAAATTTAAAGATAGACTAACAAGACTTTCGTACATGCATGTACATATAAATAGACTATTGAACACTGCCTGTATCTCCGCGTGCTAGGCAAGTTTTCACAATAAATTTATGTAACCTCTACTATAGTGAATATGGGGGTAACTGAAGCCCATGGTGTGGCGGCCTGGTATTTGTGGTATATGAGTGTTATACGGAAGCCAAAACTAATTGCGGTAACTTTCGCCTGCAACACTGCGGAATTCCGCTGATCGCAAGAAATTGAAATCTTGGATATAAGGGATCTAGTGTGAAATAAAGATACGTTATATCATTAATGAGATTACAGAAAGAGGAGTCATTACTTCACATTAGAGGCTTGAGGGTAAGGGAGGTGTCATTGATTAACTATAGAGGTTTGAGGGTAAGGGAGGAGTCATTGATTAACTATAGAGGTTAAATATTTGAGGGTAAGGGATGAGTCATTGATTCACTGTAGATCTTTGAGGGTAAGGGAGGAGTCATTATACATGTACTCTGAACCTGAGTGACCGTGGTAGAGAAAACTCAGGGAATGTTGGTGACAAATCCTTTCAGATGGTCACTGAACTGACGGGTGGTTTCCAGAAGATAGATACACTGTTGTATTGTTATAATAACAATAAAAGTGATTGGTGCCTTTAATTTATATCCCAGAACACAAAATTAAGTCTCACTGTTAGATGAATGCATTGCATCTCATTTTTCAATATTTTAAAATGTTCTAGAATAAGAAATAAAATACTCTTTGAAAAATTCATATGCAATTATTTCCAATTATCTCTCTCTGCTGAACGTAAATTAGTTGCATTTTTTTTTTAAATCTGTAAATGATAATGGCAGTTCTTTATTCATTAAGATCGATGTACGAATCAAAATTCGTAGCCACGCATAATCACTTCTTTTCTTCGTACGTTTAAGTTGATTGACTTTGGTGAGGTTTTTTACCTCCAGATAAATATGTGATTTTTACATAGAACTGATGTTAAAATCTTAGTCTATTACAATCTTAATTTATCTCAAACGCTTTATATATTTGATATGACACATTCAAGGCATATGGGCCTGACTTAAAAAAAATATTTCTTTTTATGGTAATTCCCTTTACTATGATACTAGTATTCATTATAGTACAAGGAATTATCTTATTATAAAAAGAAATATAATGTCAGGCGCCTGTGGTTCAAGGTGACATTTTTACCTAACGAATGAAGAAACTCCTCATGTTTATTTGTGTATTTATTTATTTTGTGTTTTTATGTTTGATATATTCTCATTCTTATTATGGGTCTAAGCTACAGATCGGAATGAAAATGATATTTTTTCATCAGGATTAAGATTTTTGTGCAGAATTTTCGTGCTTTCTGGGTAAAATCCATTTTCTATATTCGAGGTGTTTTTTGTTCTTGTTTCAGACCCACTGCTGGTGCAACAAAAAACCCCACCCACTCTGAATGACTGCACAGGACCGGATGTTTTCATGTGTGACCAGAAAGACTGCATTCCTAACCAACTCAAGTGTAACGGGGTCAACGATTGCACGAACGGCCTTGACGAGGATATAGCTACCTGTGGTAAGGGTTTAAATTGTTCGGTGTAAAATAAAAGTTTAAAATTGAAAGTTAGTGGTCCAAATTATTATATATTCTCTATATATTCATCAAACTGGTTCTTAACAAGAATATATTTCAAGATATTAATTTTTTTTTTGGGGGGGGGGTGTCAATTAAGCTTTTTGATTTTAGTCATAATAATAGTACAGAAATAGATTTTTAATTATATTTGTAAATTGAAACATTTTTGTGAAGATAGACAGTACTAGGTATATTTTATTGAACGGCGGCAAATTGTTTTGATTCAATGATTTAATGCTTATTACCAATCGTAATAGGATTTTATGGCACCATTTGGTTTATTTTGAGTCCAGTAGGAGTTTTAATGTTGTCGATTCGCAATGTTACGTCTATGGTCTTACATAATCCAACAGTGCTTGTTTTGGTCACATCATCTGTGCAGCAATCTTAGAGTACACCAGATGGACAGGGAACGATCAGGGTTCCTCCAGTAAACCCCGACTCTAGGAAGAAATTGATTTATATATTGTTTTGGTGTTTTCACTCGCATTTTATCGAATCAGCTCCTGTATATTTCATGCAGCAAATTAATGAAAGATGATATTTGTAGTCAAAACAACATCTGAAAAATGGAAAAAAGAACAGTTATTTGAATATTTTTCAACGTTTTTGCGTATTTTTTTTGTCACTATTTAATTTCAAATCAAATTTACTTTCTTTCACCTTCGAGCTGACAATGAATATTTCACAAATTAATAAGAAAATTTATTGGGTTAAGGATTAATTAAAAAAAAGAGATTTAAATATCATCGCTGTTATTTTTTGGCGGCAAATTAATTTTGCTTCCTTTATTTTTAAGCTGATGATACATCCAACTTGACTAAAAAAATAACCCGCTACTTTCATAAGATTTTGCTGTAAATACATGTAGGTCTTTGAACATATGATGACAGAGAAGTTCGACGCTCTCTGTCATTCTCTGATTGGTTCATTGGACGGACAGATAAATAGCTTTATAAATAGAGGAGGTGAGATATATGTGGACAGATGGCGTGATAGGTATCCCCCTCAGAACCTCCCCCCGTCAACACCCTGTCACTCAGGCATGCAGTGAGCATACGCACCATCAGTCAGGGTAAAGGGTGATGGCTTAAATATGCCCCATCCACTGGCCGTTAGCGATGTTTTTATCATGAACCGAAACAACTCTGGACAACAAACAACCACGTGCCAACACGCGCAGATTCTTTACGTATATAAAGTAATACATGAAACCTCTTCCCTTCCTGTTGCTCACAAATCAAGCCACGATCTATATCATACAGAGACATCAGTATATCTGACGCAGAAATGAATTGGAAAACGTGCTGTATTCATAACAAATTTTCTGTTTACTATAAATCAACCAAGGGTGATTTGAGAGTAATGAGGCGAAGTAGCACATGGCTCGGTAATTTCCTATCATATTATGTGTTGATGATTCGAGAGATAGCGACCATTATCAAAGAGAATTATCGGCAGTCATCTCTTAAAATAGAATATGATCACTATTTAGCTGTGTGTACCTTTCCTCTGTGATTTAATGCTATCTTTCTCGAAACATAAAGTGCCTATTGATTTTGATTTTAATCTGATCATAAACACTTATCAATATTTCTTATTGCGTCTTCTTATTTTCCCCTATCATTTTAGGCATATATAGATCTTCTGATTTATATTGCACATAAAACACATATAACATTTAACAATAAATTTAGATTTGCAACAATATATATCGTTATATCAGCTCTAAATTGTCGCCATAAAATAAAACAATGACGGAATGGTAACTTAATGGTCACTGAAATATGACTTAAAAGTAACTGAAAGGTGACTGAATGGCCACTGAAAGGTACCTGCCATTCAGTGACTGAAATGTTACTGAAAGGTACCTTTCAGTTTTAACTGAACGGTCTAAGTTTTCCCTGTGAATGTTCGTATATCGTCCGTTTGTTTACGCCTTATGTTTGTCTTGGTTCGTTAGTGTTGCGTCGTTTGTTAATATTTTATGCCCCAGTCACACATTCACGGATCAACTCCACGGTTCTACTACGGAATATTTTCCACGGTTGACACCGGAAAATCAAATAATCGTTAATGCCAAAGTCACACATTCACAGTTCAACTCCTAGGTTCTACTACGGAATATTTTCCACTGTTGACACCGGAAAATCTTATGATACGGAGTTAGTACGGATGCACCACGGAATGGATACAAATTGATACATACGAATTACTATGGATTTATACGGAGTTAAAACGGACTTCTACGTTCTAAAAGTTTAGTTTAGTTAGTTAGTAAGTTTTTCTAAGGAAGTACTACGGTGGTTTCATCCGTAGTGGAATTTTGAACATGTTCAAAAATTGTCGCAGCTATACAAGTATTGCTACGTTTGGATACGATAACAGACGGAAAAGCCACGGATCAATACATATCGCCACGAATGATTCCGGATCGCTTCCGTAGCTAATCCGGCATGTGTGACTGGGGCATTAAGTAATGTCGGTTAAGATAATCATTATTTTCATTTTGGTAAAGCATCTTTGTCGAAGAATTATTTTTCAAATTGATGTTAAAAGATTTAACTGCTACAGACTGAAATGTTGTAATGACTGGATGTCTGATCACGGAGTATTAGTGTAACAACACAACCTGGATATACCTTATATAGGATATAACATTGTATAGACCTTATATAAGTTATTACAATGTGAAGACCTTATATAGGTTATTACATTGTAAAGACCTGATAGAGGATATAACATTGAATAGACCATATATAAGTTATTACATTGTAAAGACCTGATATATGTTATTACATTGTATAGACCTTATTTAAGTTATTACATTGTAAAGACCTGATATATGTTATTACATTGTATAGACCTGGTATAGGTTATTACATTATATTTACATTTTACTGTGTTTTTCCATTAAATTCTGTGATCTTCAAATGCTTCTAAATGCAACAAGTAGTCAAAGGTCAAATTGACGAGTTTTAGTATGACGTCACAAACGTTGAACGCTGTAAACTGCAACGTCACAAGCGAAAATCAAAGTTCACGCTTGTGGCTGTTACTGTGGCTCTTCCATTAATATTAACTTACCCTTAGGATAAGATAGGAATTTTAAGGTATAAATCACATTTGCAGACAAGCTAGAAGTTAAAAAAAATGTAAATATAAGCATTAAATCATGATTTTTTGAAGTATACACTCTCATAACTGCAGCGTTGTGTGCATACAACTTTTCATAACGCGCTAACGCGCGTTACTCAATTTGTATGCACACACCGCTGCAGTTATGAGAGTGTATACTTCAAAAAATCATGATTCAATGCTATAGTAAAGACCTGCTATATGTTATTACATATTAAAGACCTGATATATGTTATTACATTGTATAGACCTGATATATGTTATTACATTGTGTAGACCTGATATATGTTATTACTAGACCTGGTATAGGTTATTACATTGTATAGACCTGATATATGTTATTACATTGTAAGAACCTGATTAAGGCTATTTCATTGTAAAGACTTGATATATGTTATTACATTGTATAGACCTGGTATAGGTTATTATATTGCAAAGACCTGGTAATGGTTATTACATTGTAAAGACCTGATATAGGTTATCACATTGTATATACCTGGTATAGGTTATTACATTGTATAGACCTTATATAAGTTATTACATTGCAAAGACCTGATATATGTTATTACATTGTATAGACCTGTTATAGGTTATTACATTGTAAAGACCTGGTAAAGGTTATTACATTGTATAAACCTGGTATAGATTATTACATTCTATAGACCTGATAAAGGCCATTTCATTGTAAAGACCTGATACAGCTTATTACATTCTATAGACCTGATAAAGGCTATTACATTGTAAAGACCTGATATAGGTTATTACATTGTAAAGACCTGCTATAGGTTATTACATTGTAAAGACCTGCTATAAGCTACAATGTATGATGTTGTACGTTACAGGCTGTCTAAGCACGGAGTTCCAGTGTAACAGTACGACCTGTATCGACCTGATCCGACGCTGTGACAGGACCGAGGACTGCAGTGACGGTCTGGACGAGAAGGACTGTAGTAAGTCACCGAGTCATATCATTCAGTCATCACCTCATATCATCCCCTATCACCTCATTTAATCAGTTCTTACTCATTTTTCAACGAATAAATTCAGCATCTTATCAGTGTTTGTTTCGTAATTTATCATTGATAGTTTATTTGCTTACAACTTATCACCATTTCATTATTTTATCTTTAATTTTTTATTATTATTATTCAACATAATATAAATGCTTTTTTAATTGATCAATTGTGTGATATTTGTCTGTTCATTCAGTTACCTACGCCTGTCCTCCTACTCACGGGAAATGTAAGAATCACTACTGTGTACCACGTGACAACTTCTGTGACATCGAGGACAACTGTGGAGACAACAGCGACGAAGTCAATTGTGGTGAGTTATAACAGTTTGAAAACGGGAGACAACTCCCACTGCCTTATTCTTTGTCTTTTTAAGTCACTGTCTATTTGGGTTTCCCTCTTTGTCTCTCTGTCTCTGTCTCTCTCTCACTCTCCGCCCCTCTCTCTCTCCCCAGGCATTGGTATTTCTTTTATTCTTTCCTAATTTTATGATAGAATAATAGGTAAATAGATTTGGTTTTTTATTATTTATAATTACTTAAGATAAGTTTTTTACACCAAATCCCAAATGTTATCAATTATGTTGGTTATAACGCAAGTCCTTGAATTCTCATAAACATTTTTTTTTGTGTTCGGCTTACAAACGATTTCTTTGAACCAGTTTCTCCAGATTCACTTATTCGAGGTCTGTGGGCCTCTTGCATCACTGGCGTTTACAATTGATAGTTTATTTCTCAGACATAATAATTTGATATACCACCGGATGTTTGTTCTCTGCTTTGCGCGTTATTATGTACAACTGTAAGAGGAGAGCCCTCATCTTCAACACTTGCTGTCATTTATTATGGTTCGAGCTATCATGTATAGCATTAGTTTAATTAGACCGCGATGTCGCTGGTAATGGATAATTGCTTCTCGTAAGTCATTGAATCGCAGTCCTTTCCAAGGAGTCCTGTTCATTCATCTTTCTAGAGTGTTAAGATGCTACCAATTTTACAAATGCTTTGCTGCACGCATACTGTATTGCAGATCTGCCATGAATATGTACGAGTACGGGGTATGTAGACAACAAGGTCTGAATACAGTGCAATCTGTGAACAGTGAATAACGCGTTATCTGAGATCTGTATTGACATTAGAATACAGCTTGATAAAAGATGCAAAATAGTGCATTAATATACAAGGTCAGCATGTCTTTCCTTAAGTATCGTCATTTGAGCATTTGTAGACCCGTTGATAGACAAATGTCAGCTGTACCGGAAGCGCTTCACTTATCCATTCGTTCTATCGAATTGTTTTATATAAATCATTTTCCTTCTAGAGGCTCATTATTTTTTGGATAAAATCAATTAAACACAGGTTTAAATTATTACCTTTTTCAAAGCGCACCTAGGGTGGTGTTTATTTGGAGTATGTCCTGTTAGATCAGGGAGATGTTATGTCACAGATTTAAAGAAGCGGATCCTGGATAGGTCCTCCTGACCGTTATCTGTGGCAGTTTTTGGTCTGATTTCGAGGAAATCTTCAGTGTTTTTAAGCCAGTCGTGTCAGAACTCATTTATCATCCTTAAACTTGTCAAATATTTACGGAATCAAACAATTATAATGAACAGTGATTTATAACAAAAATAATTTGGTTATTGCAGCATCCTTTTGAATGCAATCGCACTGGCAGCTTTGAATGAATACTCGATGTATCGAACAAAACTGTTGAATGAACCAGAAACTGATGATTCGTATAAAAAAGCATTGGCTGAAATTAGTCATTAAAATTATCTTGGATAGTTTAAGAGTATAGAGTATACTGTGTTTGATAGAATGCTTCCTTGATTCCAGTGTTTTACTATTAATGGAACTGTTTCTTGATTTCGATACACCAATTATATTGAAAACAATGATTCATAAAAAAAAAAATAAACGGGGTGGGAGTGAAGTTTTGCAATTGTGCAACGATTTTAAGTGAAGTTTTGAAATTGTGCAACGATTTGTTATTGATTTGTTATTTGTTAAGTGAGGTTTTGCAATTGTGCAAGGATTTGTTATTTGTTAGAACAAAAAAATATAAGATATTGACTGTATGAAGTGTCTGGAGAAATTGTCTGTCACCAGTAATGAGTGGTCCGGTTCTACGACTGGGTAGATGCTGTGTAGAACTCCCTCAATTCGCGCCCAATAAACTCATTGATCAGGGAGTTGTGGCAAAACTTACAGCGAAATCAATTTCCGTTTCATGGAATATCTCATCGAACTCCTCTCGTGACCTAATTAAGAACATTTATTAACAATTAGCCGTATTCCGTCCATTGATTATTAGAAATAACGCTATGTTGATATAGGAAAATATAATTTGAAGAGTGAAACGATCAAGTCAGTCAATGAAAGTGTTGTATAAGAGGGAAGAGATCCGCCACCACAAGGAGGCTAGATCCGCTCCCGCCAACAACCCTTCTTTTGTCTAGTATATGATTTATACCGCTTTAAGGAGTGTTTTGCCAATAACAATTAGCTTATTATCTGGAAAATTGTTCAAATATCAGATAAGCACTTACATGTATATTATCAAGCTTAAAGATAATACAACATTTCAAAGTAAAAACGTAATGATGTCACCAATATCCATAAATGTCATATTTATGATGTTTGCACATTCCTGATGTAAGATACTCAGGGTTACTGATACAAACTCTATTAATTTATTAAACGTGTAATATTTGGAAAATTCTATTTATCCATGCTGATAATTAATACTAGTACATGGCTATATTCTGCCAAAGAGTTAGGAATATACCTGTATTTTTGTTTATTTATTTATGATTATTCTGGCTATGCGCTACAACACGCTCTGGTTTACTACCATTTTACGCTAAGTATACAAGTAGATTACATGGATTATTCATACTTGGCTTTTTTGGCAGTATGGTTCTGGGCTGTATTTTACAAAAGAACTTACGACAAAGTCGTAAATATTTACAGTCTCGTAAAATGGTTTAAGAGAACAAAATTGACATAAAACCATTTGTTAACAAACATTTCAATTCCCATAATTATATTTTCCAGCCATAAGAATAATTCATTGATTAGTTGGCATTAATTAGCATTCATTAATTTTGTCGTAAGTCCTTTTGTAAAACGCTTCCCTGATCGTTACATGTTTAAACACGCTGTTAACAGGTACAGCTTTTCTAGTTAAATGACCCTTTTAATAGATTTTGTTTATTGATCAACACTAATTTGGCATATGCTACAAATATATTCCGTAGTGTTGACTTAGTGCTATTCTGACTATATGCAACAAATACTATGAACCATACATGTTTTAATTAAGGGTACTGACACAAAGCTATTCTACATAGTTTTACGCTAAAGTAGTTTTTTCGTTTTCTATAGCTATACTTGCTGTATGCTACAAAAATATTACTTTTAACTGATATATTGCTGTCAGTTTGGTTAAATGCTACAAATATGTTTTGTTTTATTTATTCGTTATTATTCTGGCTTTAGGCAACACATTTTTATTTTATTGATACATGGCGAATCGATCTAAACGATACATACATAAATGATGATTGAGGGCCATTTTACGTTTCTTTTCGCCAGCTTACCCAGAATGCTATGCCACTCAGTTTGAATGTCGGAACAAACAGTGCGTGAACCTTGATCTTCTGTGTGACGGGTTCAAGGACTGCTTCGACGGAAGTGACGAGGAAAACTGCGGTGAGTCACGAGTAGCTATGGCAATGTTATAAGATAACATACTGACCAGAGCACAATCTTTTTCATATTATATTTTTTGGCCCTTGCAATTTCAATCCTCATCCCCCTTCCCCCATTTTATCTCGCAACCTTGAACAACTTCTCGGATTATGCATGCACGCAATCAACCAGATATTTTGAATTTCATCCAATTCAAATGTCGTGAAAACTGTATAATTATATCTGCAATTTCACCTGTCACAACATCTTTATAATTTTTGACATTCCTGGTTACCCCATCTTATCAATGTAGCAATCATTTATCTGATATTTCATTCTGTAATGAATTAGGCGTAGGGCCACATTTGACTTGATTTAACGCACGAAGGTCGCTTACTATTTTAGGTCGATGAATAATTCCTATATGTATTTATGGTTGCATTAGATCTTTTGATATAAATAATGCTACATGTACCAAGCTCTCCGGTACACTGTTTTTGTTAATTGTTAAATTTTGTATATTTTGGCAAGGTTTATTTTTCAAACTAGAACATTTTTACCGTTCATGTGTTTCTAGTGAACGTATATTATAGATTCTTGCTCCCCTTTTTGTGTTTTTGTTTGTGCGTGATGTTTGTTTGCTTTGGGAGGAGGGGGACCTTGGGAATTATACTAGTATTTGGGTGTCTTTTGTTTGTGATGTATTGTTCTTTTTCTGGGGTTTTTTTTTAAAGAATATAATTAGAAGTTATCCTGGTTTAATTCTTGGATCGCTACAATAATCCCTTCATAGCACGTGTCCACTCCAAAAATGTCCAAAGCGGCGGCCTGTTAATAGCCAACAATTCTGACTGGTTCGTTTTTATACCTCTTACAGATCGGTACCACCGCTGCGGCTCCGGTTTCTATAGATACCAGAGCAGCGTATGTGACGGGTTCCAGGATTGTGCCGACCAATCAGATGAGTCCAATTGTAAGTACCCGGATCAAACTTGACCGACTAAGGTTAGTCCTTAGCCACATTTTTTTAAAGTTAACTTCTCTGTAAATGATTCTACTTTGTCACTCACTCAAGACTATTAAATCATCTGCTCTGATGATTGAATCATTAAAACTGAGGCTAGATAATTGAGAACCCTTGAATGGACGTACTTCTATCCTAGGGAATCCCTTAATACCTTATAAATGTAACAAATTGTTTCGTTTTCGATCCTATAAAAAATTCTCCCTAAGAGATCATTAAAGCTGTAAAATATTGCTCAGTCGGCGAGAAAACTCATCTGAAATCATTTCAGAGCGAGCAATGCTATTCTCCCCCACTCATGAACACAACAGTTCGGCAGTCTGACAGCGGGTCTCAGTGGGGAATTATGGGTAACACACTCCTCATCCGCGTCATCATAAATAGATTATTAAAGTCTTTACAAGAAAAACTTGTTCGTTAACAGACTGAACACTGCAATTCCATTCTCTCTAAATGGAGAGTTCAAATTATAAATCAACGGAGGTTAGAAATGAGAAAAACGATTGGAATCGTAAAGTAGGTTTTGAATATGTTCTTTTATTATTCAGAAATAGAAATAGGCGAAGGAAATGGCTTATGAATCACTCACTATATTTCTAAAGATACGATCACTTCATCTCTGATTGGAAATATAACCGGAAAAAGTCTAAATAGATTATATACATTTATTTTAAACAATTTGAAATTATTTGCTAATCCATACACCATTTTATATGAATTCATGTTTTATATACTAACTGTTATTAATACACATAAGCTAGCTAACAAATACCGCATTATACTTCATTGAATAATACAGTGTACTAACAGATAATTAATTTAATCATGTATCAATGCTGTACAACGTGTGCATTGTTGCAAAAATACAAGAAATGCACCCGTTTGAGCATTTGGGTAATGAAATCTAATTTTTAAATTATCTTTTAATTTCCCTTACATCACCGCATTACTTTCATGACATCTGTTGGTGGCAAGGTAATCCGATTTAAGGTCAAGGTCAAAAGGAATGCAAGTTACCAAGGTGATAAGTACCTACTGTAAAACGTCGTGTACCCAACAATTACTGAAGCGATGAGACAAATTCTCGGCGACTATTGTTGTTTAGCAGTAAAACATGCAGTTCTTTATCTGGACAGTAGAGACCTATAATTATAGGACATTGGCCTTTAATTATAGGACATAATCCAAAATTCACAGATTCCGAGCACTTGGCGGTGGAATAAATGTTTCCTTCTTAATGAAATGAGGAAAAGCAATATTCTTACAGATGATCAAATGAAGTAAATGAGATTTTTTTTATAATGAAAAAAATATTACCTATTCAATAAAACGTACGTTTGTCTTATTTTATGCTGATTGACAGGATGTGTATTTTGTATCTGTATTATATTTATGGTCAACCTTATTCATGACGAGGACTGCACGTACGTCTTCATGATAATTTAAGGTAGTTATCTTCTGTTTAAAGAAAAAAAAATCATTCCCGGTATGAAAGACTTAATCCTCTAAAGAATTCGTGGGTACAACGGCGATTTCTATAAAAGTTATCTAGACAGATATGTTGGAAAAGTATGTCTTTTTGTCATGCTTAATTTTTAAGGTCATAAACCCTAGTTCAAATTCTTACACATGCGCACAGACGATTGAGTTACCTAATTGGGTCAAGAATGGACACCAAAGATCTGTTCAACAGAGCGGGTACCTGCAAGCACGCCTCATCTCCTGAACCCTATAATGAAATGGTTCGGAAGCGATTGAGTGCTTGCTATGTCTTTCTCTTAACCTGTTTTGCTTTCTCCCTGTGTATTTTAATCTATAAATTAATACTCAATATCTTTATTTGTCAGGAAATCGTTATCCCAAGAATTTTAACAGTTCCTACGAAACCTTTTGTCCAAAGCTGATGAACGACTCCATGTAAATGCTAATCATTGTGGACAGATTTTGGTTATTTTTCTCGTTAAAATGCATATTATTCATGACTCTTTAATGAGCTTCTATTGTGCTGCTCTCCTGCTCCTAGAGACGAACTGAATCGTATGTATGAAATCAAAGTTTCATCAAAGAAAGAACGCAAAGGTTCTGTATTCCAATAGTTGATCAATGGATTACTAGTACTTAAAGCTTTCACATGGCGGAGAAGTAGACGATAGCGGTGCTGGTAATGGATCTGTTAGGTGGCAGGGGATAGTTTTTTTGGTCGAGAAAATGTGAGGCAGATAGTGCTCATATATGTGATTTAATTTTCAGTGGATTTTTAAATTTGCTAAAATTGGTTTGCATGCAGGGGTCACATGGTCCCGACTCTTGAGAATTTTTAAACATTTAAGAATAAAACAAGTACAACTTACATATATCACTATATAGAATAGCCGGGGACGGTCTCAAAATTTTCTGAAAAATTGCCCTTTTTTCACATTTTCACGGGTCCAGCACTATGCTCCAGTCCCGAGCAACTGCCATAAACTACCATAGGATTGGTAGCTCAATGTATACCCATGCAAATAATCACCAATTGATGGGGGGTCAATCACCTTCTTTTCGAGTGACATTTCGTGTTCTGAACCCACCCTACTTTTCAAGCACAAAACCGAAAGTGAAAATTTTGGCCACAGTTTCGCATTTTCATTCCATATCTGATGAAAAGTGCTACCAGTATAATAGTGTCATATATCAATGAAATTGACATGAGCTCCTCTATCCACAAAATGAATGCAATAAATATTCTAGCAATTTATACCCCTCAAATAACCAGCCAAATCTCAGATTTTCCCTTTATTTCAAAATTTTGACGGGTCTTTCCTTCGAAACTATCTCCTGCCACCTTAGGGGCTACCTGCTTTTTCTGATGTCGGGGGCGATTTTTACGTTTTGGTCGGTGTTTTGGATATAATCCTCGCTATAAATTGAAGTGACACCGTCAGGAACTGGTCGCTTCATGTCGATCTGTCTCCTCTACGGTCCCTCTTTCTTCCCAATAGCCACGTTGTCACTGATTCTGTCAAACTTACAGCAGACGCCATTAATCTTGACTTTCCTTGAACAATTTTACCTAGTTAACATCGTTCCCTGTCGAGACCTGTCCCCTGACCGATTCACAGGAGATGTATTGCTCGCTGCAAGGTGCGACGACGCTACTTCTGTGTCAGGTTGAAAGAAAAGTCAACTCTAATTCAAGTCTAAAATGTCACGTTATGTCAAATCATTCTGTTAATTGCATTTAATTAAGAGTTGGAAGCAAAATGCCCACTGCACAACATCACTTAACAATAGTTTTACGGAAAATAGAGATTCAAAATAGTGGCAAAAGTCGTGGCCTTTCCAAAATTAGTTGCAAGGTTTTGAAGCCTATTTCCAGTTCATTTTGGTCTCCACTAAATTTAAACCGATCTTGTAGGCACAGAATCGTGCGATGATGGCTTCCGGTGCAGAAATGGGCGTTGTCTGGGAAAAGCCAATCACTGCGATTGGTTCTGCGACTGTGGAGAAAGCTGTGAAGACGAGATGGACTGTGGTAGGACAAATATTCATACTTCATTGAAATACAGTTTAATCAGACCTCTTGTAATAATTACAAACAAAATGTTTTACACTGTCAGTCTCAGTGGGTTATCTTTCCTCAGGGGCGTCGGTGTGCCGCTTGGGGGAGTCGTTCCCGTGTAAGTTACTATACGAGCTGAGGGTGGAACGGTGTATTGACAATCAGTACCTGTGTGACGGCCACAATGACTGCTACAACAACGAGAGGGGCTCCGACGAAATGTTTTGCCTGAACAAGCTTCAACAGGGCTGTAAGTACCATGAGGTCTGTCAACAGTGATGTAAGTACTGAGATCCCTGACAACAGGGCGGTAAGTACTCAAGGCTCTGACAACAGGAGATTGATATCTCTATATCAGCTACAAATGGTTGTACATATCTGTCAGTGGTTGATGGGTATCTGTATCAGCTACAAATGGTTGTACATGTCTGTCATTCAGAGATTTGTATCTTTACCGGCTTCATGAAGGTTGTAGTGTGTCTGTCACTGAGGACGCACAAATCTGCTGTTTACAAACAGGGATATCTTCTCTGTCGCTCCTACCGTATGTGAACCGCGGTCAAAATAGATTAAAGTTAGAATCGAGAGGTTGATACAAGATGGGTTTTGAGTACGATTTTGTTATACTTATACCAAAACCAATTCAAACCAAGAACATCACCATTGCCAGTGATACAGTAGAGAATTATAAATACCAATTTGACGGTATACTTAAGCTAGGGACCGCAGACAACAAAAAACCTAACCATAGAATCTATTAGTCTTCAATTGTCAAATCAGTATAAATGGACTGCGCCAAACTAATTGCACAAATGAAATTGAAGTAGATCTGACAACGATGTGTACCACAAAAAAAACATACCATAGATGATAAAAAAAAATTCTAAACCATTATAAGACTGATAATATAGTTAATGCATGGGAACCCATTTAGATTTTAACCAGCAGTGCTTGTCTCGCGAGCGATCGAATGCAAAGTTTACCAATTAACCATAATGAGTGATTTGTTTTGCAGCCAACTGTTCTTTTGTTTCTTATCACCTTGTGAGATGATAACATTGAAGTGTGCTAAAGTTCTACGGATATGTAGGAATCGGGACAAACAGGGGACCGCTAGCCATACCCAGGGGTACTCGGCCTTCAGAGGCTTTGTCGAGCCATTCCGTATCTCGGAAACAGTAAACACAACAAGAACGGATCTATAGTATATTTTTTTAATGAGGGATGATTGGCCATTTGATTTCAGTAAAACAAAGTGGGATACACTCTTAGTGGGCGTTAGACATATTACGCAACAATCGATGATAGAATATTGCACTGATAGCGTTGTCAATTACGGGTACTTAAGTATTAATGACTCGGATCTCGCGAGAGTTGTTCAACTTATTTAGCTCACCTGAACCAGATTTAGCACAAGATTTTGATTGACAGGTTCTGCTTGTCCGCTTTCTTTACGCTACATCTATTTACAGTGTATCGTCAATGTTGACGATACTGGTCCTATTTTCACAAGCCCTTATTGGACAGAGGCTAATACAGCTTAAAGGGTAGGGATCTAAAGGAAAATAATATTGACTGTAAAAATGAAATTATTTACTTAAAACTGTCTTGCAAGAAAAGTTAAAATCATCAATACCAGTTTACCATTGATCAAAAAACTGTAGACAAAGTTTTATGTATTGTCCATTAGGCAATGCATAGCGTGGGGTTAGGGAATCATTCTGAATGAATTTTCACATAAAGAATTAAAAAGAAGAAAATTGTAATATCAATGTATTAATAAGATATATATTAACCCCCACCCCTCCAAAAAAACAACATTAGCACAATTTAAGTATATATAAGTACTCGTGTATTTTGGAATGAGCAGCAGAAAATTCTTCTCTTCGTGTGAGCAAACAAGATACATTCTTTATTAAGGCACGATATTAAAATTCGTCTGAAGGTTCATTTCATGGTCTGGAGTGTGTTAAATTCTCCGTTCATTGCCAGAAAACATCGATTTCCATTAAGGAGGCTGGGTGGTCGACAGATTAACAATCAGATCGAAATTCAACTTTTAAATATGATTCATTTGGCCATTTACTATTATATAGTAAAGAGAAAATCTGGAATATTTTGGCTTTAATATTTAAATATTATTATGTATCTCTATAAAGAGCTCTTTGCCTAAATGAGGTCAATATAGCCTAAAAATGCCCATGACCATTCAGCCGTTTTAAATGAAATATAAAATGATTGGTCCAATGAACGCTTGCTAGATACAGACACAAGGCGTTTCACCATCATATAATATCTACTTTTTAAAAATTATTAGAACATATGGTCAATCAACCGTTTGATTAAAAAAATCCCAGAAATGAGAACGCTTGGTGAGTGTTATATGCCGAAGGCCTCTTGTTTACTATCGCACAAGAATGTTCACTGTCATGTCAATAAGAAATTAAAGAATGTTCACTCGTCTTTTCCTGTAGGGAAAAATTTAAAACTACTCATTAATTTGGGGTATTTGGGTACGGAAGCATCTCTATAAAGTACAGTGGCTGCGCTACAATTTCTGTTTGACAATTGGCTGCGGTTGTATGGATTATAATATTATAATAAGCAGGCAATCATTTGTCTTGGCACCTGTCACTAACATGTTCAGGGGATTTTTTCTCCCTTTCAAGTGTCACAAATTAGATTACTGGTAACCCTTCAGCTAACAGCCAGCATAGTCTATGTTTATTTTTATTTTATTTTGTGCATCAAACTAAAAAAGTGTTTGAATGTTATGAAATGCAACTCTGTCTTCTGCACGCTGTGACCTCATGGCGGGAAAGTATTCCTTTCGCGCCGATTATCTTCTAATTCCAAACAGATAAGCCAGGGTGTTGCTGTGAGATTTAATACTCATTAAGTTCTGTCTTTTTGTGGTTTAACGATCGAATCAGTTCAACAACACATCAGACGTTCTTTAGGTGGGCTGGCAAATATGGAGCATAAAACATTGCGATCGTTATCAAATTGCCTTGAAAACATAACACTTCTGTAAGATAGTCGACAACTTTCTCTAAAAATATCAAACTGAACAACAATAAACTGTTTGTCTGTCGTTCTCTTTTTATTCCAACAGATTTCTCTTCTCTCACAGATAACGCTACTAACCTTGATTGTCGAGATTTCGGTCGGGATTACTTTCCTTGTCCAGAGGGGCGCTGCATTCCCCGGAAGTCGCTGTGCGATTACTTCATTGATTGTCAAAATGGCGAAGACGAGGACACAAAATTGTGTGGTAAATAAACTGGTAAATTGTCTGAAAAATAGACAAAATAAATAAAAAGCAAAAAATCTAAAAGCAAATGACCAAATGTTCTATCCGGTTCTCTTTTTATATCCTAGAGAAGTTTTTCCGACGATGCACAGAGGCGGAGTTCCGGTGCAAGAACAGCCAATGTGTGAACGCGTCTCTCCGCTGTGACGGACGGGCGGACTGTTTTGACGGCTCAGATGAGGAGGAATGTGGTATGCGACTGTTAGGGTCCAACTCTCAATTGATAAGGCAGGAAAATCTCAATAAATGGGGGACACATCTACATTTTTTTGTCCTTTACACAATGATGAAAAGAAACAGATAGGGAGTTTTTTGCTTATTATATAAATTTGGTTCCAATGGATATTAAATTGCCATTTTCATTTCAAAACGTTTATATTTAAATTCATCTAATTCATTTTGATATATTAGCTGAAATTAAAATACCCGAAATATACTTTCTTTGGACTTATTAGAAGTTTACCAGATCTAGTTTTTGTTCTCTCAGATAAAATAAGTTGTCCCCCTGGCTACAGACGCTGTAAAAGTGGGCCATGTATACCGGAAGTCCAATGGTGTGATTACTTCCGGGACTGTCCGGATGTTTCTGATGAAACAGACTGTGGTACGTATAATAAACTACTTCCTGTCCGCCGACATGAACGGCCATTACGTGTAGTTGTCCGATAAATCAATTGAATAATGGTATGGAAATCAGACCATCAAATTCTGCGAAGCGTTGTGTAACAGCGGTGTTTCTATTAATTTCTATTCAAATGAAGTTTTTGGCTGAGTTTCTTACGATTTGACAGTTCGCCAGGCCTGCAATCACAACGAGTTTACGTGCAACAATGGGCAGTGTATCGATTCCAAGTTTGTGTGCTACAAGCCGGCCGACCGACGGAAAGGTTGTGCTGACGAGTCCAACCTTTATCTCAACCAATGTAGTTAGTATCTTATTAACTTTCCTGCGGTGTGCTAGTCCAATTGCTTTGACATTAAAAACATACAGCCGATTTACGATGTAGATATTTTGTTTGACAGGTTTATGTTCAATATTTCCTACCGTGGGTCTCATTTTCTTTCGCGATAAGTGTCCTATGATATGAGTTATTACTATGATATTTAATTTTCAGAGAAATCGAACTGTTCTTCCGGTCAATTTAAGTGCCGGAACTCCTACTGTATCGACGAGGCGGTCGTGTGTGACCACACTATCGACTGCCCCCTCAATTCCTACTGGGACGAGCTAGGCTGTCGTAAGTCTTAAAGTCATCATTATAGGTTCTCAGGGGTCTTAGAGATAGGCTGTCGTAAGTCTTAGAAGTCTTAGAGATATAGGCTGATGTAAGCTTTATAAATAAATTGATGTAAGTCTTAGAAATAGGTTGTCGTAAGTTTTAGAAATAAGCTGTCGAAATTCTTAGATATAGGCTATCATGAGTTTAGAAATAGACTATTTTATATTTTTAAATAGGCTGTCAAAAGTCTTAAAAGTAGGCTGGTGAAAGTCTTAGAAATACCGGTAGGACGTCGTAAGTCTTAGAAATATTGTATATTTTAGAAAAAGGCGATTGTTTGAAACTCTTGTTCACCAAGAGATGGCTAAACTTTGCCAAACAAATCTATTCGGTTACAAATTACTTGATAGAAATATTTCTTTTGCACAACACACTTGAAGAAATAACATCAGTAGTATCGTCTTATTTATATCAAATATATATCAAAAATAAGTTGGCGCAGCACATTCCATAATTTACTTTTCGTAGAATCAAAGTCAACTGTGACATAAATTTTGTGCTTGGTAATGAACAAACCGCATAAAATAACGATAAAGCCCAAGGAGGCGCGCTTTCGATTGATTTCGACATTTTATAATTAACTTTCTATCTGCAAGCTGCGTCAGTTTAAATTACTTGACATTTCAAACAAACATATGCACAATAAGTGTGTTTGATCATTTGATCGTAAAATATAACCCCAACCCCGGTGTCAGAGATATTTTGTCGGCAAACTAGATCATTCTTAACATTTATTGCCCGAAAATATTAAAAAATTACATTCTCCAAAAATAAGAATTACGAGAAACCTGCAAACGCACTTAAAGTTTAAGACATTTACTCTGTGTATGAAAATGTTCAAACTGTTAATGTCAAGATGATGTAAATGGAGGACTTCTCTCCTCGTAATAACTCCTCCGAACCTGACGCCGATTTTTTTTTATAGTTTGAAGAAAGATAGCGTTAAATGAAATGAATTGCACATTTAATGCGAGTAGTCCTTAACGCGTCTGGCAGGGGTAACATCTGATTCTAACACCGGGCACGTGCTTTACACGTGTTATTAGAATAAAAAAAAACACGAAACCAAGTATCATAAAAATATGTCAACTAAATCGACCAGCATGGTTTATTTTTAGCAATGGTAATTTATTTTCGCCGTTTTTGTTTTGCCGTAAAATTTGAATAATATTTTAGATAATTAAACGAAATCTGTAAATAATTGTTGCACACAGGGTAAGATTATAACCTCTGCTGGCTCTGTTATGTATTTTGACATATTTTGTCTTGGATAAGTGTAACCCCGTTTTCTTAAATTAATTATAAAACAAATATCCTTCAGTTTTTGAAAATACTTTATGTGAACACGTGTCTCTAAGGGAAAACAGTCATGACTTGAGCTGAAAATTTTCAAATTTTATTTTTCCACAGCAATTTTTTAGTATTTGTTAAATCATTTTTTTTTTAGATATTGTACTTTCTAACCAGTGACCTTAATATTTGAACAAACAAAAAAGGCACGAGTCTTGTTTGCATAACAAAATGTTGGCGTTGTGTACTTCGTGTGAAACTTGACAAATGACACTCAAATTATGATTAAGTAGATTAACCATTATAAATATACACTATGCATTTTAACCATTTGTTCAATCCAAAAATAATAGTCCCAAAACTCGTGAATATGCCCCCTTAAAGAAAGCCTCTTTTGACCTTGTGTATTGTTGTTTTTAAAACTGTTTGGACCGATATTTTGGCAGTAGCAGTAACAAATAATTTTCCTTACAAACCAATTATCGTAGAAAGTTACAGACTTTAACCTGCTTTCACCAGCAGAATCCAGTCTTCTTTCAAAGATAGAAATATTCAAATGAAGAAAATAATTTCTTTATGGGAACAAAATGCATCATTGGAATGTTTAGAAAAGGGAACCGTTTATTTTCGTCAATCGATTGGTTGGGTTTATTCAACCCGCATTTTATTCATTGATTATAAACAAAACAAACTTCAGAAATATTAGTAAAAAATTTTGAAAGGTTTATTTTTGATTTGCTAAAAAAAATGAAATCTTATTTCCTTTCTTTTTAGCGAAAGTCAATGCCGTAATGCCATCATATAAACCCGCCTCGACGCGAGGTGTTAATCTTTATGAGGGGCGAAATAATGCTATAGCTCTTTTATGTAACGCTGTTTTGTAAACAAATAGTTTATGTCATTTTCATGGAAATATGGCTTTTTTGACCGGGAAAACTACTACAATACCTTTTGTATTATAATATACCAAGTAAAACCAACGTTTAAAAGCGTACAAAAAATTTGAAATAAAATCGGACCAAGCAACTTTAACATATATGCTCCCTGAGGGCCTCTGATTGGTAAATAAACATAAACATTTTGTTGTTGACAGCTGCACCCTGTCCTTACCTGTCCAGGGAGTGCGTGTGTCGCACGGACGAGATCGACTGTCGGGGGAAGGGACTCAAACAACTTCCGGCGGATCTACCCCAAGAGCACAACGTGGCAAAATTGTAAGCGGGCGCCGCCATCTTTATCCAGTATTTCTTGGGAACTAAATACAATTTTATTCGATTTATCAAGATATAATCAATTAACAACAAGATACTTAAATTACATTTATATTAGTATTTTCCTAAATTATATTTCATGAATTGAAAGTGTTAAAACAACTAGAAATTCTTCGATTTTTTTTCATTGCAAACTAATTGTAATTGTATGCAAATTCAACTTCTCTTGTTGCAGTTTCTTGAGTGATAATTTCCTAAACAACTCTTTGGATAACACTTCCTTCCTGATTTACTCCAAAGTTGTATACCTGTGAGTAAAACTTCCTGGTATAAATTCAAAGACTAGATTCTTTTCCACGTCACGTGTTCTATTTTTACCATGTTATTGTAACTTTTATATTCCTTTAGCGATCTGGGCAACAACTCTTTGAAGCAGATTCCCGTGGGAATGTTCCGGAACTTGTTTCGACTCGTGTCTTTGTAAGTATCCCCAATACTTTGTAAGTGTCCCCATGATGATGTGGGTATTTATCAATACCAGTATTCATGTTACGACCTTCACCCTCTCTCCCTAGGGTTGACATGGTGCTTCGACACTTTGGATTTTTGTAGATTTCCAATACCGGAAAATTTCCCGACAATGCTTGCATTCTTTCTTGAGCATTATATGATTACCGCTTTATTTGGTTTAATTTGAACATATCTTTTATTGTATATATAATAAACAAAAACAAATAGTAAGGACACAAGTTTTACACCGTAACAACTAACCTGGTCGGTGTTTATCATTAATAAAGTCAAATTGTACAAAACTCACAACTGTTTTAACATGATACAAATTTATAATTTAGCAAAATGGATAGCAAAACTTGTTTATCAATCATTGTAATATAAAAAAAGTTCAGTTTTAAAATAAAATAGCAAAATACGTGATATCTTCGAGTTAAGAAACATGCACATAAAATGAATTAAAGGAATCTACCAGTTTTGTTGGTATACAATTGAACTAATGAGAATTCCGCTTTATATACTAGAAAGTCTTATCAAAATCCCTTTGCAGTCTTCAGTGTATAATATAACAGCAATGTAATAATGTAACCATGTACTAATGTAACTGTGATAATGTAACAACATAATAATAAGACAATGTTATTATGTGACAATTTAACAATATAGCAGTTCCCTTGTAGAAACTTGGAGAACAATAAGCTCAGTGAACTTGAAGAAGGGTCCTTCGTCGGCCTGTATAATCTGAGAAGCTTGTAAGTTTGGACTTTTATCGCAACTGATATAAGACACCATTTATATGCTAATAGTGAAAAATAAAACTATATCATACAAATGTCCACTGGTTTTTATTTACGCTTTTTATTAAGAAGGTATTTATTTGCCGTTTGTAATTTTAGATATCTGCGGGGCAATCAGATCCAGGAAATATTCCCGTACGCCTTGACGGGACTCTCCAAACTGTTGACTCTGTAAGTCCCTCTCACTATCCTTATTCATAAAGAAAAAAACATCGGCATTTCTGAATCCAATCTCAGTTCAGCGCCCAATGAAGTGTTGCTTTATCCCTGTACAATCTCTGTATGGAATCTCTCTCTCTCCCTAGGGACCTGAGTGGACAACAACTACGCTCGCTGTACAAGCTTGGATTTGTGGGGCTTAGGAGCGTGTCGCGACTGTAAGAACACACATCCATCGCTATCTCCTACAGCCCACGCTATTTGTCTAATCTTGTCTTGGACAACCAATTAGAAATCTCAATATACACCGTGTTTGGCTGAAGCTTAGAGGGTAATAAAGTGGTAGATTACTTTCTAATCTGTTTGAAATATTTCTTGTTTTCCTCAGCGATCTGTCCGGGAATCGGATTGAGTACGTGTATGGCGGGTCATTTAGCGGCCTAGACAGTCTTCTGACCCTGTGAGTATGACCAGAAAACCATTTGACACCACATATACACACTTTCTTAAAATAAACCACCAGAGAACCATCTGGTATCACCTATATACCAGTACCACAAACAAACACGTATATGATCTGAGAACCATATGCTAGCGCACATAAACCACTTAAAATACTAGTATGAAATAAATGTGACTAAAGAACTATCTAAAACATTCATATATTCGAAATAACGCTTCATATTAAATATGACAAGAAACCCATTCGAAAACCTCCATAAAACGCACATCACACCACTACTAATTGATCTGTCAGGGTTCTTACCCCGTCTGACGCGTTCTGATTACTGTGATAGATCTATAGTTGCTGTTTTATCTGTTAATCAGACATCAGATTGATTGTAACTCTGTATATCTGGCTTCATCGTTTTATATCATGGACGGTTTCAGGGACCTCTCGGACAACCGTATCTCCTTCATAGACGGCAATGCCTTCAGCGGACTGGCCAAGTTATCCCGACTGTGAGTAATTAAGGTGTTACATCCGGGTTATTTTATATATCCAATACCACCATGGTGATGGGAATTCACCAAGTAAATGTGTTGATAGCCACGCTGATCTGGCCCCCAATTCTCTCATTGCCATTTCCTGTTGCTTATTAATTGACAATCTGCACGAAGAATTTTTATTTATTAAAAAATGTAATTTTTCAACCGGCAAATTATGGATTGCAATAATTAAAATGTTTTAAAATAGAACACAGAGGAAGTAGTGTTTCTTTGAATGTTGGTACTAGACATATATGTTTGGAATATATTTGTTAACCGAGGCTTAAGGCCGAGGTCAACCAATACATGACCACAACTGTATTGTCACGAATACCCTATAAGGAAATCAAAAGTTATTTTCTGCTTCAAATGTTCACACCGTAACTTTCTATAAAATATACTTATATAGATACTTATAATGCATAATAACAACGTTTCAACAATTCAAACTAGTAAAAAGAAACAAAAGAGCAATAAACTGTTTACCCCCCGCCTTACATTGTTTCTGTACATCAGCGAGGTTGATGAGTTCCGGTTCTGCTGTCTAGCCCGGGACGTCCAGCAGTGTCTCCCGGAACCGGATGAGTTCTCCTCGTGCGAGGACCTGATGTCTAACTATCTCCTCCGCATCACCATCTGGATCCTGGGAACAGTGGCGTTCTTTGGGAACCTGCTGGTCTTTATCTGGAGAGTGAGGGATGACAGAAATGGAAAGGTAAGGGTCAAATATTGGTGGCGGAGTGGAATAATGATTGGCATACATATAAACTGAACGGGAAATGTGGTGGCCAAATCCATTGTGTTTGGTGGCTGGGGGGGGGGGGGGAGAAGAGGTGGTCAAGAGAGGGTATTATTGAATAGAAACACAGACAAATAGGTGCAAAATGCTGTAACTGCTTTACAAACTCATGGTGTCATCTTTCTTTTCAGGTGCACTCCTTCCTGATCACTAACCTAGCGGTGGGCGACTTCTTTATGGGCGTGTACCTGCTGATCATCGCTGTGGTGGATAGCTATTACAGGGGGGAGTACATCATATTCGACAGGTCGTGGCGGGAGAGTGAGTTGTGTAAGTTCGCGGGTTTTATCTCCACGTTTTCCAGTGAGCTGTCCGTCTTCACGCTCACCGTTATCACCTTGGATCGCTTGATCTGCATTATATTTCCATTAAAACTGAAACGCCTGGGGATTAAACAGGCGTCTGTTGTGATGCCGTGTATTTGGATTGTAGTGATTGTTCTTTCCGGGATTCCGTTGTTTGGTTTGGATTATTTTGACAATTTCTATGGAAGATCCGGTGTCTGCCTGGCGTTCCATATAACGCCGGATAAGCCAAAAGGCTGGGAATACTCTGTGTTCGTGTTCCTCGTGTTGAACTTTTTATCTTTTTTAGTTATCTTTATTTCGTACTTATGGATGTTTCTAGTAGCCAAACAAACTACCACAGCTGTCAGGAAATCCAAAGCCAAGTCCGATAACTCGATGGCCAAAAGAATGACACTAATCGTCATGTCGGACTTTTTCTGTTGGGTTCCCATTATCCTCCTCGGGTTCGCGTCCCTTGGCGGGGCAACCGTTCCACCACAGGTCTGTATTGCTACAGAATCGTCACATGGCTTCTAAATGTGCACCACTGATTATTTTCACGTGACTTTTCACGCCATGTTTGTTACGTTATCACTAATAGTGTGTTTTGTTCTAGGTGTACGCGTGGGTGGCAGTTTTTGTTCTGCCTCTGAACTCCGCCATGAATCCAGTGCTCTACACAATATCCACAGCCCCTTTCATGAGAAATATTAGGAAAAGAGCCTCGCGCTTTCGGAAATCCTTTACAGGGTCATCAAGAAATAATGATACCAAGAATTCGTTCATAGGTAAAGTTTGCTTACGACTGAAGGTCCTCGATTCCTTTTCACATCATTCCTTGGACTATTGTTAAGAGGTAACTCCTGCGCACTGAAGTGACGTCACTTATTACGTCAGACGTAGAGCTAGTCCCGCACAAGATTACCTAATTATGTTTGCTTAGTATTTTTTATGGAACGCCTCAACTGCCTTATGTAGATAAACTTCATGATATGATGATACTTTAACATTACATGCTGATACTTCAACATTACATATTGTTATACTTTCATGTTAGATACTGAAATCTGATTGGTTAAGACGCAGTTCATAATCCTTTCTATTACCCTCAGCGTTAGCAACGCACTTAGCAACGGGTAACATTAAAAAATGTTACATGCGCGAAAATTATGCGTGTACCGTTCGCTGTAGAATTCACGTTATTCCTATATAAAAGCATTAAAATTCTTAAAAATTAAGACATTCAGTATAACAAAATAAATAGTGCCTGTTTGGGAGGATAACAGTTGAAATTGACACCCCTCGAAAACCATTGTCAACCTCCGCTTCGCGTCGGTTGACAATGGTTTTCGAGGGGTGTCAATTTTAACTGTTACCCTCCCAAACAGGCACTATTTATATAATGGTACTTTAACATTTCATGCTGATACTTCAATATTTCTTGATGGTACATTAACATTACGTGCTGATACTTCAACATTACATGATGGTACTTTAACATTACGTGGTGATACTTTAACATTACGTTGCTGATAATTCTTCATTAAATGATACTTTATCATTACATGCTATTTGAATAGTTTAATACATATATGATTGTGTCCATGTGGAAAGAGTGCTCATGGCATTTTTTGTGTGCACATTTTGAGATTTTTACAGAATTGAATAAAAAAAATATCTTTCATCACATACTCCAGTTGATAATCTTTGTTAATTTTTTGTATGAATATAATTATATTAAAGTGTTTGTTATACATAATTACATATGCATACATGTAGGATATGTATAATTTTTTTAATTTAATTGTCGTGATTGTTACAAATATAATAAAGGCGACCGTGCCCCACTTCCCTTCAGAATCCAGTTTCACCTGAGTGGCACAAGCTCTAGTTTTGGCAATACGTATTTTAATAATAACCACTTGGGTTCGAAAAGTGTCCATTTTTATGTAAGGAAATAAAGGAAGTAATAAATGAAGCTTGTTTGAATTGTTGTGTAGCTTGACTGAAGTCCTATACTTTCCTCGTAATACGGAATCACGATCCTGGTGCTTATAGCTAATTAAGAACCACTGCATACTGAAATACCATCATTTTATGAAATATCAGCATGTAATGTTAAAGTATCAGCATGTAATGTTGAAGTATCAGCATGTAATGATAAAGTATCATATAACGAAGGAGTACCATCATGTAATGTTAAAGTATCAGCATGCAATGTAAAAGTACCATCATGTAATGTTGTAGTATCAGCATGTAATGTTAAAGTACCATCTTGTATTGTTATACTTTCATGTTAAATACTGAAGTCTGATTGGTTAAGACGCAGTTCATAATCCTTTCTATTACCCTCAGCGGGCTGATTCTCCGAACGCCTACTGCCCAATTATCATTATACAATTATACTGGACAATTATGAGGCCTTCTAAAGGGGCACAGGTAGACTTTACCTGTGATTCCTTGAATGAAAAATAATATAACAGTCTGTCATTTTTGAATGTCGTTATAATTAAAATTGTTGCATAAATAAAAAGAAAACATTGACTCAATTTTAATATATTTATTTGATTTATTTGCACTACATATATATAAATTTAAAAAAATAAAAAAAAAATGTTTTAAAATTGCATACCATTTTATATACAATTGTCTTTTTTTGGACACATAGCACTGTTTTAAAACACTCATAAATACATGGTTGTCTAAAACATTAATAACAATTCATAAAGTTTTAAAAGTATAATTCATACCAGTATATACACAATATTTACAAAGTAATTTGGGCACGGAGTCTGTCTTAATGTCCTTTCACTTTCACTGTCACTATGTCAATGTCCTAAATGAAGAAGTTCCGATGCTGAATCTGCGTAGGTCATAAGGTCGATGATCCCGTCTTGGTATCGCTCCTTCAGGGTCTGCAGTCTCCTCTTGATGGTCGCATACTTCTTTGTTGGTTGATGAATGGTTTCTCCTGCTTGTTTCTGGATTTGAAGAATTTCTTTGCTGTTCTGGATGTCCTTGAATATCTTGATGACAGTGTAGATGTTTGGGTGCGCGTGTAGGGCCATCCTCTTCAGCTTCCCATGCCATGCTTCTAAGTTGTTATTGGTCCGTGGTCCATTGGTTCCGAAGTGATTCCAAATAAGTCTGTCACCATTCACCCACTGTTCTGGCAGCAAGGTCTTGAAGGTAGTCTGTTGTCGCAAACGCAAGTATCCTGTTGTTCTGGAAGATGTCATCTAGAAGAAGGAATTGTTGACCCGTCTCTGTCTCTGTCCATTTCCCCTCCAGTTTGATGTCTGCTGTAGTCTTTGGAAGTGGTGGTGTCTGTTTCCTGCGGGCTCTGTAGAGTGATGACCTGGCGGTGTTGAAAGTCGGCAGCCTCTCAATGAGCTCTCTGCTGGTGTCGTCCCATTCGTTGTCTCGGACTTTGTTGAGTTCTTCGCTGAAAATGGAGGGGATGGGCCTAACTTCATCTGTACATCTTCTGGAGATGGCTGTCATAATTTGTTTGGCGACAACTTCAGTGTTGTCCGCTGCATGGGTGTGTTGCTGTCGTCCAAAACCTGTGGGGATGTCGTTCTCTGTTGAGATACTGGCGGAACATCCAGATTTAGTGCACCTCCAGAAGATCTTGTTGTCCGTCCTTCGATTTAACCGGTAAATGTAGCCATTGAATGTGAGATTATGTCCCCCTCTTCTGTTGGTGATGAACTTAAAGTTCATCTGTGCATTTGCCATTGTGAGTGAAAAGTGATGATGTCTGGATTCTTTCCTTATATTTATACAATTCTGCAGCTTGTGTTCATTTATTTACAACTTGGATGAGTTCAGTTTAACATCATTTATTTACAGCTTGGATGAGTTCAGTTTAACATCATTTATTTACAGCTTGGATGAGTTCAGTTCAACATCATTTATTTACAGCTTGGATGAGTTCAGTTTCACATCATTTATTTACAGCTTGGATGAGTTCAGTTTAACTTCATATATTTACAGCTTGGATGAGTTCAGTTTAACATCATTTATTTACAGCTTGGATGAGTTCAGTTCAACATCTTTACAGTAATTGATTTTAAAACTAATATTTTAAAAAATATCAAAGTGATTTTTTTTTTACCATAATGATGTTCAATTACTTGGTTTTATGACTTTATTGAAGCTTATGTCGTTCGTTTATTCACAGCTTGGACAAATTTGTTGAAGAAAGTGATTTTTTATCATAATTTTATCTCAGTCATAATTTAGATTTTCATCCTTTAAAATCTCTGATTTTAATTTATACCTTAAGATATAATGTTTTATTTTGTTAAGATGTAAATTTAAAAATGAAGAAAGATATGTATTTATTTTTTTAAATAATATTTAATGATTATTTTATTTCACTGAAACATTTAGGTTATATAGCTCTATTTATTGCATCCTTTTATTTATTTTTTTTAATTAAATATAAGATAATGTCGTCTACCTGTACCCCAAAGTATATACAGGTAAAGTCTACCTGTGCCCCAAAGTATATACAGGTAAAGTCTACCTGTGTCCCCTTAGAGGGCCCCATAATTGCCTTGACCAATTATTATTTTTAATTGAGGAGTAGGCGTTCGGAGAACACACCCCTCAGCGTTAGCAACGGGTAACATTAAAAAATGTTACATGCGCGAAAATTATGCGCGTACGGTTCGCTGTAGAATCCACGTTATTCCTAAATAAAAGCATTGAAATTCTTAAAAATTAAGACATTCAGTATAACAAAATAAATAGTGCCTGTTTGGGAGGATAACAGTTGAAATTGACACCCCTCGAAAACTATTGTCAACCTCCGCTTCGCGTCGGTTGACAATGGTTTTCTCAGGGTGTCAATTTCAACTGTTACCCTCCCAAACAGGCACTATTTATATAATGTTGAATGATCAGCATGTAATGTTAAAGTATCATCATATAATGTTGAAGTAGCAGCATGTTATGTTAAAGTATCATCGTATAATGTTGAAGTATCAGCATGTTATGTTAAAGTATCATCATATAATGAAGATTACCTACATAAGGCAGTTGAGGCGTTCCATAATTTTTGTTAGCATTTAATTTTTAGAGAGTTAAGAACTGAATTTTCTTGAGCTTTTACACAATGATTTTTGAACACATCACTTTCCATTTTAGATATGCACAGGAGTTGCATTAAAGCACCAACTGAAGCTATAGATAGGTTCAGACTAATTTAGTCGTTAGTTATTGTAGTTTCTTTAATACACATAGGAATGTCATTAACAACCAATTTGCTCGGGGGGGGGGGGGGGGGGGTGTTGTTGTGTTTACTTAGTTTATAAGATGGTGAAAGTGTCTTTTTACAACCGTACAAAAATAGAGAGACTCAATTTTAGTTTTTTATTTCTCGAGATGTTTAAAGGGACTCGGTCACGATTTTAGTCAAAAATTATTTTTCCAATTTTAATGTATACAATGCTTCAGTTGACATTTCTAATAGGCAACCAAAATTTAAGTATCATTCGTTTAGTCGTAAGCGAGTTACAGAGCTTAAATATTTTGCAAGTAAACAAAGCCTTTGTTTACATTTTGAATGTTAGAGTAAAAATTCCAGTTATAGAACAAAAGTTAAGGTGTTAAACTTTAGAAACTGTTAATTTCTGCTTAAAACGAATAAAAAGATAGACAAATCAGCTTAAAAACGATTTTATACTGGTATATTGAACCAACAAAACAAAAACAGGGCAGAGCCTCGTTTACATGACGAAGAATTGTGAGCCCTGTATCTTGCTTATAAATCTACGGCTGACTCTTAAATTTCATTTGATCATTAGAAATGCATTCCTAAAGCATTGTAAGTAATAAAAACAGAAAAATAAAAATTGAACAAAATCGTGACCATCCCCATTTAATTTTTAGTTTTAATTAAAGGTGTTGAATTATTCAGAATATTTTTCATTCAAACTGAGGAATGAAAATGAAGTAAACGTTTTATTTCCAGGTGAAATAAAGCTTTTTTACGGTTTTTAAAAACGATTGTTATAACCTTATAAATATATATTCTTCCATATACTATAGATCTTAATAACAAAAAGTCCAATAAAACGAATGTTAACAATTACAAAGGACTGCTACTACACAGCCAATTAATATTGTTCCATCTCGGCGGAACGGAAATATTGTTGATATTTGAAATTATACTTGCATCAACCTGACCTTCCGTTGAACATAAAGGCAGAAATGTTGCCCTCGGCCTTTGGTCTTGGTCAACAATCATGTCTTCAGATCCAACAAACAGCCCCCATACCCAGCCAATAACTGTAATATTGTATGCCCAGTTTTGCCCAGTAACATATCCGCAATAATGGTCTATAAGTTTATTCTCTAATACTATATACACATGTACATTCCAGTTTTAATCATTTGGTCATGTCTTCAAAAGGTTGTTGTAATTCAAATTAATAAATTGTCTTGGATCGAAAACAACTCTAGTTTTGGTAAAATTTTGTCCAGTATGCCAACTGGTCATTCACGTAGAACTTTAAACAACAAAGGTGGACCATGTGAGCCCTTGCTTATTTAATCCCCTTTCTTCTACTTTTATCTTCGATATTAAACTTTCATCTATATTGTTTGGAAACTTTATTCATTCAGCAGGATAAAAAAAATTTCAAGAATTCATTCTTTGTATCGTCAGATTGAAAGACTCGATCGGCTTAAAATAAGAAGTTCTACAGGAAGCAGGTTACTGTTCATATATATACACATGTCCTAAAATTATTGAATAAAGTGAGTGAAGGTGGAAAAATGTGATATTAACAATCAGGATATTCTTTAGATATATTTCAATACATCATCTATATGATCATGTTGTGCATGCTGTTGGTTATTGTTTTCATTCGGTTCAACTAGTTAAAAATGATTCTATCCTATAAGACTGTTCACACTCTATCGTGAACAACAATCGATTTTTTTAATTCGAAATGAACAAAATACTCAAAGAATATGGATGTTATGAAATAACATTCTTTTTATCAATGTTTGTTTATAAAAAAAAAAGCACTCTTTACAAAATAGGGTTGCAAAAACTAATGTTATTTTTGTCTTCTTTTTTTTTTTTACAGAGAATTCCTCTCAGATCTGGAATCGTAATTCCATGTACCGACAGCTGGAGCTGACGCGGCTGCGCGGGCTGAAGAAGACGTACACCAATCACCACGACAAAGCCACGTCACGCCTCGCTTCCTAAATCGCTCTCCTGTTTTAGGAGGCAAAAATCTCACGCAACATTTAAAATCGTGGCGATACTCAAAAAAGACCTAACATTTGTTGATTGTATAAGCTGAATTCATAACAAAGTCAGTGGTTCATATTGATTCGTGTAAGATCTGCTCTACTCTTTTGTCGCTGATACCAGTGGCTTTGTTTTAGACCATCACACCCTTTATAACAACAGATGTGTGCCCGGCACGCTGAATATTCCTTAACCATAGTCAATATATTTGTTGCAAATGGCACTGGAGGTCTAAGCTTCTCTTATACATATCTAACTGGACATACAACAAACGTGATTTGACGTCAACATAACGGGAGATATATTAGTACAACTAAACTTGTAAGTTTAGTCAACAATAAACGTTCGAAAGACCATCATCAAACATTTTACGCATGCGCTGTGACAACCATACAGTGAGTTGAACAAGCAAGTCGTACGTAATCTGTAATAAATGTGACTGATGCTTGGAGGGTGTGTGTCCGCCGTCTTTTTGTATCTGATGACTGGTACATTATTCATCAGTACATAGGTACTTGTGTGGAGTTTCTACCTGTGTTATAATGATTTAGTTTACTCCATTCACTATAATGTGGAGTACTAACTTGTACGTGTTACACTTACAATGAATATGGCTTTCAGTTATTACGCTTTGTTGAATGTTGCTCAAAATTGTAAATTATTCTGAGACTTCTATACTTTACATTAAGAGAACAAACTAGATATTCAGTAACTTAAAATTATATTTGCAAAAATCATAACATTTTCCTACCACCTTCAAAATGTAAAAAGGTGGCGGAATGTACATTCAGAATAAGGTTGGAATGATGTATGTGAGATGTGATGAATAAATTCTGACATTTTGTATTTTGTGCCCATCTGTTAATTGATGGTAATAAAAGTAACATGTACTCAATTAATTAAAAAACTGAAAAATGAGTTGGAATTCTCTCGTTTTTGTTTTGCTGCCCGGAATATGATTCAGACAGAAACAAGTTGAAAAAAAGGCAAATTACGTTCATACGTGTAAGTATTTGGGTGAATTAGTTGCTGGGGTTTTAAAAAGTCATGGATTAATACAGGGTGTTTCAATACCACTGTTCTTTCAGTACCCTCGTCCTTTTGAATAGTAATTAACCTATTGAATAAGATAAACTGTTCTTTATGTTATTACTGTTACAGTGTATTTGTTAGTTCTTGAATTTTATCACGTTTTTCAAAACTAAATAAATGGACTTTCAGTTTTCCTTTTTGATGAAAATATATTATGAAATATGAACAATTCAGTTATCAGTTAAGGTAATCAATGTATAAAGACATTTTATACCTAATAAATGAATAGTCCGGTATTCTTAAAGCTGCTTGGTCCGATTTTTTTGTTATTACAGTATCAATTTTTTTTTCATACAAACTAATTATCTTAGAAAGTTATGGACTTTCTCCTATTAACACGAGCAGAATCAGTCTCCTTTCAAAGTTAGAAATATTCAAAGTAAATAAAAATAATTTCTTTTTGGGCAAACGAAAAAACAAACCAAAGTGCATCACGGGAATGTTTAGAAAAGGAAACCGTTTGGTTTCGTCCCCCGAATGATTGGGGTTATTCAACCCGCATGCTATGCATCGATTGTAAAGAAAGAAAACTTCAGAAATATTAGCGAATAAAACGTACACATGTTTATTTGTAATTTGTCTGATTATTTCGACCTTTATTTAATGCGATGTCAAAGTCCTAATACAACCATAACCGTCTCGTCGTCAGGGGTAAAATTTAGCATGAGGCGAAATAACGCGGTACCCTTTTATGTCGTTTGTTTGTTAGCAAATTTTGTACGTAATTTTCTTCATTGAAATTTGGCTTAATTGACTAGAAAAAACTACTGCAATGTCTATTATTATACATATACTAAGCATAACCATCGTTTAAAAGCGTACATAAAATTTGATATAAAATCGGAACAAGCAGCTTTAATCATGGTATCATTTTGATGGTGTTATCAAATAGAAATACTCCACGAAAGGGTTTTTAAAAATTTTGAGTATGGTCCAATTAAATTACACAGAATGTACTTTACATTAAGACATCCTTTCGTTTCAATTGTTCATGGGTTCCATTTGAGACAATACCATGCAGTGAATACACAAACAGTCCATTACCCGATTATCTGACTTTCACACACGGTTCCTCACTTTTTCACATGAAAAAATCTTATCTTCTCACGTGTAAATATTTTAACGTATAATCTGGCCTATCACTTTAATCTATCTATAACCCTAACATAGGTATTCAGAACTTCCGAAATCTTACATGACTTTTACAAATTTACCTCAGCTTTACACATGAAGCCTGAAATTTTTGCTTGTAATCTGGTAACCTTCCTCTCTAACATGTATCCTGGCCCTCTCACATGTAACGTTGCCCTCTCACCTGTAGCCTGGCACCTCTCGCATGTAACATAACCTTCCTCTCACATGTAGCCTTGCCCTATCACATGTAACCTGGCCTTCCTGTCACATACATGTAACATGGCCCTTTCACATGTAACGTGGCCCTCTCACCTGTAGCCTGGCACCTCTCACATGTAACATAACATTCCTCTCACTTGTAGCCTGGCCCTATCACATGTAATGTGGCCCTCTCACATGTAACCTGGCTTTTCTAACATGTAACCTTCCTCTCTAACGTGTTTCCTGGCCTTATCACACGCAACCTGGCCTCCCTGTCACATACATGTAACATGGCCCTCTCACATGTAATAAGACCCTCTCACATGTAGCCTGGCTCTTTCAAGTAACATGGCTCTCTCACGTGTAACTTAACCCTCTCACATGTAACCTGGCCCTTTCACATGTAACGTGGCCCTTGCACATGTAACCTGGCACCTCTTACATGTAACCTTCCTCTCTAACGTGTATCCTGGGCTTATTACACGTAAGCTGGCCTTCCTGTCACATACATGAAACATGGCCCTATCACATGTAACGTGACCCTCTCACATGTAGCCTGGCTTCTCAAGTAACATGGTTCTCTCACGTGTAACTTAACCCTTTCACATGTAACCTGTCCTTTTCAAATTCAGCCTGGCCCTCTCATATGTACCCTAGCCCTTTCACATGTAACGTGGCCCTTTCATATGTAACGTGGCCCTCTCACATGTAACATGGCCCTGTCACATGTAAAATGACCCTCTCACATGTAGCCTGGCCCTCTCACATGTAACATGATTCTCTCCCATGTAACGTAACCCTTTTAATGTAATGTGATTCTCTCACGTGTAACATGATTCTCTCACATGTAGCCTGACCCTCTCACATTTAATATGGCTCTCTCACATGTAACGTAACTCTTTCACATAAAAGCTGGCCCTCTCACATATAGCCTGGCACTTTCACATGTAATCTGGATCTCTCACATGTAACGCAGCCCTCTCACATGTAACCTAGCCCTTTGACATGTAATGTGTGTTTTTTTGCATTCTAGCTGGCCCTCTCATATGTTTCCTGACTGTCAAATGGTACCTGACCTTTTCTTCTTTTACCTGACCTTCACACGCGGTGCTGACCATTCAATGCGATGTTTCCTCTTCGCCTGTAGCTTAATCTTTTCTTGTGTTACTGGACCTTGTCACGAGCATGTATAACCGGACCTTTTTGTTAACGCATAACTGTTTTTGTTTTCCGTCCTTGCCACTTATAAGTCCCCTACCGGTTTTCACCGGACGGGACTACAGCTTTCCTCTGCGTCCGTCAGTCCTTCTGTCCGTCCGTCCATCTGTCTGTCCCACTTCAGTTTCCACACTTATTTTCTTTATGCGTTTGAGGAATAATATGAAATTTGCTGAACAGCTTCAAAATGTCAAACTACAGATCAAGTTTACACTTTTGTAGCGTCTGGTTTACATATTTTCGAGAAAATTAATTTTTTATATTCCAATTTTTTAATGTTCGGGTTCGATATTCTGCATAACAGTGCATTGTTTTCACAATTTCCACAAACCGTATTGCTTATGCAATACTCTCAGAATGATTGATAATATAGCATTTTAACATGTTACTTGACCCTCGCACCCGCTATCTGACCTTCCACATGTCACTTGACCCTTTTAAATCACAGGGTGGAGACCTGTTATTACATTAACTGTTGAATCACTAGGATTAATATTCATTGTGGCTCAATTTTCGTGGTGTTCGTGAGTAGCCCCCTCCACGAATTTACATCCCCGACGAAAACAAATTTGAATGAATGAATTTTTTAACAGAAACTGAAAATCGACGCATCCACGAAATTACATTACAACGAATAAGCACAAAATCCACAATCAACGAAAATAGGCCCCCTCGAATTTAAATGATACCACAGTAGTTAACCGAAAGGTGACTGAGTGACACACGGTTCACCGTCTGAATGCTGCCTTTATATATGCTTATCTTTAATCAGTTTGGGTCTGACTAGGTTGTTTGTACGAAAGGTCTCGAAATCTCTCACTGGTACGTACATTGATATTTTCAACCCGGGTCAAAATTCTTCGTTACAGTATGTAAAACATTACAAAAGGGTTTTCTTAATTATTTTATTCAGAACAAAATTTATCACGTACAGAGAAAACAAAACGAAAACAAATAAGTTCCATATACATCAGAGAAAACTCCGCCATTTGTTGCTGACAATGGTGATGAAGAGCACAAAGAGTAACACGGACTGTGTCCCAGCCATTCCTCCTGGAAAGACATCGAAAACTAAACATAAATAAATTACACTGTAGTGGTTACATTTGCCTTATTACAATGTTATATTCTGGTTACAAATGCACCAATTGTCTTTTACATTAATTTTGATCATCTAACACATATTCAACACTTGTAAATTGCAATCAACAATTTACATTGCTAAAATACAAACGTTAACTTTGTTTATTTTTTACATTTTTGAATATTCATAATAATTTATTTTAAGAGATAAATTGATAAAGAACTATGTCTTTGACATGATAATTCTAAGACATTATAACTCTTCGCACCTGCTCCGTTACAGGTGGGTGTACATCCGGCCACTTTCGGGTCCTCGTCACTTCCGTCTGTACAGTCCACCGCGCCGTCACACTTCTTGTCGATGTCCACGCAGTCGACACTTCCGGTCTTACAACCAAACGAGGACGCCGTGCAGTTCTGTCGGCGGGAAAAAGAAATGCACAATGTGCTTATATCTTATTAAACAATATCAAATGTTAACAATAGCAGACGAATATCATATACCTTGAGACAGTGAATGCGTTTATTATAACTTCGAACTATCTACGCTTTTTAAATTACTGTATTGGAATAAAACAGGAATATAGCTATTCCCCGCTCCTTTGACACAACATAATTCAAGTGAAAAAAACAAGGGACTATATCTTTAATAAACTATTTGAGAAAAAGAAAGAAACATTGTCATTCATTGCTACCAAATTATCATTTCCTTCTTTTTGTAAAAAAAAAAAAACCTATTTTCATGCATGCATACTCAAAACATTCGTTTTCTTTAATTTGGCCAAATCAAGACCATGCGATCTATTTTTGATGTCATCGGGACGAGGTATTTTGAGGGATTAAGCGGATGTCTTAGCGTGTCCAACAGAAATATCATCATAACTAGTTCCGTATTACGAGCTCTGTAGGAATTATAACTATTAAAACGATCTCCGTCTCTCAAAATGGTGTGTAAACATCGCTTTCTTCTTCCTCTGTTTAATATCTTTGTAAATTGATTAAATATAAGCATGTAATCTTTAGGCGCGTTTCCCGACTGCTGTAAAAGCGGCTATTTGGACTGTTTATGATGACAGCTTAATACCCAGGCCATTACTTGGTCATAGTTCATCAAAACAGAGCCATCCAATCACAATTGTATGTCAGTGCCGAGTGTTAGTAGTGTCTGTCGGTGATGTACAGCCAGTATTACCAACTAAGTAACTTTAGCAATCTAAAGACAAAGTAGGGGACTTTGACCTTGGGAGTCATTTCTACCTTATCCAGGTTCCCAAGGGCTGAGGGGTAACAGGTGCCTGCCCAGCACGAGTCGCTGTCAGTGTTGTTTCCGGGACAGTCCGCTCCCCCATGCTGCGGGGCGGGGTTATCGCAATCACGAGACCTTGTCTTTACCCCGTTCCCACAGGTACGGGAACAATTCCAGGCTGACCAAGATCCCCACTCTCCGTCAACTTCAAAGAAGAAACGTATAAATACATGTATCTTTGTTTTATTAAACCGTTTTAACAATACAATTGTTTTGTGCTTTTATGAGTTGAAACAATCTTACTTGGGCATGGTGTGGTGACTGTACAGGACCCAGTCTCCGTCCCACTCCCTACGCAGTCTATGCCGTTGTTAGCCGGGGCGGGGTTCGTGCAAGTCCGCGAACGGCTGCGAGAGCCCGTCCCAGAGTTACACGTCAGTGAGCACGAGCCCCACTGCGCCCAGTCCGCCCAATTTCCGTTTACTTTAAATGAATAATTCAACGGTTAAAACGATTAAATGAGTTAACATAACTCCAACAAAGTATCCTCTTATGTAAGAAACTAAACATACTATATTTTATATATTTTGATCAATTTTGAATGCTTTTACTTTACGGTGGTGAATATATTATACATTGACATTACTTCTCGGTGGGTTGGCCAGATCTTCATCAATGGCTCCGTCACCATCGTCATCTACCAAAACAAAAACACGACAGTCAATATAGTTCCCTGTCCTTGTGGCCCGCTCCTATGGAGAGTAATCGTGTTCAAAAATCCAGACATGTAACTTGTTAGTCCAAATATGCAGTCGTGTTGGAATTTTGATCGTATAACCTATTAAACTCGGGCATGAACACTTTATAGAGTTGACCCCGTAGGCCTTCAATCGAATTTATTGCAGCTGTAAAATGCTCTTTGTTATTTACTTATAAACTGCCATCAAAATACACACTTTCCACCTGTAGTCTCTGCATTTGTGCTTCCGTTTTCTGAAATAGCACGGCTGACATGTTACAAATCAACAAACGTAAAGTCTACAAGTTTGTCGAATTTTGACATGACCATATATGGAAACAGTGACGTCACCGATAAACAAGAGGCCCATGGGGCCACATCGCTCACCTGAGCAACAATGGGCGTTCAAAAGATATTGTGCCATATGGCCCTCGGTAGAATAACAACAAAATAAATATTGTAAAGTATTCGAATTTTATTTTTGCATACACGTAATCTTTGACATTGTACCTTCATGAAATACTGTTTTTACACAGAATAAAAAAATCCTACGCAAGATATAGAACTAAATATTTGGTAGGGGTACACTGTTATATAACTTCTATTCCCTGTATTTTCGTTCTGCCCCCCCCCCCCCTCCCCCACTTAATAAAGCGATCAAAATATATGAGCGAATATACGTACATTTTCTTCCTCAATTATTCACTAGTTATTGTATTTTTTTTTAAATATAATAGTTATTGTATTTTATCAAAGAAATCCTACATGTATATATGTGAAGAAGAAAATTGTACCTCAATGCGCCCAATTTCTCAAATTAAATATATTCATCAATTTAATTAGTCTTCTCCATTATAATTAAATGACTGTTGTTTACCTCGCGTAAACTCGTGACTTTTATAACTTCACTCACACTTGATTGATGAATACACTGGAATGAAAAATGTTGTCACGTGACATGTTAATATAGCATTGAATGATTTATTTTTGACGTCGTCGTGTCAATAACTGCCGTCAGGTGAGCAGACAAATTGAATAACGCGCGTTAGCGCGTTATGATAATTTGTTTGCTCACCTGACGGCAGTTATTGACACCACGACGTCAAAAATAAATCATTTAATGCTTATATTTACATTCCCTTACTGAAGAAATCAATTGTTTACTTAAAAAAATCGATATAAAGTGCAGATCACGGAGGGAGTGAGTAAGTAACAGCAAGAACAGCTGTTTTGCAAAACCGGATCAAACTGGTTTTCACATAGATTGTTGAGATGTGATCGACGAGCATGAAAATATAATCCATGATAAATAACTCTTGAAATGTTGTTTTTAACAATAAAGTCAACTTTTTTGTTGAATAATTATAAAACATGGTGTTTTGACAACATTCATGCAATGCATTTTTAACAGATAACATAGGAATCACTGTTTGAGAACTACTTATGTAAATTACTCGTAAATTCATACGCAGTGAATAGGTGTTGCATTTAGAGGCATTTAAACATCACGGAATTTAATGGAAAAACACAGTAGAATGTAAATATAGAGCTATAAAAATCAATGTTACCGTATTGACAGGCACATCACTCTTATTTACTATGGCCCACCCATTATTTTCATTTTTATTCAAAAATAACAAATGGCTACATACCAGGATAATTTTCCGCCGTAATATTTTCTTAGGAATAGCGATAATTCTTTTATCCCCGCAACAGAAATGTGTCAGAATTATGGAAACTGTTTTAACGATGTCGTTTTTATTTACTCACATTTCACATTATCCGTTGTATAAAGAGGGGACCCCAGAGAGTAGTTATATACAGCATATCATTCTTTAATTTTTTGTGTACAAGTATTTAACATACTCTAATTCATATAGAATTTCTAATGATCAACCAAAATTTCAGCGTCAATCATAGAATTATAAGCAAGATGAGGTAAAAATTTTGCTAGGTTTGAGTCATATTTTGTTCACATGAGTTTACTACATTCATGCAGCTTAAGATTTTTAACTTGGTATTTCCTATTCGGCATTTAAAATGGAAAAAAATGAATGGCCTCAGATCTGTGTACAAACATAGAATTGTGAGCAAATCTCTGTATCTTGCTGATAATTCGAAGCTTAACACTCAAATATGGTTAGTAAATAGAAATTGTAAACAGTTAAACACAAGAAACATGCAATACATGTATAACAAATAAAGAACACAATTTATTTTTCAAAATTAATCATATACATGTATATACCTACATATTTCTGTTAGCGATATTAAACTCTATTTAAACTGAATAAACTCTAGAAAATGCCAAGCATCTCAACAAAACATATTGCATTATTCTACCATTACGCAAAAAATGATACCGAATTACCGATAGCCTGAATGAATTGCATTTTAGTTCTTTCTTAATACATCAGATATTGCTTAATTTGCGCAGGTAAACAGTAAACTTTTTGATTTACCGAAGTCTCTGTTTGATTTGATACGTAAAAATCAGGAAATACAAGCGACAGTTCCCAGGTTAACGCAGAGCATAAATGAAAACGAAACGAAAATCACAAGCTAACACCACCGTCATATGTGAAAACTGTCAACGCATTGAAATATTTAGCCTCAATTTACTTCACAAAATCGGCACCAATGTATTTTGCATGTTTCAAAGATTCCCTTCGTACACGAACTGTTGCACAACAAACAAATTCATCATTGTCAGATCGACCCGTTTATCATATAGTGCCATGGCTGCTTTAAACAAAGAACCTCGTTTTAGAATTATGGAATACGAGTCTTGGTAAAATGAGTATGCAAACCCGGGCCGTCGCAAAATAAAAGCCGGGGCAGATCGGCAATCGTCAATTCCAAATACGCATTATTTTGCAGCAATATTTACAGCGAATACAAATATACTGGTCCATCAAATTATTATTATTTTCGTAATAACTCAGATTTGAAACAGAATTAGCACTTAATTTTTGCAATTTATATTTTCCTTTCCATAAGAATTATTCATGCTAAATTACGTTGAATTTGCCTCAGTAGTTCTTGAGAAGAAGATTTTTTAAAATGCACCCCCCCCCTTTTTTTTTTTTTTTTTTTTTTTTTTTTACAGTTTTGAGATTTTCACCGCTTTCAATGGAAATTTTTCTTTCATTTCTGCAATTTATATTCATCTTTCTATAAGAATGCTTTGAGCCAAATTTGGTTGAATTTGGTTAAGTGGTTTTAGAGAAGAAGTTCAAAATGTGAAAAGTTTACAGGCGGACAGACAGACGGACAGACAGACAGACAGACAGACAGATGGACGACGGACAAAATGTGATCAGAATAGCTCACTTGAGCTTTCAGCTCAGGTGAGCTAAAAAAGGCTAGCTGCAGGTAAAGGCATGCCGTAATCGCCGGAATGGAGACGGAATGAATAAAAAAAATATTAGGTAGGCTTTTGATCATTTTATTTCTGGACAACGTTAACATTTTTAGGAAGTTTTATTTTTCGAAAAAATAAATCATAAGCTTGGTGTACATTTTATCAAGAGAATGTATTAAAGTTCGATCGGCTTCAGATACCTTCTCAGAACTGGAAAAAAACATATATAATGACTTTGTTTGAATATAAATGTATATGGATATACATGCATTTTTATTGGAGTACATGCAACAAATTGTTAAAGTACAGAGCTCGGCTGAATAAAGAAAATATCTCTTAAAGCATCCTTATCGCTAACACAAAGTTGGAACAAGACCTCCCCCCCCCCTCCACTCCCGGCTAAAAATTACACGGGGTCGGCAAGCTGGACAATTAAATAACTGAGTTGCAAAATTATCAATAATAAAACAATCTATTAAAGACAATGGTTATGAGATCTTGATCAATATGAGACATAAGAAGCGACATCCTCCCTTTAAAAAAGATAAATAAAAATTCCCAAGATAAGGTTAACTGTCGTGAAATTAAAATGTGTTTACATTATTTTCAAAAATGTTTCATTTTGCATTGTCGGTAATATATAGGAGGAAAAAGCTCATCATGCAGGTGTATTTTTTCTTATTTCAAGCAATTATTACGGGATATGAGTATGACGTCCTGAATGTCCGTTCAATACAGACTCACTTAGTGAAGTTGGTAAAATTGATAAAAATTTTCCGGAGAGCTATTATAACACTGCTCTACAGACACTTATGAACATGTACTGTTTACCATAAAGCAGCTACTTAATTTCTGTAAAATTATCGTCAATACAGTATATAATTTAAAATATTTTATAATTAAAACTTACCAGTTCATATACGATCAAATTCATCTGACCCACCCCGGTTCTTAATACAAAAATCCGATTTCCGAAAACATAATTACAAAATCATAAACATACTCATATACCCTTACTTTTTCTTCAAAACGTTTCAATTCTTAACAAAATTTTATGCTTTAATTAATAATTATAAAACTTCTTTTTATAAGTTTTATATTATTTTATTATTTATCTTGTACTTGCACAACAAAATCATTTAGATTTTTTAAAAAGGTACTAGTATAAATACATGTATAGTTACATACATTTTTCCGCAAAAACTTACAAAATCTTTGTAAGTAGTTTAATTTTAACTAATTCAGAAAATAACAAAATTAACAAGAGAAAAACAGCGGGTTTCCTTTGTGTGAACAGTACCCATAATTCATAATCCATACTTGTCAATCCTGAATTGATAAATACTACCTATCCAGAGAAATGGGGTACTCTATATGCAATATTTTTGCCAGAATGACTTAGATCAACGGCTGGTATTTGTTTTCATAAATTTTCAGAAATCAAATCCTAGCAATTTTCATACCTCTGATAAATGTATAATTGATCTGCAAAAGAACAAATACCTATCTTGAAAACTGTGGGAGGATTTATCGGTACAGTAAGTGTACCTTTTGGCAGGCACTCGCCCGCCAGCCATTTTCACTATTTCAATAACTAAAAAACCCGGTCAAAAATTCTCTCTCAAAAGTCTTAGAATTCAGAAGCAATTGAGTTACATGGGAGCTCAAGGCGGTCTCCGAACCCCATGTCGCTCAAAATATACCGGTATTCACCCCCTTAAGAAATTTCTTGATCCATCTCATTTCTTAAAAAAACTACGCATTAACTTATATTCCAGTTTAAATTACATGTCAAATTATTTTAAAGAAATAGGATATTATGCATTTCTTTTTAACCCTTATCGTATATACAATGACAATTATATTGCAGAAATTCGCATTCGTCACATCGGCAACGGTTTTAATATATATGAGCCTCTTCCTGTTTGGTCCAGTTTCAATCATACCTCAATAATTTTTCTAAAACTTATACCGGTATTTTCGATAGAAAAAGTGTCACTCATTAAAAGCTTATTGCAACAGTTTAGCTGAATATCATGTTTATTTTTCGTCCATTCTTGCGATTACAGCATGCCTTTTCCCGCAGCAAAGCAGTTGCCATATAAGGTCATGTCAAAATTCGACAACTTTGTAGACTTTACATTTGTCAATTTGTATCATGTCAGATGTGCTATTGCCGAGCCTGGAGATACAAGTGCAGAAACTACTGGTTAAAAGTGTGCAAAGTTGAAGGTTTAATTAACTGATGAAAACAATTAAGCTGCAAAATGTGCATTATACAGTCGTTTTACCGGTAACGAATCAGTATGCCGTTTCGTCGTGCATGCGACTATCATTATCGGAATTCCTAATGTTTTTATTTTTTGTTTAAATCGCGTTTCTTTGTCCTTCTAAACTGTAGTATCAAACTTCCAAAAATATAAAGGATGAATTACGGAGATAGTAGTTTCAACACCCCCTCCATTTTCCTAGTTTCGAATACGTTTTCCAGTATCGAATCAAGCGCCCTCTATCACTTCTGATCGAAAATTTTGGGGCGGATTCATTTCAAAAATGCACTAGAGTACATGTCAATAGACTTATAAATGAAGAAGGAAAAATAATTGTGAATATATGTTATTTAAACGAATAATATGATCGTTATTTTTATCGTATCGTTCTCCCGTCAAATTGAAACTGGACTTGAACATTACTTTATGAAATTGAATTTTTATGAAAACACTTTATAATAGTAATTGATGATAAGTAATTGTCATTTGCCTTTGTTTTGCCCGTATATTTATCAATATATCCAGCCAAATAATACTTCTGTCGCAATGAACCGACACTAGGAAAACTACACGTGGTTCTATCTGAAGTCGTAATTTCATTCAAAGCTCCATTATTATTTGATATGATGCATATTCTCATTAAATGGGTTATAATTACTAATTATCCACAAAAAGAGGTCAATAACAAACTTATTTTCATGGTTAGTTTTAATTGTTTTCACACTTTTGTTTTTTCTGCCTTGCACTTCCGGCAATACGGTAAATAATCGTGCAAATGTCAAACAACTCCACGCACTGATAGAATATTTATTTATGTATTATAATTACCTAGCTTGGATTTTTTAAAACCTTAACTTCGTTTTTCACAAATAAATTTTCTAAAAATTATTCGATACTGGCAAATATTCGTTACCGGTAAAACGACTGTACGAAGGAACGTGTATATGCCCGAGTTTTATAGGTTACACGATCAGAATTATAAGTACACACTTTTATCCTCAGACTCACACACCAACACGATTGCAAATTCGGATTTACATGTTTGCATGTCTGGATTTTTTAACACGATTACCCTCCATACGCTCCGGCGGGTGATTTCTCCAATCAGTGAGTTATTTTTATCTTCGTGATTGAGTAAATTGAAACAACAAGCAATAGCCGTGAAATGCTTTTTGCCGGCAGTAAGATGTATGACGGTATTTCAAGGATCGTTTTTCTGTCACTGCATTCTTGGACTCTCTCAGACAAAGGAAGTTTTTATAGCCATTGACCTGATTCCAGTTTATGATTCGATGTTTTCTAAAAATCCCCTTATACTGCTGAAACACACCGATTGGTGGAAGGCTGTAGAAATCCAGAAGTAATTGCTAACAAACATAAGTGACAGATTAGTTCCAGATTTTGACTTCTATTCCGAAAAGTCGTACATCGATAACTGTATGTATGTATTCAGAAGAGAAAATATTTTTCTTCTTTTAATGATGGAACCTATTAAGTCCACGCAGTGATTTGATACATAAACTCGAATTTTCAATTATCATTAAAATATTTTGATTGAAATTTACTGGCTTTATTGCAATTAAATGTTTTCGTTGTTTTCATATTATTTATTTGTCTTTATCTGCTTGATTAACATGTACTTTGATTTTTTTTTCATTTTCCAATTATACATTTGAAACACCCAGAATTCAAAACTTTTCATATCAAAAGAGAATGTAAACTACTAAGTATGTAAGCCTTGGTTAGTTTTGCCACATTTGATAAAGCGGGATGTTTTTATTTGTTTCGTAGTTGTTTACGTCACGTGGGTAAAGCGCTAGGACTTGTGCTTTAAAATAAACTCTTTCTTAGTCACTGTTGACATTGTTCTTGTAACTGTAGTAACAGTTCAATGTCTAAGACTAACACTATTTTGCTGAAGTTAAGAGTTTTTATTTAGGTTGGTACGAAGAATTTACAATTAGTTGGCCATGATTTTTTGACCATAATGGTATGTGGGGTTTCGTGCTATGTTGGTTACGTTACGGGTGGTTACATTACCTATTCCGTTATTCTCCTCCTCGTCGATCCAGCCGTCGCAGTCGTTATCCACGATGTCCCCAGCCACGGTAGCGGAAGTACTGCACGGCTAGTAACAAAAGAAAACATACCGGACATTACGACTTACTGTAAAATCACTCAAATTCATCGGGACCCATTTTCGTGGATTGATTAAATTTCACAGGTTCGTGGGGACGTAATTTTGTGCATTCTCTTATCCTTACAAAATAAAATAGGACTTTTAAAGCCTAATTCAATAACTCGTGGGGGATGTGAATACGTGGATGAGAGGTACCGACGAATCCACGAAAATTGAGCCACCGCGAAATATAATGAGTCCTTAGTACTTTCCTGACTTTAGTCTACTGGTTATATAAATCAAAGTATCAATGTGCTGTGTAAATGTTCTTTCAAACATAGAATCTTAAAATAAATTTAAATTCAGATGTAGACAATACTAGTAGTTCTTAGATCTTAAAATAGCGTCATCTCTTACCCCATTAATGGCCGCTAATCGAGTTCCGGCTGCGTACGAGTACGAGTTGGTCTGAGCGTTACCGAACGCCATCCCCAGAAATGTGGCTGCGGGGTTGGTGTTGTAGATAGAGTGAGAGCCAGGGGTCACCTGAAAAGTGGCTACCATCAGGTTCTGGGAGGAACCCGTCACTGCGGACCACGTGACTCCGGAGGGAGTCTGCTCGTCTAGTTTCAGGTCGTTCTTGGCAGAGTCTTTGATGACCACCACCAGGTAGTTCTGGAAGTCCCCTGTAGGGGTTTGGATCGTGCTGAACGTGTAGTCGGACGGAAACTGCGGGACAGCCGGGAGAATGCTAAACTGTGGGTCTCCACCATTGGGGGCGTCACCAGTCTGCGTGCTTACGGTTTTACCAAACATGGTGACCATCACAGGCTTGTCGGCTGTGACACTTTTGTAATCCCCTGTAGCTACATTTAGCTCCACGAACTGGTATTGGTTGAGTGTAGTGTAAACGGACCCGGCCAGAGACACCTGGGTGGAGTCCTCTGTAGCGATGATGCGGTAATAGTCTCCAATGTTCCTGTCCGGCGTGCTGATAGTGAAGAAGTCTTTCCCAAGAGACTCGATGGGCGGGACTTGTTCTACCAGGTGGTCTGAGCTGGAGCGCGTCATCGTGTCTTTGACGGCCACCTTCTTGTTTCCGGTCATCACTGTCACGACTTTGTCCGCCGCGATCTTGGTCCCCGTGAAGTCGCCGGTCACGTCGTAGGCGTGGAACGTCTGGTACTTGTTCAGGTTGACGGTGAAGGACTGTCCGTTAGTGAAGGTCCCGCCATTATACGTCACGGATGTAGCGGTGGGGTTAGAGGCGGACAATGTGATCTGCACCGTTGTTGCGTCTTCTGTACCCACGATCATAAACACCGCCTCAGACGTCCACGTGGCGAGGACGTACTCCTTGCCGATCGCGTCCACCGGGAAGGCCACGAACCCGTCTGTGGAGTACATCTCCTTGTTGACCCCGTACACTGTGATCTCCTCGGTGGACACTATCTGGACTCCCCGGTCCTGTACCGCCGTCCCAGAGCCCCGGATGTTGTAGGTTATCTCGATCTTCTCTATGTTCCCCCGGCTGACCGTGATCTTACTGGAGAAGCTAGGGTTGAAGAGGGGCGTGGTCACTGTGACGTTGGCGGGGGTGTTCGATGTTGTCGTCACAAACAGCTCGATGTTGTTAGCGGAACCAGATATCTTGTTATCCATGAAGCCCAGAATGAAATCAGTTCCCATGTTGTCTCGCCCTGTTGAAATTTCAAAATATTTGAAATAAACTTGTCAGAAGTTACAACATGTCGGAGTAGACAAGTTCATTTTCTAATAGTGCTAAGATATAAGGGACCTGTCCTAATCTACTAGTATTTATTTCAAAGTTTTAAAAGTAGAGATATTTTACATAATGCGGTAAGTTCAAGTTTTATGCTAAATTGGAAGAATTGTTTTGAACTTTTTTTCCATATATTATGGTTGTTTGAAAAAGACTCTTGAAAAAGACTAGTATACATCCCCATTTGCTGATATCCTTTACAAAAGTGAAATAAGCAAGTTAAGGTACTTTTCACGATTAAAAATCACTGGTTCTGTCAGTGGTGAAATAATCATAATTAGAAACATTAATATTTTAATTGGTTACCTCCTCCTATAGTGAAACAAACCAAGAGAGCGGACACGGCCATCGTCAGAAGCGCCATCTATAACACAGAATCAAACAATTAATTTAGGAAATCAAATCTGTATATCCATGTCCAGAAATTCTGACGATGTTTATCTTATTTCTGATTCAGAAGTAACTGTAATATTTTGTTATAACTTATTGTATGAATTACCTTGTGATTGTTCCCTCGCTTCTGGCTGGTCACAGAATGGCTTCTTCTCTCTCCCTTACCAAACAGACATGACGGACAAAACCAGAATTAATTCAATTTAAATATTCGGCCTTTGGTCAAGAACAGGCACACGAAGAGAAAACACTGTCGCGTGCCCTAAGTCGAGGGACCTTTCAATGAACTGTCAATATTGTAACGGGATTAGATACTAAAAGTCTGTAAGATGTTTAAACTTTTTCAATTAAAAGACGAATATGAAAGAAAACATCTGCTCAATTCCATGTATATTTATATTAGCAATATAGTGTTTAGCATCTTACTATTAGAATAATTAATGGATATGTTATTTTATCTGCCTACCATACCTGTAGATCGTATTACAGATTAACATTTCCTGCACTTCTGAAATACCGGTACTTTTTCTCTAAGTACTTAATAATTGTCACCTAATCGTCACTCGTTGAATCTCAATCATAAAAGTTCTTTTTTATTGTAATATAATTTAATTAACCCCGTGACCAGACCCATTTGATGATTGTGATCTCGAGTGAACGTTTAGTGACCTCAAAATGTAACTTCTACACTTTGAGTACTACTTTTATTCTTTAACCCTTCGTTTGGTCATGTGAGTTGTTATGTCTTAGCATTTTCTCTGTAGTGTTAGTTCTCCCATTGGCTTTGTCATTTTTTTTTTACCTGTTTACTTATATTCCATTATATTCAATTATTTTCAACTAGCTTGTCCAGACAATACTAGTAATTATTGTGATACAATGTATTATGATATCGAAAGATATGAAACATGAAATGCAATGTCATGTAAATTGTCGTATTGTTAATCAATAAAAACTGAGTCCAAAGTCCAAAGTTACAGGCGGTGTTGGGTATGATTTTGAGAAGACAAAAAGCATAATGGTTATATGTATGAACATTACATGCCAGGTTTGATATCATGTATCAGATGAACAAGATTGATTCTGTAGAGATGACGATTATTTTGACGAGTGTGTTCGATTGATCATATTCTACTACTGGGTGGATTTTTGCAAATCTTTATAAAGACTTTCACGTATATCAATTTTTAACAGGTGTTTAAATATAAAACAGCAAAATTCTGTATAATTTGTCAGCATCAGAGTAAAGTTTTTTCTTCAACGATCTCCGATCCTAAGCAATGTTCGATAACTCTAATTTATCCGGAATTTCTTATTCGTACCATAAATCTGCCTTTTATGTAGACACATTTAATTAGTCTTAAAGTGTTAGTATTACGCAAAGCCATTCAATGATTGGCTTAGTGGCTCCACGGAGACCTACTGAGGTAAATGGTTCGAGCCACCTATGCATCGGTACAACCGTATATAGTTTTTTTTAACTTGTATTCGTAAATTATTCCATTATATCCACCGTGGACAAAATTGCAATTACTTCGTAAAATGCATGCACACCATCAAAAACATTCTTTTTTTAATTTTATTTCATTTATAAAAAAGTTTGAAGGATAAAAAACATTTTCATTATCATTTTTATGATGAAAAAATACTTTGAGGGTGATGATAGAGACCTTAAGTCAGTATTCTCTCTCTCTCTCTCTCTCTCTCTCTCTCTCTCTCTCTCTCTCTCTCTCTCTCTCTCTCTCTCTCTCTCTCTCTCTCTCTCTCTCTCTCTCTCTAAAATTTTGCAAATATCTACAAATTGTTTCATGTGATTTGTATCTGGCTTATGTGTCTCTATGGGTCTTTAAGCTTAAGCGTGTATTCCACTTACATTAATCCGTAAATAAAATATATATATTTAAACTTAATAAAATTAAACCATTTGTTGTGAGTAACTCCGCCCCTCTTTATCCTAGTTTTTAATGCTTTATACAGACCCGTAAGGACGAACCCGTGATGTAAGTTTGTCCATACGAAGAGGGAACGGGTTTCTGGTAGGTATATGTATATTACTTATGTCGTATCATCTCTAAACAGAAGTTTGATAATCTGTTGATGTGTTCACTTCTTTGTCCCCTCCACAACAGTCCGGCATTCATCATGATCAGAGTCCTAGTGTATGTGGGGATCTTGGTCCTTATTCAATCCGCGGCATCTCAAACAGGTAAGGCGCTGTATTAGGAGAAACTAATACACCAGTAATATCACTCCAAATGTCAATTCTCAGGTCGCTGTATTAAAAGAAAACAATCTATGCTTATTGAATCATTCTAAGTTATTTTAGTAATTCTATTTTTATACATATGTATTTAAAACATAAAATGTTAATATAAACTTGTAGTCCATAACTTTTAAACTTTTAGGTTTACGTTTTTATCATAATTTATCATGAGAATTAGTCCATTGAGATTGTTCCCTTGTCCTCCAGTTGGGGGACTGCCCCCCCCCCCCCCCGAAGATGGAATGAAAGTTATGTTTACCTAACAAACATAAAGTTACATATATTTACTTAAATTAAAATACATATTATCAGTTCATGTAATACTTACAGCTTTGTATGTATAATCCCCTTGTCTGCGTGGAAGAGATTATAGAATAGTATTAATTCGTTACGTTTTGTGTAAAACTGTAGTTTGAACTATATTTGTTTATTTATTTATATTGTTTTGCTGTTGAAAATTGTAAAAGAAAATCATGGAAAATTCCAAAGAAAAAAAAAATTCATGACAATCAGTGAATTTCTTTCATGCTATTCTTACATTTGTTACTGCAGTGAATGGCAACTGGGGTCAGTGGACGGCTTACGGCGCATGCTCTGTGACCTGTGGAGTAGGGACCCATCAGAGGACCCGGTCATGTGACAGCCCGGCACCGTCCGGAGGAGGGACAACTTGTCCTGGGGACGCACTAGAAGCGAAGACTTGCTTTGATGTCACGTGCTACCCCTCCATTCTCGGGAGTCTGGAAAGGGTAGGTATCCAACATGGCTTCCCCCAGCGCTAATTGGTTCATGTATTGTATACGATTTTGTTTATCGAGTGCCGGTTTAGGGCCACCTAGATGTAGTTAGTGAGATCGCTACCTTTTCGATCATTTATGAAGTACAAACATGTACATACTTTGATCATATTCATTCAAACAACCATACAATCGTCCCTCGTGACACAGTGGTTAACGCAGACAGCCAATTCCTTATACAGATTCCACTTAATCACCGAGCCTGATGTCTCTGGTTCGAATTCTCGACGGTCCGTACAATCGGTTCATGACGATAGAGACTTTGAAAGCCAACCCTATGTGGATTGTGTCAATATTGCTCCGGTAACGAATCTCCGGAAGATTTTCTCTGTCGCCATACGATCATGAAGTGTGTATAACAGAAAATTCACCAGAGAACATTTGTTTTTCATTAAAAATCAATAGTGTTTTCAGTTTCTGATTTATGGCTTATTTCATATTCTAATCATGTTGGGTTTTTTTCGTTTTTTTGCGTTTATATGTGTACGTTAGAAATTGTTTTCCCTTATATTTTGCGGTAATATTGCCTACTAATAATTTTAAATTGGAAGCATTATTTAAAAAATAAAATGCTTTCTTTGGTGATTCATTCGTGATATGAAGGTAGCGACATTGCATAAAAATACATAACACGCGCTAGCGGGTTTTGTAATTTTTTTCTGCAATGATCGCTACCTTCATTACCCGCATGAATCATCAAAGAAAACATTTTATTGTTTATATTAACATCTTTCTTCTAACTACTTAATAAATTGATTAAAAAAAGTAAGTAAAATTCACTAAATTACTGTTAATGTACATAAGTACGTTAGCTAAAAGAAACAGCCAAATCGTCTCCAGTGAGACTTTGAGTCTGACATCATCATGATTATTTCGTTCAGTCCGTGATTTTTCTTACGTCGCTGTAGGTTTCGACCAATCGATAAACGGGGTTTCAGTCTGATTTCAGTCTCGATTTCAGTCTGGCTGTTTTTATAGAGCTATGAATTAACTATGTTTCCGTAAGAAATAGAGAAAATAATACTCGGAGATGTAAATACTAGTACGTGTATAAGGTAATTACTGCATACAGTCTCCTAATGATCAGTTTAGATGTGAAATAGGCTCGTTATTTGATCGCTTTGTCCTAACTTTCTCGACAACGGCCGAATTTTCTTCCTATTGAAATACAGCACGATTCCTGGGCTTGAGTGACGCGTACAAGTATAAGCCACTCCCCCCCAAAAATTAAGAAAAACGCTATAATAATTCAATCCGAAGTCCATATGATTCAAGAGTCGGCTTTTTGATGTTGCTGTTCTGGAATGTTAACGACGTGACCAAAATATAACTAGACAAATTGCATCGAACAAATTAAATCCATCAAGCATTCAATGTTTCCACGATCTTTTATCTGATTTGTTTATCAATTACAGAACTGCTCTTGGACATTCTTTGGCTGTAAAGTCGGATCGATGTCATGCATTGATTTCAGTTTCCGGTGTGATGGCAAGAACGACTGCGATGACGGGAGTGACGAAAGTCCGGAAGTGGCCGGGTGTCCTACGGTCTGTGGCGATAATGGCGCCGGTAGGTTGTGTTTTTCCATTGTTAGTTTAGGTGTGAGGTTGGATCTGATAGCTATAGGGATCTTTGTAATCGGCTCCCATTTGTTTCTCCGTGGGGTTGACATCGACTTTTGAGTCACATTGTTTAGGCATGCCATTCACAAAATTAAAAAAAAAACTTCGTTGTGTTTCTTTTCAAAGTGTTCAGATATAATTTCAAGATCGCTTTCTTTTTGGAAATGTTATCCTTCGTATAAAAGAAAGTCGAGTATTGAAAATAAGATTTTGAGATGGGGGAGGGGGGGGGGGGGTGGGGGTCCTTTAGTGGAAGTGTACACTGGGATAAACACAATTAAGCGTTTGCTTCTGTAAAACAGTGTTCAAATTTGAAGCTCTTATTCTTTTTGCAACTAGAAATGAATATTTACGTGTTAAGTGTTATTTTCATGTCCCCAAACAAATCATTTAACGATAAATTTTGTCCTAAATTAACTGTTAAACTTTTGTCGCCGTCCCAGGCACTCCAGTGGATTGACAATTTTCTTGCTTTTCCAAACATTCTAATGTTCTTGTTTTTTGTTCGTTTGTTTGTTTGTTTGTTTGTTTGTTTGTTTGTTGTTTTTTTGGCTGGTGCTTTTTATAAACGTTAATGGATTGGCTGTTTTGTTGGGATGGAGAGGGGTGAGGGGTTTCAAACAGCCTAGTTGATTTTTCGTGGTTTTCTTGTTGTTATTGTTTTGTTTTATTTGGTTTGTTGGTTTGTTTTGTTTTTTATGTGAATATTTTTCTTTCTTTTTTTCGCTTATGCTTGAAATTTTAAATACTTTAATGGGTTGACAGTTTTGTTGCTTTTTTCAATAAGTATTTTATGCTTCAGACAGTGTTGTCATATATGTATACATATATTTAATTTCTGCTTTTTTCAGACACCCCACTGGTTTCAGCGTTAGCGACCGTGGTCCTCGCGGCCTGTGGAATACTGACGATGAAGGTGCTGGTCCTCAAAGACTGACCGATACCTCCCACAGTGTTGTTTTAGTTTTGTCCTTCGTCGTTATTGTAAATAAATTGTTCAATAGTTTCTTATTTCTCTAGATATTATCATTTAAACGAAACTTTTAAAATTAAAATTATAAATGAATACCTTTAAGCATGTCGCCAAAAACCAATAATTTATGATATTGTTACTGACATGTCACAGATGGTCCCATGGCTGCGTTCAAGATCGTAGCAGCTAGCGTAGCCGCTAGGTCGTAGATATCTACATGTAGGTACATTGAACGGACTGCTAGGGTAGCCGCTAGTTGTCTGATTTGAAGTGGAAATATTCAACTAAAGACTAATAACATTGACATAATTTGTAAATTTCAAGTGGAAATGTATATGTTAAAATTCATAGTAACTTAAAGTATGAACAAAAAAAAATCACTAAATAAATAAAATCCATGTTCGTTACAAGTGGTAACGAAGGTGGCCATCTTGACTATGACGCTAAGCATAAAATATTTCGGCTACGGATATCTACGTAGTGGCTAGGTTAGCTTATCCTTCAACAGCGTAGCTGCTACGTAGCCCTACCTAGCCGCTACGATCTTGAACGCAACCCCAGGTTTCGGGCAAAAGCCGCTTAAAGACTATTACCGCGAAAACGAAAATGTTCAGTTTCTGCGACATCAGCACCATTACACTTGTATGATAAAAAAACCTCAAAGTAGCCATTTTCTGTGAGTAAAAGTACGGTATACATACGAAAAGAGTACATCCAATAAGAATGATTCCCTTTATTTCTTACGGATATTAATTGTAATTCATATATCTATAGAAACTGGCAGGACTGAATTCTACACAATCCAGTTTTTACCAGTTATCGATCAGTCAAAACATCTGAAAAATTACGGACTGCACGAAATAATCATGATGATGTCAGACTCAAATTCTCATATAAGATGACTTGGCTGCACATGTTAGTGGTGTACATGTATTGTTTCTGCATTGTCGGTATCATTATTTTCGGATTTCCGAACGAGTTACCAAAAAAACATTTTATAACTTAAATATATAGATGGAAAAGCCGGTCCATATTTGACATATGACAGTTCTCCATATCTGGTCATGTCATGCAGTAATTCAAAAAAAATTCCAGTATAAAGACAATCTCAGTGTTACTGGCCTTACAGCGGCAGTAGCCCCTTTGGTATGAAAAATTTAAGACAATGAACATATTCAAAAATGAGACACAGAGCAAATTTAAAACAACTCTTGCCTACATGGTGTTTTATAAAAACATTATGCATTTCTTGATACATTTCTGCTGTAACATTCACTGTCCATATGTTTATTCTGTAACAGTTGTAATTGCAAGCCTCTGTGAACTGCTAATACTGTGGGACCATCTAAATCCGCGGGGGGGGGGGGGGGGGGGGGGGGCAAATTTTGTGGCTTGTGGGTTTTATGCTTATTCAAGGGGATGTAATTCCGTGGATGCATCGTGTTCAGTTTCATTAACAAAGACAACTCTTTCTAAATTTCCTTTCAATGAGGGTGTAAATTCGTGGGTGAGTGCTAACCACGAATATCATGAAAAATTGAGCCACCACAAATTCTAATGATTCACAGTATCAAAGTCTTTATTTAACACAGGCATAAAATGTTTACATATTGTATTGAAATTTTTAAGTTATCAGAATATCATTTTTAAAGGCTGACAGAGATCTAGATGTCAGGAACTACAAACACAAGGTTCCATCACTTTTCCTGCTACTAGTATCGATATTCAGTAGATAATTTTTTTTATTGCCTGTCAATTTAAAAATATTTTCAAACCCCTTGGCAATGAAATCTACCATTCCTAGTATTTTCATTACTTTGATTTTGAATTTGATACACATTTAACAAAAGCATCAATATAAACATTGTAAAATCAAAACAAATACCACTGTAAGTATCTTTGAAAATTTAATATCCAATATTTACAGTTTAATATAAATGGAAACACTTTGAGTCTCTGTTACACTACTTGGTAGACACTCTAGTTTTCTTGTTCCAGCTAAAGTTGGCACCGTAAGATTTCGGTTTAAATTTGGGCTCTTTCTTCTCCTCCAAGTAATACTCCCAGCCTGAGGAAAAATCAAACAAACTTTAAAAGTACAAGTCACCCTGTCATAATGACAAATGTAGATGCATATGTCAATTGATTATTAAACACGATTCTGACAGGATATAAGCTCAGGCATTGGTGTAGACAATATTGACATACCATTCTTTTCGCAGAATTCCATGGCATCTTCCGGGGATTTGAACTCAACCGCCATATTTGAAAGTGGGTCAGCGCTAGTCACAGAAAAGGAATATATTTAATTTTTATTTGGTTATCATAATAGGTAAAACATTTTATCAGTGTTTTAGGGTGGAGATCCCTATTAAACTTGGAACGAAAATAATAAAAAATGTACATAAATAAATTGTAACGTATCATTAAATAAAATGGCCTGTATACAGGTTCTTCTGAAACAAACCAGCTATTTCACTGAGCTTTTTTATTAAACTGTAGAAACATTAGAATTTCTGATAAATTAGTTCTTAGATTACATGCCCCCCACCCTTTGAATTTCCATTTCAATGGAATAGAAACACAGCGTTAATTCATAAATGATATATTAATCCTTGAATTCACACTCCTACGAACCTATCAAAAGTTGAAAATTGACAAAAAATTTCAATGATGCCACAGTATTGTAGACTATAAAACATAATCTTATGTGATGAAAACTATCGTCAGCAGTCCCTTTTACAATGATGAATTATAAAAAAAAAATATCTTAGTTCCAGCAAGATCTCTCTTTGATACTCATGTTCACAACCATGGTCTCTTACCTTGAGGCCCATCCCATCAAGGGATTTTCCCATCTTTCCCGAGTATCAAAATCAATCTTCCATCGCCTTGTTCCGAACACTCCCGACTGCATTGCGTTCTTAGCGGGCACGTATATCTTGACTCGACGCGTCTTGATGTGTTCCTCAGGTACCCCAGTCAGGCAGGAGATATCGGTCTAAATAACGAAATAACACAATATCAGAAAATAACACTATAATGTTAACAAAGACATATAACCCATCATCTGAAACTTACACTTTCCTCCTAAAGAAAGAAAAATAACTCTTGATCAGTATATAACACTTCAAATTTTATGTTTCTTATTTTGATGTTAACAATGCTTCAATAAAGTATTTGCATTAGTCAACCAAAATTTATGAGTCATTTGTCAAGTTATACGTGAGATACAGAGCTAACAATTCTTTGCTCAAGCCGTGCTTTCATTTAAAATTGAGTGCTTGATACAAAATACCAGTTTCTATATGAAATTGGATATGAAAACACTAGAATATCAATGGCCTGAAAGAGAACGTTTACCAGTATTTTTGTAAACAAATACATGGCACAACCATATAAATATACTGTATAACAAAGAAACATGAGCTCTTTACCTTGCATATTACTAAACAACTGACTTTCTAATTTAGGTTGAGCATTACAAATATCATTGTCAGCATTACAATATTGAAACATTGCAAACAAGATATCTGTGAGCCAATTCTCACTCGTAATAACCCTGCTCTGATGTGAATATACAAAATAAGCAGTCGACAATTACAAGGAAGATGACGTCCAATTGGTACGAAAATAGATCCCAAAGTATGGCATGCCTAAACACTGAGTGTGTTAAGATTTCAATTCTTAATACTTTTTAAAACATAGGTAATCACAGATTACAAAGCATCACCTTTATAAAGCATCACCTGTATGAGACCACCTTTATCATATTATATGAAAATCATACTTTATGATCTTGGATACTGTTTTGACACAATATCATATATCATCTGTTAAAAAATTGTATGATAATCATATGTTCATTTCATACGATATTATAAGAAACAATGTTTATCAATACAATAATATAAATTACAATATTACATCCTATCATACTTACAATACATATCATATAATACAATAAAATACCATAATAAACAATGATGAGATATTTAAGCATTGAATCATTATTTTTTGAAAGATGTGGTCTCATAACTGCAACGGTGTGTGCATACAAATTGAATAATGCGCGCTAGCGCGATATGAAAATTTGTTTGCACACACCGTTGCAGTAATGAGACCACATCTTTCAAAAAATAATGATTCAATGCTTATATTTATGTCTTTTAATATTTATTCCCCTTCCCGCAAATATGATTTACTTTTTAAAGTCTCTGTCTTTTTCAACGCGTAATGCGCATTTAATGGAAGAGCCATTGGAACAGCCGAAATATGCTGACAAAAATAGTCCACAGCGTTCTAAATTATAGTTACACAATTCTACTTTTAAGTATGTATTTTTATGAATTTACATTTGGCATACTAAGACATTAATCAATTGAATTCATTTAACTGTTAAAATATATTTACACCAATGAAATATCAATCAGTGTATGTATAATATCAGGTCGTAATCTGGTTTGAAGTTGCGAAGAGAGTCGGTCAAGTTTTCCAGGAAATAATAAAGGAAGACACGTGCCAGATTTGGTGATTGGGTCTTCTGTGCTATGCGCAAATATCACTCAAATCAATCAATGCAATTTAATAGGGGGAAAGAAAGTGAATGTAAATATGATATTGTAACACATGACACATGTATGACATTGTATTGTGTTTTACATTATTTTCTTTGATCACATAATACAATATCATAATACATGGTATTTTATGATACAATATCATATCACATAATACATCACAATATTGTATATCATGATTTCATATTGCACAATATATATTGATATTATATTGTATGATACTGTATCATATTTGATACATAATATGATATAATATAATTTGATACAACATTGTATCATATCATGTGATACAATATCATGTGATATAGTTAAATATTATATAATACAACATCATATAATACAATTTCATATGATATTATACAAATATTGACTGTGGTTGAGGGCAAGCCTGCCAGGTGCTTCAGTATCACAAAGACACACCATCCATGCAAGTTTGGTGAAGTTAGGACCAGTAATAACTAAGAATTCATCATCAGAGGGCACCTGTTTCAAAAACTTTAACCAGCTCTTAACACCTTGACCTCCTCCAGCATCCGAAACCAATTGCTCAGATTCAGCATTCAAGCCTGTCTGGTGCATCATTATCATAAGACGCACCATCCATGCAAGTTTGGTGACGTTAGGACCAGTAGTAATTTAAATATTGCTATCAAAGGGCACCTGCACCAAAAACTTTAACCTGCTCCAAAAACCTTAACCTCCTCCACCATCTGAAATTCAGGATTCAGATTCAGTATTTAAGTCTTTCAAGTCCATAAGTAGGTCCAGATGCATCATCTATGCAAGTTTGGTGAAGTTAGGACAAGTAATAGCTTAGATACAAAACCTGCAACAAAAACTTTAACCAGGTCCTGACGCCGACGCCAGGGGTATAGCATAAGCTCCCCCTGACTTTGTTTCGGGGAGCTAAAAAGCATTTAAATTAGATTGTATAATTTGCAGACAGTTTATAAATGATGTAGCTTGATAAAAAAACATAAGCATTTCTTTCTTTAAAAACATTCATTAAATAAGGCACATTACTTTGAAAAAGACAAATCATATGTCAATAGTAATTATCCCTACATAACATCAGAGATAAACATATATTAACAGTATACTACAAGCTAAACATAGAAAAATAACATCCTCAGTTAAGGACACTACATGCTACGTCAGCTTCTGTAACAATATCAACAAAACTTTAAGTTTTTTTTTTTCACCATACGTAGACCAATAAACCTCCATTTCTTTTGAATGAGTGATGGGGCTTTTTACCTGTTCCGGCACCATTATCTCTCTTTTATCATCAATAGGTTTTACGTTGGGTCCTACAACAGAGCGGAGGTCGTCTTTGGTTGAATAGCCCCTGTAGACGTCAAACAGAAATAAAATCTAATACAATCAAATCAACACAGTGATACAATGCAAAGCAAATATGTCAGGTCAGATTCAATATTCAATAACTAGACAATATTGAGATAGTGACCATCTCAAAGGGCCCCGCTTACATAGTGGACAATATGATGAAAAGAATTTCAGAATTTTGCTTTGACCTTGACCTATAACTACGAAATTTTCCACCTGGCATAGAACGTCTTATTCAATCTCATTACCCCTTACATACAGGTATTTTTGTTCAATCTGAACAGATTAACCAAATGGGAAATAATCTATGATCTAAAACTGATTATAAAGAGATTTGCTATGACCTTCACATTGACTTGGTTCAAGGTAACTGGACGTCATTAACCAATAGCTCTGATTAAGTACGGTATTAGCCAAAAAGGACTAAGTGGAGAGTGTATATATGCTCTTATAAAAGGATTTTTGTTTGATCTGATATGACTTTGACATTTTATCTACAAACATCATATAAAGTCAATGCATACCCTTTAATCAAAAGCACTATGTGAGTGAAGTATGAGCCAGATTGGAGAAAAGGAAGAGAAGATATGCTTAGGACAAGGATTTTTCATATAATTCTGCTATGATCTTCACTTTTGACCTTATAAATTGGTTCAAGGTCACTACACACCTTTTATTTATAAGCTTTGTTTATTGTCTGTTTACGCTCTGAGAAAGTATATATGCTCTGAATCTGAAAAAAGGATTTGTGCTCGGTCCGATATGACCTTGACCTACAAACTTTATTCAAGGTCACTGCACACCCTATGCCCATTGACACAGTGTGAGTGAAGTATGAGCTAGATTGGACCAAGGGGAGAGGAGATATGCTCCGGACAAGGATTTTTCATATAATTCTGCCATGACCTTAACCTTAGACCTAGAAACATAGTTCAAGGGCAGTTTTAGGTCACTGCACACCCTTTAAGGCACTCTTTGGGTGAATATATGACTGATCACTAAAGGGTGCCTGCAGAGCGGGGCCCTAACTCCCTCTTATTTAGCTACGCAGCTCAAACAACTTATATAGCTTTGTTTACCTACCTGAAGTAGGTTTATTTAGCTACTTTTATGCAATTTTGCATTTTTATATCAGACAAGAAGTTGCAAGGAAGTGACAACTTATATTTGAACTATGTAGTTTAAAAAAGCAACCCAGAGCAAGGAGAATTAATACATTGCTGCTTTGGAGCAGGTTTAAGCAAAACATGCATTTCCATTGTTTGAGTAGCTGTATGACACCTTAGGTGCTAGATTATGAGGCATGATTTTGTACTACTACTTCAATAGTGCTGAATTATAATTACGGTACTAATCATGTAAACCAAAACTGGTTTTCTTTGTTATTTCATTAGAAACTTTTCAGAACTTTAATTGCAATTCCTCTGAAGGAGGAACCTTTCTCAGAGCGATTTTTCCATGAATTGTTTTCAAGTCAGCTCTAACTTGGCATTGAAGGAGCAACATTTTCCAGTGTGCTTTTCATGGACTGTTTTCTGATCAGCTCCAACTTTTAACAGATTTGGAAGCTTACACCAACTTGAAAATTTTTGCTGCACTTAAGGCCAAATATTTGTACAAAAGCTCATTTAAGGATGACGTTTACTCAGAATGAAAAAAAAATCCACTGATGATAATGAAAAACCATCTATTGTGTGTTATAGACCTTTGCTTGTATTGTTATTTTTCACTTTCAGAAAAGTAGGTCAATGACCTACTTTTTGTGTTAATGGCCATTGAATATTTATAGAAAAATCAAGAAAAATCCCGTAAAATTTTACACTACGATTGAGATTTTCTTAACTATAAAAATATTACAAATAATTAAACACTTTAAAAAATAAGATATAGTTTATGAATGGTAGTGGCACTAAATAAGTACACAACATTAAGATTTCAGCATCAATTTTAAAAAATAATTCAGTTCGAATTTCCTCTATGAATTTTCAAATCTCTACCCATTTTTGATTCAATTTTATAAAAAAATGAATGATGATAATACAAAAACATTTATGATATTGAACTACTTATATTGACCTTATTCTGTTGGCATAAAATTTATATGAGGTCAATGATCAAAATTTTGAGATACGATGTCTTTTATCGTTTTTAAGTAATTTTCAATATTTTTATTATTTGTGCCATAAGATTATTTTAATGACTAAGTTAGGTAAAACCAAGGGAAAATATGCAAAATTACGTAGACTTAAATATAAAATCCTAACTTTTAATATTAGACTACTGCCAAAAAACTTTTAGCAGAAAACAAAATCTGCAAAATTTAGTCCGAATTTCCTGTTTGGCTAAAAGTCAATTTTTGTTTGAGCATAATTCTATAATAAAGTAAAACTATTGAAAATTTTTGTTAATAATAATTCATTTCATAAACACTTTTTGTGTTTAGAACAAATTTCACTCATTACATTGAACTTTTTAACAATCGGAATTTGAGAACTCAAACCCTGAGTAAATAACACCCTTAAGAAAAGAAGTATGATTGAGTGGCTAAATAAACCTACTTCTGGTAGGAAAGTAAGCTATGCAGGTAATTCAAGATATGCAGCTAAAGGACTATATATGGTTTGAGCCTAAAATGGCCCCCTTAAATGAACATTGTCATTTTACTGTAATTCTTTGGGTTTTTTTAACAAATATACATTTAAGTTTTTTCATAATTTTCATTTTGATTTTAATGCCCACAATTAAAAAATATGACATCATAAAGTTTACCTTTTCCCGCCATTTTCGCATTTTTAGCATAAAACTGCTTGTTTTGAGGCAGTTTTTCTTTAAGGAAACATTGAGCGACTGCTTGAACAAACAAAATATTTTCACCAAAGACGTATCTCGATCTCCAGGACTTATAAGAGACAAAAAGTTCGTTCTTGTTCAAAGAGTCGCTCTATATTTCCGAATCGAAAAAAGATAAGAAAATGTCAAATTTTGACTGATTTTGATTGAATTATAAAAATGGCATCACTTCTGACGTCATATACTGCCAGTGAGTGCATGTAAATCAAATAAATAGGTGAAAAACATATTTTATGTCAACTCTTTTATAAAATAGCACAACAAATTAATGTACCTGAAACATTATAAAATTAGCGAATTATGGGGGCCAAATTTGACTTATAACATATATAGTTCTTTAGTGATTGTACCAGACCTGTTTATGCTAAAAAAAGTGGGCACTTAAGATGTAGACTTGGCAGGAATGTGAGCGCACACGGAGAGTGAAAATTTCATCAATTAATTATGCACATTTTTCAAATATAACCATTATTTGGTTTCTGTTGGATGTAGAATTGGTAGAAAAAATTATGAAATGCAAAAGGTTTTATCATAGTATGGGTCTAGATGTATATATAGCAAAACGTCGGAATTGATGCAAAATCCAACTTAATTACAGCTGTTTTTAAATGATTTTGTTGTCTCTGGGTCTTATCTCCACAAATTTGAAATGTGTAAAGATGACACATTTCAATATAAAAATATCGCTCTTTTTATTAATTATGTACTTTTTCAAATTATTTTTGGGAGAATAAAAAACAAAGTCCAGAGATATGACAATGTTGTTTCAAACACTACTTTATACCGCATATTGTAAAGTTTCGCATGGCTCACTGGTTTCGTACTGGATTAGTGACATGAAATGTTTTAGGTTCAAATCCTCCTGGTGATTCTCCTTTTTTTTAAAAACTTTTTTGTTTTTAAATATATGTTGGTATTACATTATGTTAGAAAATAAAATACCGGAATATTTTAATTTGTCGTCATTGACTTCTGCCGTACGAACACTATTTTCTTGTCCTTATTACTAGTTTATTAAGATATACAATATACCTGAATTAAAATATATATGCATTAATATTTTCAGTATAATTTTTTATCCGTTTACCCCTCATTGTCCTTTTTACAGAGTTTGTGAGGTTTTTTTTAATAGCCGAAATAGACATGTACTTCAACTCTAAACATAATATAGTTTGACTGTTTGAGCAATCAATTTTTGTTTAAACCTGTACATACAGCATATCGAGGTTATATACATTAAAATTCCAAATGATTCATGTCAATGATTCCTGCAAACTTACAATCTTGCGCGCCCAGTTTCTTTGATGTCAATTGTTTAAATTTGACAAAAAAGACAGGTGGGCATAATATGTCTTGTTGGTAGACGGACATCTCGGCCCATCGACACCTCGGCCAAGGGGTGTTTGACACCTGGGCCCAGACGGGTCGGCCCAAATTTATTGACACGTCAGCCCATGTAAAAGACACCTCGGCCCAATGAAACTTTAGGTTCTACTAAAAATAAATATAAAAAATTACATTTAATTACAGAATCTTTAAAAAAAGCTTTGGACAGGAAATTTATCTTACGAAACTTCCATATGATCTAAGATTCATATTTACAAAATTTAGAACCTGTAATCATAAATTACCTATTGAAACTGGGAGATGGAATAACATAGAAAGATGTCATAGAATTTGTTCATTATGTAATAAAAACACTTTGGGTGACGAATATCACTATGTTATGGAATGCCAGATATTTTCTTTATTCCGCAACAAATTAATTGAAGAAAAATATTCAACGAATGTTAACGCTTAAAAATTTGGGAACCTTATGAATACCAGTGACATTGATTCATTAAAAAAACTGTCCATATTTATTATAAAAATATTAACTTGATTTATTTTACTCTGTACTCTTCCTAAATTGACTCTGTATTTGTACATTTGTAAATATTTTTGTTTTTTGTACCTCATGTACCATTGATATGGTTTGAGCGAAATAAAACATTCATTCAAACAGACTTCGGTAATTATCGTCTTATTATTAACTGCTCGTAATTAAATCTTCATTGTCCTCATGTCATGCGTTTGCGACTCCAAAGGAAAGTGCTGCATACTCTTGTTTGTTTAACTATTAGCATGTTAACAATTAGAACTTAATGGTCTCATTTTTTTATTAATTCAATTTCTTTTACACGTCTTTGATATGTAATATTTTGATAAAATATATATGTTAATAAAATAAAAACATTTAAATCAAATATTTTTGTTTGAATTTTGCTTGAACCGAGATGTCTTTTAAGTGAGCCGAGGTGTCTCAAATTTTGGGCCAACCCGTCTGGGCTGAGGTGTCCTGGGGCCAAAGTGTCGTTGAGCCGAGGTGTCGTTGGGCCGACATGTCTGACATTCGTCTTGTTTCTATGCACATTTCCAGCAGGAATTCTTATGTTTAAGGGGGTATTTTTTGGCAGCATATGTTTTTCATCCAACATAATTTGAGAATGTCAAAAAACAACTTTTTGATTCATGTTTATAGGAAATAATTTTCCTCTTTTTAATATGGATATCCACTCTGACTCTCTTCTTCCTCTTTCTTCAAAATATGTATAAAACACATGGTTAATGTCTTAAAATATATATATATATATATATATATATATATATATATATATATATATATATATATATATATATATATATATATACACACACACACACACACACACACACACACACACACACACACACACACACACACACACACACAGTATGATTTATGTAATAATATAAAAGCAGGGTTAAAGTCATAGAAATCTTGGAAATCATATGCAAGACCCCAAAACACCAGAGGAAATTCGAACAAAACTCTTTAATCACTGTAAACAACCTTTTAAAACAGAGTAAATTTTTTTAGTTTGAACACACATATTTTGTGATGTGAATTACCTCGATTCAATCTGTGGAATCAGTCGTGTAAAACATCGAAGGCCAGTTTTGGTGACCAACGACATTGTTGATGGTTAAACAAGAGAGTCCAACACGAAAGATAACTCATTTAGGGGGTTTTTTCTGGACAAGTCGTACAATTTTTAGATTCTAAGTTTACAGTCCTTTAGTTCTAAGATGTAGTCCAATATCATTTTGATTGGTTATTTGATTACCATGAATTAATCATTTGAATTTCAGTATGATTTAAGGTCACTTCCTGATACGCTTGACTGCAACATAACAACAGAAGGATTCAACTAATTTTGTATGGGTTTTTTTTTAAACCTTAGAAATATCTTCATTTGAATTTTAAAAAACCCAAAAATTATCTGATTTTTTACTAACCAGCTACATGTAACAATATTGTCAAAATATCATGGACTGAGCGAAAACCCGGGACAGACTATAGCATCCATTATATTCAACTTTTCAGTTCCTATCTCCGCAATGGGACTGAAAATTTTCTCTACTGTAATTTCAAAATTTTCATTTACATGTTTATATTATTTATTTTTTTTCCCATTTTTATATATGGTTTCAACTGAAAATATATACTATGACATTATTAATCATGAAGCTTTCAATTGCATTTTGCATGCTTTTGAAAGAAAAATTCAAAATATTACAACTCCAAAAAATTACTCGACCCGGCCTGGTAATACACTTTTGGGCATAACAGATGCAAAAGAAGAAATATTATGTCGAATTAAAAATATCTTTAAACTGAGGATCCTCGCGAATGTCCTTAATATACCTCAAATCTTTCGGACGACATGCTGCATGTATGTTACAGCTTTAATTTTCATATATATAATATATATGTTCAGGTGTACATGTCATATTTCATTCATTCAGAATTCAATTATCGTACTGAGTTTCACATGACATTTGAAAATGTTTGATCAAATGGTAAATAAGAAAAGTTTACAATTATTGTCTTCTTTGGATTAAATGTGTGTCCTTAATTAAAATGTGCAGTACAATATTAAAACTACATTGGTTGATCCATTCAAAGAAAACAACATGTATAGCATTACTACAGAACTCGACCAAATCATCTGCATGTATAAACTTGACTTTATGAAACAGAATTAAAATTTGAATCGTACATTAATATAAGAGAGATGCAGTAACTCTTTGTAAATTAAAATTTAACGTGCAATCATTAATTATACATTTTGAACTGGTCTATATAATATGCACTTAACTCTATAATAATAATATACATGTACGTCCCTGCTCGAAACAAGATGCAATTATAACTGAAATTTCATTTTATGTTATATATTATAAGCATGCATTTCTCCATTACCATTTTTAGTTCGTTAAAATCGAACAAACGATTAAAAAGATCGAACATATAATTAAATTTCTTTGCACATATATAAACGACTTTTTGCAGAATTGAACATGCACACTGATATGTATACGCCGGCTCAATTTAAAAGTGTGATAAAATTAATTTAATAATCACATTTGATTTACAAAGCAAATAGAGACAGTTTTATAGTTATCTACTGATTTTCAATTTAGTACCAAGGAAATATGGCGTAACATGTTGTTAAATACGAATAATTTATGGCACAATCTGTTTCTAAATAACAGGTGGCGCCTCTATCGTGACAACTGAAAAACAACATGTCTGTCCAAGTTTAATTCTTTGAAAGTTTTTCGGCTTTGTTAAAATGTGATTATACTTTCAAAAATACCTGGTAAGTCACACAATATATATTTTACCCCTAACATCTGAGATAAAACTTGTTCTTATATCCAAACCGCGTTTTGCATACCTGTCACTCGTCTGTGCCAAAAATGACGTTTTATGAAATAATTTTAGTGTGATCATGCATCAGCAGTCTATTTGATATTCTTTGCTTTTATCCATTATGCCATTTGTTTTTAAAATAAGTATTTGTTATTTAGTGATAGCATATATTGATTATTTACGTTTTAAAGCAAAGACTTAAGTTTTTTAAATTATTATTCTGGATGTTGAACAGAAGACATCAAACTATAGGGCCCCTTTCGAGCTTTCTCAGAGCTTACTGATGACTTAAAGCTAATTTATGACTATCAACCAGTAAAATGGAAATAACACGGTTGCAGTTTATTTATTTGTCTTGTCATCATCAGAGTAACGTTTGATGAAAAAGCCTATCTCTGAAGAAGTGGGTTTTTTCTTATTTAATTTTAGTGTGCAAATGCTGTCAGCTATTTCAATATTAAGGGTCCTCAACACCTGTGACTTTTACTTTTTATGACAGTACATCACCACTTGATAATTTCAAATCATTGTGAAACTGAATGTGTCATCAAATTTGCATTAGTATAGCTTCATTTTACTGACCAGCAGGTACCAAGTTGTAAATACAGTAGGAACTTTTCTTTGTATTGATAGCAATTAATTTTTAAAAGTTGATTTTTCCTCAAATTTTAATCTTTTTTCTGCCATTTTCAAGCCAAACACATCCCATAAACTCTAACACTGAGGTATATAGAAGTTTTGGCTTCGTTGTATGCAAAACTTTTTCCAAAGGTGCGGAATACCCTTAAATCTGGATTTTCATTTTCAAGTCTTTATTCGCTCAAGACCAGTTCACTGGTATTTGAGGTTCAAAGTCAGTATATACAAATGTACACGAACACAGTCAAGGATCACATGTACAGTAGGAGTAATAATTGACAAAAAAAGGTTAAAATCACAATACAGTAGGGTGTTAAAGTTGGTTTCTGGAAGAACAGACTTTGAAAATTTTCTTAATAAATATTGACAAGTTTTTTAGTTTTTCTACATTAAAAGTATTCATGAGCTCGTTAAATTTTATGATATTTGGGTTTTCATAATATCTCTTGGGTAAAAACATTTTTCTGTCATTTACAAAATTTGTACATTCTAAAATATAATGAAATTCATCCCCAATACTATTAGAATCACACATTGTACATTTTCTTAAATTTCAGATACTCTGTCTCAAGATATCCTTGCATCACATTTTCCCTCAATCATTCAATATTGAAAAAAAACAGGGTTTATTAACCATATTCATTCAATATTATTCAATGTGAAAAAAATCCAAAGATTGCTCTTTCCCTCTAGATAGCTTGTCAGGTTGAAAAATAAAAGTATGGTACAAAGTCTATGGAGATTGGTATTGCTAATGACTTGACAGTACACGAATGATAAGATAACTATTGTAAGAAATCTGTTATATAGTTTCTTCAGGTAATAAGGGATGGTGTGAGAATAAGAGATGTTAAAACAGTTAACTGGTGAGACCACAATTTGAAGGGAGAACTTGTAATAATTAGTCAATGACAAATTCTGTCAATTTGCTGTATTTTACATGGCAATCACTTTATATGCAAGGGAATTAAACTATGTTTAATGCTACATGTACATGTAATACATGTATTAAATACACTGATTATACTTAATTACTTATACATGTACATGGATCACCATGGTATCATGGCATTTATTGTATATGTCATTATTCATTAAAAAAAATATTGAAAAACATGAAAAAGTTCCATTACTTATTATCATACGATGTGATAAAAAGTACATGTATTATAGCTTTTCAAGAAATTAGTGAAAATTACACCATATACTGGGGACAGAAACTGACACAGGTTTATTTTCACAGTTCAATACGGGAAACGTGCAAGAAAATTTGTCTTGTATATGACAGACATTCAGTGTATTTGGATAAACATGTATCACTGTGGCTTCATTAGTATTCACTGGCACCCATTTGTATGGATAAAGTGAACGCAGCTTCAGGAATCTGTAAATTTCTGACTTAGGTTCCTATCAATACAATTTGTTATTAGCAAAGCAATCAACATTTAATTTCAAGGATCAATTCAACAACCAAATATATAAAAAGTGGTATTTAATACCCCAGTATTTTATTCTATTCTGTTCTATTCTATTCTAATCTATTCTACTCTATTCTATTCTGTAAGTCATTTTATTTATGGTAACATTGATATATGACCAGTGATTTCTGGGATAAGAGGACTCTATACAGATTTTTTAGTCATTGACATGTCACTGGCAATCTTAGTTATATCCATTAATTGTATAAATCAATAAAAATAAGAGCAGGTTTGATGTAACATATATAGTATATATTTTGTATCCATTTTATCCGCCATGATTTGAAACATCTATATAATTACCATAGAAATAAACAAATTTATGCATAGACATGATAGATCTCTGAAATATATCAGTGTCTCAATTCAGAGCTAAATTCACATAAATCACATTCATGAATAATTTGAAGAGGAAGTGTATGTGAATAAGTTAAATCATTCTTCTTACTGACTAGTAGTTTGAATGTGTTCTTTAGAAGATATTGATCAATGTGTATTACTATGTCTGAATAATTATTGACAGGAATATCAACAAGCTTTATTCACCTGATCATAGAATATGAGCATATTCTTTTAGTTTTGTGTTGTAAGTAATGAAAACTATTTGAGCTACAATAACAGAAGGAGTTGGTTCCTTTGGTCCCATATACAAAACAACAAGGCAGATTAGGTCTTCCTTACAATTACAAGAAATCTTTCCAACAAACAAACAAGCATTGTCAAGACATTTCTCTGTTTATAATGTGACACTACTCAGTTTGTGTTGTTCATTATTTAAATTGAACTTAATAGACCAGCTATCATCAAGAGGAATAGTAATTTTCAATCGACTTATATTGGGTAAATTAAGTCACCGAAATTGATACATATATTTTATTATAAATAGTTTAAAGTGTCTTTATAAATGCCCATGTTTTAGCAGCTTTAAATTAAGCTCATTATGTACATAATTATCATAAAAATAAATGATGTATAAAAAGACTCTGTAATGTTGAATTGCTTGAACATTGACTGTGACACAGATCTCCTTGCGGTAGGAATAAACAGCGGGGATTTGGCTTGTTTATGGTTTGACTTTTTAAATAACAGGAATGGGATAAGTGTAATCTGTGGTGTTCAGGAGCTAGCGTAATTAATAGAATGTAGGAATTACTCCCCGATTACATTTATACACATCAGTCGGGATTATCCTATGAACTTTTGGTGACCGACTTTCATTGACTGTTGGACATCTTTGGCTTCAATGTGTATGTACGTTACAAGGACATGGACACATATTTCCCAATGAACGAAGGCCCTAATTATTTTTTTATCATGCAGAAAACTTACTCAGACATTTTTTTAAAACCCTGTGTGCTTATAAAGATATTGATTTGTTGAGTGATGTACAGTATTTGTTCAGAGCATTGTGTGAATGGACAACCTTCACTTTTTGCTGATAATAAAGGCAGTCTAGTGCTGTCATAGACTGCAATGGGGTGACAGTGTAAGCCAAACCCTCTTGTGACAATAGCATGAAGGCCTCTCAGGACAAACACTTTTTTGTTGACGATATGGCTCTCAATAATTGAAAGTTAAAAAGCCTGTTATGTGAGAGAGAACTGTTATTCTGAATGAGATGTACCAGGGTGATTAAGGTTTCATGTGTTTCTTGGCAATCAATACACTTTAATGATGTTTTAGTGACTCCACTGGAGGTTTAGTTGGCTGGTAAAGAAGAGAGTTACACATTTCAGACCCATTATTTATGTGCTGAAGTGTACACTAATACTAAAGTCTGCACACTGAAGGCTGTGAAGCATTATATTCTTTGTATCCTTGACTTTCAGAATTTTGCCAAGATATGTTGAGTTAGAACACCCAGACTGTAGGACATCAAACAGACATGGAGAGAAGTGTCGGGTAAGTATATCTGTACTTATACATGTACTGAGAAATTTTGAATGAATGTTCTTGTGATCACTTTAGAAATTTTATTAGTGTATAAGTGTATAGGTGGCATGGGACAGTTTTTTTGATACATTTCATTGTAGCCAAGGGATGCATGTCTTCGGAACTCTGTAACTAGAATTTCCTCAGTTCCCATTCAGCACAAATACCTTTAATTCACTCTTTATAAGGCCAATCACCAATTTCTGAAGAAAATTACTATTCAAAACCTGTACAATTTTCTACATACTGGTTTTTATGAGATTTTGACCCTTTCTTATTTTGCTAATTTTTCATGATTTTTCAGCTTTTTAGACCTCCCCCAGCTAATTCCCTGCAGAGGGTTGACCTTCTGTACCGTGTGCATGTTGCACTATCACATGTCAGAAACTTACCGGTGTATAGTTTACAATGTCCCATCCACCTACTTTTCGTGTTATTTTACCTCCCGTCTGTAATTTGCAATTTACTGTGTAAAGTCAACACAACAGTCATAGCCGCAGGTTTAGCATTTTACTTCTGATTCTCATGTACCTAACATATGGGGCCTACATATTGCATATCAATTTCAACAAGAGACACCCTTCTAACTAATGATAATCATTAAAAATCATTTCATGAATTTTAGCAACACTCATAAGCCTTCAAGTACAGCAACTCTCAATTTTACAAAAATATTGGCGGGTACTTTATCCGAAACTGTCCCTTGCTACCATAGCTTAATGTAACAGGCATGTTCTTGTAATATATTGATTGTTGTTAATTGAAATATTTAAATGTATACATGATTTTTAAAACCTCTCCTTGATATTGTGGCCCGGGTGTACTGTGATTTTTTGTATGTGATGCGTGATACTTGACAGTATGTACTGTTGTGTAAGATATGACTTTACTTTTGGGGGTGTATTGTAGGTCGCGACTACAGACCCTGTTCCAGCAGCTGGAGAAGATCGGGGGTAAGCAGGCCCGGAATCAGACCAGCACGGAGGACCTTCAGACCATTCGATATGTTACCTCAAAGATACACCAGATCCTCAACTCACAAGGTAGACCCTCACCCCCTACCAACACTCATCCCCACCCACTCATCATTGCTGGCCCTCACACCTACCAACACTCATCCCCACCCACTCATCATTGCTGCAGCACCCTGGGAGGGCTTTTTTGTACAGGACTGAGGGAAAATAATCAATAGCTTCTCCTATAAATGTGTCAGAGATTGAGCTACCTTTTTTTGTTTTATCGTTTTTTTTTTTTTTCAGTGTTTGTTTATTTATAGCCTTTCATTGTTTCTGGGTTGTTCATTTAAACAATTGATTTGTTAAGTGTTTTGCAGAGAAAGAGAGAGAGGGAAGAGAGAGACAGAGTGTAAATTATATATTTCTTGTGTGTATATTAATCTATAACATTTAATATTGTTTTGAAAAAGAATTGCTTCAGAATTTAGAAATTTACAATTGCTTAAAATGGAGAGGTTTCATTCTAATAAAATTTATGATCCGAAAATCAAATGAAATTACAACCCATTTTTGTGCATTGTATATACACTTTCACGAAGTGGAATAATTTCTTCCACTTATAGAGCCTGGTATCAAAGATTTAGTGGATGAGTGAGAATTCCCATGTTCTAGAATTAGGTGAATAAATACTCAGCGATTTAAATACTAATGTACACCCCAATTTTGTGTGCAGAATAACAGGTTTCGAGTTAATTAAGGTCTTTTGAGTAAACCTGATACATGTATTAGTTATTCTAAATGTGGAAATATTTTTCTTCAGAAAAGACGCACCGAGACACGGTCCTGAAGAACAGCGGATGGGTCGATTTAATTCTCGCTACTTTGAAGGTAAATATAGAGATCGTTTTTCAGGCTTTATTGTTTGTTTAGTGATTACCTCAAATTAATGTGTATTCAGGAAGGGATTAGATTTAATCTCTTGTTCAAATAAACTGAGGTAGGAATTGTAGGTGTTGTAAGAATAGATTAATGGATAATGAACATGAAATACATCTTCTCTCAAGTCCTGTCCCGTTTGCTTTTCAGAATACAAGTGACAGAACAGTGCTGTTGAACTCCATACAAATCCTGGCAGAAATGTTGGGCAAAACTCGTGAGTTTGATCTGAAAGAAAGTAAAAACAAGAGCTCTTTTACAAAGCAATAGATTTACATAAGTTGGGAAATAACAAATTAAGAATTAAGTACTAGAACAAGTACACTTTAGAGCATTTAATATTCTAGAATGGAATATTTTACATTATACATTCATTTGTAAAAAATATACCCTATTTTTATTTATTTGATATAAAGAATTCAGAATATTTCCTGATATTTACATGTCCTACAGAAAATTGGCTTTTATGGATTATTTAAAACATTATTTTATTGATATAAGAATGCAAGAAACAAATAAAAGCAATAAATCTGTAGGTTATTGACACTGACTGAGACTTTCATATGTTTTTACATGGAATTATTATGTATGCATTTAACACATCCAAGAACTGACCAATTTATTTTATAAAGATATACATTTAGTTTATAATAATAAATAATGTTGATGGGTATGGAATGTTGTGGGAAGAAGGATAGGGCTGGAGGGCAAGGTAGTACTAAGATGTTTGGTACATCTAGATGAGGAACAATGAATTAACATTTTATGTCTGAAAATCCTTTTTCCTTTCTTGAACTGAGCACGTTATGCTGAGTGCAATAAAACTTGAGTAAGATTAAATGTTGTATACAACATTTTTGAATAAGTGTTCTCGTTATGTCACAAATAAGATAATTTTATTACTATGCCATGAAAATTGCTGAATCACACCAGAAATAGTTATATTTGCCCTCCCGGAAAAAGTTAAATTTCAAAGGAAATGGTTATAATGCCCTCACGTGCAATACTTCTGCATATTAATTACGTCGGGTTCGTAATTTAGCTAAGCAAAGGTAAAGAGTTCCTCGAAAATAAAAATGTCAAGATAGTGTCTGCTTTTCAGAAAAACTTACTTGAATTGTTTAATTTGAAAAATTATCTTCTTTTTGAAAGCATTGATCAACATTTTCCAAGAAAATTGATTTGTAAGATATGAAGATGCATTAATAATTAAAATACACCTGTTAATGAGATAAATATATAATTCTTAAACAGATTTTTATTTTTAAAATGTCATATAACATATATTACATGTCTTCTCGGGCAACAATACCAGAATATTTGCCTTCGGCATCGGGCGACATAACACTCCAGTGCTTTCCTGTCACCTCGGGGCAAATATTCTGGTATGACGCCCTCGAAGCCATGTAATATGCTGGTATGTATAATATACACTGCATACTTTTGTTTGTATGTTATCCAGCATACATGAATAAGATTATACAAGCTTTTTGTACAATGGTATTTTGTGTATGTTATAAGACTGTTGTGTATACACTGGGGTCTATTGTGTTTGTACAGAGGTTGGTAAGCGAGCCGGTGTACTGGTCAGTGCCAACGCAACCAACATCCTGTTCCAAGTTATTTACCGCGAGGCAGAGGACCAGTTATCTTCTGAAGAAACCATGATGCTGGCCCACTACGTCCTCGGAAAGCTCGCACAGAAAGGTGTCCACTTTGCTCTAATTCCAGATATAAATACATCATACTCTTTCTTTGCCCTGTTCAAAAAATGTTAGGCCAATAGCAAATAAACATATGTTGTAACAACTAAACTGGTCATTTTATTTTTCTGCCTGTAAGATTATGAATCAAACTCTTATTTCCTTGTTCTTTGACAGATCGTAAATTTGCCACCAAAGCTCGACTGAACCTGGTGTTGTTGATCACGCTGAACCTGATCAAGAACAACTTGTATAACTTCAAGAATCTCCAGTCTCTGCTGTCCGTGTTCAAAGCCTACACCAATAACAGTAAGTGTATAACACCAATAACAGTAAGTGTATAACAACAATGACAGTAAGTGTATTACAACAATAACAGTAAGTCTGTTACACCAATAACAGTATTGTTTAGAACATACTTTATTGATTAAACAAAGGGATTAGAAACAAGTTCTAACAACTTACAAGTTCCTCTCTTTAACAGTAAGTCTGTTACACCAAAAACAGTAAGTCTGTTACACCAATAACAGTAAGTCTGTTACACCAATAACAGTAAGTCTGTTACACCAATAACGGTAAGTCTGTTACACCAATAACGGTAAGTCTGTTACACCAATAACGGTATGTCTGTAACACCAATAACAGTAAGTCTGTAACACCAATAACGGTAAGTCTGTAACACCAATAATGGTAAGTCTGTAACACCAATAACATTTAGTCTGTAACACCAATAACGGTAAGTCTGTAACACCAATAACGGTAAGTCTGGAACACCAATAACGGTAAGTCTGGAACACCAATAACGGTAAGTCTGTAACACCAATAACGGTGAGTCTGTAACACCAATAGCGGTAAGTCTGTAACACCAATAACGGGAAGTCTGTAACACCAATAACGGTAAGTCTGTAACACCAAGAACAGTGAGTCTGTAACACCAATAAGAGTAAGTCTGTTACACCAATAACGGTAAGTCTGTAACACCAAGAACAGTGAGTCTGTAACACCAATAACGGTAAGTCTGTTACAGCAATAACAGTAAGTCTTTTACACCAAGAACTCCAAAAGAGTATTTCTGTTACATTGATAACAGTCTATTACAACAATAACAGTCAGTCTTGCTACAATGGTAAAGAACTATATTAAGTTAACTGATGTTACTGATAGTGATAGTTGATGGTATTTCTGGGTTTGTTACAGGTGTGAATGCCTCCTACCTGGGGAAACAGAACTCCATTCCGCCCATGTTTCGTGTGATTCAGCAGTGTGGGAGGAAGCACACGGCAATACTGAAGCTGGCACTGGACATCCTTACCAACCTTACCAAGTCAAGTAGGTCACCGCACTGTCTGTCTGTCCGTCTGTGCATTTGTCTGTCAATATGTTAATCTTATTGTCCATTTATCTGTCTTTCTGTCTAATCATTCATCTTGGAGATAGTCATTGTTTGATTCTAGTCTTGAGTATTTTTTATTAAAACCTACCGCTAGTAAGCATATTTTATACATAATACATACATCGTTGAAGCTACAATCATGAAAATTATAAAGTAATGTTTTCCCTATTAAGGGTTTGTTTGCTGTGCTTGCCACTGATGTATTTGTAGAAGTGCATGCTCCTTATGCGAATTCTATCATAAATGTTGACGCTTGAACAAACTGTGTTTGTTTATATGTTGCAATATTGTGATGCGTACGTTGGTTTTGTCATCAGGAAACAACGCAGCCAGAACGATAGGGGGGGAGCACGTCCCCCACCTGCTGGCTCTCTACCACGAATGGCATCAGCTGGACACCAAGCATCGACACGTCAACCTCAGGAAAGCCATCCTGAACATCCTCAAAAATATCACCAATCTCCGTAAGTCACTCAACATCCTCAAAAACATCACCAATCTCCGTAAGTCACTCAACATCCTCAAAAACATCGCCAATCTCTGTAAGTCACTCAACATCCTCAAAAACATCACCAATCTCCGTAAGTCACTCAACATCCTCAAAAACATCACCAATCTCCGTAAGTCACTCAACATCCTCAAAAACATCACCAATCTCCGTAAGTTATTTAACATCTTTAAAAAATAAGTCAACAAAAACAAGTCAACAAAATATATCCAATATCCATAATTTACCTTCATCACTCAAGGCTACTCTGAGTCACTGTCAGTCAGGATGCTGTCACTGGTCTTGTGTTTGCATTGATTGGCAAGTCATCACTGAAATGATCTACACATTATGCATCTATAGCCACTGTCACATAGATTCATATTTAAGTCTGCTTCACAGCTTGTTATTGTCACCTACACATGCCATTCTGTATTGAGTGTACACTAAGTGTGATTCTGTAGGCTCTGGACGAAAGGCTCTGGCAGACGCGAACGGTATCCAGATCCTGTACGACAGTGCCCAGGAAGTGATCGACTGCCGTGAAATGGAGAGCCTGATCCTGCTGGCCAGTGTCATTATGAGGAAGTGCTGCCCGCGCAACAAGCTCCCACTGGACAAGCTACAGAGTCCATTCAACCTGGAGCTTCCCGAGTCTGAGCTGTATCCGACTGGACAAGGTGTGTACCAGGAGAGGTCAAGGTCAAATAGTGTAACAGTCAGTCTGTTTAGGAAAAATAAGTTTATGTTAGGCAGTTTACTGGCAATTCTTGACCTACTTTACTGTTTTTGTGTAAGGTCCTCCACTATTTGTGATGATAGTTCTTGAGTTTCATTTCTTTGAGAGTTAGATGTCTCAAAACAAAATTCATTGCCTCATACATTTTGATCCTGAGTTGCAGTCTTTGAGAGGAAATACCATGCTAACATTATTTGAATTGTTTGACAGATGGAATCAATGACACGGGATACAACGGTAACTCACCAGACAGCGACAACAGCTCACTGGAGGAGGACGATGACATTGACTCGGATGATGAGCGATTCAAGACCGAGGACCACTCGGAAGAGGTGAAACTCTTAAATAGACACAGTTTATACAAACATCATTGGTGAAATGATTTGAGTTTTATATGTGTATTTTGGTGATATTTGATTGTAGGCTGAAGACGATGCCAGTGAGGCCCCAGAGCCCTACAAAAGGACCTCGGAGGACCTACGGATGTATGACAGCTTCTTCCCAGAACTGTTTGAAATAGAGGTAAATTACAGGAGCCATGTAACTCATCAGAGCATACGACATCCAATGGTTTTATCTTTTAGCTATGAAAGAAAACTTAAGTAAATAGAATATAGAATGAAGGTGGCTAATTTTATGACCTGATATGTTTAAATATCTCCAGCCTCAAGAAGATGACGATGAACCCTCAGCCTCTATCTATATCCCGACTGGAAATGTTGACTCCTTTGGGAATGTCACTGCCGACTCAGAGTCTCGCCAAGCCAATCTCAGAATGCCTACTGCCACCAGCTACACTAGCTCCAAGAGCAGTGGTTATAGTTCACTTCACTATGATGCACCTGACTACGAATCTTATGGGGCCAATCGGTGCGACTCAGCTACTGCCATCAACCTAAAGACAGGGACCAGTGTGTTCTCATTGGACGGTCCGTTATCTCAGTCCAACAAAGCTCCAACCAGCGCAAAACCCAAACAGCTAATCCAAAAGTCTAGCAGTTCATCGTCATCACTACGGAAAGCAAAGGGGAACAAGAAAATCACCAAGGACAAGAAAAAGAAGAGTTCCTCCTCCCTGTCGTCCGCGGCCAGCGCGGGCCTGAGGATGAACGAGATGGAGGCCGAGTACTGTAACGCCCTGTGCATCACCCCATTCCCTTCCTCCAGTAAGGAGCTTGACCTTGACCGGGAGGGGTACAGCAGTGACGAGGACGACATGGAACAGTACCTCCACAGTCCCATTGTGTTCCAGGAGGTCGCCGGCGCCACCAAGAGTGTGGCCAGGTTTGAGAAGCTGGCCTACCCTGACCTAGTGGGCGGGAAGTCAGGGTCAAACCTTGAGGGGCTGTACCACAGGAAGTTCGGGGTTCAAAGGTCAGTCCATTAATCATAGATGTATGTAAGATATCTAGTCCATCAGAATCAGTGTTCTGTCTGTCAGAGGTTGTATTCTGTGTAATATTCTTAAGTCAAGATACTAGATTAGATAAACATTAACAACAGTGACTTACTTTCCCCACAGAATCAAGGTGTTTGAGGACATTGACCGGATGATCCATCCTGAGCATGTGATTGACCGTGTGGTGTATGATGTGGACACTGTGGTCGCCCGCGCCTCCAGCGCCTACACCTCCACCACTCCCAGCCTCAGTAACAGGGACCAGATGAGGTAAGCTCACCCTCATACCAAGTTACATTGTGAAGTTATCCAGGTCAAATCTATGATTAACAGGGGTTTATCCTCATTCATTCTTTGTAAGTAGTCTGAAAGATATGTAGATTACAATCTGGGGGTAACCCCTGTTCATCCTAAATTGGCCTCTAATAATAAATTTATTTCCTATGTAACAAATTTTTTATTTGATTTTGGTTTACACACTCTTGTTTGTTTGTTGATCTACAGTGCGTAGACAACACTTTGTGGCATTACTTTCCTTTGCAAGAAAATTGATAAACATGCATTGTGACATCTTTTTTATTCACCCCCAGCTTTAGCAGGGTGTTTGGAAATTAATACCTGGTTTGCTATTCAATCAAATCTCCTCCTACTAGCCACACAAGTTTTGAAATACTCATACTTCCGAAGGAGATAGATTTTGGAAGATTAGGTGTGACAATGTCACCAAGTTACATTCTACGTACCTGTAGTTTTGCCTCATGTTTTATATGTAAATAATGCATGTGTCTACATACTTGAACTTGCTTTTATTTTGGCCTCGAGTAGGATTGGAAGTCGTCTGGAGGCCGGAGGGTCAGCTTCGCTGCGATTCAACTCACAATTCGAGAGCGGCAATCTGAGGAAGGCGATCTGGGTAAGACTAAATACCTCACTGCATTTATTGATGACGAAAACAATTAATAGGGAACTTATACCCTATAACCACATGTACTTGTATGTTTTATGAGATCCACAAAATTGTATTAAAAATGGAGTATTGATAAATATATGCACATTAATGAAAAAAGTTAATAAGAATAGGTCTATCTTTGACAATTTAGCATGTACATTTTAGAATAACATTACTGTACGAGGGTCAATCAAAAAATACGAAGACTTTTGTCATAGCTATGTTACTTAACGTCATATCATTACTAAATTTGGTAGACATAATTTAGCAATAGTTTCAGACAATTTGCAAGAAAAAAAGTTAATAAATTTCTTCATTTCTAAGAATTATTTAGAATTTAATCCTGCAAAAATGAGGTCACGGCGCACGGTCAAAATTTGTGTAATGTCAACAATAAACCATATAATGTTGAAAGTATTATCTCTATAAATTTGGCTGAAAACCAAATTATATTGAAACTTCGAATTTAGTATAGTCATGGTATTCTATGTACCAAATAATGACGGGATATATTGTTTTGTCGAACAGATATTAGTAACTAAAGTCAGATAGTCCTCTTTAGAATTGACTAAACACATCGACGTCACCTGACGTCATGGCGCAACGAGAAGTACAAATAAAATGGATTTAACTGAGGTAAAAGTCGATACAAGCTGTGAAAATGCTCAATGGTGCAAAAAATAAGTCAACAATTATATGCAAGTTTGTGTTTTACTGTAATAAATTTTGTGGGGGTGGTGGTCATTGTATTTTGAATATAAAACAGTCCGAAAGAGAGTAGAATATCTGTAAATATTTGGTCAGTACATAAATAACGTCAACCGACGTTCAGGGTTATCCTTACTGTAAACTAAGAGATACACGGTTAGAAAATGAAAACATTGGAGAACTAACTTATGATTCTCGAGCAAATGTGTGCAAATAAGATGTTAAGTGGTTCAGTGCCATTTTAAATTGTAAGGAGAAAGGTACAAGAGACTTAAGCGGGATATAAAGATGGGGTTTATCTATAAACTGTGCGTGTTTAATCTTGACGTCATGTTTTGAACGTTACCGTGCGCCGTGGTGACAAAACATGCTGTTTTTAAAAAGGGGTAACAAAAATACCCTTTCATCAAATGGACCAAAACTTCGCATATCAATAACATAAGTGTTGGTGCACAGATGAATCTGTTAAGTATGACTTTCATGAAAAATATATGATAGACAGCTACATTGTCTTCGTATTTTTTGATTGACCCTCGTATGAATAAAACTCTACGTTGGATTGTAGGTGCGTGAGTTTGAGTATGACCTGATTCTGAATCCGGACGTAAACACGAACCACCACCACCAGTGGTTCTATTTCGAGGTCAGTAACATGGTGGCCGATGTACCGTACCGCTTCAACATCGTCAACTGCGAAAAACTCAACAGCCAGTTCAACTTTGGTAAGATATTAATTCATTTAAAATTGAAATACTCTTAATAATACAAACAGATAAAAAATAAAATAATCTTAATGAAATTTCTTAATTTCTTAAAAATGAGTTGAAAAAGATACGATCAGTAGAGGTGCAAATGTAATTCTGTAGGACAAGTACGTTGTTATTCTGTTGTCAACTGTAGACTATAGTCTACCTAGGAAAAGATTGAATCAGATTTTACAGTGTTATAAATTGATATATTTTTGTGTAGGAATGAAGCCTGTGATGTTCTCAGTAACTGACGCTATGGACGGCAAGCCGTACTGGTTCCGGACAGGGACCAGTATCTGTTACTACAAGAACCACTTCACCCGCAGCGCCCAGGCCACAGGGGGCATCAAGGGGAAGACTTACTACACTGCAACCTTCACTGTGACCTTTAAACACGACAAGGACATCTGCTACCTTGCCTACCACTTCCCCTATACCTATACCACGCTACAGGTACGCAGGCAACTCACATACACCACGCTACAGGTACGCAGGCAATTCACATACACCACGCTACAGGTACGCTGGCAATACACATACACCACGCTACAGGTACCCCAGCAACACACATACACCATGCTACAGGTACGCAGGCAACACACATACACCACGCTACAGGTAAGCCTGCAACACACATACACCACGCTACAGGTAAGCCAGCAACACACATACACCACACTACAGGTACGCAGGCAATACACATACACCACGCTACAGGTACGCAGGCAACACACATACACCACGCTACAGGTACACCAGCAACACACATACACCATGCTACAGGTACGCAGGCAACACACATACACCACGCTACAGGTAAGCCTGCAACACACATACACCACGCTACAGGTACGCAGGCAACACACATACACCACGCTACAGGTAAGCCTGCAACACACATACACCACGCTACAGGTACGCAGGCAACACACAAACACCACGCTACAGGTACGCCGGAAACACACATACACCACACTACAGGTACGCCGGCAACACACATACACCACACTACAGGTACGCAGGCAACACACATACACCACACTACAGGTACGCAGGCAACACACATACACCACACTACAGGTACGCAGAGAATGGGGGAGATAAAGCTCTCACAGTCAGAGGGTACAGATAACAAGCATTAAACATTATATGTATATGCTGTGCAAAATAAGAGTACCCATATGTCTACTTTAGATGTTTATATTGAGCACAGTGAGATCACCTGTATATCTTTGACAGACACATCTGACTCTCTGGGAGCAATACCTGGACCAGACCCAGATCTTCTTCAGGAGACAGACCCTGTGTAGCACCATCACCGGTAACAAAGTGCCCGTCCTCACCATCACCGCCCAGCCAAAGTCCCTGTCCAAGGACTTTGTAGATGACCTCAGTAAGTAGCCATCACTCAGTGTCACTCCTCAGTCAGTAACCATAGAAACCAACTAAAGGTCACTGACAAAGGACTTTGGAGAAACCAACTGGTGTCACTGTCATTGAACTCCAATGTGGATATTTGTAGAAACACTGCCCATGATTTGTGAGAAACTCTCATGTGTATTTTTGACTTCTGTTCCTTTATCAAATTCTTTAGTTGTCAATGAAAAGATTGCTTAAATTTGTCCAATTTGCCTTTAAAGGTGTTCTGAAAATATACATTCCAATCTGTAATTTAGATTTCTTTTAAATAATACCATTTCATAATGACATTTTTATAAACAGACAATGTATTGTATGTGTATGTAAGATTTACCTGTTTCACCTGTTCACACGACTGGTTTATTACAGGAAGTAGACCATACATATTTCTATCAGGGAGAGTTCACCCAGGAGAGAGTAACTCCAGCTGGGTCATGAAAGGTCAGTTATACATCACTGTCCTGATGTTTCTGTGTGTAGAGACAGTTCACATGACCAATTACAGAGAAATCAAAAATAAAGAGATAAAGAAAATAAATTCTTTGTTTAGAGTGTAACCAGTAGAGCTTATTACGTTCTGTTGTATGTAGGCACCATAGACTTTCTGTTGAGTAAGCGACCAGCTGCCCAGTTACTGAGAGAGACCTTCATCTTCAAGATAGTCCCCATGCTGAATCCTGACGGGGTCATCAATGGATGGTAAGGAATATTTAATTTCTATCATTTGTTCAAAGTGTACAGTTACAATACATTGCTGTGGTTGCAAACCCAGCATGTGAAAGCCGATTCCCTGTGTTTTATGATATACAGACTGTTGATATACATGTATTGGTTTCAGCCACTGTTGTTCCACTGTGCTTTATGATATACAGACTGTTGATATATTGATTTCAGCCACCGATGTTCCACAGCAGCAGAGGATCTGAACCGGCGGTGGGACAACCCCTGCCCCAGGCTCCACCCCACCATCTACCACACCAAGGGCCTGCTCCAGTACATGCAGATGATTGGCAAAGTCCCTCTGGTGCGTACCACCATCAGCTCACGGATATTTAATGCTGACATCATTGCAATTATCAGCACACAGCTGTATTATTGACTGAAATCTTTGCAAAGTACAGCTTATAGTAGAGCTAAATGTGTAATTATGTAAAATGTCATGTTTTGTGATTGAAGGTTTTCTGTGATTACCATGGTCACTCTCGGAGGAAGAACATTTTTATTTACGGCTGTTGTCCCACGCTGTCTTACATACCCAACGACACCAAAAACCCAGCGTGTACCGGCAACAAGACAGAAGATAACTCCTTCAAGGTACGCAACTCTTGCAGCCTTATTCATTCTTGTTGTTTACAATGTATAATAGCATTCATTAAACCTCTATAGAAATACTCAAAGTAAGTGGGTAAATATTTTAAGATAAAAAAATGCTTGAATTTATAAACATTTATGTGCAACCATTTGTATCCAAATGAAACTTAAACAATGTTAATATATTTTATACATAATTCCTATATTTATATATAGGAATAATATAACAATAAAATGTTATAACATTTGGTTGTCATTTTGTTTTGATTGCATTTCAGACACTACCCAGAATTCTACACCTCATGTCACCAGTGTTTTCCTGGCAGAACTGTAGCTTTGTGGTGGAGAAGGCCAAGGAAACCACAGCCCGCGTGGTTGTGTGGCGACAGATCGGCGTCATTCGGAGCTACACCATGGAGAGCTCCTACTGCGGCATCGACAAGGACGGCAAATACAAGGTCTCTACTCTCGTTCTAACATCTACTTTCTCTCTCATCATATTCAGCTCTTCCAGCATTAGTACTCCAAGCTTGAATGTATAAATGATAGACAATCAGACCATGATAACACACTGAATAAAACCATCATTGTTGGTTCCGAGTTTCTGAGTTTTCCGCCTTCCCACATTATTGTCTCTTTTTTGGGTCATCTGTGCTTTGGGAGATATAAACAAAAATTGTTGAACTTATTTATCAATTGTTGCAAATAAATTTAAGACTACGTAAAGATACTTTTTTGATCCATCAAAAAATATTTAGGTGTGTTAAGCCACTTTGATAATATTGTTTGGTGGAGTATAATGATGATGTGTCTTGAGCTGAATATCATTGTATTTTAAAGTTGAATAATTTGACAGTTTGTTGAGTTGAATATCATTGTCTTGAGCTGAATATCATTGTCTTGAGTTGAATATCATTGTCTTGAGCTGAATATCATTGTCTTGAGCTGAATATCATTGTCTTGAGCTGAATATTATTGTCTTGAGCTTAATATCATTGTCTTGAGCTGAATATCATTGTCTAGAGTTATATTATATGACGATGTCTTGAGTTCAGTGATGTGACCATGTGTAATGTGTACGGCTTTGTGTCCTCCAGGACCAGCACATCTCGACCCTAATGTTGGAGGAGATGGGACACCGATTCTGTGAGGGACTGCTCAGACTTCGGACTCGCTTCTCGGGCAAGGATCAGGCCGTTTCCTTCCCGTTCGCTGAGGACAGTAACTCCCCCAACGGACCAACCCAGGAATCCGGGTAGGGTGCCAGCCTCGTGGTTTATGACCTCAAAAAATTGTGCTCTCTTGTAGTTGAATCTAATTGGTCTAAAAATTATATTGTTACAGTCAAACCTCGTTATCTCAAACTAGTTGGACTGGTTAAAACCTTCGAGATATCTGTGTATTTGAGATATCAAGGGTAAAATACTTAAAGTATTTATAAGTGGTTTGGACTTACAAATCACTTCAACATATCCATGGTATTTGATATATCAGTGTTCTAGATACTGAAGGTTATCTGTAATTATTGGATGCCGACAAGGGTAGCATTGAAAAGGTGATCTCTCAAATAATAATGTTGACCTAAGATTTGCCTTAAAACATTCCTTTGGGGTGATAACCTCCAATGTTATCCTCCCAAGCATTCAATATTAACATGATGAATTGTGAAATGTCAGGTTTTGTCCTGAGTGACTGGGAACAATGTGTGTTTATAAACTGTAATTTCTGAGCTTTTCTATTTATAGATCTGATGAATTCTAATTTTAGATCTGATGAACTGTTGGCTGAGGCTGATGAAGATGTTAATCTACCTGATGAACAGATCTTGTACGGAGCAGAAGATGAGGAGTATGATGAAGAAGATGATGATGAAATGTATGAGGAAGATGAAACATATGATGATGATAGAAACTAAGCAGAAAGGATTGAAACATACAACAATGATAGAAATTTAACTGCAGAAGATGATGAAGGAAGTCCCATCGGGAAAGATGCAAAATGATGATGATAGAAATTAAGCAGAAAGTTTGAAAAGTACAATAATGAAAAATGGTTCATAGAGTTGATAGGATATTTTTGGTAGTTTAGACAAAAGACTGTGAAGAAAATGGCTGCAATGAGAGCCAAGTGTTTGTCTATTTAGGTTGTTATTGTTAAGTTCATGTGCATTACTGTTTTGCTTATTTGTAATACAAAGATCTGTATTAATGTTTACCTGCTGTAGATCTAGATATATGTCTATATTCCTGGGGTAGGTCCCCCTGTATCTGGCTCATCATGAGTGATTGTAGTCGTTTTGCTAGAATTTCTTGATGATTGTCAAATGTCGTATCAGAACCACTGATGAGGTTTAGTCAGGATGATGCTGTTTGATAACAAGTAATCTTTGTTATCTTTTTAGTTATGCAAGTCTAGTTTTATACATTAAGGTTATTATAAGCTTATTGTAGTTATATATGTATAAACTCGTAACACCTCAAACCAACCATTTCTTCCTGTCGGTAGCCCTGTGAAGTTGTTTACTCTGTAAAGCTGGTATGTTCAACCATCACCTGTTCAAACTGACCTGAGTTCATCCCATTTTCAAAGCAATGACCTACATTCATTAATTGTTCCAGCTTTTCCCCTTCCTTTCTTTATTGCAATTCAATCTGTGACCTTAAACACATCAAACTTGTTATATGGAGTGATATACATGTACTTCTATCATTATCAAACATTTTTTGAATCACACTGAATTACAATAGTTCTATGCAATGGTGCCAGTATTATAATCTGTTGGAATATGACTTCTGTGAGGGGTACGTTGGACAAGTAGTCAGGTGATTAGCTGGGGGGTGATTAAGCTGATTAGCTGGGGGGTGATTAAGCTGATTAGCTGGGGGATGATTAAGATGACTGTTTTCTGTGCCTTTGAGTTCTTCGCTCTGTAACCAGAATATGTGGGCTGTTTTTGTTTTATTACTAGTACAAGGTGCAATTTCAACCTCACAAGTTGTAGATACATTGTTTGGGAGTATTTTTATTTGCCTTTCATTTTACTGATTCAGTCAAAAGTATAAGATATGGAAGAATGTACACTGTTATTTCCAGATATTCCTATACAAACATTAGTCCTGTTTAAACATTAGCTCTGTATTTTTCTACTGTTATTTATGTAGTACATGTATATTTGAGTGTGTTCTTCAGAAATCAGTTTAACTGAATATGATTAAGTAGAAGATTACTATAAACTTACAATGGGTACAGATATTTTGTCACATCTTAGTAATTTTATCAATTGTTTGCTTGTATGCATCCAATACATATAACCCATGTGATGAATTCTAATACTACAGAAACATTAGATTTCGTGGTGGCTCAATTTTCGGGGAATTCCTGGGTACCTTTCATCAGTGAATTAACATCCTCCATGAATTAATAAATTACTGATATGAAATCATATTTTATTTTGTAGGTATAAAATAACTCACGAAAATGTGTCCCCACGAACCAGTAAAATTTAAGCAACCCACGAAAATTGACCCCCACGAATTTTAATGATTCCACAGTATTTAGCAATTTCTTTATTTTTGCCTTTATATACGCCTGGAACGAGGATAAAAAAATGTCAGGTACTGGTATATGTCTAGAAAAGAATTGTCTATGCTTTGTAATGGATTGTGAGTTTGATCCTATCTCACAGTGTTATAAGAGGGAAAACTTCAACACAAAGAGATGGAACAATCAAAAATCATTTCTATCACAAATCCTGGGAGATATAATTATATGTCATACATGGCATGTCTTATTTGTATATGATCCTGACATTGTTATGTATACTGTATCATTTAGACATAGGTATGATCTAGACATAGGTATGATCTAGACATAGTTATATATGATCTAGACATAGATATTTATGATCTAGACATAGTTTTTTATGATCTAGACATAGTTATTTATGATCTAGACATAGTTATATATGATCTAGACATAGTTATATATGTATACAATTATCTAAAGCTGTGATCAGATTATCTCTTTCATTTTGAATTTATCTTATTTTAGTGTACTAAAATACTTGATGAAGTGTTTGCCTTTATTTTAACTTTATTTTTATTTGGGATTATTTATTTGTGAAAGAGGGAGGAAGAGAGAGATTGGTTGTAGTTAGAGTGGTGCTGTGTCTGATTGTGAGGGTATATCGTGGTCCATGGTGTTTCACTGACCAGACCGATGTACTTGTATACCATTTAATGACATACATTAGATATACATAAACTGTCAAACTAGGTAATGCTGTTACCTATTTCTGGTACTCTCGGCATTTCATGTACCAATAAAATGGAATGTTCGCTCTGCTTCTTTCTCTTGTTTGACCCGCTTGCTTGAGCAGATACCTGGACTGTTGGGTATCACTGTCAGGACTGTCGGGTGGGAGGGGATTGTTCTCACGGACTGAGGGTCGTTTTCACCTGTATACCACACTGTCTGTGTTCATCAAACCTCACCTATGTACTGTTATGTATATGCAATGCAGCTACATGAAGATGATCTTTAAAACCACTCCTAAATCAATGTTAAGATAAAACTGCTGCATTTGAAGTGAACCCTGTCGGGTAAATGAGATACATGTAAAATGCACATGTGTGTATATTCTAATCTGCATTATCGTAAATGTTCTAACTAAAATGAACCAAGAGCTGTGTCTTTTGGATAGAATTTCTTTTGTATAAACACAACAAGTGTGTAAGTAAACAATTAACTTTATGGAATCTCTGTATTATTGTAAATTTACCACCGGGATATCCTCAAACTTTTCACCAGTTCCTCTCGGAGTTATCTCGCTTTACTTGAATCGCCTTCCGTGCTACTCCCATAGCCGCTAGAGTCCTGGATTACCCCGATAATCTCGCAATGCTTATTTATCTTGCTCCCCGCTTATCTCTTAAAACCACAAATCCCGTCTGTTTATGTATAACTATTTCCCCATTATCTCACAGTAGCAGCACACAAAAGGCAAACTAGTTCATGAACCAAGTGTGAATTCAATAATACGATAAATTGTATTTCTAAGAAGGAGCGTTGTTCAAATCCAATGTACATGTCAGACATGTAACAGAGAGCTTACAACATATTTCGTGATGAATTGTCCATTCAGCTGAAGGTTGCGCACATCAGTACTTGGTACTCTCTAATATAATAACTGATGTATTATAAGTCTGTATCTCCCTTGCCGTTTAGGGCTTTCGTTTCATGATCTGTTGCTGTGTTTGCTCGGTTGGTTCTGTTATACACTGGGTGTTTGGGCGTTTGCACTATAAGCCGCGTCTTATTAGCGGTGTATTCGTTGTTTGTTGTCTGGCCTGTTGCTTTGTTTCTGTGTCATACACGGCTCATTTGTTGTGTGTTTTGTTGCTCTGTTAGCTGTATTGTATTTGGTTAATTTGTTCTGTGGTCTGTTGCTCTGTTAGCTGTGTTGTATTTGGTTAATTTGTTATCTGGCCTGTTGCTATGTTAGCTGTGTTGTATTTGGTTAATTTGTTATCTGGCCTGTTGCTCTGTTAGCTGTGTTGTATTTGGTTAATTTGTTGTCTGTTGCTGTGTTAGCTGTGGCTGTGTTGTATTTGGTTAATTTGTTCTGTGGCCTGTTGCTATGTTAGCTCTGTTGTATTTGGTTAATTTGTTCTGTGGCCTGTTGCTATGTTAGCTGTGTTGTACATGTATTTGGTTAATTTGTTCTGTGGCCTGTTGCTATGTTAGCTGTGTTGTATTTGGTTAATTTGTTCTGTGGCCTGTTGCTATGTTAGTTGTGTTGTACATGTATTTGGTTAATTTGTTCTGTGGCCTGTTGCTATGTTAGCTGTGTTGTACATGTATTTGGTTAATTTGTTCTTTGGCCTGTTGCTATGTTAGCTGTGTTGTACATGTATTTGGTTAATTTGTTCTGTGGCCTGTTGCTATGTTAGATGTAAGAAGTGTTTTGTATGGTTTGTTTTTAAGTAAGTGATGTTGTACACAGTTTTATTTATTTGTTACGTGTTCATTTATTAAGTTGTAAATGGTTTATTTGCAGTGTTGTCATTTGTACATTTTGTTGTGTTGCTGCTGACTTTTGTTTTGTTTCTCTCGTTATATTTTTTTTTCTGAGTGTGCTCTGATTTTTTATAACTTATTATGACCTGTAGCAATAGAGCAAGCCGAACTATACAGAGATGCGCACTTTATGTTACACAAAGTAAGGTTTACATCATGTTGCAGGGCCATGGTTACATTACACAGATTGTAAGTGTTACGGAAAAGCTTCAAATATGTCAAGCAGATTGTCCGTCACTGTAATAGTGTGTTATGTGCTGTCAAGTTGTACTTATGTCAGCAAGGTGTGTATTTTATGGTCTCTAATTAACCTTCTAAAACGCCGATATCCGCACTGGAAACTAACAAGCTTTTATTGGAAATCAAACAATAATATTACAAATCAAACAACGCTGAATGAGATAGTCAAATATTTTTCCGTGTAGATAATCCCAAGAGGCGGACACTACTCGGCTGATTTTCTGCTCACTGCCGCACTCGGGGGAGGGGGTCTTGTTTAGGAGGTATTCTCTCTTGCTCGAGATTGGCTATTTATCAAGTAGAAGGCGAACGTGGTAGTCACCAGTGGATTATCAGGAAGTCTTTGGGATCGAGATGATCGTTTAAATCGACAAAAAGAGTACTTTTAGATTAGTTGAGACTAGAGATTCAGTTTGAAATAAAGTTGAGCCATTGGAGATAACTTGGTCGCGTAAAATAGCGGCAATTTATACGTTGACGTCGGTCCAAGGTCGGCGTCTGTCCGTAATTACATGCAATATGTCGTTAAATTTCTGGGATAATGTTGTACATTATTCTCAATCAAGATGCCAGGTGCTTATTAGTCCTAGATTTACTGTGTTTGTAAGTCAAGACAACAGAGACGGGAATTGTGTCCCTTGTTTGGAAGCTGGTTGTCGTACACGGCCGGTCACCGTGTTAACACTACGGGAAAGTCACATTCCGGCACACCGCTTGTTTCCGGTCCTGTACAACACTGCGCAGTGTCACAGATAACAAATCTTACACGTGTAATTAGACAGACTGGTCTTATTAGAAACATGCGGAAATGTTGGAATGGAAGGACAAAAGAAACGTACTTTAATTAACCTCGGTGACTGCATCACATACTCTCTCTCTCTCTCTCTCTCTCTCTCTCTCTCTCTCTCTCACTCTCTCTCTCTCTCTCTCTCTCTCTCTCTCTCATAAAACACATTTAAAATGTATATTTCTGGGATGAGCCTAATGCTTTGTATCTACTAAAATCCATTGTGTATTGTATTTCTTATCAATAAAAGAGATCTGGGCCAGATGGGGTGTAGGGAAAACTGTACTGTCAGCGGCGCAGGAATTAAGGATGTCTGCAACACGAGATCAGGGAGAAAAAGCAGCAAAATGATAACGGAACACAGTGCTCCAGAGACCAGGCAATTCCAACTGATGCAGGCCGATAAAAGACAGGCCCTTTTAGGGATTATGAGTACAGTCTCTTTAGTGGAGGGAAAGTAAGTGAAGCAAGGGATAATTTGGTTTTTAAGTTTCCCCTATACCGAAAGGAGGACTAAGTGAGCGTAGTCAGGGTCCAAAATCACAACATCCATGTCCATTTGTTCCACTTTTTTAAGGACTTCTGTTTTCTCTTCGGGATAACTGGGGGGGAGGGGGCATGTACATATACATCTAATATAAACAGTATTGCTGATGCATTATGTATACTAAAATCCCCGAATAATATAATAGTTTCCTTTATGAACTCGCATAATTGGGACCGCGATCAACAGGTGTTACATGAAAACATCTATGTCTACTCATGGTTAAAGAATTATTTTCCTTTCTGTTAAATTCAAAAGGAAATCTGGATGTCGATGTTTTTGGTCCACGCTAGGACCACAATAAGAGTGGCAATCACCTGGTCTCCAATTAACTCCAAGGAGCCAATGCCGGCTCGTCTGTCGACAGACGACATCTGGCCCGCGCCGTTGCCATGTCAACCAGAACGAGACTTGTGGCGGAATCTCACCTGAGCGTCCCGCCCTCGTAACTGTGATCAGAGCTGTGGGTGCCGGAATCAGCAGATGGTGGGGGTCCTGGGGAATTCGCCTCTCAACAGCTGGGGCATCTACAACAGGCAACCTGTGCGTGTTAAACAGGTGCGCTGCGGGTCCCAAGAAAATTGATTGAACAAGCAAGAAAACGACAAATTACGCTGATCACAAACTTGACAATAAAGTCGGCCATTCTTACATCGATAAATCAAAGTAAAGCGTTGATCGGGGGAAATGTGCTCTAATTTTCCGATTTGTTAGACTTGGGAAACATTAAAGAACTGCTACAAGAAATCGCGCTATTTGCTTTCTCCTCAAATCCATCCTTGTCTTTATGTGGACGTTTTAATCTTCATGCTATTACTTGGCGATTTAAACGATTTTAACCACGTTTTAAATAGGTTTTGTACTCAAATTTTTTTCTTCGCTGTCAAATGATATCCCATATTTTCGGTGGAAACAGGAAAAAGGAAGTGCTTTGAATAGATTAGACACATTGAATAAACATTTGGGTTTTACCTGTCCTTTAAAATAGATACTTCTCGATATTTCATATAGTTTGAATAACCTTTTAGACCTCCACAGGTGTCATAAGTAATTAGAGCAACAAAAACCGGCCTCCCCTACAGGAAACAACCAATGCTGGAGATATCTCGCTCACATATATTTCATTCACTAATTTTCACGGGAATAACAAAACAATCCGCACCCTAAAACATGGTTCTTTTTATCTGAGTATTTGATGAATCTGCGGAGAGATTGGCCGTAATACGTCAAACTATTGCGGGCCAGAAATGGCCGTCAGCCTCCCAACCATCACACATAATCGTCGGCTTCACTGTCAATTGGTGGGTCCTTCTTTGACGAGAGGATGATAAGCTCTCATGGAATCTACATAGATTAATTGGTTGATTCTTTATAATCAATTCGTTGAACTTGAACTTTGCGCCATCAGGTCGTTGGCGCCAAAATTAACAGGCGATAAAAGATGGGAGTTTAGAGCGAGTTTGGGTTTAAGCTTGTAACATATTGTCTTTCAGACAAAACATGCTATCAAAAACAGATTTTTACAGAGGATCAAGATTATGTTTCGTGCGCCTTATGACTGATTTGATTTGGATACTTGGAAATCTTGTAATCCATCCATTGCTGTCTGTCGTGCGACTTGACTGCATGCTTTTATAGTCGTAAAAAACTTCCCCATCCCAATTAAGCACCAGGTGTTTCTAGTATCAACATTAAACAAAAATAAAATATTTATTAATCATTTATTGACGATTGCATAAAATATAGTTGAAATGAAAAAAACAAGGGATTTAATATCTTATCGTTTTGAGTGTGCATTTTGGAAAATTGTAAAATTAAACAAACTATACTGAACATATATACATGGGTTTCTTGCACTCCAAAACTGAAAAAGTTAAAAAGTTTATCCCTCATCTTCGCTAGCCAAGTGTCCGATTCGTTTCGGACACTTGGCTAGCGAAGATGTTTATCCCTATACATCGTCTATTTATTTAATTAGATGACGTCCAGAATTGTTTTGATTGGACTGGAGACTGGATGTGGTACACAAATACCAAAAGGTGACCCGGTCCCGAGTCAATCGCTACGAACAATACACAGGAAATTAAACTCAATGAACAATTAGCTATAAAGTTATTGTAATTCTGCACCTAGAATTAAAAGTATTGATCTATGTTTGAGATAAACGTAAGCAATTTAATTAGCCGTACTAATGTTCTAAGAGTTTTACGGGGGCGTGGGAGTCGTTTCATCTGACCCTCTCCGTGATGGGCGGGAATCATTGGACGCACGGACTCCAGCTGCTGGAGTTTGCTGCTAGTGTAATGGGACTATAAAATGGCATAACACTTATATATACAATAAAACAATTGTCTAAACCTCAGCGGGATCGATAGATATGGTAAAATGGTAAAAAACGGTCTCTGATTATTTGAATGATTGAACTTTGGTAAATAATTACATTATTTAATCCATTTTACAGTACTGTTGCAGGTTTTATAAATAAGGATGTTATAATATGACAGAATTGTGTCACGTCCTTGACCTATAACACAGGAGCAGCGGCCATGATGGGTTCGCTGCGTTGGATTACGCTGCACCGGGCTGTAACTTCGACTGATTCTGCATGTGTTTTAGTCGTAATCTATTGACAGGTCGATCGATTCCATTTATTCTGAAAAACTCGGTGTCTCCTGCATGTGATTGTGTATATAGCACTGCCTTTAGCTCCACACAATGGCCGCGCCTTGCGGTGTCTACGGGTGCTATAACTGTGTAGTAATGAATTCTATAGACCAGAAATGAATCAGCAAAATGATACAAAATTGAAAGTCCAAATACAGAAGACGGTCATTTAAGGGTCCAGCACCAGCATCACAAATTATTCTGCTGAATACAGAAAGGGGAGATACAGAAACTGCAAACAGTCTAGCGAGAAATGAAGAAACATATTTTGGGATGATTTTATATGACTTTTCTTGTCGCGGGCACCAGAGCATTAACATATTGTTTCTAAAGACGGAAAATGTCGGAAGTATATATCTCTATGTCAGAGAAAAAACCCCAACAAATTTTCATTGCATTCAATAGAAAAGCCAAATGATACACAAGGCTCCTTTGGTGCAATATTAAGGATTCCCTTAACAAAATCATTTTCAAGCTCAATAAGAATTAAAACAAACTCCAAGGATGAAGACATTCAGGTACCAATGTGTACAAATTGGTCACATCCGGAATGGTCATATACTTGTTCAGAGGCGAGTTCAACAGAGCAAGCGCTCGCGAGCGCTCGCCAAAATTCCCAATACCCGCAACACAAATTTTGGCGAGCGCTCGCGAGCGCTCGCTCTGTTGAACACGCCTCAGGTCTCTTTCAATAGTTTTATCATTTGGTGTTTTTGTTGTTCTTTTGTTTATTTTTTGGTTTTGTTTTCGTTGTTGGTTTTTGGGTTTTTTTGGTTATTCGAAATCGTATTTTTCTGTGAATTCAAACAAGGACAACATCACTGATACTGTTGTTTATGTTTCTTTTTTATTTATTTATTTTTTTGGTCAAACTATAAAATTGCAGAATATTGCAAAAGTCTGCTGTGTGTATACTAGTACGTACTAGTTCTCGGAGGATTTATGGCCGTTTGTCCGTGAATTCAACACTTGTAGCAGAAACATCCGAGGATTTCCCCTAAGTTCATGTACGTATACTCAATGACCTACACGTTGTTCAACTAAAAGGCACTGCATCAAATGCGTGTAATAAAAGGACCCACCTGTTACTATGTATCAAATTTAATTGATTTTAATGCCGCAATAAAATAATTTTTCATAAACTTTTTATGCAAGTATTTTTTCAATGGTCAATGGTACAGGCAATGTGGTTTGTTGGATATAAGTCGTATCCTTTGACCATATCCTGGAGATGTTTTATTCTTACGCTGACCTCTAAAGATTGTTTCAAGGTGAAATAAGAGGGGAAAAACACCCTATGTGACTGGCGTGACTTTCCGTGTAGAGAATTATATTGCATTATATTTGTAGGTGTGTGTAAGAGAGAACTTGATACCCAAAGACCATTATAAGTGTACATATATGGAAAATGTAAGGTATGATATTCGGAGTGTAGAAAAACCAGAGAATATTGCAGTCTACTGGTTGTACTAGTACCCGGAAGTTGAAGGTGTCTCTGATTGCCATAGAATGTAGCTTTTTATAACGACCAAGCCATGGAAAAAGTTACTTCGTGATAAGGAGAAGGTTGGGGGTCGTATAAATATTCATAAATAGAATAGACAGAAAATTATAGTTGATTCATAAATAGGTTTACGTCTCTGTATGTGTTTAAAACGCCATATTGTGGAGCATTTTATCATAAAAATGATCTACTGAGAGAATTATAGATATACATTCTGCCTCCATCGATCCTCTGCAATAAATATTGGAGGGACATTAGAACTGTTTATTGAGGCCTCAATTAATATGATTAACTTTTTCTTGCAGAATTTCCAAAAGTAACAGAGTAAGACGATAAAATTGCATGGCAAGAACATCGTTTCCCAGCAGTGCCTGAGCTTGCGCGGACCGCGGCCTTCTATGTTATTATTGAGGAGCCGTGTATTGCACGGTTTCTGTAAAATATATATATTTTATTTTGTTTTCTCCAGGGCCCCATTTACATTTTGCTATCGTGTTTAGGGACCACAAGAACAAGCAACCGAGCGGTTTATGAATAGATGGCCCCAGCGGGGCAATACGGTGCCGGGTTTGTGGGAGGTTCAACATTTGGCAGTGCTCCCATTCTGCAATTTCTGTAATAAATATCAATTAATTCAAATCTCATTGCATCTGTTTTTCAGACAGTTTCGGTATCTTCGATCTGTAAAAATTCAATGTTTGGCAATAAGTCCGCGCAGTGTATAAATACTAGAGTTATACATCAATAGTAAATTGGTCCTCGGGCACGGAGAACTATATCTCTTTCCCGGCAAACTGTTTTCTAAGTATTTTTCAAACTCTCTATTAAATGGATACTCAGAATTCACTACTTCCTGTGTTGACCGTTAGTAAACATGGCGCCTAATGGAGCTCACATTCCGGAACTACTTTACGAGGGAATCCCTCCCGCCGCCATTCCTCTACATCCCTCCGATAATACAATCGCCAGCATCGGCAACATTATCGCTCTACAAATGAACGCAACGACGCATTTATTGCTATAACTAGGAAATGGAGAAGTCTTAAATAATTACTTTTACGCAACGATCGTTCGGGAAATCTTGGGAATCGATTAGGTAGATATGAAAAGGGACAGTTGGGGACGGGTGTCCGCTCTATCATATTAGTACCCATCACTCTGCGGCCAGCGATTGTGAAAGTCCTTTCTGAGTGACCCCACCCCTTTGGTCCTGGGAATATATTCTTCTATAACGTATATTGTAAAAAGTACTAAACCACATGTTTTAAACAACAAGTTCAGAAAATTTTAAGAAAACACTTTTTAAATTACTGGGCATTAAAACGTGAAGAGGGCCTAAACTCTGGAAAAATTGATACTTATTTTTTATATAAAGAAAATTTTACAATGGAATCATATATGTTTATCCATTCTCATAATATAAGAAAAATACTTTTTAGATTCAGAATAAGTGCACATGACTTACGAGTTGAAAGAGGTATATATGAATTTACAAAAAATAATACTGGTCAAAGAATTCCTTTAGAAAGAAACAAAAAGACATGTTTATTGTGTAACCAAAATTGTATAGAAGATGAAAGTCACTTTCTTACTGAATGTCAATTATATAAAGAAAAAAGAAATTCATTTTTCCATTATGTCTCAATACTCAACAAAAACTTTATACTTTTAACAAAGAAAGACAAATTTATCTGGTTAATGTCGAATGAAGACAAAATAATAATTACAAAGTTAGGTGAATTTCTGATCAATGCTTTCAAAAAAAGACAGAATACTTTGAGATCTAAATGACCGGTGAATTACTTATACAAATCATGATACTATCTTTATATTTGTATAAATTACCTTTATGACTATATATTATATGCACACTGTTCATATGTTTTGACATACTGATGTACATTTGCCCGGCTGTTACAAGTTCATGTATGTGTATGGACTATTTTTATATGTTGAATCTATTATTTAGGCATTTCTATCTAATATCTGTAATCTTGTATGCCCTCTGGGCCCAAAATTGGAAATAAACTATTATTATTATTATTATATTATTGTTTTATACCGACAGAGTCATTGCAAGCCATTAGTGTCCAAAATATGTATGTGCATCAGCGCAATGTTTAATCGCCTATTCAAATGTCCTCGACCTATCTAAAATAAAAACTAAAATAAAAATGGAAAAGGGCTCAGAAGCGAATGTTGCTACTGTTTATTAATTTCGCCTTCAAAATAAAGCACAATTTTATAGATATATACAAAAATATTAAATAATTTGTATTGCCCACTATAAACACTTATGTTTTAGTTTTTATATTTTACTATATCAGTAATATAAGTATAACGTACTCTGTATCTCGATAAACATGTATGCATTTTTTCTTCTTTTTTTTATTCATGTATGAAATTCATACTGCCATGGCGTTGTAACAGTAATTCCCACCGAAAGAACACGTCTTTGATAGATATCCCCATAGACCCCCCCCCCCCCCAAAAAAAGAAAAGAATTAGTGTAGGGTTTCCCCTGGGCGGAAAATACAGTCCTGGTATAGACTTATATCCTCCTGTTTCCGGAATTTCATCAACTGATGCTTCACAAAACGGCAATTAATTAAACTCAATATATTAATTTACAGAGAACGTTTCCAAATATACATGTACATGAAATCGTATTTAAATAGTTATCGAGGAAAATTTGCTTGCATTTTGAATAAGATGTACATGTTATCAATTTTTTGATAAAGGAAAATGTGTGTCTACATTTAGTTTTTTGTTTTTTGTTTTTTTTTTTTGGGGGGGGGGGGTATATGATCAATAATATTTTTAAGAATGAATATTTCTTTATAGTGAATTTACTTGTTGCTTACATATTTCTGAAGAAAATCGATCATTTTAAAATCAAAATTCAATTAAAAACATTTTCCTTTTTACAACTTCATTTTAATGCCTAGTACATGTGAAATTAATAACGACAAAGACGGACCAAACAAGGAGAACAGTTGATGAAAACAGCTGTAGTTGATTAACCAACTCAACACCCTCCCAATTCATATTCTGTTCGGATATTTTTCTGCCTCAAATAGTAATTCGTTTTTCCCTTTACATCAGAATAAGAACGATACAATTTGTGTAAATTCTCTTAAAGTACCTTTACACACGTGTGAAAAGTATTCTTTAATTTAAAAAAATATGTAAATCGGATAAAACAACATTTTATAAAATGTTGTTTTTTTTTCATCAATTTCATCCCATTGTACACAATTTTTCCTGCGCAAAGTATTATCTTTGAACATTGATGATCATAGGCACGCTTTGAAAATAATTTGCCTAAATGAAATATTTTGAATATGAGGTATTTATTTTGCCTTCAAATAAATATTATCTAATTTGTCGGAAAATTATACATCAAGGTCATCGTCCATTTCCAGCATTATACAACAGCAAAATACTGTATGAAATGTACCCATCATCAGGGACCAATTCATACCGGACGTTCCACTGTAGCCAGATATTTGATACGAGATTCAAAGGAAAACTTAGGATGCTAATATTGTGTAAAAAAGGGGGGGGGCAAACATTGACCCCTTTCCGTAGGTCACCGTATCCCATTCCGGTCTCCTTTTGCTCGTCGGTCGGAATCCAAAAGCTCCCGATCTCTCTGTAGGGCAATGAAACTTTGTTATACGATCGGAAAACATTAGCCCCAACACCTTGCAAGATGGCCGAAGTGAGAAAGTGTATTCAATTATTCCGAAGTCAAACCAAGTAATGGAAGTGCACTTTAGGAACTGTGTGTTTTGTTATTGATAAAACCATTAATTTCCGATCTTCAGGGCCATTTGATGTAATAACGCAATCAAAGTTTGAGATGTCTTACCCAACTGAGACTTGGGTTTCCGCGGATAAGCCCATGATCCTCAAGCTGTTCGAAGCTCTAAGTGACAAAACCATGCATGTTTTATAAGGCTAGATTGGATTATTCTGGGTTTCTGTTATTTTACCAAAAAAACACCACGCTGTATCATGTTTTTAGCAGAATTAAAATTTACTTCCGTATTATTTTAATTTGCGACAAATACAAGGTCGTTTTTATCCATACGTTGATTTGAAATTGGTAAATGCTGAAACCCGGACCGCATCGTTGCATCATTGATCCATCCGGAACTCTCTGCAGTAGCTGACACATTATTGTCTTTATTCTTTTTTCTTTTAAATTGAAATTAATCATTGGTGATTCACTGATGATCTTAATTGGCGCATGAATCAGCACAGTAGTGAATCAGTCGATGACGTCACAATTCCAGGTGGCTGCAGCAGATTATAACACCGCCATTACTGTCTGCCCGCGGCCGGGTACAAACAGAAGTCGCATCTCTCCGCGATCACTGCGCATGACGAAGGTTGATGGGAGATCAAAGGCCCAGGACTGCTTAAGAGGAAATCAAATATTCAAAGCCATAACAATGGATAAAGAACAAGATGAATAATTTGAAGTCCGCGGCAGAATCGTTGGTCTGGCGATTGGTAGGAGACAAAGCGGTAGATGGGAAGACTTGCAGCACCAAGGAAATCGAAATGTTACAATGACAGAATCCAAGAAAGGGGTCAATGATTATTTCCTATATTATGCAACATCTGTCTCAATTTCACGGCATAATTGCAAACTATCATGTGCAAACACTTGAAAGCTGGCCGCAAAAGCGTTGTCATTAAATTCTATAAAATTAACCGTTTTTAAAACCATAGAAAACGTGTTCTGATTGATTATATGTTCATAGGTCATAAATATTGTAAAGCTTTTGTATACTTAAGGGGTTAGATTAAAGGGATATTTGGTAAAAAATGATGTCTCTCCCTCAGAAACCGATTGAATACTATATAGTATATGGTTGTAGCTTATAGGTTTCAGTCCAATTTGTTTAAGAACTTGTACATTATGTCGCTTATTTGTTTGTGATGTAGTCAAATTTAAAAGAAATATTGAAAAAACTGTTGATTTATATGATTTGATAAAATTTCATTCATTTCTCCATCTATTGATGTCTGGCATGAGATGTAGTAGCATTGCTAGTGTACCTACATAATGAACATCATACCGTATACAGCTGATATAAGTGTAAGCGAGATCTTTCAAGCAAGAAATAGTTGCAAATTGGCTGATTATTTTGGATTCTTGATTTACAATTTGTGTTTTTGTGTTAAAAGGCACACTTTTTTGTTTTCTGCTTAAATACCCAACTCCGTGTCAAAGGCTTAATGGTACTCCTACAAAGTATATTGTATTCCGCTCTCACCCGAGTTTCTCGTTTGGTTTTCAATTCCGCTCCCTGCCCTTCTGCACGGGAGAAGCATGTTATCTTTACGCCTGACTGATTATCCAGACAACAAAGAATAGAGTCTGTGTCATATTTTTGCAAAAATACTATTGGAGCATTTTATTTTCGTCCATAAAAATCGATCACTCAATGACAAAGAAAACGCTTTCTTCAAGCAAACACAGCATCTGTCGGTAAAAACAGAACAGGGCGGTTGTCTTACTGCTTTAAATGAGTTCTTGGATAAATGAAAAATGATTTAACATATATACTAGTATCCACAGATATGAAATGATGAAGTTGTAATTTAAACTGTGATATTGTACCTAATTATGGACATATCACTACAGTTATAAAGAAGTTTGAGTAAATATCTCGATCAGGTTCGTTTGTCTTTTGTCCTCTTTGGATTAACAATATCCTCACCTGCCGTTCTGCCTCGTTAAATCTACAGAATATAAACACGTCTGCATGATTTCAGAAGTCGTCCCTCATTCCTTTACCTGGCGAGTTGGCGCGTGCCTGCCTACTCAGCCGTAGAGGGACTTCCGACAAGGTGTAAACTGTCGTGTGGGGACCTCGCGACTTTATATAAAGTTTGTCAGGTTTTATTTTTCAGACTTTAAGCTTAAGAAATTTACATACAGGTGTAAACAGGTGGTACATTTACACCTGGACTATTTCTGTTCCGATACACATTCCCTCAGACATGCGGAGATTGGCGGTGATTCCGGGGCAGGTGCTCTGTGTAGATGTTGACAACACATAAGTTCAAAGGTTATCCGGTTCAGCGACTCGATACCAAATTACTGCGTTTGAATTTTTCTTTTAAAATTGTTTATTTACTCTGACGAAATTTAGTGACATTATACTACAACATTCCAATAATTCAGTAACGATATAGAAAGAATTTTTAAACGTCAAAGGCGAGAAAAAAAGATTTTAAACACTGTATATAGTTTAAAAAAAGAAAAAGCTTGAATACTAAAACGTGGGGTTTTTTTTAAACAATATACCTAAATTATTAAGTGTTGTGGTATTTAAAGATAAATAAATAGTTCAATGATTATTTCATGACATTAGTTCATGACATTATTTTGCCTGGCAACATTTGAATGACATTTGGTGTTTTTTTTTCAAAATCTGTTGACTTTTGATTTTTTTCTCCCTTAAATTCTCAGAATTTATGAGTTAAAATGCGATATTCTTTCATTTAAATAATTAACCTTTATAAATGTTCAAGCGACGACTCTTATTTTTTCATAAAACGAATTTTTATTCTAAAAACACATGAATGGCTTCTTTTAAAATCATTGGTTTATCATCTCTGTTCTATTGTTGTTTTTCAACCAAACAACAGATTGCGCGTCCTTGATCCCCCAGACCTCGTAAACAGCGCGGGTCACGCGCTTCTTTGATAATCAAGACAAAGGAATTAACTTTCAAAATATTGACACGGTCACGGCTGAGTGATTGAAGCCCGACTCTGTCCTTGAGATGACCCCGCCCGGTGCACCGGTCTGGGCAGGCTCGCACCTGTCTGAATTTGGGCCGGAACTTAGACACGGAGGCTGCGCGCCCTCTCCGTAACCTCCATTGATTTCCTCCGGGGGTGCCTTTGTCCCACTGTCGGTTCTCTTCACCGCTAGAAGAGCGTCTTTGTGTCCTTTCTGTGAATCAACGAGAAGATTCGATCTCGTCAAAAACAAATTCATGCGGGGTTTTAAGTGCGCATGTCAAGTTTTAAATGCCCAATTTGTTTGTCTTTTGAAAAAAATAATTAAAGATTTAATTTTGGTTCAGATTTATTGAGAAAACGTTTGTTGATAAATAGAGTAAAGAACACACACACTCTCTCTCTCTCTCTCTCTCTCTCTCTCTCTCTCTCTCTCTCTCTCTCTCTCTCTCTCTCTCTCCAATACCAATATTTCCTTTGTACGACGTAATTGTATTATTGAACAAACTCCTCGATGTGACAGGGAAGTGATGTTCGGGCCCTTCTCCTTTTTTATGTGACCCAGTTATATATTTGATTCATCTGTTCTTCGCTGACAATATCTTTCTAGATTTACATCAAATATTGTCTAATAGAGTCGACCGACAAATATTTCATCTCACCATAACCAATAGGAAACGAAATGGGCCAAAGCCATTATTCAAATGTCGCAAGCACAAAGCAGTATAGGGTATCGACTTCCGCTCGAGTCCTCCTTACAGTTCGGACAAAAAGCGAGGAATCTCTTTGTCCTGAGGACGGTGTTAACAGATCCTTGTGTTCTCTGATGTTGCTGAATCCGACCTTCATAATCACACTCACTCTGGCCAACCTATTTCATCAGTACAAGATAGTATACATAGAGTATATATAGTATACGGTTCTCCCCGTACTGTATATGATGTGATTTACATGGCTCTTTTCAGTCCACGCAATGAGCAATTCACTCATTTACGTAGATAATTACTCGTACGCATGTGCATACAACCATGTACATACGCTAAATTTGCAGTAGTAGATCATTACTACTGTTATTCGTTGTTAACGTGTCATCAGTTTGTACCTGATTTAAAATAAATACTTTGCAATAAGATGAAACACGTATTGTTTTTTTTTTTTTTTGGGGGGGGGGGGTAGCTAAGTACCACTATGTACCAAAAATATTAACATTTTCCAGTGTCTTTGTATATGATAACATTACAAATGTTATTTTTTTTATTGTATAGTCCAATACATTACATCAATAAGTTTTTAAAAAAAAATATTTAATCGTATGATTGCTGAGAATTATATAATATCTAAGTAGTAAGGAATCGTCCCTTGAATATTATGAGGTGATCAAATACGACCGAGCATGATAATCAATCATAAAACCCTTCCCTTCGGGCTCTATTTGATTTGACCACCCCCTGGCCGTATTTGATCACCTCATAATACTCAAAGAATGATTCCTTATTCAAACAATAGTATAATATTTACTTACCTCTTTCAAACGTAGTTATAAAATCTTGGAAAGAAGAAATAATGCATATAAATTGATACAATATATAATATATATATACCAATAGTATGTTCTTTCTGTAGAAATGAATAAATACAAATACAATTTGGTTTCTGTTACCCTTTTAGTCCATATGAGTGCATACTTAAAACCATACTGAGATCACATTGTATGAAGTCTTACATATTTTAACCAGAAGTTGCAGAAAACAAGTCTCCCTGCCCCTCAATAGGTTCACAGAGATATGGAGGTAAGGACATCAGTATTTTTACATTGTATTGTCCTATTCGCTGTTCTTGCTATCCTTATTTTTCTATACAAAGAACATATCAATTCCCAACACTGCTTTGTGATTTTGAAATGCATGTTTACTTGCTCATTTTGAATGATTAACCAAAATTTGAATGTGACAAGTCACGTTATAAGAGAGATACAGAGGTAAGAACTCATTGTTATGTAAACAAAGCTCGAGTCTTATATTTGTTTACAAATAATGTAAAGTATGGAATTACCATTTCTTTGACCAAATGACTCGTGGCAAACAAGGTAAACTGATTTAATTTGTTCATAGATAATATGATATAAACAGAAAAAAGCAACTCTTTGAGTATTATGAGGTGATAATTTCGGTCGGGACGTGATCAAATCCAATAAAGCCCGAAGGGCGTTATGATTTGATCACGCCCCGACCGAAATTATCACCTCATAATATTCAGAGAATGGTTCCTTTATTACTTATATTTATCAATTTTAAGCCATCGTACGATTAAATATTTAAATATAAATAAGCAAACCCCGCTGGCGCCTCAATTTGGCGTCATTTGTATTATGGGTTATATAGTACAAAATTGATACGTAGGATTATCACAGGCAAAGACAATGGAAAATGTAAATATATAACAATAAAACACAAATGTAAACCAATCAAAGCTCGAGCTTTGTTTACAAAACAAACATTTTCAAACTCTGTATCTTGCATATAACTCAATATTTGACTTTTTGAATATAATTGATGTACATTTGTTACTTTGGGGTGACAACACTTTATCTTATGATGAAAACATAAAAATATTTAAAGAAGTTCATACATTTATACAAAAGTGTGGTAGATTTATCTAAGTTTTTAAATTATTTGCATAACTTTCTTATCCAACCTAATTCTAATTCTAGATTTAAAACTAATGATTATCAATGTTATCAATGTTAACTGGCATTGTATGGCACTGTAATATATTATGTACAAGGAGAGGACATTCTAAGTTTTTGGAACTTGTGTCCAATCCTTTTGGCATTAGTCAATAAAATATGTTCAACACATTTGACTTTCAAATTTTGACAAAGCATTAAAAGTACCCATATTAACCATTCTAAACACTGAAATTGGAAAAATAGAATTTTAAATTTTTAGCCAAAATCTTGTCGAAGTCCCTTTTAAAAACGAGTGACAGCAAATACAAAATTTACAACAATACAACTAGATTTATATTTTCCCTAGATTTTACTCTGATTCATTTTCATTGCTTACAATGTGAGTAACGAACGGCATCATCTGACAACAATTTTTTGACGAAATATTTGCGCAATATGCTTAATATAAAAGGCAATCTTATTACTATGTACAAAAGGCATGCAGAAGTATTATAAACACGAATAAATGTTGATTGCCGAATGAAAATGCTATAAACTGATCGTAAGGATGAAAATTGAAATAGTGAACTGTGATAGGGACGTATTAATTAATAGAGCACGTACAGCTAGTACTACATACGTCCCTGGTTCGATCTATTGACTCTAAAAATATTAACAATATTTTCATGAAAATAAAATATAAGAAATGAATGGGACAAAAGACACCCCCTATACAAGTCCTATCCATAGTTCAAAGTTATTTCATGTTTATATTATCTATGGGTTATAAAAGAAGCAGAACAAAACCCTACATAACTAAACAAAGTAATTAACGGCGCCCGTAATTAACATAGATATTGAACTCCGGGTAAAGGAGGGAAATCAGTGACTGCATGTTGATTTAATCATCCTTATACTTTAAATTCTATATTGCCTGGGCTTTTACAGGCACGTAGCATCAGGGGGGGGCAGGGGGGGGGGCCTGGCCCCCCCACTTTTTCTCGCAGCAACAAATTTTTTAAAATTTACATATAAAAAAATGAATGATAATAGAGTTGCCCCCCCCCCCCCCACTTTTTTGGCAGTTAGTAAAATATTGATATGAAAATAAGGAAATGAGTAATCAAATTGAAGGTACTACCCCCCCCCCCCCCCCCCCACGGATTAGGAATTTGAAGATTTGGAGGAAAAAATTTTTTGGTAGGGAAGAATTTTTTTGGAAGTATAGTTTCGTCCCCCCCCCCCCCCCCCCCCGGATTAGGATTTTGAAGATTTTTGGAAAACTTTAAATTTCCTTTTTTTTTTTTTTTTTTTGCTTGTCAAGATTTTTTGGATGGGTCTGGCCCCCCCCCACTTTCAAAAACGATGCTACGTGCCTGTTTTACAATTGTTTTACATATAAATAGACTTTGTTGACAACGGAAACGACACTCGATGTGTATTTTTAACAACCTGTGAACTTTATATCCTGTCATCAATAATCGATTAAATCTGTGTTTACAAACACATGTAATTTGTTGTGCAATGTGTACACAGGTAAGTTTGTGTGTGTACTGGGATCAGCAGAGAATTATCCGCCGATATCGATCTATCGGAGACAATGTGTTTATGACAATATATTTCTGATTAAACTTTAAAGGAGACCACATAACAATGTATAATCGCTCTATTGTTGTTTAATTTATCCAGATAAACGCTGTTTTGAATGACCTCGATTGATGTGTAAACATCAGCTGGAAGACCCACCCGCCTTATAACACCTTGCTGTCGGTCAGGGCTGGCCCCCGCGGGGTGCACCGCCTGGGATGACGCGCGAGATTTCCTGTGTACAGCCAACAACCCCAATTCCCGCCAAATACACGGCGTGTCAGCACTTTGTAGCGGGGGTAATGCTAATTGCCTTAACACTTAGATGCCACCAGAGAACAAACCAGGATGGAGGCCCCTGCTGTGGGGCACGACATCATACGACATTAATCGCCAGTAATGGAGGATAAATCAGGGGCCATCTTTTCCCGCGTAACCAGGACAAGAGGAGAGCCACTGGTCATTTCGCTATCTCTCTCCAATGTGTTGTAAATCATGTTAGATCAAAGATACGATGCAATTATGTTTAAGTATATTTTATTAAAGTTATTTTCTACAAGCATTATTCAAGATAGACGGGCATCGAATGACAATATATTGTTAATGGAATACTTGATTACAGTATAACTTACAATAAATACTGAGAACAATTTTAGATTCATCTAAACCTGTAGTAATTGGAAAGATTATGTTCAAGTGTCGAATAAGCGGTTTCGGAGGGAATTCCATAATCTGCAGAAATAAACAAACAAGTGTGTCGGGTTCGGAGTGAATTCTCAAATGTCGTGGGATCGATATGCGGTCTTTGGACGGGCCGTCAGGCTCATGTGCCACTCAGGGCTGATATTAGCTAGATATTAAATTAAAATATTCCCACCGGCTTCACTTAGCAAACATGAACGACCATCTAGTCATTTAGATTGAATGCAACTAATTTGTCATTTTCCTGATCAATATTTCGGAATTCCAGTCTATTGCTTTATATTATACATGCTTCTGTTAATTAAAATCACGACACAGGCTTTTAATGAGGGGATTGATTTCAAGTGCTTTAAATTAGAATCAAGAATTTTATACATAGTTGCCAGCAGCTTAAATTGTCTCATTAACAGTCAGAATCATTCAATTAATTTGTTAAATGACGCTATCGACAATTTTGTCATAACTAAAGCTTCTATAAGATTAGTGAGGGAACTCAAGTAAGGCTCAATATTTAGACATTTAATATTACCACGGTATGTATAGGAACTACAGCAAAGGAAAAAGTACACACTAGCACAAAGTACACACTAGCATCGGCATCAATTTTACAAGTACGGGGTGGGTCGAACGGGGTGGTGGTCAAATACACGTATTGATGAAGCCTATCAACTTACTGACAGTATGAAATGTCACTATGACCGTATCCAGGACTTTCTGTCTTTTCAACTGTTTCAGGACGTCCGACCCCCCTCCCCCCCCCCCCCCACTGGAAAATTCAAACTTATTAGATTTACATTTTAATCACAAAAAAAAAACAAAAAAACCCAACAAACTAAGAACCCTTAACCCACCCAGTAAACTAAATCATTCCTGAAAATGTATAATATTAAATTTGAACTAATTATTTATTTTTATGCATAGAAGTAATTATGTTATATGTACATGTATGTCTGTTGTGTATATGAGTTTATAATAATAATATAATATGTTAATAGTTTATTTCCAGTTTTGTGTCCATATGGTATACAAGCTAACAGGCATTAGAGAGAAATGTCTAAAAGAGAGATTCTACATACGAAATAGTCCACACACATAGATCAACATGTAACAGCCGGGCAAATGTACATCAGTTTGTCATAACACATTAACAATGTACATATAATATGTAGTCATAAAAGTAGTTAATACAAATATAAAGATATAAAGTTCATATCAGTGCGTGCCTCTTTCATGTGTGTCAGAACATACACGTGATCTTATATACATGTCAGAGTGTACCTGAATAATTATGTGTACATTATGCATGAAGTTATTTCCTACTATCATCTGTTCATTGTAAATGTATTGTCATATTGTATTTTTTTTAATTTACATCCACCTGTAAATTCAAATAAACTATACTATATGACAATACAACCAGTAGACATCTGATAATATATATATATATGTCAATACGTGTATATGTCAATACGTGTATATTTTATTATCTGTGACTTTAATTTGAATATGGAAGATTTTCGTAGCTCCTGTATGTTTTGACTTTTATCTACAGTTTAGTCAATAAGTTTGTTTATTTGGTTTTTGTTTGTTTCTTTTTTTTTCGTGTTTACGGAACAAGTTTTTTCACTATATCAAATCAAAGAGTTATGAAGAATATCTATAATTCTCTGCTAATTAAAATCCAATCAGAGGATCACGTGAATCAGTTAACATTTAGGCTGTAAGCTGGCGATATTATCGCCGATGACGTCTGGCGATATTTCTGGAAGTTCGACAGCTGGGCGCGTGAGAGATGGCGCTCTGAGAGGGATGAAATATTTACAAGTGTTCCAAAGAGATACAAAATATAGTTTGATAAGATTCACCCCTCGTGAAAAAAGATATCGTAAACCCGCGAGTTTTTGCCCTCGTTAATTACGATGGTATTAATAATAGCATATAGTATAAATATCTATCCGTTCATTTTTTTTATGTGCGTGGTTTGTTCACCAAATTATCAATTAAGAAATAGAAACCCCTCAAGAATCATCATTAATCTGCTGAAACAAGAACGATGATTTTTTAATCAGTTAAATTGATAAATTAGGATTCTCGTCAAAATTAGTGGCGGTCTAACAAGCGACTGGTAATGGATCTCACACTACCATTGGGCAAAATTGGCGCCTTTTGAGTTTACGCATTGCAACACACCTGTCTCCCGCGCCTTTTTTTACCCCGCGGTTTCGCGCTGTTGTAAATTGTTTACATGTAACTGCCATTTAATTGTTGAAAATCAACACCATCAGGCTCGCGACTTTTCCCTCCAAGAAATAAATTATACATGTTATATATTATATCATATGTCTGCCGAATATTCGTGCCAGAGCCATTCGCGTTTTAACGGCCCAAATTGCATGTGTATTCATTATCTAATTTACAATAAGCCAAGCGTATTGTTTGTCCGGCCCGGACCTTCCCATGTATATTAATCTAATTACCGTGAAAGGCAATTACCATCATGTTTTATTCAGAAGCAGAGTAACAATTTGGAGACTTTGCTCGGCAGTAGAGGAACATAAATTATTCAAGTATTACTTATTTGGCAAAATGATAAAACCCCATGTGTGCATTGTTTCGTATATCGGAGTATTTATTGCTTTTATCTATATGTTGCATGACTCGTTAAAAAGAAATATGTTTGCATTCTATATATATATATATGTATAGCTCTATTTTTTTTTCAAACCATACGTTTCAATTTTAGTAATGTTAGTAAAATTAAATCTTTTTCCTAAATATATATGTGGAAATGGTAAGATATTTAAAATTTAAGGTGTTTCACATTTCAAGATAATGTTGCATGAAGAAGGGCGATCTACATGTACATTTAAAAAAAGAAACTTCGGACAAAAGATCTCAATCTGAATAAAAGAGATATCGATTAAACAGGCCGAGTGAATCATTTTGAATCTTGATCTCCGTTGTTAATCCATTGTTAGTCTAACGCTCTCCAACTCTTGTTATTGTATGTAGGGTTCAAAGGTAAAACTCCGCCCCTAATCGAAGACTAGCCAATCAGCGATCAGAACAGATGGCGATCTTGGCGGAATCTTTGTGAATCTGACGTCACTGGGACATATTGCTTTGTGCTGAGGAGAACCGATTCAGAAAGTGCGCGCTTTAAACTGAAGCGAACAAAGATTCAACCGTACAACGAAGGATATTTATGAAACCAAATAGTCCACATGCTTGGCATTATCAACCAGACAACCACCAAGATGCCAGCTAACATGTTCTCGGAGGTAAATGCAAACCAAATACCCGAAGACCACCGCGCACTGCAACTTGCATTCGAGCTCTCGGTGCTGCGGATGAACGGGGATGAAGAGGTTCCAAATCTAGCATCATCAACTATGGATTCTGAAACGGCGAGAAAGAGAAGTGCAAACATGACGGAATGTGTGCCAGTCCCAAGTTCGGAACATGTGGCCGAAATAGTCGGAAGACAAGGTAAGTTGTATATTTCATTCATTGATATAAACATGCGACCACGAGGAAGCCTTTGTTTATCGGTCACGCTCCAACTGGCCCGGGATAGCTATTTCAGTTCGCACGTGTAGCACGTACATGATATATAGACAGCAGAAATATTTTTCACATTGCTTACTAAAGTTTATAAATAATTTTGGTGAATTTCTAGTGAGAAAAACCCTATTTTTAGCAGCTGACATGACGATTTAAAAACAATGAACAAAGAAATTTCGAATAAACACGTGGTGATAAGATTTGAAATACGACACCTGAATTAAGCGAGGTTCTCGGAAAGGAACACAATATGTGATTGTAAATTTTATTTCATTCATGAAATTATTTAGAAGAATGCTTCTCAGATTTATTTCACTTGAAAATATACATTGAAACAGTCATTTTGAAAGTAGGAACGCGTCATAAAAAATCCCAAGTACAAAGAAAAACAAAGGGGGTAAACACGTGCGCCTTTCATTTTGGGGCGGGTTTTTGCAATTTTGGGTGGACACTGGGACATTGTTCTTGAAAAATATTTGTCTCCCAACAAATAACTTCAGTATTAAAATGTTTACAAAGCATATAATGCGCTGCTAATTAAAAATTCATTGTTTTTGAAAACTGAAACTGCAAGCAGGCAATGTAAAATATTGAGATTAGTCAACATCTGGTGTTGGGGCATTAATGTTATGAGAGTTCACCTAGAGGTTGATACTGTAATTAACACTGTAATTTGTTAATTACACGGATGCTGTGCTTGCTCGAAGTAGACATCTCCCAAGTTTTTCCTGTTCTGTTAAATTCTCAGGGTCAAGAAATGATTCTCTGGTTGGGCACACTTGATCTGTAGCCGGCTAGAAGCAGGACCTGTATCGAGTGTTTCCTGAAACCTCTTGTAACAATCGACACACTAAAGTGCCTCGATTGCCCGATATGTAATTGTTACTTCTGCTCACAACTTGAACATTACTGAAGGAATTCTGTTTGGATCAGCTGTAATATAACTCATATAAAGCCTAAATGAAACCTTTCTACCAATAAATTTTTTGTTCTCTAAAACTGTACCTTGATAAAGAATTTATAGATATGTTGAATTTAGAACAGCATTTTAAAATAGCATTTTAGATGTGTGGGGTGTCAGTTAAAAATGTAGGATTTCCTGTCTAGGCGATAAGATAAGGTTCTCAGACTCTGGAGGCTGACTTCGTACTAGGGAATTTTCAAACATATTGAGTTCAGAGCACTTGTGTGTTAATGTTTTTTTATTGGGTCTCTTTCAAGAAACAAATTGGCAAAAGGTCAGTTAGGAGATGTCTGAATAAGTCACTTAATTTCAAACACACACAAGCATGAATCATTTGATTTGTGACTAGGGTCTGAACTGTCTTGTGAGAGAGCTACATGATGTAAAAGCCAGTGTGAAAGATAAGGAATTCTGCTCCAGCATTGAAACTAGCTGCGGTATTTGTTGTGCAGAGATTTTATTTGTTACATACACAGACACAATTTTTTACAGTCCTCTCAGATAAAAGAAACTCGCCCCTGGAAATGTTCGCCCCAGGTTTGAGTGTAGCCTTGATTTTATGTTCTAGTTATGTAACCAGCATCTGGATCTGCCTATTTACTGTAAACACTGAAGGACTTGTGGCACATAGTTTTTGTTGGGTAATTGTAGCCTAGGCTCCCGGGGTAAATGGCAGTGTAATATAGAGATGGAGTTACCGGGTTACAGAGAGGCTATTGTTTTATTGAGATGTAGGTGCAGGAACTAGTCTACACATGCTGCTAATTCACCAGTCTGGCCAGCATAGCGTGTTTATTGTAGGGAATCAATTTTTATTTGGCATTCCTGAGTAAATTGTCCAGTTTCATATTCAATTATTATCAGAGGCATTCTGACAAACTAAAATGATACAAGGAAAGCTGCAACATTTGGCATTCTGTAAGTCAGATATATTGATTTTTGACAAGAATATGTGAGTCTGTCTTACTTACCACCAAGTAGAGAATTCATGAATAACAGACATTAATATTGTATTTCTCTCTTCAGGATGCAAGATTAAAGCCTTGAGAGCCAAAACCAACACATACATCAAGACTCCCGTCCGTGGGGAGGAACCGGTGTTTGTAGTGACGGGCCGAAAGGAAGATGTCGCCATGGCGAAACGAGAAATTCTATCAGCAGCCGAACATTTCAGCCAAATTAGGGCATCCCGCAGAAACAGCAGCGTGTCCAGTTCCTCCTCTGTGACCACCCCCGGGCCCAACGGACCACCCAGCCCCAGCACACCTGGCCAGGTAACGATCCAGGTACGAGTGCCCTACCGTGTGGTCGGTCTAGTAGTGGGACCCAAAGGAGCCACCATCAAGCGGATCCAGCAGCAGACACACACCTACATCGTGACCCCGAGCCGCGACAAGGAACCAGTATTTGAAGTAACCGGACTACCAGAAAATGTGGACAAGGCCAAACTAGAAATCGAAAGCCACATTGCCATCCGCACAGGGGGAGTGATTGACGGACAGAATGAAGACGACTTTCAAACAAATGGCATCGAAACAGGCCTTCATGAGCTGCATGGAAGCAGTGACATATTTGGATTCAGCAAAGTGCACAATGGACTGAATGCTTTAAATAATTTTCACAATCTTCAGAATGGGAATGGACTTCACAATGGTGACACCAACATTTTCAATTTTCCGACAGTCAATGGATCCAAGATTGGTGATTTCTCTTTGGGAAATATGATTGGAACCTTCAATGGCTTCGGAAGTTTTGACAACGATGAGGGTCTTGGTGGTTCCCCCTCCTTTGATCCTTTCCTTCCCTCCCACTCGGTGTGGTCGGATGTCGACAACTCCTGTCAGTCCTGTGTCTTCACCACCAGTTCTGCAAATCACCCCCGCGGTCCAAGTAGCCTCGGAAACAGCACTCCGAGACAGATGTCCCCCTCCATCACAGACTCGCCCACCAGTTCATCCAATGGGAACTCAAGCAGCAATCCCCCATCGCCCCCGCTTAACAACCTCCTGGAAGGTATCCATGGAAACACTGGCTTGCTCAAGACATCAATGAACGGGACCCAGGGTTTTCCCCACACCTCGGTCGTCATGGAAATGGGGCTGACCACCAGCTTCTCACCTGCCATCACCACATCGTCCCTGGAGAAATCCCCCGGGGGCGTCTCCATTCCTGTGCAGGTACCCATGGTAAACGGTCGCCCGAGACGTCAATGTTTAATGTGTTCAGATAGTGAAATCGTGGCCGCTCTTGTTCCTTGTGGCCACAATCTCTTTTGCATGGAATGTGCAAATTTAATCGTGGAGAAACCCGCGAGGGAGAGAATTTGTCCCGTGTGCAACCAAACCATTTCTCAGGCAATGCGCATCATATTCTCTTAGAAATCCGGCGCAGGAGAAAGTAATCCCAAGAACAATTTCTGAACTTGACCAGACCAGAGTGCATTTTGTTCCTTAAATATGAGATTATGTTATATATTTGGATTTTTTATGTTTAGTGAGGTTTTTTGCATTGACAAAGAACAAAGAAAAGCAGTGCTATGCAATGCAGGTGTGGAACTATTTCCCTATGCTGAGAGCATGCCTCCCAGTATATTATCCATTTCCTTTGAGAGCCTGAAGTTGATTTGGGGGGGTGGGGACTGTGAAAAGCTATTCAGGGCATACCTCACAACCAGCTGAAGGAATTGGTGCAGTGATTTTTATCAGTCAAAAGGACCAAATGAACTGCAGGCTTGACACATCGTTATTATTTTTCTAGCCTTAATTTGTTATATAATCTATTAACAAGCAAGCACAGTAGTTTAATTTTTTTATTTGCAAAAGAATTTATTTTTATATTCCAATTGTCTCATTGTTAAACGTAGATATAGCGTTGGTTGTTTGAGAGGGCGTGAATGTATAAGGAGAAACCCCAGCAGACCCGACTATTTTTCCTTTGTCCATTTTTTTGTTTTGTATGTACACTTTATTTTTTGATTTATTTGGACATTTAACGGGAACCAGTCACCACGACCCCCTCATTGTGTTTGGACGAGCAGCCAGAGCCCTTCCGTGTCTGTGTACATTCTAGCGGATAAATTTCCTATTATTTTTGTATGGAATCGGATAAAATTTCATGTGTTCATTGCAAATCATCACAGAGACTGGTTATTTCAGAACAAGGCTGCTCCATACAGGGGTGTTTGGACACACCCGGCAGCCTTAACCACTGATTCTCTATTGTGTATTGACGTATATCTATAAATATATATTATGCAATGAAATGGAAGATAAAATATTTTTCAACAGCACCAATCACCAGATTTTTTGTTGACCTGCTGTCCACCATAAGGACTTTATATATATTATATAAATATATGTATGTATTGTGTATTTTATCCTTTTTTTTGTTGAGTATATCTTGGATGCTTGCTGGTCAACACGATGTCGTACCGATGCCCAAGTCCTGGAATATTTTTCTACACTTGTACGTAGTGTGTATAAGTTTACAATATGTTCCCTTTGAAATATATTTTTATATATATTTGATTGTATTATATGTGATATTGAATATTAAGCTTCCATTGGTCTTTATAAAAGTGTGTATTTGAGGCTCATGGCTTTTCTCCGTATTCTATTGTAAACTGGCTTTACACATTGATATGATTTTTCCTTTATTATAAACATCCAGAAAAAAAATATTTGCCAAACAAAAAATCACAGACATGTATATTATATCTCTTCATCGGCTCATTTATTTCTCTATCTTGGGGAAAGAAATCATAAATCTTTTTTTGAACAACATTGTACATGTTCCTACAAACTTATCAAAGCATAATCATTTGAATCTTCCCGTGCAATAACTGTAATCAAATATCCAGCACTTTATTTCTGTGTATATTTAGATCTGGTAGCCGTCATATCATTGTAGAGATTTTGTTATTGTATATCTAGAAATATCTTGTTGTACTCGTCATATCCAGAATTGTCTAGGTTGTGTTGAAGTTCAGTCTCGGAACTGTACTGTTATAGATATTTTATATGATTATCGATATGCCAATTTGGTGCTCAGTTTTAAGTTTGCCAATTTTATTTCCATGGAACGGCTGGAGTGTTGCTTGGAACATAAAGTTTTCGCTGAGGTACCTTGGGGGATGCCCAGTCAGCCCCGGGGGAAAAGAATATGGTCCCATTCAAGTAGTTGCTAATTGTTGCCCTTTGTTGCATGTTTCTTTATATGTTTAGAGGTAGTTTTTTCCTATAAGAGTTTGTTTATTTTGTTGATGCTATAAATAGGATATGGTCCAAGGCTTCAAGTTTTCTTTAATGATCAAAAATGGAATGTTTGGGAAATTTAGGAAAAGATGTCTTTTTTAAGCTGGTTTTGTTTTGAGTTTGGATCTTTGTATTTATTTTATTTCATTTTGACAGCTTCTATGTTTAGTACAGGGTATTTTTACTTTGACACAATTTCTGCTCATCCCAAATCTTAACTTTTTCTATCATAAACATTTTAGTATCTCATAGCTTCAAACAAAACTTTCTGTGCAAAATATGCCAGAAACTAACTTAACAACCAAAGATATGAATTATAACCATGTGCAGTGCTAGTCAATCATTTTATATCCCCATCACTACCTTTTATTTTGTTTTAGTTTCTCACAAACTTGTATCAATTTTTTTGTTTTTTTAATGTCATTATAACTCATAATTTTGAAAGAATTAGTATTCACCATTTTAGATTTGCAATTAGATGATTCTTGCCTTTTTTATTTTTATATACCATCCATTGATTCTGTGTGACCAGCCTATAACAAGATGTTTTTATGCATAATGTACCTGTGTGTGTTTGTCATGGCCGTCTGTCCTATTGTTGATGTGCTTAGGTATTCTAGATCTGAACACAAACCACTCAATTACTTTCTATCCACTTTGTTACAAAGAAACTTACGATTTATGCAATATCCATTTTTCTTACCACGGGCTGTATTCCCAGCTTCACCATGGCCACTTCTCACAATATTGTTTTCTTTTTATAAAATTCCATTTTACCCAGTTGTCAAAAAAGAATTTTTTATACCAAAACAAAAAAAAATTGTTAAAAAAGGTGAAAAATTTTATTCTATTATATGAATGGCATTGGTTGGTGTCATTTGATATTATATGACTTCAGGTCAAGGTTAAATCAGACCAAGTCAGGGTCATTTAATTGCAAGCACCAGTCATATTATGTAGAATACATCAAATATGTGTTATTACAGACATTATTGAAAATGAGAAGAATAGACACAAGAATTAAATGCTTTATTTTATAATGACATATTTACCAGTTAATCCTGTATTCAATAACCCTCCGGACTTGCTTTTGAATTGAATCACATTGTGTATTCAAAGGTAGAGACAAATTATTGCAGTATTATATAAATACGAAAAATAACTTATGTAAATGACTTGTACTGTTGTTGTGATTTTGAGAGTAATATATAAGAAAGCTTGGATTCTGTACAGAGCTTGCTGTCTAGATAGTGTTTTTTGTATTTTAATATTATTTACCTTGTAATGTATGTCAGATAATCTTGAGATGCAACTGTTTGAGACAAAAAGTATAAAGATATTTTTTATTTTATCAGGGTTTCCAGTAGAAACTCGTGAATATTATATTTGGTGAAATTATAAAAAATGTAAAGTTTTATTTTTCTGCAAATAAAAATCTTACCAATACAGAGTTATTGTTTATTGAAAGAGAAAGGGAATGAGATAAAAGGGCACAGAAGTCGAGTTCCTGATAGACTGTCGGATCTATTCAGGCAGAGGAATGCAGCTTTGATTTTAATTAACTCTAAAGAATGAAAAACAAGGTCAATGTCACCATGATCCATAAATAGCACTGCAGTAGAAAGAAATTTAGACAAAGGTTTAAAAATGAAAGCAACATAACCTATATCAGGCCTGATAATTTAACTTCTTTGATGAACAATTTCTGGATATAAGTGAAACACCTGGAGCTAAAATTTGCCATGCTGTGTTGGCCTAGTTGATACTTTCGCCGTGAAGCCTGTCTTTTTCCCTGATAACGGGTATATTTTCATCATCCAAGTGGACAATGGGTTGTCTTTATCCAAACGGGTGTTGCTTGGAACCGTATCTACAAGTAATTAAAGAAATTATATATCGGGGGGGGGGGGGGGGGGGGTTAGGCGCGGATCAGGGATTTGTCCCATACCTATATCGCTACAATTTTATCCTTATTTGCAGAATCTTTACAAGGTAAACTACGTGTACAGAGTTCCTCTATTTACAGGAACTACATGTAGCTTATAGAGTCTGGCTTACTGGGGGAGGGGGTTGGAGTCCTCGAGGTTGTCAATTGGTTTACATTTTTTCTCTAAGGCGGGGGGTGTTCATGGGGTTGTTATGTATCTATATATATTCAATGACTTTGCAAAGTCGAGTACCGATCCCGCCCCCTCCCTCTAGATTCGCGCTCGTGAGTAGACTTTAACCGTGACCTTAATTATCTCCGAGATGAACCCTTGACAAACATGGTTGTAAGAGATGGACGGTGGATGGAGAGAGAGAGAGAGTTTTGCCTTGTCAGTTCAGTCGAGCTCTGAAACATTTTGTTCTGTGATCATGAACAGTTCGTAAACCAGTATGTAGGCTTTGTAATGTCTTGTAACACTAATTATGTGTTTTTGCCGAGTTTCAGTCTGTCTAGAAGCATGTGCAGTGCAGTTGTCACTTGCAAGGATCTGCTCTACGTAATGAAGCTAACATCTGCAGATCAAAAGCTGGTGATCGGGATGTAATTAAAAAATTTAGAATATTTAGGCTTCAGATCATCTTTTTGCCTCTTGTTCCGAACGATTCCATTAACACATGAAATAATTCATTGTCAAGGTTAACCTATATTTAATGACCCCCCGATTCCGGTAATGTTGCATCTAAGATTTTCAAACCCAACTTTTCAATGACGAAATTCCGTACTAGTATTAACATTTACTCTGTAAACCTTTGTGAACAAACCATTACAATTAAAGTTGCATACATTACTTCTGAACCTGTGAACCTGTTTGTCTTAAAGAAGAAATCGGTGAAAACCGACGGGTCAAGGTTTTCTTCCTACCAATATTATAGCTTCAGAAACAAACACAATGAACTTCTGTGTAAATTCGAACCATGTTTTTATAGGTTATATCTTCAGCCCACTCTGTCTGTTTATAGTATTATGTTAGGAATTACCCAAAATTTTCACGTTCGGCAAAATTTGAAGTATTCTGAACTATCTTCATATGGCATGAACTTTACAGCGCTAGCAGAGTACAATCGACTGATTGATTAGTTCAATCCAAACGGTTTTCTCAGCTGTCCTAGTAGAGTACATGCGCGGATCTAGAGGGGGGTCGGGGGGGGGGGGGGTCCCGACCCCCCTGGAAAATGAAAATTTATTAAATTTACATAGTAAAATTATCGCGAAAATATGCCTCGGACCCCCCCTGGCAAACACAATTATCCTTCGGACCCCCCCCCTGGAAAAATTTTCTGGATCCGCGCATGGAGTACTAGTATAAGCTTTAACTCTTTCCGCCATTTACTTACTAACATCGTTCATTACTATAATTGCCATCACTGAGAGGACCCAGGGCAGCAGCCAGTCATATTTGACCTTAAAAATCGATCCTTGGAAATACGATCGGGGAGCTAAGAGCCTGCCTTATCATGGACAAGAATGCAGATTCCAGAAAAAAGACTTGAATTTGACGCTAGCTAGCTTTGTGCTTTATGACAATTAAATGTTAATTCGAGGTCAGATTAAACCTCTGCACACTAGCGCCGTAGTCTCTTCACCTTCTGTCATCTGTGCCCGGAGCTTCAGACTGCGCGGGTGGACTTGCAGGAAACCAAAATCTGAGATAACCAAAAAGGGAATTTCCTGTTATAACGATGTTAACGACAGACATTAAATTGGATAACATTCCTCCATCGTAAGCCTGTAATAACGATTACATGTGTATCGATCTCCGCTCGTCCGACTTTCCCGGGACAAGTACACAAAGAAAGTTCAAAGGAGCCTGACATTCTCCCCGTACAGCCCTCCATCGCCAGAGACCGGCGTTACCATGGAAACCATATTCCATTATTTCATGCCGCATTTATGCAGATTTACCCTAGGGACTGTCATTATGCAATATAAAAGTTCCTTTTTTTTAATTCAGAGGTAAACTCCGGGATTTCTGTTCCGTCGGGAAAGACTCGACCTGCGAGCGCCCAGTTACACGCTGAAGCGACGCTTTATCGAATTATTCGGGTAATTAAATCAAGTTTGTTCAATGTTAGACAGAATGAAAAAGGAAAATCGGGAATCTAGATACTTAGTTCTTTTTATCTTAATCAAGTATTTTCCAATAAAAAAGGCGATCGGTTTAAACACGTGGTATAAAAACAGTCTGATAAACATGTGTCGAAAAACAACTCTCACTTCCAATTTCTAATAGTGGCCGCTTTCAAGATCAACCATAGAACCCAATGTTTCATATATGTACCAGTTTTATGTATGTGCACTAAATTTGATACACTCAGATAGAAATTTTCATATAAATATATGGAATTGTCACTTCCTGGGCGTATAGGTAAAATGGGAGAATACATCTATCCGCCATTACTCTGTTAGGTCTGACACGAAGAAAGAATCTCGTTTGAGGAAATTAAAAAAAAAAAAATAAGCCATCCGGTCATGACTTGTCAAGGTCATTTATCACTATGACGACATCCACTGGGTATACCTGATCACGTCACATCCGGGCTTTATAGGCAAATTAAACATTGTTTTCTTCGATCAAAGATTCTATTAAAATCATATATTCTATAAGAAATGGTTGACGGACAATATTAAGTGCATATACAAAGATTTTGACTGATTTACTCTGGTGTTGTTAAATATTAATGACGTAGCACTTTGCGAGTTCTTTCACAGGATATGTTGGAGTACACGGCATGAAATTGAAGTCAGAAAACATGGATTGTGGAATGAATTATGCAAAGATGCACGGAGATATGTTGAAAGGAAAGCGACATGCACATGTACACGTGCTGCAGCGAGGCTTAAAATAACAGATAACGAAGCGGGACCTTGATACAGATATTGTTGATTCAGACGATTATTAGTCGGGTTCGAGATGCAAGACAACGACTAGTCAAGGCAGCAACACCAGTAAACTTTGAAACAACAGAACAGATTGTTCCCCGGGGAAGAATAAAGTTTGATAACACGCCGACATCAAATGGGATACATACACACAGCAAGGACAGTCTATGTGCTATCCATTACATAGTTTCCATTAGTAAATACAAGATAGACATAATTTTTTTTTCAATAATAAGACATCAATCATTATGCTAATGAACCATGACCATGACCTTTATATGTAAATTGCTGCTTGCATGAATTGCATGCAAGAATGAGGAAGTAAATTTGAAGTATTTTCTACTCGTTCTCTTTACTTTGTGATCTCAGAATGAGACAGGCATTGGTGTTGTAAGTGGCATGCAATGAGGCTTGGGTTCATCTCCATGGTGACGTTTTTATCACAATTGTAGTTAGCGCGAAAACCATATGTCATATAACCTTTAAGACGCTTCCACTTGTGCCCATGCTTCAGGTATTGAACAATTTCAAAATGTATCAAATGACCTTGAACTTGTACAAAGGCCAAATTCTTTTTGGAAAAGGTCATGGTATGTCGATTTTTTATATTGTGGTATAGATCTGCTGATTCAAACGGTATTAAGTGTGAAAACAAACGACGTTCATATCAATGCGTTCCTATTTTTTCTAACATATTTTTGCCAAATTGACCTTGAGACAAATTATCTAAATGATTATTTGGTCGATTTAAGAACACTTGGTCTAGAAACCAAGTTTCACTGATCTCTGGGTACATTTTAGTGCTAGAAGGCTACCACAACAGCCACTGGATTATGAAACGAATAAAAATGCTATGTTTTCTTTTCAACTTGTTTAAAGATGATGGAAACGTAATCTTAATAATAACTTCCTAGCTCAGAATTTCGCAGTAAGCTGCATTTTTCATCATCCGGATTTATCGATAGTGGTGAGGTTTTTCTTTTTACGATGCTCACCTGTTCCTTTTCACACCGATTAATCTTCTCTGCAATAACAAAAATTAAATAATAACTGAACATTTATATTTGAATTATGAAGACGCGTTAACAAATCTGTATGAGCTGCCGCATCCTATATATATACACCTTATCTCTGTATTAGTCAACAGATGAGTCTGTGTATAACGCTCTGTCACCTGATCATTACGGAGACTTCTCCACGGGAGGAAAAATCTGTCAGACGCCATTTAAAGTCTCGCTGATTTAATCAAATAGAATATCGAATAAGGGGACTTTGAAATCTCAGATGCTTGTTGGTACAGAAAAAAGCAACAGAGCAGCATTAGCGCATCTGTTCCCAATCGTCACGGGCCAGGAATTGGGTTAGTTAATATAACCCTGTCACTGCTCATTAGCTGACACTGATTCCTCCTCTCTGGGAATTCCACAGAAACGGTGACGGCCGACGACTTATGATGCTGGGATCTGATCCAGACGAGAGACAATTTCTCACCTTCATTCATAATCCCATCTGCATACACATTTACGCTTTTTGTGTACAAACATAACATTACACGCTCTACATGCACATACATTACACGCTCTACGTGTTCACACATTTACACGATGTGGAGAACACACATTTACACCCTGCACGTATACACACATTAACAAGCTGTGAATGTACACACACTTACAAGCTGTGAGTGTATACACATTTACAAGCTGTGAGTGTACACACATTCACAAGCTGAGAGTGTACACCACTACACGCTGTACGTGTACACACATTTACACACTTTACCTGTGCACCCATTTACACGTTGTGAATGTATACACATTTTCACATTGTAAGTATAAACACATTTTACGCTGTGAGTGTACACACATACACGCTGTGAGTATACACGCATTTACACGCTGCACATGTTAGTATACACACATTTACACGTTGTACGTGTACACACATTTACTCGCTATGTACACGCTGTACAAGAACAAAGATAGACACGCTCTGTATATTAATTGACTATCATCCCATGAATAATCGCCGAAAAGTAACGAATAGGGAATTCGTAATTGTGTAATAATGTGATGTTTTTATAATGGGGCTGATCAAAATGTTTGTGAAATACAATATTATCGTGTAAAGATTGATTTATTTTGAGACTTTGATATGAATTATGTAGGCAGTTTCTATTTTAAGCCATTATGATGCCGCTATTTGGTACGTATATAAAAACCATCAAACATGAACAACAAGGTAGAGTCGACAGAGAAAAGTAAACATAGGTATGTTTTGATACATTATTGTACGTGTCTAAGTCTAATAGATATAAAGACATGGTCACGCGTTCTGAATTAGCGAGAAAGAAAGAAAATAAAGGCTAAGCAGGGTGGTATAAAAGAACAATATATAATGCTAAAAAATTGACACTGTGTTATAAAATAATATGAAGTTTGTTCAGGTAATGACAGAACCACAATGGATGATTTGATTGACGCTCCCTTTTATTTTTTCTTTGTATAAATAACCAAACTACCATCAGTGCTGTACAGTTTCAAGTATTCAAGTTTCTTGCCAACTTCTAAATCCATTAGTCTGCTCAAACGGACATAATATGAACCCAACACGGTACCGGAGCGTCTGATATAGAGGAGTAATGTTCATAAAGCATCTCAGTGCTGCAGCTAAGTCCTACAGAACTTATCGTTTGACCCTCACCAGTCTAGCTCAGGCTTGTTTTGCTGAGTTGGCAGAATTCGTGCCACATCTTGGGCCAGCAACGTGTCGAGAGCGAGGTTACGGTGAGCGCTGATGGCGAGATTTGGGGGTCCCCGGGTGATGCAATCAGGACAAAACACGTTTGATTAGCCGGTAATTAATCCCTGGAGGCCGTTTGTAGCAGAATTAGCTTCTACTCTACGAACAAGTTCTGCAGGCAGAGTGGCCGCTAACTGGTGGGTAATTGTGTAATAAGTGGGGACAATCATGGTTGAGTTAGGGCGGGGGGGGGGGGGGGGGGTCATGCAATAGGTCGATACATTATAAATGAGAGAACTATAAGACGAGAGAGATCAGGCGATAACGAGAACTTGTCGTGTCTGTGCACTAATCAGGGAGGGGAGAGATCAAAGTCCAATCACGCGGAGTAAACTGTCCCCGGGGTCACCATCAGCGCACTGCCCGCTTCCCCGGGACACGCCCCACAATGCTTCATCACGGACATGGACACTGGTCAGCATTGTAAGAACTATGGACGGGAGGCACACTAACAAGAAAATCTAATTCTCAATGGTAATGTTCATATCAAGAACAGGCTAGAACGTCGGAAACACTAGCTACCTTGGGAGCCAGAATCTGTAGCCATTTTTGACGTGAAGGTCGCTGTGAGAATTTTATGATATTGACTGTCAATACAAGACACAAAGGTGTAAAGTCATTCAGGACACCTTATCACGCATTTACAGCTGTAGCTGGACGAGAACATATACACAAATTCAGGGCAGGGAGAGGAGGTCGGGGTCCGGTGGGGGTCAGGAATCAGGGTCCCCGAATAAGCACTGATTGTACACCACTCCAACTACTAGCTGAAGTACTAATGACATGGGCTATTAACGCCAGTTCTACAAACAGGGACACACTCGCTACTTCGCTGTGGCGCAGAATATCAAGCTTGCAAAACTTTTTAATTCATTAACACATATTGCTAATTGTGTATAGCTTTTCAATATTTCAGTAAAAAGTTTGATTTAAGACAATTTACAATAGTTACATTAAATTATTCAATACGCAATCAACCTTTTCTTTTCCTTGACAGGTTGAAACCGTAAACGTGATTTTTATTTTAGCGAATTACAAGTCTAAGATTCAATTTTTACAAAAAACAAAAATAGCACTTACAAAAAAAAGTACCAGACAGTGAAGAAGAGTGAGAAAAAGGTGTGGTTTATATTTATAAGTATACAGTACTAAGTCTACTGTTGTACACAGGATTGACAAAGGAGACACAAACTCCATACTGCACGTGTTGACATCCTCAATTTCGTTTAAACTCGTTCAATGCGTATTATCGTTTTATTTTAACAAGTGTCTGTGTGGATACGAATTTCCGGAGTTGATCTGTATCCCCGGGAAAAGAGCCGGGTAATTGTAGGTCTGGGGAAGCGCGGCGGGATTAATGACCGCCATTACTCCGTAATGTCTGTCGCGCGCTTAACACGAACCCGATCTTAAATACCTAGAAAATTACATATCATCGAATCTATACAATAGAATAATTCTGTGTTGATGGCAGCGTGTTTGGGTATATATCTATACATGTAATCAAGGTCCAAAATCTGTGAAAATTAGAGAGTGGGAATTATTTTCGGAAATGAATGGGTTAAGGGAGATGTTGACCAAGTCTTACAGAGAAAAATGTAGATGGCCTTTTAATGACATGTTCTTTATCTTATTTATTCTGTGTGTCTTAAACATGGGATAACACCCCGATAAAAATCAAAACAAAACCAAAAACCAGCGACTAAACATATTCCATATGAATGTTTATGCGGCATAGATTCTGCAGACCTAACTGCGTGAAACGAAAGTACATTGCAAACACTGATTGGTCAATAAGCATTGACACGACACTTCCGTTTCGCTGCCATACTTGCCGGATATAAAGATAATCATTTTTTTTATCCTGTGACATATTCCAATGAATGTATCAGTCAATGGCATACACAGGAGGACTCCGGAGTCCGCTCTGACTCCCCCACGTAATATTAAGACACGACTGCCTTGTATTCTTATTAGACATTGTGTACCTTCTAGGTTTTGAATTTCATCTGAATTTTCATGCAGCTCCCTTATATCAATATCGTTATACATGTAAGACAAGGGGCAGGGGTGGGGGGGGGGGGGTGAAGATTTTCTTTGTGTAGACTGGATAAGGATTCGGTACCGATTCCTTAAACCGATTCCTTAAACCTTTGGTTAATTGAGCGCTGAATGCTTATTTTTGGATATCATCGGTCCTATATATAAACACCACGCAGAACAAACAAATTGAATATTGCGCGTTAGAATTCAGTACTTATATTTATATCAGTTTTGATTTTTATATGAAATATTTTATATTCTCACTTTACAGCCATTACATACGCTCTCTGTCATTGAAATGAATAATAGATGGAACAACCATAAAACATGCCATTTAGTGCGCTTTTGCGACTTAACAGAGAGTGCCAGAAAATTTGCCTTGAAAACTCTTTTTTGAGTTAGGATAGAAATGACTGAATGACAATTTTTAAACACTACATGCGTATCGAAGTGGTTAGGTTACTAGTAGGTAAAACGCTTTTAACAATAATATCGCTATTCAAAACGTGCGATGACGTAAACTTGTGCTCATGCGCCGTGATCAGATTTGACGCGCGTTATCAAAAATTAAACGTCACATATTTCCAACAAAAACATATGGGGAAATATACACTGAATGTTATAACCACAGACACGAGAAAAGACAGGCTAAGTTCAATAATGTAGCCCTCTCCGAATTTTTTTTTTTTTTATATCTGATGTAATGAAAATATAATATATTTAATGTTGCCTCTAATATAAAGTAATCGACTTCATGCAACATATTGTACACACATGTAACTCCACATATATCATACATAAAATTATATAGATCAAGGCTATGATACCACTAACAGATGTGCTCTCCTCTAACACCGTCAAGAATGTCCCAGGAATAACACGGGGGTTGTGAGCTGTGTTTATTTATAGCTACCTAATTGTAACTGTAGAGGCGGGGGAGGAGGCGGTCCAGAAGGGGGGGGGGGTTGATTGGTATTGACTCATTAGTCAGTACCTATTAAATACTTTAAAGATATGAACACGGAGATAATTGCAAATCTGTCAATTTTAACGCGGACCGTCGATAGCCGAGAGTATCGGTGAACTTAAAGTGAAAATGAGAATAGAGAGGAAGTACCATCTCATTACTTGTCTGGCACCAAACGGCCATCAAGCGTTATAACAATACATGTACTTGTATACATAACGCTTTTTTTTATTTCACATTCCTCTGGTATATCATCACAAATGAGTCTTTTATTTACTCAAGTAAACTTTAAGTTTACAAAGACATATATGCAAGTGTTTTTGGTGCAAGACTTTGTTTATTATTTTTTTTATTATTCCACAGATTTCATGATCCACCATTAACTATTTTCTTTTGATCGCAATAATTCCGGTACACGGAGGTTATCACAGAAACAGATTTATAATACCGGCGACCCACTGTACCGCCACAAACCCACGCTCTGATCCCAGATATCGTCAAAATATAAAATTCAAGCTCTTTGAAATCCCGGAGAAATAAATTTTAAGTATCAGACCAAAGCAATCAATGATTTGCAGTTGAGCTGTACCGGAGTTTAAGTAATTTCTCTAATCAGATATCTACAAGGCTTATTGTACACTTTGTAACGACACGAATGTTTGAAATTGGCGAATACAATGACGTATAATCTGTGCTGCAGTCGATCGGTAGGCTGTAATTTCAAGGTCAGCTGGTCCCGAGGGCAATGCTACAGACCTCTAAAGACATATCAGAGAAACCGTATCACTTAGATCCCAACCCAGTTTACATGTTTGGTTGTACTTTTACGAAATGTCTGCATCTGATGTGCTTTGAAGGTCACTTGCTCATCTACTTTAGGTACAACAGTGATACATTTAATAGAGGGTAATGGGGGAGACAAAATGAAACACAGACGCACAGAAACAAGATTTATTTACACGTCGCTTTGTTTATTATATGTTGGTTGCATTAACACACCCCAAACAAGAACCACATGTAGCAGATCTTAAAATCGGTGATGAGGCAACTGACCAAGGTCGCGACCTTCAATTTGGGCGCGCCGAGCCAAACACAAGTGATTAGCTATGTTAGTCAGCTATGTTAGTCAGCGATGAATCAAAATGACCCTCAGCAAGTCTGTGGCTTGGGTTCGTTCTGAAATCTTTCCCCCGCTAACAATCGATCCCCGGGATTCGTGATGTATTGGATTTTGGATGCTTTGGTTGGATGATTCAATATTTACATTTCCTATATTTAATTCAATTTGTGTTAGAGTCAACAATACTTTGACAATTATCCGGGTAATTAAGCGCGCTATCCGATGAAACCGCGGGCATCGGAACGCGTACAGCGTGATGTCACGACGGGTATACAAACCGTTCATCATAAAAATCGCGAACATAAAAACAGAGCGACATATCTTTTGAATCAATGCCTGGTGTCACTGCTAATGATGTGAATTTTCTCGGCAATTCTCGGAACTTTCAGGTGTCATCTGATTGGATCAACGGAACGTGTACATTCAGTGACATCTAACGGTCACCGGCCATTTTTCTCCCAATCTTATTTCGGCTCAAGACGTTTTACGCTTGTAGTTGTAAACGCAGCGAATCGAATTGAACATGATTTGAATTCGAGTCTCTACAAAATGATGCCTGGTCTCTGGGGACGCGCTGTAATGAAGTTGCACGTGCAGGAACGAACCATAAACAAACAGGTCAAGTCGACTTGGCGCTCCGTCGGGTGTCATTACTGTTAATTCGGTCCGCGAAATCAATCCCCATCAAGTGAAATTGATGCTGTCTCATGGACCTACAAAGATAAGGCTTGTCACTCTGACTCTGCCGAGTGAAATGACCCACATCATACCGTTTTCTCACCGTGACGTCATCGTTTAATTTGGCGCTGGCGTCCTTCGAAATTGCTTGCTGATTCCATTAACATTTAAGACCGTTTACCCAAAAGTGGCTGAAGATTTTTTGCACATATATTGCAACATGAAATCTGAAAAAATGAAGTGCATATTTTCTGAAGAAAGCTATTGTTATAATGTCAGGGTAGTTTACCGCCATTCAAAACGGACTGAGTTACGTTTTCTGATCCACATCGCTTCTCACAGTTGTGAGAAGAGGTGCGGATCAGAGAACCTTGACTAGCGAAAATGACTGGGTTATAAGAAAACAAAGACTAGATTAACAGTCTAAAGCTGGAATTCCCTCCAAGCAATTCCGTAAAAAGTATCTATACGAAAAAAAATCTCCCCCAAAACATTGGTCCCAACAATCTGAGTGAATTCTTAAGAGATTAAATGGCTTCATCGTCGAAAGTAAAGCCTTGATTAGTTCTGATTAATTCTTCATTCTTCAGTACCTAGAGATATAAAGGAAATGATACTCAAGAAATATCTCGCAGTGATGAACTTTGGAACCGTATCATCGCAGTTTGGCGAAAATAGACAAGTGCTAAGTTCAGAGTATGATTAAGGATTATTTTATTTTGCGTCTTATAGTTCCCCTACCCTCACAATGTTTACCAATTATCGATATATCACGGATTTCCTCCGCAACACGGGTTTTCACTTTGTACCTTTACACATTGGGCCGGCGTCCATCGACCACTTTCACCCCAGAATAAGGTCACGCGGGGAAGAATTCCGGGAAAAGCCTCGCTCTCATTGATCCGGAGGGTCGGCAGATGTCGGATTTAGGACCAAGTAAAGGAGCGCATCACATCACTGGAAATTTAATTAAGCACATGTCAGACGAACAAGGCCCGAGCAATACTAGACCTAAAAACCGGTGTCGAGGGCCCTTTCATTTAATTATTCCACAGTGCTCGTTTTTCCGGAAAAAGAGTCTCTTTTTGTTGCAAAAATATACTCAAAATCTGTTTTTTTCATCTTAACCGTTATTGCTTCATACTAATAAACGAACACGTGGAAAGAAATAATTAAACTCAAAGGAAGAGTTCGATTAAAGGATATTGTGACTTAGCAGATTCCCGATTTGATTGAACACATTTAAGGTGTTAAATGCAGCGTTAGAAGAGAGATATGGGTCGATAGTTCGGGGGGTGCGTCGCTTTACGCTCACACAAAGCTCTCATAGCGCGGGGTACAGCGAGTTATTTTATTCAGAAACGACATTGGTCTCCTCCATGCAGGAAATCTGCACAATCCCGAGGAGGGTCGCATCCAGACCTTGTTTATCCGTGCACTCTACAATCTCATCATCTTAGACATTCAAATTCCGATACATGATTACAAGGTCCTTAAGGTGAACTCTGCAAACGGGAAAAGTTCATTACACATATTTTATAAATATTCTGGAAATATTGTGTCAAGCGTGAGGTACTTTATTGTTAATAATTAATGTAGATATTACTTAGATTACATACATGTCCAATATTACCGATGGTAATCAAATTTGACCAAAAATACAACAGCATTGCAAAGCATTGTGTACTCCAAGAGTCATATTAAGTTTGTTATTTACACCGAATGACCGTTCTATCAAATTGATTTTGATTGGAGGTTAATGAGTTAGAATCACCGCAGCGGGAATTTCCCGCGTTAAATCACTTTAATATCGCGATTTACTCCTAAGATCAATGTGGTTACGTCATTTCCGTGTTTCCCTTTTTTGTAGAAACCCCAAAAGTTCTCATCCGGGCCATCATTACGTTCTCACGTGACTTCATTCTCTCCCCATTAATGACAAGAGATATATATTAAGATAACAAGGTCGGATTTAAATATTAAGATGGTTCCTTGCATGTTTGACACTCGCAAGTCGATTATCCGCGCCATTAGTTCGGTACCGATTGTTTGCTGTTTGCTCCCAAGTGTTCAAGAGATACATTTATTTTTCATGTCTTCAGTTCAAGTAGCTTTACTGGAGTAAAATTATTGATACAACCCAAAACGAGAAATGAGTCAACGAGGCTGCAAGGAAGCAGATATTTTTCCAGACGATATCGAAGGGACTATTTTTTTTAATTCCAGCGTTTAAGGGGCAAATAAATAAAGTCTTGATTAAAGCTAAATTAAGCCACTTTGTCAGACCGCATCAGCGAGCTCACCCGTTTACTCTCGGTGTCACAAATAGTTCTATTGAACAGCCATTGTTGCGGAAAGTCAATTTCGCTATTTGTTATGTAATATGTCAACAAAATTATAGAATTTGTTCAAATAAATAGAGTTGCACTCTTGATGGATGACTGTTCATCGACTCGTCATCTCTTATCCCGTCCAATCTTTGCGAGCGAGGGTGGATCTCCACTCAGACAAATCACCATTGTGACGTCATAGGCAGGAACGAGATGAAGATGTAATCCAGTAGATAATTGGAATCCCAACTTGGAAACAATCGATGCCGGTTAGAAGACGCGGTTTAACGAAATTAAGAGTTAAAAAAAACCCAGCACATACATTGAGGCATCTGGCAAATTTAAAGGGGTCGCAGAAAAGTGAACATTATTTGCGTACATATCGTCTATATATAGGATTAATTATGATCTGAGATTTTATACTATTTTTGTTCATACTGAGTAAGATAACGATTACATTTGTATATATGTCATAATATTACAAATTATGGTCGATTCTTATAAGATATGTTAATTGTTATGTTAATTATATGTTAATTCCAATTAGGAGAGCTGGATGGTCAGTGCAATTTCTATACTTTATTAATTAATATCCGTTATTTAAAGAGCTCTGCATTTATATAGGCCTACTGGAAACTATTCAAATTTTCAAAACTAAAACATTTGGAATTTTTGTTTTCACTGAGTGATAGTCCATGGCCAAATATACCATATGTAAAATTGAAAAACGGACCTGGTAATTTGTTGTCCGTAAACTTTTTGGGAGTTGATTTTAATCTACTCTCCTATGCAGTTACTCTGGCAAACCGAAAGTGAAACAGTGTTTGGACCGAAGCACAAATCATTCCTGCTGACAACATTCACAGATTCTTGTTATATTTAACCCTTACAATTAGATCACAAACACCTGCCTCATGTAACCCTTACAATCAAATCACAGATTCTTGTTATATTTAACCCTTACAATCAAATCACAAATTCTTGCTATATTTAACCCTTACAATTAGATAAAAAAACACCTGCTTCATGTAACCCTTACAATCAAATCACAGATTCTTGTTGTATTTAACCCTTACAATCAAATCACAAACACCTGCTTCATGTAACCCTTACAATCAAATCACAGATTCTTGTTGTGTTAACCCTTACAATCAAATCACAGATTCTTGCCTTATTTAACCCTTACAATTAGATCACAAACACTTGATATATGTAACCCTTACAATCAAATCACAGATTCCTGTTATATTTAACCCTTACAATTAGATCACAAACACCTGCTGCATGTAACCCTTACAATCAAAACACAGATTCTTGTTGTATTTAACCCTTACGATCAAAACACAGATTCTTGATTTATTTAACCCTTACGATTAGATCAAAAACACCTGCTTCATGTAACCCTTACAATCAAAACACAGATTCTTGTTTTATTTAACCCTAACGATTAGATCACAAACACCTGCTTCATGTAACCCTTACAATCAAATCACAAACACTTGATATATGTAACCCTTACAATTAGATCACAAACACTTGATATATGTAACTCTTACAATCAAATCACAGATTCTTGTTATATTTAACCCTTACAATTAGATCACAAACACCTGCTTCATGTAACCCTTACAATCAAATCACAGATTCTTGTTATATTTAACCCTTACAATTAGATCACAAACACTTGATTTATGTAACCCTTACAATCAAAACACAGATTCTTGTTTTATTTAACCCTTACGATTAGATCAAAAACACCTGCTTCATGTAACCCCTATGATTTTTATCACAGACACGAGTTACAAGTTACTCTTACAATTAAATAACAAACACTCGTAACATATAATCCTTACAATTAGATTTTAAACACTTTTACCATTAAACCCATACGATTATATTAAAAACCTTTAACCTCTAGAGTTTATTTACATTCACTTGTTACATTTAACCCTCATATTAATATCACAAATACTTGTTACATGAACCTATACAGTTTAATAACACCACCTGTAAGATGTTAAATGTAATACTTATAAAAATATCACAAATAGTTGTTATATGTAACCAATTCAGTTAGAGCACAGATACTTGTTATATGTAAACATTACACAAATACTTGTTTCATGTAACCATTGTAATTAATTTACAAACAATTGTTACACGTAACTTTTACAATTAGATCACAGACACTTAACTGGTTGAATTATTGATTTAGCGATCGATATTTTTAAAAGTTGTTACAAGTTATCCACACAAATGGTAGACACTCTAGTTGCAGGTACAAGTAATGTGTTTTATTATTACAGGTATTCTATCACAATAATAGACTATCTAGTTACAGGTACAAGTAATGTTTTGTTTTATTACAGGTATTCTATCACAATGGTGGACACTATAGTTACAGGTACAAGTAATGTGGTTTTTTCTTATTACATGAATTCTATCACAATGGTGGACAATCTAGTTACAGGTACAAGAAATGTGTTTTTATTACAGGTATTATAGCACAATGATGGACACTCTATGTAGGGGTAACACATAGAGTCGAACGGCTTGCTAGTTTAAGTAACTTCATGTTACGAATAGAAATAGTAGACTATTCATTTACGGGTAACGCTAAGAGATATGGAAACTGGCTGGTGATACAGCTTGATACAAGACCAATAGAAGGATTCTAGATAAAGATCGCTTAATTAATAAATTCACATACAATCTACATGTACATGCGATATATATGACCTTCAACGAATGACCTTCAGGTCGTCACGCAACATTTCGTGCAGAGCGACTGTGCCACGACTCATCAGATTATTACGTTCATCAGCTACAATGGTCTATAATGTAATCGGTACGCTGTTTCATCCTAATCAGTCCAACATTTCTATAAATCACCTAGGTGATGGCACAAAGATAAGTCAAACCGGATCTCAATATTAGTCTATATATACAGAGAGAGGAAGCCGGGCTGGTTCGAACTAGCAAAAATTCGAATTCGTTTACGACCGCTATTCCCCAATGCATGGATTTATTAAATAGTAATTTTTAATAATCATGCATAAATACTATAACGAAACAATCTGCGAAGTTTCACTAAAATACTATGATTTGGGGTATAGTCAGGTCTTGCTTCTAAAGATATAAATGTGTGTATTTTACAAATTCGAAAAAGAACTTCGAAAAAAGCAACCCCCTACCCGCCCCTCTGCCGACAAAAGAAATATCAGCATATCCAAAAGTTAACCAAAAGCAAAACCTTTTTTCATCAAACTTTAGCTATGGACCATGTGAGTTCTTTTTAATGCTAGTAAAGCCCTGAGAAAAATAAAAATCGTCCTCAAATTATATAATATTGTGCACAATTCAAATTGCAGAAAATAAAATAAAAATATGGAGATATTTTATTTAAGGAGGATTTTGGTCGGAACGATTGCGTGTCGAAATCACATCACGATAGAATCACGTGACTTTAAGAGATCATTCGGGTAATAAAACCATGTAGGAGGCACCCGAATCATACATAATGGACGATTTCGGACACTCAGATATTCCATTTCCTCAAAGTGGATCATTTTGTAATAATCTCAGACAAAAGAATAGGTTGGTAAAACTCAACACACATGCAAATTAGACGTTCTGGTAAATGCAAAGATGGTTGTACCATGCAACCAAAGTTAAACTCTGATTATTACGGTACTTGAGTTGGAATTAAAGAACAACAAAATCTATTGTAAATTGAAAATGCACTGTTTCTTTTTGTATTCTAATCAACGAGTTACGCAGACGAGGTTGTCAACTTTCTTCTGGGAACTTCCCAAGAGCCGTCATGTAATAAGCCTTATCACGACAATTAAATTTATAATGGGGATAATTGTGCATTTATCACCAAAACCAGCCTTGTTGTCAAAACTCTAAAGACACGTGTTCAAAAAGAGCGTTATATAGCTAGTTCCATAAACTGAACGTAATTTTAATTGTGACCGTCTTTTCACCGGAAGTGGTCCTGCTTTATCAGTGACAGAGCCTGCGTGCCCGCCAGACCTTTGGGTCGGCCGCCGTGATTTACCCTATTATTACCCATCGATCCCGTCGCGTGGTGTAAGGCCGGCCGAGGGGTCTTAATGAGAGCTGTTTATCCGTGCCTATATGCACACACCCCTGGTTTTCTGCCGCCTGCGATATTCGGTCAACTTTCGACCTTAACTTGGCGTAGGAATAATGTAGTCTCCAATTCCCCGCCGGGCGGACTCGGCGGCGCAGATAATCGTAGCATATATTGAAAGCAAAGGAGAAACAACTCTTTATATAGCAGTGCCCTTCTCTGTTTCTCACTGAGATGAAATATTTTTCTCCAACACGTGTCAAAATGGTTTTTGATGGATAAGGGATTTGTGTTTTGGACGTCAGCAATTTGGTGGTGAATTACACTAACCTGATTACTCATTCAGTCAATTAATGCGACTCGAGATGTAATCCCCGGAACCAGTTAAGTCTTTGTAACTGTGATTTGGTCGTCGTACGAAAGAATTAGTCGTAAATCTCGCCCATGTATAGTAATGAGCGAACTGCAGCAAGCAGGCACGGCTGCCTGAAACATACACTGGTGTTATAACATAAAAAGGACGGCCATTTAAATTAAAGTGACACTAAACAAAACCTATAGGACTTGTACCAATACAACGCTTTGATATGATTATACTGGTACGATATGGTTAAAAAAATCTTGCTTTTCTTTCGATTTGGTGTATTATATTTGATTAAAATCAGCCGAGAGTAAAATTACAATACACCTATCAATATAAGCCGACGATTCCTGCAACTCGTCGCCATTTTATTTTCCTGATTTTTTTGACATGTTTCAAGGAAAGCTGTGTTAAAATATTAGAGGTCTATAAGTCTGAAAACATGAATTTTAGCATGACATTTCCATAAAACTATAGTATTTAGTTTTAACACAAACTGTCTGCATTGCTCTATTAGTACCCGGATTTCCACGTACACACCAGCAAATGCAAAAAACAAGCAATATAAGAGAAACAATAAACAGTTATATTAGTTAGTGCATTTTAAAAACCGACCCCCAATCCTTATAAATAAATATGCATGATGAGGGGCATGTGAAATAGAGGGCACATGCACGAACATTGACTGATGTCTGGTATATAAAGTTAGATAACTCAGACGTGTGTATTTACAAATAGTTCACTAAACGACTAAACAACAACAACAACAACAACAACAACAACAACAGAACAAGACATCAGAACAACAAGAATAGAAGCAACAAACCAACTAAAGCCAAACACAACGACAACATAGATAACAAGAACAATGAAAAGAAAACGTCAGCAAGATCAACAACTACGATGATACCGGTAACAGGAATAAAAACATAAAAAATAAGCCTTAGGACACGAGAAACTCGTTTACAATACCGACAAAAAGAACAACGATCACCGAAAAAATCATTATCCACACTACCGACAACAACATTATGGACACTACCGACAACAACATTAACGTTACTACCAACAAGCGCTGTTTAACGCTCGGTTCGATTTATTCTTATATAGTCGCTAGATTGTAGGAAATGGTCGTATGTTGTAACAATTAGCTGATAAAACAGTAAGTGGTGGAGAGGAAATGGTTACTTTGCCTTAATCCAAATGAAGAAGTTGATCTAGATTTCTAATTCCCCAATAGGAAGTGTTTTCCTAAAGTTAATCAGTTCATCGATCCCTTCCTCATTTGCTTGCACTCAAGACGAAATTAAATCCTCCTATTGCAAAGGATATAAGTCTAGTTCCTATCAGCCGCTTTGAGAGATTTAACGCACACACACAAAAACTGAGTACATCAAAATTGGACCAATGAACATAACAAGAAGCCACATCGCTTACCTGAGTAACAAAAGTCATAACTCTGATCAAATCAGCATTACAGCACCCAATTCAAAATATCTTGACAAATAAGTACAGCACAAAATGCTAGAAAATCTGCCGACTTTTATCCACATATTTTTATGGTAAATACTACGCCACCTTTTGTTGTCTTAGTAAATTTGTGAAAAGATTCTATTCTATTTAAAAATCCCACCTCTTGTGGCCCAAATTTTCTCCAGGGAATCATGGTTTGATCAAACTTTTATCTGCACAACTTGTGCAGTAACAGTGCATTCACGCAAGTTTCGACTTTCTCTACTGACAGTTTCTTCTGATGATTTTTAAAGATTTTATCTAATTATTCAGTTATGTATAAACTTGACATCCCTCCATTGTGGTCCCAACCTACCCCGGGAATCATGATTTGTACAAGCTTGAATATACACTACCCGAGGCGGCTTCCACAGAAGTTTAAACTTCTCTGGATGAATAGCTTTTGATAAAGATTACTATGTAAACATTCATCCCCCCAATTGTGACCCCATCCTACCCCCTGGGATCATGATTCGAATAAACTTGATTCTACACAAATTTGATCATTTCTAGCCAAATATTTTTGAAAAGATTTTTAAATATGTTCTCTATATATTCCTATGTTAAAATTCGACAACATTTGTGGCCCCATCCTACCCTCCGGGGACCATGTTCTAAACAAACTTGAATCAACACTACCTGGGGATGCTTCCACACAAGTTTAAGATTTTCTGGCCAAATGGCCGGGATCTGAAAAGAAACATTTTAAAGATGTTCTCTATATTTTCCTTTGTAAAAATTCATCTTCCCCATTGTGGCCCCACCCTACCCCCGTGGACCATGATTTGAACAAACTTGAATCTACACTACCTTTCACAAGTTATGGTCAAATGGTTCTTAAATGGATGATTTTTTTAATATTCCAACACATTTTCAACAATTCTAAATTCTTCAACAAACTTAAATTCCCTTCACCCAGTGATGCTTTTTGCCAAATTTGATTGAAAATGGCCCAGTGGTTCTGAAGAAGAAGATGAAAATGTGGAAAGTTTGCGACAACGAGGTAGACGATGACAGACAACGGACAAATCTTGATCAGAAAAGCTTTGAGGCCTCGGCTCAGGTGAGCTAAAAAGCTTACCTTCAAAATATTTATAAATGCAAAATCATATTTGATTAAATACTTTTAAAGGAGTGTACTTGCTAAATGTACGTACAAGAAAGTAACAATAGACTTACGGAGAAAACAACAGAAAAAAATGAAATTATAACTATTCTTAACGTCTTCAAAAGCTGAAACTGACAAGGAAAACGATTGATAGTTTTACGTTCCTCATTTCATTTACAGCTGCAAAGATACATAACGTTTTGCATGGAATCAATCCCTTTTCACGAATACGTATACTTTATTACTCTTTGATCACAATCGTATATGTGGTGGTAAAGGTCAAAGTGATAAGATGCGCTTACTACTGTGAAATCATTTAATTTTCGTGGTGGCTCAATTTTCGTAAAATTCGTGAGTACCTCTCATCCACGAATTAATATCCTCCACGAATTAATAAAAAAAGGATAATAAAGTAACATTTTCTCTTGTAGATACAACAGAACACACGAAATTACGTCCCCACGGGCCTGTAAAATTAAAGCAATCCTCGAAAATTGACCCCCACGAAATTTAATGATTCCACAGCATTACTACTATAGTCTGTCCCAAGTTACTGCTTCCATCATTTTTTGATGATTTTAATAAAAATACACATACCTGTGAAAGAAATACAATTGAAATCGATAAAAGGGAATATATCCAAGATATCTTCATTGAACAATTATCCCTTTTCACTCATAAAATTTCACATGAACGAAAACAATTTTCTTACGGAGATTTGAAATGGGAAATGTTTACATCTTTTCTCCATTCGGAATACACTCGGAATACATCGCGCAATTTTTTAACATTATCATCCGGGCTTATTAATGGCTGATGCAATGCAAAATCTCAGTAGACTTTTAATTTCTGGATATGTATTGAAACCTGAAGCGGTAGAAGGGGCGTTTCAAAACAGATAATCTGGACATTTTTCATCTTAGTGGATGAACGTAGTTTGAGCACAAAGGTATTTACTATTATTGAAATATCAAGCAAAAAGTGGTGGAAGCAAAAACTCGGGACAGAGTATAGTATTCTACATGTATGTTGTCACGCTCAGGTGTTTTAAGGGGGCTCCATAGTCTGGATATTTCTACTTTGATCTCATTTAAAGAAGAGCTCAATATGAAGATAAAGAAAGCTACTAAAAGTTTATACCTTTAATACATATTTGCTAAAAATTTAAGGTACATTTGTAGTTCTGATGGTATATTCTTGGACCGCACATCCTCCTTAACTTCTCTGCCTTCTGAGTTCATGTCCATTTTAAAGAAAATCGAATAATAAATTGTTCGTCCGAATAAATTGTATTCAAAGTTATATTGTTATAACATACATTTACAAAATTTGATACAAATTATTCATTACAATCTTCAAGAGACTGACCATAGTAATACTGTATTATAGTTTAATTTACAATCTATTATGAAATACACTATAGTTTTGATTTACAAGTAATACAGTGTGTTTCTATCAGTATGTGACGTACGATGTATATATTAAGATTCACGACTAAAGAACATCTAAAAGTACCAGACAATACCAATAAAAATAAAAACCGGTATGCAATGGTTTTTATTTCCCTGAAAATAGTACATTACAGCTTCGATTTACAAATGGTATCCTCCCAGTGTCGAGCTACACAGTCCATAAAATCACTAAAAGCCTTTTTATAGTCTTCTGTATTGGTTTTTAAATGCATCGCGTGCTTAGATTTCGTCCAACATATAAACGACACTGTCATTTTCAAATTTTCCCGCCAATTTTTGATAATGGCATCCACCAGGTCAGCATCACACATTGGATCGTCTCGGCTATACACGAACAAAGTCGGCACCTGTAAGGGAAAGTCCTGAAAAAGCTGCACTCCTTTCTCAAAAAAATTGAGAGTATATTTGTAGGTTACACACAGATAGACAGACAGGAGGCGAGGGATGAGGGACTGCACCAGGGGGTTCTGGGACAGACCGTGCCTGACGCCGGAAATCATGCGCTTCGTGGACCCCAGGGTCAGGCTGTCAAAGATGACCCCACGGAGACGATTCCTGAAGGATTGGAACATCGTTGGGTTCTCCTGTAGGAGCATCATACAACTGGTATGGTTGTAGGCGCCGATAGAGATGGCGTGGCAGAGCAGGTGCTCGTAGTGCCCAAGTTCGCTGACCGTAGCGAGCACCTGCCGGGCTAGCTTCATCGACAGCGGGGGCCATGCAAACTGGATCACGCGCCCAGGAATATAAAGCACGTCGTAGCCTGACTCGTGATACAAATCGACGAAGCGCTGCACAGCGCGCTGACTGGCGTTCAGCCATCCATATAACAACACAAGTTTGGCGCCATTGTTTGAACTGACGTCTGGGCGCTTGATGAGTGAAAAATCCGTGTTTTTCATAGTAGACTCAATGACCTCACTGTAGCTAAAAATTATAGACAAGAACAGTATTGACAGTATGCAAAAAAAAAAAATAAATAAATAAAAAAATTCAAGGACTGCACGAAATAATCATGACGTTGTCAGACTTAAATTCCCATTATTTCTTTCATTTAAGTAGTGATGTACATATACGTAAAAAATAATTCGGTTAATTCTACTTGCTCTTTACGATCAATTAATTATTTTGCTAGAAAAAAGATGTAAATATTAGCAATAAAATGCATTCTTTGATAATTCACGCGGGTTATGAAGGTAGTGTCCTTTACAAAATTAAGATTATTAGGAATCAAAATTTGTACATGACAAGTTGTCATGTACAAATTTTGATTCTCAATAATCTAATTTTTTAAAGGACAGTAGCGATCATTGCAAAAAAAAAATAACATAAGCCGCAAACGCGGGATATGTATTTTTCTGCTATGTCGCTAACTTCAAATCCCGCATGAATCACCAAAGCATTTTATTGTTTATTGTTTATTGTTTATTAAGTATGTAGCAATGCAATTTCATCTAAATGTTACTAAATACAGATTTTGTAAAGGTTTCTTTACAAAATTAAAAATAATTTTATCTGCGAGAATGATATCCTAATTAATGCATTCTGCAGCATCTATCTATATCACATATGAGCTAAGTTGTAAAGTACGGAGGAATTAAAGGGTCACGATTTTGGTCAAAATTTATTTTTCAGTTTTTTTAATGTTTACAATGCTTCCGTTCTGAAAGGCATTTCTAAAGATCAACCAACATTTTTGTGTCAGTCGTCGAAAGCGAGATGCAAAGCTTAAAATTCTTTGTTATGTAAACAAAATTGAGGTAATGGTTTTGTGAGTTCCATTTTAATATTTTTGCTTATTACTCTATGACTGATGACACTCAAATTTTGGTTGATCATCAATATTGCAATGTAAACAATAAAAATAGAAATATAAAACTTGACAAAAATCGTGAGCGTGCCTCTTTAAACGTTATACCCCGGTATTATTTACACAATGAAATGTTTTCTTCGGGTTATGAAGGTAGCGACATTGCAGAAACAATATATAACCCCCGGTAGCAAGTTATGTTATTTTTTTAAAGAATGTTTATTTCTCTCAAACCATATCAATGGTACATGAGGTACAAAAAAAGATATTTACAAATGTACAAATGCAGGGTCAAGTTAGGAAGAGTACATTACATCATCTAACCGAAGTTTTTCGTAATACTTAAAATCAAAGTACCGAAATTGCAGGAAAGCGGCTGGCAAGCTTGCTGTCGAGTTGTTGAGAATATTTGCATTAATATTTCATTTCTAGTTATTGTAGAGTTTTAGTACAAGTTCAGACACTAACCCACCACTCTAGTGCAAGACAAGCCAATATCCCCCACTCCCGAGATACCAATGTGGTTCAACTATAATATTATTTGAAAACAAATATAAAAATCATATATTTCTATAAGTCTAACCATTTACCCACGGTAGGACTGTGTTGAGGCCAAACCTATATAAAACAAAATCAAATTTTCAAATTAATACAATTTTTCCTGAAACTGCCAATCTACTTAATGGTTGCCAAATGATTTCAATGTCTGGCCCTGGATCAAAAGTACATGGGTATATCCCTCTAACTATTTTTAGAATCAGTAGGACAACGAATAGTGCCTATAGGCAGAATAGTTCCTATACTTGCAGAGTGTATATACATTTATTGGAACATTTCCTATCAAAATGCTTGACACATGTCAGGAAAGAGTCATTCAACGGTGTTACTCGTTGCTGAACGAAAATTACATTCTATAGGAAAAATGCATTACCCCCGCCCCCAGCCATTTGCAGAAAAAAACCCGACGAATTCCACACCGGACTTTCCAATGTCCTCGGACAAATGAAACAAGCCATGTTATCAAAGGTGGCGTGATCCATTCGGCGGTTTGAAAAATGAATTCATACCAAAGAAAATGCTCCCGTATCTACCTTTTTAAAAAATATTCTCCGCTCTACAAGAGAGAGAGAGAGAGAGAGAGAGAGAGAGAGAGAGAGAGAGAGAGAGAGAGAGAGAGAGAGAGATCGGCTCCGGTAGTCCTTTTATTATGTTCAAAGAGGAATAACTCTGTTTTTTTATCGTGATGCTACAGAACGTGGACACAAAGTAGCGCATGTAACGCCGTGACCTGGTTACGAATAACTTTGTTCAATGTTGCTTTATCATCATACCCCGTACTAAGTTACGTCTAAAATGAAACGGCTACACATACCTCTGGATAAATTATAAACAATCGTCATTCTTCTTCACCCCCATAAGCTGCGATAGGAGTTGAGAGGTCAAAGTCCAGTAAAATATAGCTAAAAAGCGGAAAACGAAGCAATTATCTTATTAACAATAATATTATAAACAACAATGGAATATTTGATTCGAAAAGATCAAAATCATTAACTTACGTATGTTCAATATATTTATCTGTTGATTAGTGTTAAAGATAAAGTCAAAGAAGATATTCAACATGAAAACTATAAAGACAATGTCTATATAATTTATTCTGATTTTCTTATCTAAGTGGGTAAAGTTTCAATCGATCATTGATATGTGTAAAATGTAAATTGTGCAGTCTGTTTGTTAGTTTATATTATAATTAGACTTTCAAAAAGGAATATGACTGTGTTCATGTTCTAGAGACGATACTAATTAGAATTATTTATCTATGTAACAAATTAGATCAGATCCTGCGCAAGCGCAGGAATCAACAGGAAAATGTTGACTGTTTTATCCCTTTATATTGTGAACTTAACTACAAGTTCATTAATGCAAATTTGACAATAATTTGTAGTTGCCATAACACAAAGTATATAAACCACAGAGTATACTATACAAGAGCGCATTCCCTAGTATGGTATGTTTAACCATATTTTATGATTTAAAATATAATATAGTGATGTCTTTATAGACATTATAGATGAATATAATTGTAAACCTATTTTTAGATACAGTCGTTTTACTGGTAACGAATATTTGCCAGTATCGAATAATTTTTAGAAAAAATTATTTGTGAAAAACGAAGTTAAGGTTTTAAAAAATCCAAGCTAGGTAATTATAATACATAAATAAATATATTATCAGTGCGTGGAGTTGTTTGACATTTGCACGATTATTTACCGTATTGTTTACAAATTAGAAAGGTGGCCCAGATATGAACTCCCGGAAGTGCAAGGCAGAAAAAACGAAAGTGTGAAAACAATTAAAACTAACCATGAAAATAACTTTTTTTTGGTATTGACCCCCTTTTTGTGAATAATTAGTAATTATAATCCATTTAATGAGATTATGCATCATATCAAATAATAATGGAGCTTTGAATGAAATTACAACTTCAGATAGAACCACGTGTAGTTTTCCTAGTGTCGGTTCATCGCGACAGAAGTATTATTTGGCTGGATACATTGATAGATATACGGGCAAAACAATGGCAAATGACAATTACTTATCATTAATTACTATTATAAAGTGTTTTCGTAAAAAAACAATTTCATAAAGTAACGCAAAATGAAAACTGTTCAAGTCCAGTTTCAATTTGACGGGAGAACGGTACGAAAAAAATAACGATCATATTATTCGTTTAAATAACATATTTCCACAATTATTTTGCCTTCTTCGTTAATAAATCTATTGACATGTACTCTAGTGCATTTTTGAAATGAATCCGCCCCAAAATTTTCGATCAGAAGTGATAGAGGGCACTTGATTCGATACTGGAAAACGTATTCGAAACGAATGCTGGAGAAAACGTACCCAGGAGAAAACGTACCCAATTTCTAGGGTACGTTTTCTCCAGGAGAAAACGTACCCGGGTACGTTTTCTCCAATGAAAATCATAAATAATAGTTTTCATAATTATTCTAAATTCTAAATATATCATTAATAAATTATTTAGGCAATAATTTGTTACACACGTACACGAACATACGCTAACATCGCCCGGGCAGTTTATAAAGTCGGCAATTAATTATCCATAAACAAACCGTTAAATAATTAGTTTTTATTGCAATCTATAATTTGGAGAACTAAAAGATGAGTATCTTAAGAAGTCGATAGCGCGTTTTTTTTTTTAATTTTTTTTGAAAATTTATAAAACAAAGTTGAAAATATTTAGCTCAAATCAAGTCCAAGTCTTTTGAATATTTTTTTAATTTATATATATAAATGGTTTAAAATATATATAATTTATGAATTACAACACATTGAACAGTTTATTCAGAAGAACATCATGCACACTTTTTCAAAAATGTTATCATTTGATATTTTCATGCTTGTATGCATTTTGCTTCTGACGCCACTGACCATTGCTGACATGTATAATGTGTGGGTAGTGAATATTTCTACCTCCTGCGCGGGGCATGGGGGGGGGGGGGGAGGCAATACATAATATTACATAACAATAACTGCACAGGTATTAAATTGATTATCACTATAATTAAAAGGCAATCAGGGGATCTCGCACAGAGATACTCAAATAGGTAAGGCTAACGGTAAATGGAAAACTTAGAAGTAAGCTGATAACACTTTATGACAGGTCATTAATTTGTACTAAAATAAAAGTTGCTACAATTATAATAAAGATATAATTCATAAAATGAATATATTTCAATCTATTTCTATATATTTATGCATTGAAATATGCATCTGAAAATTATTTAGTATGTCCAAACCCTTTAAGAATATAACACATTAAATTCAATCACTATTAAGTTCATACATTTCTGTATATTCATTATGTAAAATAGTATACATGTAAAAGTAATAAAAACTATTGAGTAGTATATTTATGATTTTCATAAGGTACGTTTTCTCCTGGAGAAAACGTACCTTAGAAATTGGGTACGTTTTCTCCTGGGTACGTTTTCTCCTAGGTACGTTTTCTCCTGATACCTTTACCTTCGAAACTAGGAAAATGGAGGGAGTGTTGAAACCACTATCTCCGTAATTCATCCTTTATATTTATGAAAGTTTGATACTTCAGTTTAGAAGGACAAAGAAACGCGATTTAAACAAAAAATAAAAACATTAGGAATTCCGATGATAATAGTCGCATGCACGACGAAACGGCATACTGATTCGTTACCGGTAAAACGACTGTACATGAATACATATGTATTATGGATTGATGTAAAGAGTTATTCCCTTTCAACGCAACTTATTCCTATTGTACTATTTTTATGCCAAATATTCATATTGTTGTTAATTATTGTAGGGCTATTTATTTATTTTTTACTATCTATACCAATTTAATAAATACTGGATATGCCCAGAACCCGAATAGGCGTTTGTTTGATTCTTTGATACTCAACAAATACCCTTGTACATATATACCTGGATTTGGCCTCCTAGATCCCTAGGGGACATGGATGGGACAGGGACACACACAACCACACTTGGCAAATGGTGACGACCACAACCTCATTACGCAGAAAACACACACACTTATCTTACATACATTACAATTTCAAGTACAACACATGTATTTTACATGTATTAATATTAAACATTAGTTTACTTAGTTGAATAAACCTTAAATAACATTTGAGTAGAAGTTGTTTAATGCTTCTGCTGGGAAAAAATTACCGAATCTTACCATGGCCTTGCTTGCAGGGTATACACAGGATGTTGACAATGGAAACATAAATACGAAGTTGGCATAGACAATAAATTTCCGGATAAATAAAAAAATCGTACTGTTTTACCATATAAAAAACCTCAGTAATTTTAGAAAACAGAATTTATACTTACATAATTTTTAGATGATACATATGTACTAAGGTTTGATATTACTACCGACATAGATAAAAAATATACAAACAGTGTACACGACCGATTTAATTCATGTCAACAATAAATTAATCTTTACCTCATACGAGTCAAGTTTTCAGCCTCTGTACATAACGTACAATAATTTCTGTTGTGCAATAATGAATTCATAGCTACTTATGTAAATTAATAAAGTTGATTAACAACCACTAATTAATTGATTTTTTAGGTCACCTGAGTCTCTCAGGTGACATTTGCAATTGGTTTTCGTCCGTCGTTGTCCTCGTCGTGCGTTAACAATTGAACATTTTTAACTTCTTCTTCAAAGCTACTAGGCCAATTTTTTTTAAATATTATAATAATTCATCTTTAGGGTAATGGTATTTCATGTCCCATGATGGCTCTAGGGGCAGGGCAAAATGTTCAAAATTTGACCATTTTTCAAAAAAAACTTTTCTCTACTTTCACACATCTGTAAAAGACCCGAATTTATAATTATTTAGACCAGAAAGCCCTCTACCAAAATTGTAAATTTCATGTTCCACGGGGTAGAGGTTTTAACTCTAGGACGGGGTCAAAATGGTTACATTGTGTTAAGGTATAAAATGTTTAAAAATCAACTTCTATTCTCCCATCGACTGTAAGGAAAATCGATCTGAATTCATGATCAATTAGACCAGAAAGCCCTCTACCAAAATTGTAGCTTTTCTGTCCCCCTGCGTAGGGGTTTTGACTCTAGTGTGGGGCCAAAATGGACATACCGTGTTAATGACTATACTGTTATACAAAATATTCTTCGCTACTCCCACATATTTGCAAGAAAAACTGAATTTATAGTTAGGTACACCGGAGAACCTTCTAACAAGTTGTAAATTTCATGTCCCCCTGGGTAGGGGTTTTGACCCTAGGGTGGGGCCAAAATTGTTATGTTGTGTTAATACATTTAATGTTTAAAAATCGTTTTCAATATCGAATAAAAAACTGACTGCATATTAAGAAAACAAGCTATCGTAAATTGTAGATTTCATGTTCCTCAAGGTTGCAGTTTTGATTCTAGGACGGGGCCAAAGCAGTAAGATAGTATATGGGGTAAGGGTTCTTACTGCAGGGTGTGGCCAAAATGGTCATATAGATTTAATATATACATGTATATACATTGTAATCTTTACGTCTACTGACACAGAATAGAAACTGATTGCGAATTAGATAAAAAAAAAAACCCATTAAGCTCTATCGATAATCTTTTATTCAATTTCATGACACCTATATAAGGCAAAGCATATGGCTGGGGGTGTATTAGTCTTCTTATTTTATTCTGCTCTGGAATTTAAATGAAAAAAAATGAGTAAATTCACATATTTAGAAAAGAGAAAGAAAGAAACTGTCTATCAAACTTAAGATTTGGAAAGAGTTCAAAGGGGAGGGGGTATAACATTTAATGGGGTTATCTTCCCTTGCGTGTACATATTTAGGAATTGATAATTAAAAATGATGTAGATTGAATGAGAATTTGTATGATTAAAAGAGTTGTACAAGAATTTTTTGTTATTTAAGACAAAACAAGAAAAACAGTTTTAACTTTCGAAGAAAACAAATAGACTTGTTAACATTAAAGTAACAATCAACTGGTCAGCCAAAATCACGGATAAGCGCTACATGTAAATTTTGGATAAATGCTAGATAGTGTGTTACAAAGGTTGAATATTGAAAAGCCGAAACATGAGAAGTAATATGAAAAAGGGAGATTTTTATGTTTTATTTTTCGTTTAAATATCCTAAGAGGAAGTTTATGTCTTGCCCCCTGGGGACGGGGGATGGGAGGTTGTTTAAAATAAAACATATATACTAGCCATCTTGTTTTAGTTTATCTACGAAAACTTATGAATGTACACATAAAACCTATCTTAAATGTTAACAAATTTTGGAATATGAGAAGTATTTCCTTTTAGTGTCTTGCACCTTTTCAATATCAGGTCAGGCGCTCTATTATGATCTGGAAGTTTTTCATGATAATTATAGGTTTCACAGTTCTTTTTGAAAGATTTCAGACAGGGAGGTTGTCTTCAATACAATATTTTTTTTTTTTTTTTTACTCAAGAATGGAACGTAATTAAGAGCATATTTGAGATTTATCGACAGGTCTGTGTTTGGACTATGATACTCGGGTGACCGTTAAAGCCTGTTTGCCTCTTGTTTTAGATAAATTAGTTAATAAATCAAACTGTTACGTTTCAATTTTTTCACAATATCTTATAAAAATTTATAACACATGTACAATGGATAAAACTAAAAGTATGCTGGAATGATAATAATGTCATCCAACGAAAAGAACACCGTCACAAAAGACATGTTTTTTTTCAAACGTGGAAATAAACAGATGACTTCCTGATCCCTTCCTACAGAAACGGAGGGTAGATGGCACTGATAGGGTCTGCGTCTCGTTAACGTTCCGTGTATGTTATTTATGATATTACATATTACAATATCAGAAACAGCAATATATAATACAGTCCTGCGGCGTCCGTGTCCGGTTTTGTATTCTATATGCACCATATCATGACAGAATCTGCCTGGAGCCGAGAATCACCTTGACAACTGCCTTTCACTACACCCTTTGGAGCAATAAATATAGTTAGAATTAATCTACAAGACAACTCGCTCACTAGTGATAATGTTTCATCGTTGATTATATTTCTTCCCCTAAGAAATAGATATTAATTTTCTATACCAGCCGTTTGAGCAAGGTGTAACATTCCTATTGATGTCCCAGTAATCCGATCCAACTTTATGAAGACGTTTGTATTTTATTATTTGAAAACTTCTCACATTTTGGAATTCATCTCCTTTAAAAGATTTCAAAGCTATCACATTTTTCAATATGGCGAACTAATATTATCTGTAATTTGTTCAAAATAGTAAAAATAAGCGCCATTCTTATGATGGAAGAACGCCCTCGGCATGCTAGTCGAATTAAATTGTCTCCGTTTGATAATTACTTACGCTATCATATAACAAGATTATGAGATAGAGGTATGGATTATGAGAAAGAGGTGTTGATTAGATGAAGGCTTCAAACACCGCCCTCAAGATACAACACGCAAATCGGTGTGAAATCTGTCATTAAACATACCTAGGTAATCAACCTATCAGTTTTTGAATACCTATTACAATCAAGAGAATTGTAAGCATATAAATGTTTTTCTGAACATTTAATGCACACGCGTTTAATATTAATTGCTGGAAATAGGTAAATTATCATTCATACAATGTCATATCCCGTATATAGTTAAAAAATCTATTTCTCAAAAAAAGGTGAAATGAATACCACGTTGCTATATCTATTTCTTGAGAAAAATATGCAAACAATGAAAATAAATGAAGCCTAAACCAGACATTCACTATAATTCTTTTACATCTAAAACATGCATAATGTTTTAAAGTTGTATGCAATCATAAATGTACATCATCACAAAAATAGCAATGAGAAAATCTATAACATTAAAGAAAGGATAAATTCTATTTTTAACAGGTTTGTTGAGATGCAACTACATGTATGACCTATGTTTATTAAAGTAAATCCACCCTCCTGTGACGTCATACATTTTACATAAACCATGAATTCATTAAAATTCTTGCAAGTAGATTTGTAATTTTTATGTTATGATAGGTGCACATCAAAAACTCAAATCATTGTTTACTTGCAGATATTTAATAAGCGTTTTTCATCCTTGTATTCGACATAATTCAATAATAACAAAGGAAAATAACTCTTTTCTACTTTTCTCTGAGTGATATACCTAAATGCTATAATTTTTCTAATGTGAACAATTTTTTTTTTTTTTTTAATTAATTTTAGTTTTCTGGCAAAGTAAGCAATAAAATTTAAATATACAATGTACAAACAAGTATCCATCCACTTATATTTAATTTTTAAACAAAAAAAAGTGTGATTTTCAGATGATAATTTCAGCCTTTGGTTTTTATTACCTTACATCTTAAATAGTATGGATACATATATATTTTATTGATTTTTTGATGAAATTAAAGTCAACTAAGTTAAAAAAAGTTATGTTTTTAATTTTGAACCCATGGTTTTATAGGTACGGAGTTACCTTAAAAGAAACAATGTATACATGTACTCGTATATGATCTTATATGAGTGCACACACGCAGTGACGTCCAGACTGTTTTCTTACGTAATCCTAATTCATAAAAAATGTCGACTAAAATTTTATCTGAGTCACACCTGGTCGCCAAAAAAAAAAAATACCAAAAACTTAGAATGTAGATCCCGATCATTTGGCTGGTGCTCAACTTCAAATACTACATTTTATATGTAAGCGGAACAGTGTGTATTTATTCTGGTCTCCATCTTTTCGGTAATTTAGGTCACGTGCATGCTCATAGAGCATTAGCAGAATCACAGTGCTACATTAACACGTGCAGTATCTCGTACCGACCACAAAGACTGCTGATTAGAATGTAGTTACCAACATACATCAACTCCGATCTCAAGACTAAAATAAAACCCAGCAAACCAGAGAGAAAGTCTGTTGAATATTTTATCAACCCCAAACAATTGCAAAAATTATCAGAGTCAATGCATTTGATATCAAGGACTATCAAATTTGCCTGCGTGACTTTGGAATCTTAAAGTACCTTCCGAGAAAATCTATAGCTGGGCCATTACCCCGCTCGACATTATAGACTATCGACCGCCAAAATGATGCAAAATTCTTCCCGTTAAAATTGAGGAATTGATATTAGGAGAAGTGATTGATTCATGAGCCTTGATAATGTTTTGCAGCGCCAAGGCAAAATGATGTTCCGGCCACGGTAACAACGCATAACGGTACAAGAGAAATGATTTTCTAACGACGGAGAAAGCCAAAATGGCTGCCTGGTCATCCGGAATCCATGCAACATGTGTGTTGTTGCTAGGTCTGTTCGTATGTACCCGCGCGGAGTCTTGTTCATACAAATTCAGCGTGTGGTACCCGGATAGAGATGTCTTAAACAAACTTCAAGTTGTTGAATTTAAAATCTCAAACCTGACGTCTTACGTAGACTTGGAAATACTGAAACTGAAGCACACAGACTTGCACGAACTGAAGTGTCTTCAAAACAGAACTCATGTACTGGAATTAGAGTTAATCAAATCAAAACTGAAAGAATTCAAAGAAAACTCGACTAAAAATGATTCTAAGCTGTGTGAGGAACAACAATTACAACTGAACAATTTAACGGGACGTTTGATACAATTAGAGAACAAGTTCATCAAGAGAGGTGGCCGGAAGTCAAGGATCAAACACGAAAGGGCGCTGAGTGACAGTGGTCAGGTGACAATGAACACGATCAGAGCCTCGGTCAGTGATCTAAGATCGGAGTGGATAATGATCAAGAGAGATATTTTTGATATTCACAAAGAAATTGCATACCTTAAGAAAGACCACAACGACGTCACAAACTTGACGAACCATATCCAGGATACCACTGAGATGCTAAAGAAAACAGTGGAGAACTTCAAATCCTCACTCGAACACAGCTCACAATCTATCCGAATACTTCATTCAAATTTCGACACCCTAAAACAAATAGTATCAAGCAGAAAGGATGAGCAATTGCAGGCTGAATTCAAAACGATGACCAAGGATTTCCGTGACATCAAAGAACAGCTACAGGCATACAAACTGAATGCTAGTTCTTTAGAGAAAGTGGTAGAGAAAATGGTATCGACGCGGTCCATTTCAATCAACAGGGCTACAGAAACCCCGGCATCCAACCGGACCATGCCATCAGGTAACTCGGGATTCCTGATCTATGACGTCATGACGTCCTTTACTTCAATATTTCATCATTTTCTTGATTCACAGGGGCTTAGGCGGTTTTAATAATAAGCAATTACAATATGAGTACACTCAAATAGCTTTGCAGTCAAGGGCTTCATTAGCCCTTGTGACCAGGCTACGTACAATAGATACGCTGTAATATATGTGACCAGGCTACGTACAATAGATACGCTGTAATATATGTGACCAGGCTACATACAATAGATACGCTGTAATATATGTGACCAGGCTACATACAATAGATACGCTGTAATATATTTTATTTGTAAATTCTTTTTTCAGACTGCGACGATGTTTTCACTTCTGGTCATTCTTCAAGCGGTGTGTACAGAATCCAGCCCACCGGATCTCGGGACCCTTTCAATGTCTACTGTGATTTCTCCCAGGGAAGCCTACTGGTGATTCAAAGACGACAGGACGGGCTTCAGAATTTCGACAGAAACTGGTTAGAATATAAGTTTGGATTTGGTAGTCTTTACGGCGACTTTTGGCTCGGCAACGAATTAATTTACCAAATCACAAACCAGAGGAAATACGGTTTGTTAATTACTCTAGAAGACTGGGAAGGGAAGTCCGGGTGGGCGGAATACTCGGGATTCGAATTAGAAGATCACACCAATCAGTACACGCTTCGCGTTGCTGGATACAGTGGAAACGCCGGCGATTCTTTAGGATACCACAATGGGATGAAGTTTAGCACAGAAGACACAGATAACGATCTGAACATGCGCAATTGCGCGGCAGAGAACAGGGCGGGTTGGTGGTTCGATTCTTGTTACCTCAGCAATCTTAATGGCGTCTATCACAAGGGTTGGTACACTCAGACACAATCTAGCAACAGTGATGGAATCGTGTGGTTTACGTGGAAAGATTCTGAAAAATATTCGCTGAAAAAAGTTGAAATGAAGTTGAAACGTGTTTAATCGAGGGTGCTGGATACAACGCGCATTGGGAATTCAATACAGTAAAACAATTCATGTTACAGAGGATACAATTGATTGTAATTTTACAACCCAAGTGTTGTTACTGTTGATGAATTCAAATTTTATAGAAAAACAATAAAGTAATGTGGACATAAAACAGAATTTGTTTGTAGACTCAATGGAGGTACTGAGTTGCTGAGTTTTGTCACGTGTAAGGATTATTTATTATATACAGACAATAAGCTAGAAGAGATTTTGTTTTAAGTAAATTAAAACATTATTAGAATATAATGTAAAGATATTCAAAAAATCACGTAAAATATAGTCATTTTAGTGGCTAGAAGTACATCATTATATTGACGTGCACGTGACAGTAAGTGGCCAGTCTTTCCCAAATCGATCAGCCGCTGTTTTTACATTATATAAGAGCCTATATACATGTATATTAAACGAAATCGTTAGATTCTTATCCATCATTAGGGATCAACACAATATATTAAGCATTGAGGAAAATTACAAACACTGTGTTTCTCACTGAATCCTTTATAGTCTTTAGATAAAGCTTGTTTTTTTTTTATTGTTGTTTGTTATTGGTGCCATGCAAAAAGCTACACGATCGATACAGTATGGTTGTATTTAATTCTGGGGATGTATTCAAACACATTATTAAAAAAATAAATATTGTAATCACGTGTGACATGCTTATACTTTGTTAGCTGCAATAATGTACCCCTCTCCCGATTTTTTTTTTTTTTTGGGGGGGGGGGGGGGAGAGGGCTACAACTCCATAGGATCTCCGTAATGGTGCAAGTGCGGGAGTGATTCACTCCCGCAACGATTTCGTCTCAAATCGTACATAAATGACAATAACATTTGCATTTCTTACCTGAACTCAAACATTGTAGATGTCTATGGCATAAATTAATCCAAAAATATCAAGTATAGTCAATATATCGGTTATTTTTCGTGTATGTCAACAACGAAAGTTGAATTTGTCCGCCATGTTTACTGACCTTGACCGGTTTTATTTTGGGACAGCCAATGAGAAATCAGGAGCGGATCTTGAACTGAATATAGGAATTCCCCTATTTTAAACATAATTAACGCGGTAAATATGAATTTTCCATTATATACCATTTCCTTAAATGATGTTTTAGTGATATAACGAGGTAAGATCGATTATTTACACTGACATTCACGTTAACAAGCCCATCAAAACTCCAAGCGTACATCCCATAAAATCACGCGAGAACTGTCATGGCTGCTGAAAAAGACGACTGGTAAACATGCTGATGTGTTTTATCTGGTTTTGGTTTATATACGGTTAATTTGTTCAACCTGAATTAAAAAATCATTTTATCTAAAGGAAGTCAAATATAAAATCGATCTTTTTAAACCGAAGTCAGCCGCATTAAAAAATTAATTTTGCACCATTACGGAGATCCTGTGGAATTGTAGCCATCTCCAGTAAACATCAGATATAAAATTTTTAAAATCGGAGAGGGCTACATTATTGCGTGGACCCTGAGGTCCACGCAGAAAATATATAAGCGAGGTTAAACCGGATGCTATGGGGAAAATTCAGTCTGCGCATGAGCTAGCCTGGTTCCTGTGCGTAATGGGTAGCTCAAGGAACCAGGTTAGCACACGTTTATCTAAATCGGGATCGGGATTCCGTGCCATATGCATACATAAGTTCAAAGGCGCTGTATTTGTAAAGTTGTCGGTAAACAGTACAGAAACAAAGTATACGTTTAAGGAAATTATTGGCATGTGATATGAACTATCATTATTATGAAATAAGTTAATGTTAAGTTGAAACTACAACATGCATCAACTAGCATAATTTGCAATGTTTTGTTCTTTTCCGAATACACATGTCACTTAACTTTACTTTTATAGTAGGCGAGGCTAGAGAACTTCCCGATTTCATTTTTAAGCATTTAAGTATGATTCAATAATTATGTCACTGTATAAAAATTAAAATCTCAAGAAAAATGCATCAAAATATGAAATTTTTAATTTACACAAAGCTGTCACTGCATAGTTAGCAAAAAGTAGTGCGAATCGTAATGTGTGCGCAAATAGTAGAATTCACCGAATGCCTGGTCCTATACATGCAAACTTCATTCATACTTAGATAGATCATAATTATTTTAGAAGTATGAATCCTTTAAATTCTGAGATAAAAAGTCAGGGCTATATATACATGCATGTATACGTAATACAACGTACAAATTTAGTGGTTAAAAGCAGAGGGCTAGAGTCGGTGGAAATCTGATAATCTTAAGGTGTCACTACAGTATTAAATTTTATTATATATTCTTACCAAAATTGCACAACTTAACATACAGATTAAAAATTCAAAACGAACTTCTGGAAAAAATCCTCTTGACATCATTTTAAACAACGATTCATTTACAATTTTCTAGCAAAATACACACGTGCATCCAGCAAGGCGTGAGACTTTGTTTACCTCGAAGTTACACATGTGCTTGAAAATCAAGCCCGGGCCTTTTCATCCCCTAAGGAAACAACACGCATCAAATATTCAAATGGCCTCGCATTATTACAAAAATGAGATAGTTAGACCTCTTACACATTGTTTTTCATCTCATAAAAAATTCAGCTCCTGTCGCGTGCGGAAACGCTCCGAATTCAAAGGAAAATTCGGGAATTATTTTGGCTCAGCCATGTTTTGAAATACAGTTATGACACCTTAAGGCTTTCACGTTTTCGTTGGAAACACATGCAAATGGTCCACGTATTGTAGTCCTTTTTTAAAGGACAGCAACTTGTTGCAGCTAATACTTTGTCTCTACCATTGCTAGGTGTGACAAGCTCATACTTTGTCTCTACCATTGCTACGTGACAACTCGTACTTTGTCTCTACCATTACTACGTGTGACATATTCATACTTTGTCTCTACCATTGTTACGTGTGACATGTTCACACTTTGACTCTACTACGCTACGTGTGACATATTCATACTTTGTCTCTACACTTGCTACGTGTGACATGTTCAAACTTTGTGTCTACCATTGGTTTGTGTGACACTCTAATACTTTGTCTCTATCATTGCTACGTGTGACACGCTAATACTTTGTCTCTACCATTGCTACGTGTGACATGCTTATACTTTGTCTTTTCTCTACCATTGCTACGTGTGACACGCACATACTTTGTCCCTACCATTGCTATGTGTGACATGCTAATACTTTGTCTCTACCATTGCTATGTGTGACATGCTAATACTTTGTCTCTACCATTGCTATGTGTGACATGCTAATACTTTGTCTCTACCATTGCTACGTGTGACACGCTCATACTTTGTCTCTACCATTGCTACATGTATGTGTGACATGCTAATACTTTGTCTCTACCATTGCTACGTGTGACACGCTAGTACATTGTCTCTACCATTGCTACGTGTGACACGCTAGTACTTTGTCCCTACCATTGCTACGTGTGACATGCTAATACTTTGTCTCTACCATTGCTCATGTGACACGCTAATACTTTGTCTCTACCATTGCTACGTGTGACATGCTCATACTTTGTGTCTATCATTGTTACGTGTGACATGCTCAGACTGTCTTGACCTGCATACCTACAGACATTTCTTTTTTTTAACACCTAGGAATGAACTGAGTAATTTTCTCTATTTTGACATTTAACGTGGACGACGATATATTTTTGTCCTGAGTTCGCCCACAACAATTATTCGAGTGCATGATCTTTCAAATTTTAACAATTAAGAGCAATTCTGTTAACGAGTAGATTGACACTAGATTGGCTTATATAATCTTTGGTATTCAAAATATATTTTTAAAAACCATTTATGAAGTACAAATTAATTAAACAATATGTAAAGACTTTAAAAGCAAGCATAACTATACTATAAGGTCTACAGTAAAAAAAATATTGCTCTAGCATTGAAATGGTACACCGCATATTTCCAAGTATCAAAGCAAGTTTGTGAAATTAGCTATGTATCAATGATGTTACAACGAAGTCCGGCAGATCCTTCTACCTTGCCCAAAGTGAACGTTGAGCGAAACTGTAACTAAAGACCATGCTCCCTGTCTCTCCGCATCACAAACTGTCGCTGGCTACGTCTATTAATAAATACCCCTACTGTTCGTATCAATATTCAACGAATTTAATAAAAACTCCAGGGATCAAAGCTCAATGATCTCAATGAGAAATCTATTTAATAAACACTAAAACCATTAGACAATTTAACAAATATTAACTCTCATCGTGCAGTCAGCATAGTCGAGGAGCGCACGGCATAATCATTTGTCAATGTTGTAATACAATTAATTATTAAAACGCGTTAAAAGGGTATCTGGGAAAGACATTGTACATTATCCAATTTTCTACAGAAATCAATTATGTTATTTATTTCATAAATGGGAACAATTCCCCTATGACAGGCCTTGCGGCACATAGTAACAAATTAATATTTTTACGGGGAAATGAACATTTCTGGAGTAATGTTATTCCGCTTAATCTGTCCGAGGAGACTTCTAGAAGTGTAAAGGTAGAAAATTGGAAAACACAAATAAAGCTAACGGATTTCCCGCTACCAGCAGTCACCACTGGAGAAGTCCGGGGATGACGGGGGTTCCCTCAGTCTGATGCTCCGCACTTGTCCGTCCTGGACTTTAGCAGTAGTTCTCTGAGCTGGTCTACAAAACACGAGAATTATACCAGGTCAATACAAATCATGAAAATACATGCCCAGGCATTTACATCTGGTATAGAGTTATTATAGGGAACATTTCGCGGGTCATTACCGATGGAGTAGGCTGATATATCCATGGAGTCGCTGGAGTAGAGCTCTTTTGCGTCCTCTGTATATAAAAGAAAAACATTCTCAGAAGGTTAGCCAACAAAGTCTGATGGTTTTTTCTCGTTATATTTCATTGCAAAAAAGGGGGCTAGGGGGTGGCTGCCATTTTAGACAATATTGATCTCCTATAAAAATAATAGAAAATGATGAAATTTTATATTAAAATATATGAAATTTTTCTTTATCAAATAGTAGTTGATAGCTTCAGAAATCGCATATAAAATTTTCAAATAAATCTGATGGTTTTATATTATCCGGGTGGACAAATATATGGAACATATTAAAAGTATGTCGGAGAAATAGCTACACAAAAGAATAATAATTACCCGAAACAGTGATTGACTTGTTTGTATCCAGATTCTTTCCTGGTTTGTCTTGCTCCTCTTTAACTTTTCTTTCGAAAGGAATCTGCAAAACGTAATGAGCAAAATTTTGTCCTGATTGAAAAAATTGACATTTACCAATGGCGTAAAATTAAAAACCCAACTATGATAGACTATGTTCAGTTCATTGTGTTGCTGCTTAAACTGCCGGAAAAGAATCTTTAAAATTTTGACAATTCATTTTAAAGTTGAAACCAAATAATTAAACCGCCCCCTCCGTGGATAAACAAGCACCTGTTTAAGGCGGAGGGAGAGGAAGTTAGTACTAGATCTGTGACAATGTTCCATCAGGTGTGATTAGGTGAGAACTATCATATAACCAAGACAACGGACACTTTTAATTCTTACATTCGGAAGCGTTCTCAAAATCAATCCGATTTATTTATACCCTCCACAAAGAAAGTTATTAATTGAAATATGGCGTTCGTCGCTGGCTCCCCGATCACGTGACCAGTGAGAGTAATCGCTGTTTGATGCAGGAAATTCATCTTCATCTTGAAATTGAATACACCAGATGAAGGCGAATAATGATACCAGCCTTTTGTTATTACTCGTAAAAATTGATTAAATTAGCTTTCGACTCTACTTTTATTTATCGGGGAAAGTTTGAGGTATTCTGTTTCCTATTTTAATTTAATAAGTTTTAGCTTCGGGTACGGGATCTGGTGACCAAGAATGATTAGGGCGAATTTCATGTTTCTCTTATTGTGTCTTGATTTTATATTTGGACAAAGATATCAGATCTAACTTAATTGCCAAGGCATATAAGAACTACCAGACGAAAGCTGAAATTAAACAAACCGAAGCAGCGATAACTAAGAGTTGCCGTCATATTGGGGAATGTTTATGCGTTGTAATTCACCAGTAAAAACCTACTGAACATTTTATGGAAATGACATTTTTCCTTACCAGTATGTATTACAAATTAGGTTTAGAAAAAATGTCATGAATTGATGACAAAAGAAGATAATTATTGAAATTACTTTAAGACAGAAGAAATAAATGATTGTAACATCAATCTATTTAATCAGTTTATTTTCATTGTTCGGTATTCATTAACTCAAACGAGCACACACTTTATTGTTATTGGTAGGAGAAAAGCATCTTCAATTTTACAACGTACAACCCCCACCTCCCTAAAAAAACCTATCGAGACATTATTCAAAATATGAAAAACACTACTTGAAATTTTTAGAGAACTTATCTAACTGCATATAGATAGGTTTAAATCTCACGTTATATAAATGAAAATTTTACTAAAGAGAGTGTAAATCTTACGTAAGATAGTGTGAGTCAGCCTAGACATCTTTCATTATGGAGCCGATAGAAAATATAAATCATACAGTAGATAAACGATGATTGACGTTAGATAGAAGTAAATCTTACGTTAAATAGAAGTAAATCTTACGTTAAATAGAAGTAAATCTTACGTTAAATAGAAGTAAATCTTACGTTAGATAGAAGTAAATCTTACGTTAAATAGAAGTAAATCTTACGTTAGATAGAAGTAAATCTTACGTTAGATAGAAGATAATCCTACGTTAGGTAAATTTAAAATTATGTAAGACTTACGTAAGGTTTGTAGTTAAAAGGTCTGTCGTCCTCCCCTTTGGATTTAGTCGGACTAGTCGCCTCTGCTTCAATAAACTGGTTCACGTCCCTGGTCAATGTACTTGATGGAGGGTCTGCCGACGGCTGCTTGATTTGTTTTTTGTTCTCACCCCGAACGCTCCTCATGTGACCGGAAGTTTCAAATTTGAGGTCCCCCTCCCTCGTGGAAGACCTGTTGGAATCGCTGGAGGAGAGGATCATGGAAGGGTAGTTGATGCACGGCATGTTGATGGGGAGGGGGACAGAGTTACAGTGTGGGTAGGGCTGCCCGGTCAGGTACATCGACTTCCACCAGGGGGTGTAATGCATGCTGAGGGAGCGCAGGATGTCCCCGTAAGAACCAATCATGTTGCCGGGAAAATTGGACTGGAACGACGGATGGGCGATTTGTCTGTCTGTCTGCTCCGGTTCTATGACGGTGGGTCCAATGTAGCTATTAAACTGGTTCACCCCTGTTGGCATTGTCTGTGGATGGTCGAATGGACTCTGGGTTAACGGCCCAACAGGAAGTGGCGCAGTGGTCGGTGAAGATGCAGGACCCATGCTCGGTTGAGAGGAGCGCTTCCGGCATCCTCCGTTAAACATGGACTTGACGTCTTCCCACGCGTGCTGAAGGGAATCTGAGGGCGAGGGCTCGTTCAGGTGAAGATGACGTCGCCATGAGTTGAAGTTTGCTGCGTCAGGGTGACGGAAGCTGGATGATGACGTCTTGTGGTAGTGGAAGATGAACTTGTTGGGCGAAAAGAACGAATTACAGAAGGTGCACTTGATACATTTAGCCCGCGAACTATTGTATCTGGAGGGTAGAAACAAGCCCTGGCAACCCCATCCACACGAATGATGTACCTTAAAAGAAAAGTTTTCTGGGAGTTTCGGCGGAGGGATTTCTTCTAGGAAGGACTTGACCAGCCTCTCTGCCTCTCGCTTGGTGATCAGTCCACAGCGTCTTGACGATACCGGCATGGCGCCCGTTCGTCGCAATATCTCGAGCTGGACAGGCGTGCATTGAAGGCACGTGATTCCCAGCGCCACTCGGCGGTTGTGGATCTCGTTATAACTGAAGTTTCTGAGCAGTGTGTTGGAGATCTGCGCCAGACAAAGCCGCTCCCTGTTCTCGACATACAGGCAGACAATGGGGACCCCGAACAGAACCACCGTTCCCACCTCGTTGTCTGCCACAGGAGAGGACAAAGAATGCTTGGATGAAGGAGACTTGCGATCACAAATTGTAGACTGACGATCACAAGCCTGGTGCTCTTTGTACGGGAGCCCTATCTCAGCCTTGCTTTCTGTATTAGAGCAGCCATCAGAGGAGAACACATCTGAAATTGTACGAAACATAGGTAAAAGGTACACAAGTACATTGCTTATCCTTTCCCAATGAGTATACATATCGGGTAATTGAGGAAAATGTTAATGCAAACAAGCACTCTGAGAGTATTGCATAAGCAATACACGTCCCCTACCGGTTTGTAAAAATTTGTGAAAACAATGCATATCATTTTTTACCGTCTTCTGTACCCCGAATCAACAGACCAACCCGATTGTAATAATGCAAAACACCCTGTCGATTAAATTTACAACACAATGCTTGAAACTATTTTACAGAACGTATTTGTTTGTTAGAAACAATAAAAAAAATGGTCCAAGTAATATTATTACTGACTACATAATTTCCTCGTTTATTCAATACATACCGAACCCGATAACGAACCCGAACATTAAAAAATTGGAATATAAGAAATTAATTTTCTCGAAAATATGTTAACCAGACGCTACAAAAGTGTAAACTTGATCTTGAAGCTGTTCAGCAAATTTCATATTATTCCCCAAACGCATAAAGAAAAAAGTGTGAAAAACTGAAGTGGGACAGACAGACGGAAGGACGGACGGACAGACAGACGGACTGACGGACGCAGAGGAAAGCTATAGTCCACTCCCCGGTGAAAACCGGTAGGGGACTAATAAGCAACATACTAAAAAATCTAGAAAAGGACCTTGTTGTGTTAAGTATAATTATGATTTAAAATGTTATTCAGGTTGAAAATATAATAATATAGATACAATACCTATAGATTATAAACTTATATATCTATAATGAACATGTTCCATAGTAACGTCTAATTATCGCCACAACAGTGGTACTTATTTTAAATACAATCATGCTATTAGTTTTTTAGTTCCGTAATATAAATAATTACTTTACAAGCGCTAAAATCATGTTATCACCGACAAAGTATTTTAAATAAAAATTATTATTTGAGGGGGGGTCAAAACTTTATCCTTGTGTCGGCATACTATTCAAAATACACTGTTAGGGGCATTTTATGATAAACTTCAATTAAGGAACCTATTTTTATAATGTGAGTTTTCGACCTCTACACCTAACATTGCAACATAATATTATTCATTTAGACCAAGCCAAAGTTCTGACAAAAAAGTTCTGTTTCAGATTACTATTCTAATACTGGTTGTAAATGTCAGAAAGGTTTCAATGTAGGTGTACCATGCACCAATTTGTTTACTTTATTACAACAATAGAATATCTGTTATAAAGGTATAATTATATTCGCTTGAAAGAATTAATATTCGAATTATCTATGATGTTTTTGTTAAGTTGTAAGACATAATGTATCTAAAATGAAATCGGTGTATTAGTGGGTTATATAATGTCTCAATGATAACAATTGTACTGTGTCTAATATAAAGTGATTATAACAAATTAGGAGGTCATTTTCACACGAACAAATCAATCAAACCACGAAAGGCATTCATTATAGGGATTACAGCATAATCTCTTCAATTTTTAATAGATTAAGTTTTATCAAAATGAAAATTCCAATTTAGATGATAAATTTTGCCACAAATTAACAGAAAAATTATCTGTCGGAACTTTAATTGAGCAATTGAAAATAGTTGTACTAAAATAACTTAACATTATAAGCATTCGTAGATATTTTATGTTAGAGCGTCTTAAAATTTCTGTACAAAAATACTTTAATATTCAGCAAAATATTATTGAAAGTTCTATGTTTGAATGTTGATTTTGTTTTATATCTCTGTAATAAGATGTTTGAATGTTGATTTTGTTTTATATCTCTGTAATATGATGTTTGAATGTTGATTTTGTTTTATATCTCTGTAATAAGAAATCGAAAAAACATAGTAGAATTACGAAAATCATTCAAACATGCAATTCACAGAATTTTATTTTCATTTCCTGCATGAATTAGTGAATCAACAGTGAAATCAAATATTTCAAACTGTATTTCAATGAAATATATTTTAGATAAGTGGTCATGAATGTTCCCCTTTTAGCTACTATATTTGGTTCTCTTACAATAGAGGAATCAAAATATAAATCAAATGTTTACAAATACGCTAAAATTGATAAAGCGACTTGAAACTCGTTTAAGCTCTACAGAACTGAATAAACAAATTGTTTATTTTATGGCACTTTGATAAAAGACATTTAACCCTAAATCATTATATTTTTTTATTTGCCAAATATCTTTAAGATACACAGTCGTACTACATTGATGGCCAACGTATGGTACATGCAAGTATTTTTTTTTTTACCACCGAATGCTCTAATATTTGTCCTGTAAATAAAATGTGCTCTACAGTACACTTCAATAACCTTCGTTAAAAAAAAATAAAAATTACATAATATTTTCATTTGTTTGTCACTGTAAGTCAACAACTTTTTAATTCATACATGCAAGTGACAGAGAACAAACCCATGGAAATAATAATATTTACGCTATGCGAAAGTAGGAGAACATAAAATGTTCAGTTTGATGGTTTCATTAAGATTACGAGGCATTAGAGAAGTTTATCTTTTCCACTGATGACCCACAAGAATAAAGGCCATTCAGTTCAAATAACGAAAACCAAGGCAACGGAAAAGGTCACTTACTACTGCAAATTAATATCACTGTTTATCATTTTGACATTTTTGTCTTCAACTCCCAAATAACAAATTACACTTTTGATGTGCATGTGATTGAAGCGCGTGCATAGTGGCGCTAAATTGATGATAACACTGGAGTACTACAGTCGGGCCCATAGATCGATGATAGCGAAATATGGTGGGAAATAAAAGCCGATTGCCGTCAAACGTCTAGGGAGGTTTGGCGCTAAAATTACTGGAATATATTTTAGTCTGAGCGCTTAAATGAAGTAGTGAGTGGAACACAGCGGTAATGATCGAGGTAGCGGGGACCAATTCCTGATTAAATTTGCTCCGTTAATTGTATGTGTTGAATTTCATTTCATTTCGTTAATAAAGAAATGAAGATCTGGTAAAAGAAGGTGATCAGTTTTTTACGAGAAAACATTTGTCATTACATACAAATGGATCTGTTGTCATCTTAGATAGTTTTCCCTCGGTGACATAGTTTTGTTCCGATTTCTTAGTATTCATCTCACAAATTAGTTTTTCTTTTTATCGCCATCAGTAACTCTAAGTGTTGTAAAGATTACTTTTTTTGATATGAATTTTACTCAACAAATGCTGCTAATTAATAAAAGAAATGAGTTATACTTTTGTAAAAATGAAAAAAAAGTGTGCACTACCTATTATAAATTTCAAATTGAACAAAACATGAAAAATAAGAAAGCAAAAATATAGTTTAAAGAAACAAAACAATACAACAACGTCTCTTAAAAAAAGAAACAAATTGTGCAAAACATGCACATCTTGGTGTATCAAAAAAGTCAATTGTAAACCCTTTTACCAACCCCCCCCCCCTTAAAAATACAAAACCACACAAGCTGCAATAAAATACATTGTATCTCTAATAAACATTCAACCAGCAGTGCTGTAGATTTACTTACAATTTAATATTAAGCAGCGCAAATTAACAGTAGGTATTAAACAACAAACAGGGCGGAAGTGAAGTCAACAATTGATAAGCAACAAAAAGCGAAATACATGCAATACTTTTAACAATTGGTTACAACTAACACAATAGCCATTTGATTTTTAATTATAGTACAGTTAACATTTTACCTTTAAATAACACAAAATAAACATCGCAGCCCAATAAACCTGTTAGTTTTAAATAAAAGCACAATACATTTCGTACTTTTAAATTATAAAACAACAAACAATTAACTTTCAAATAAGAGAACAATAAATGTATCACTTTAAAATAACAACAATACAATAAATATATTACTTTTAAATAACAAATATATCACTTTTAAAGCACAGCGTAACAAACGTATTACCTTTGAAACAACAGGGTAATAAACATAATTTTTAAAATTAGCAACAAACAATTCAAATAAATCATTACTTGTATCTATGTTACATCAGCCATATACAGGGCAAAACAGAATAGATAGAATTATCAGGATCAATTAGCTACGAACAGCGCAATAAAACAAATAACTTGTAACAACCAGCAAATAACGGCAAAAATATTATCTCTCCCTGTCTTTGGTATAAAAAAAGAAAAGAAAAAAACCCATTACTTTAAGGAGTGTTGGATGGTTGGAGCCATTTTCAGGCTATATCAACCTCCGTTAGACAGAGAGTTCTGTATGAAAATATGAAAAAAGTTCAAATCATAAAGCCAAAATAATTGGAATTTTTCTTTACTAAATGATAGTCTATGGCCAAAATTATCATGCTCAAAAATTAAAGCAGATCTGATGGTTAATCTGTTGACAATCCAGCCTCCTAAACAAGAGGTGATAATACTCTTTTATTAGCAACAAAAAAAGAAAGGAAAAAAAATTCAATTCAAAAACCAGCAAAGATAAAATGTATTGCTTATTACAATGAGCGACAAAAAGCACAACTAACAAACTCAAGAGAATATGAAGTAGCCCGCAACAAACAAAGCAATAAAGACCGTAGTTGTCAATCGTTCAATAAACCGGTTACCTGTAATAGTTGAAAGCAAATATGAAATAACACAAAACATTGAAAAAATATTAATTTTTTGTCCATAGAACCAATAGGCCATGTGAAAATACATTATCTACCATATTCAATATTACTTTAAATACGGAATTTAATGTTGTAACTATTTATGTTTCGCAAGAAACGTTTTCCATTTGCATGTTTGTAAACAGGGTTCACTTTCTCACTACAAACGTTGAGCATAATTTTGTAAATGACGAATGTGATACTTATACGTACGTATGACGATATGAATATTTTGCCTTTTAGATAGTGTTATGTGTTCTTGATATAGCATAGTTTGATTAAGATTTTAGAAAAAAAAATATGAACGATTTATTGCATAAATGATATGCATATTGTATACATTTGAAATTTAAATAAATCAACATGTATCTTATTTATTGTTTCAAATATACATAAAAGCAATGTTCCTAATTATCTATTTAATGATATGTTGCGGATGTTTTCTACAATTTTAAAGACATTTACAGAGAAGAAAGGATATAAATAACAACGGTCGCCATTAAATATTAAGGAGGCTCGACGGCCAGCAAATTCACCATCAGATCTACTAAAAAAATGTATGTTTTATTTAACCTTAAACTATTATTAAATAAAAAACAAATCCATATATTTTCCTTTTAAAATTAGGGATTTTTTCTATTTGTTAAAATGGAACTCTTTTTCTAAAGGAGATCAATACAGTCTAAAAATGGCCACAACCATCGAACCCTCTCAAGTCTCTTTTTATTTACCCATGTCTTCAAAAGTGATGGATTCAGCTTCGTTCGTGTCTTTTAAAATTTGTTATTGTGTAACAAAACTCTAATAGCTATAGGTCTGCTGTTAAGATGACATTGAAGCAGATGATTTATCGGTTATCAACCGAATACATACCATATATAATAGAAAACTTGGTACACATCCCAGCAGTACATTATAGGATTTCAAATTTTTATTCAAAAAATTATTCATCAAAATTTTACATCTCTCTGTCTAAATCTATATTCAAGATAAGATGGTTGGTTCCTTTAAAAAACCAACATGTGCAGAGAGTATTCGTTTTGAATGTGATCTTGATTTCAATAAACCTATTTTTTTTTTCTTCACTTGAATATTGAAATACTAAAAGTACATGTAATTGTGTTTTTCTATCACTAGTAGATTAAAGTTTTTTACTGAAAAGATCTAATATATAACTTTTATATATTCTGATTTCACCATTTAATTTTAATTTCATTTTACTTTATCAGAGTTATGAATTAAAAATGATATATCAAAAACATCATATTAATAATTTCATGCATATTCTACAGTACTTCATAAGTTTAGAGACGAGATGCCAAATTAAGATGCACATTGTATTTTGAAAACAAACCTTATTGAAAAAAACCCAATGCAATTAAAATTGCCATTCATTTCTAAAAGCACACCAGTTTAGGTATAGATTTTCATAAATAAGTTTTATTTTTAGGTAATTTTTGTTTTTTCTAAAATTCAAGATATCATTCTATTCCCCCAAGTTATTGTAATCATATGTATGCCTTGAATATACAAAATATTTTTTTGGCATTTGTATTTCCTCTTACTGTTCTATTGTACAGGTCCTAACTTTATATTAGTATATTAATCGAAAATAATATAACTCATAAAAATTCATAAGAATATATACTTAATATAAACATTTCGTTGAGGTGGTATGACGATAATTTGTATTATTATATTGTTTTTAGTTTATCTAAAAATTATGATTGTTCTTATTTCAGATTCCCACTGACGTAATACGGTTGTGTTGGTAGATAATCACACTATTATTACCTTGGTAAACAGCAGCTGAAAACCTCTGCATCTTTCCTAGTAAAATGCCTTGCATTGTATTTAAAAAGTTCTTAATAAGTATATCTATACTTAGACTTTTTATGCCTCTGTATGTTAACCATACTGTTAATAGACAATCTTTCATATAAAAGTCATACTAAAAATTAAAAAAAAACAACTTTGTTAAAACTTAAGTTTTTCTTATTCAAAAGTAAGAAGAATAAAAAGCTAATATTTACATACAAAATTGGCTTCTGAGAATTAAAATCATTAAATCTTTGTTACCTTGTCTGTCCGGTCCCCATGTGTTAAGCATTGTGGAAGGACTTGATTCCATGATTTTTGACTTGTGATGGTTTAGTCTTCGTTAACAAGGGACATAGAACGTTGGACGATGTTTGCAGAGAAATATCATTTGTTTTATTATATTACCCATGAAACTCTTCTCAATTTATTAGCTAGTTGCAGCGTGTGTCAACATAATGCTGAAAGACTGGTGACAGATTGGGACCACGCCCCCTTCTGTAGAGATGTTAATCTGTGGAACTGAAAATCGTCGTGAAAAGGGGGAAAACAGAGCGAATCGCATCAGAGTACGTACTTGTTAAGCATTTTTGTACATCGTGAAAATGATTCCGTCAAATATATAAAGCATGTATAAGTCTATGTATATGATTGAAATGTGAAGAAAAATCACGCCTGACTACTATTTAATGATAAGGAACCATGATGTTAGCAATAGAAGTCACAAGAGTTTTAACTTTTTCTCTATAGAATATGGAATGAAGAAGTAGGTGTAATTACATATTGAGGTAAATCGAAAATTTCAAACAATAATAGCAGTAACATAAATATAAATGATTTTGAAAATTTATTCGTTGCTAAACCTCAAAAAATCTATAAAAAAAAGGATAACTTCACAACCCTTAAAGTAAATTTGAATAAAATTCTATTAAAATTGAAGCAGTTTACACTTTTATGCCTATCAAGTCTGGTAGATTTTTTGGTTTTTTTAATTGGCGATTAAGTTTATTTATTTGCTGCAAACTTCATTTATTTAATCAGTATTATTTGTTTAATCAGTAAAACAACTAGTCCTGGGGGTGTTTTTTTTTTTATTAATAACATTATCTTACTTTGACTTTTAGATTTGTCTTATGTCTACAGAATAAGAGTTATATTTGAGTCAATATATAGCGTTAAAAATTAAAAATTATTTAATTATTTTTATACATGTATATTTTAAAGGCATTTGGGAAGAGAGAAGAATAACTCGTTTGTTACTTTTTTTTTACACTTTACAAAAATCCAAGAAAACTCTTGTTTTTAATTTTGAAGATGTTGTGTGTTTTCTATCCTCAATGCCAAGGCTCGGGGATAGAAAACACACAATTCGTTGGACAAAAATCATATATTATAGCAAATCATGAGAGATCCTATATATAGCCAGTCTCCAAACTATTTATGCTCTATGTATTGATGTATTTAGATGTCAAGACTGTGAGTTGAATGTTAAGTACGGCCACCACCTGAATTTGACCAGCAATAATTGCAAGGCATACATGTACAAACCACTCCTTCATGGACACACAGAAAAATAGTCATTTTGCTATTCAAAACTTATCCACCATTCCTAACTTTAGTTCTAAAATAAAATTGCTTCAAAGTACATGCACATCTGTTACAGTTTCTTTATTTTTATATTTATAAAAGGTTCTATGTTGTTGCCACGTAAATTACATTTTTATACAATACAATACACAATTAAAAGTATAATGTCTTTTGATATGATAATTTTTACAATCTTCCAGATTCCACAGTAGGTTTTATCTTCAGAAAATTATCAAGAATCTATACTACTATATTGAAATAATTGACTCGAATTTTTGGGCTTTAATACCGAGAAATCAGAAAAGTACTGTGTTTTGTTTTATATATTTCAAACATCATTGGTACCTGTAGATTAACAGTTTGTTTTTATTTTTCTATTTTTTCTCAATCAAGCTTCGCTAATTAATAATCAACAAAATTTTTGAACAAAAATCCGGAAATCATCTGGATTTTTTGAATTTTACAATTTTGCGCATGCTCATTACATGGTTTGTTATGAATAATTTAATGTTATTTTCAATGCAGTTCGGTAATTTTGTCCAAAATCGTTTCGGAGCGTTCTACAATTTTTTGCTACATTACGGGTATATGGGAGGCCTTTAACTGTGGTTAAGTCTTGTCTTGAAACAGTTCAATTATTCTAACTAGGCAGAGTGTAGTGAAATTAATAGCATTATTTTAGGCTTAAAGCTTGGTAATGTAAATGTCAACAATACGATGTGTCGATGTAGCCTTTTCGTAAATGTCCGATCATGTATCATATGCAATGTCAACCCGTGCCCGCACGGGTCAAAGTGTAGTTAATTAAAAATAACATGATTTTTTTTTCATCCTTGATTTGTTTACGTTATTATACATACTTTCTGACCATGGGCTAACACAGAATGTTTTTTTTTTCAAGTTATAAATATTCATCATTATACAGAATTGTTGTGTTTTTTTGCACTAAACAAGTTGAGCTTCCTCTTCTTTGTGATTGGTAGAAAATACATGATGTGGACGTTCTCTTTTATTCTATAGGATAAAATGCTGTTCAATACCAGGCAGAGATAATTTGCAGGTGATCTAATTTACGCATAATGTAAGAGTTTTTTCAAGACTAGACATACCATGTTATGAAATGAATAAAAAAATTGTTTTCGCCTTTCTATGATTTATAACAGATACGGTTCCTTTCTGCATATGAACTTTTGGGATTTTGGAAGATCTATTTATCAGGTAATTTATGTCTGGAAACAAAAGTGTTTTAAGGTTTAGAAGAATAATTCTCATTATCACGTTAGAATATAATGATATGTACTCACTCATAATATGTTATAATTGCAATCTTCAAAATAAGGGATATGATTTGTTTCTATTTAAAACGAATTTAAACCATTCCCTGAAGAAAACTATTGAAAGAAAAAGATAAAAATACTTTAATGGTGTGATAAAGGTAGCTTAATTTTATGTTTGAAATATTTCCTATGAAAGTTAAAGCTTTTAAATAAAAAATATACTTATTTCATTTAACCAGTGAAAAGGAGAATTTTGTTGGTGGAAAGACCGACGTCTTCCTTCTTTAATTTTATATACTGAGGTGTTCTTTTCATCTTTAATGGACGGATTTTTCTCTCTTTTCCAATGGATGAAGCTTGGACTCTCTTCGTTAATTGGTGAATGTCTTCCTATTTACTCTAATGGATGGAGCCCCGTCTCTCTGTTAATTGGTGAATGTCTTCCTATTTACTCCAGTGGATGGAGCCCCGTCTCTCTGTTAATTGGTGAATGTCTCTATTTACTCCAATGGATGGAGCCCCGTCTCTCTTCGTTAATTGGTGAATGTCTTCCTATTTACTCCAGTGGATGGAGCCCCGTCTCTCTGTTAATTGGTGAATGTCTTCCTATTTACTCCAATGGATGGAGCCCCGTCTCTCTTCGTTAATTGGTGAATGTCTTCCTATTTACTCCAATGGATGGAACCCCGTCTCTCTTCGTTAATTGGTGAATGTCTTCCTATTTACTCCAATGGATGGAGCCCCGTCTCTCTTCGGTAATTGGTGAATGTCTTCCTATTTACTCCAATGGATGGAGCCTCTTCGTTAATTGGTGAATGTCTTCCTATTTACTCCAATGGATGGAGCCCCGTATCTCTGTTAATTGGTGAATGTCTTTCTATTTACTCCAATGGATGGAGCCCCGTCTCTCTGTTAATTGGTGAATGTCTTCCTATTTACTCCAATGGATGGAGCCCCGTCTCTCTGTTAATTGGTGAATGTCTTTCTATTTACTCCAATGGATGGAGCCCCGTCTCTCTGTTAATTGGTGAATGTCTTCCTATTTACTCCAATGGATGGAGCCCCGTATCTTTGTTAATTGGTGAATGTCTTCCTATTTACTCCAATGGATGGAGCCCCGTCTCTCTGTTAATTGGTGAATGTCTTCCTATTTACTCCAATGGATGGAGCCCCGTCTCTCTGTTAATTGGTGAATGTCTTCCTATTTACTCCAATGGATGGAGCCCCGTCTCTCTGTTAATTGGTGAATGTCTTCCTATTTACTCCAATGGATGGAGCCCCGTCTCTCTGTTAATTGGTGAATGTCTTCCTATTTACTCCAATGGATGGAGCCTCTTCGTTAATTGGTGAATGTCTTCCTATTTACTCCAATGGATGGAGCCCCGTATCTCTGTTAATTGGTGAATGTCTTTCTATTTACTCCAATGGATGGAGCCCCGTCTCTCTGTTAATTGGTGAATGTCTTCCTATTTACTCCAATGGATGGAGCCCCGTCTCTCTGTTAATTGGTGAATGTCTTTCTATTTACTCCAATGGATGGAGCCCCGTCTCTCTGTTAATTGGTGAATGTCTTCCTATTTACTCCAATGGATGGAGCCCCGTATCTTTGTTAATTGGTGAATGTCTTCCTATTTACTCCAATGGATGGAGCCCCGTCTCTCTGTTAATTGGTGAATGTCTTCCTATTTACTCCAATGGATGGAGCCCCGTCTCTCTGTTAATTGGTGAATGTCTTCCTATTTACTCCAATGGATGGAGCCCCGTCTCTCTGTTAATTGGTGAATGTCTTCCTATTTACTCCAATGGATGGAGCCCCGTCTCTCTGTTAATTGGTGAATGTCTTCCTATTTACTCCAATGGATGGAGCCTCTTCGTTAATTGGTGAATGTCTTCCTATTTACTCCAATGGATGGAGCCCCGTCTCTCTGTTTTCCTTTCTGTTTTCCTCTCTTCCTCAATGGGCTTTGTCTTTCCCACTAAATGAATGGAATTCTTCGCTCGTGGAGGCTTTCCTTCTTCAGTGGATGGAGTTTCTGTCTCCTGTTACTATATGAGTAGGTCTTCTTCTCATCTCCAATATACAGATATTTTCCTGTCTTCTTCAATGCATGGAGCTCTGTCTCTCTTATTCGATGGAAGTTTTATTTCTTCTTCATTAGACGAGCCCTTCCTCTCTTTTTCAATGGACATAGTTCGTCCTCTCTTTTACAATAGATGGGTTCTTCGTTCGAAGAGACTTTCAGCCTTATTCAATGGACAAATTTTGTCCATTTCTCTACATTGGATGGACTCTTCGTTCCTAGAGACTTTTAGCGTACATTCGATACATTCAAGTACAATGGTGAAAGTGAAAAATCGTTTTGGTTACGGATAGTACTTTTGGATTTTAACTTTACTCTTTTAATTCATGCGTTTAATAATTTTCAACATTAAATATAAAATCAAAATAGTCAGATAGACACTTCTAATAAAAACAAAAGCTTTTCAAAATTAAAAAGATTATTTGTTCACATTTTCATATCTTTGGACAGATTCCTTAAGAAATATGCCACCTACATAAAATTATGATATTGATGTACTAGACAAGCATATTTTAAAAGAAAAATAGATATTAGAAAAAAAATAATGATACATTGTACTTGTACTAGCATTCACATCTGAGTCACAATCAATCAAAATAGACTGATCCCAATCTGACGGATGTATAAACTTAATATAAGTAATAATCGTATTTTTGAAAACATGTCATGTGTCTTAGTTGTGATATCTCCAAATTAATTAAACCTAAATTAATTGATTGCTTTATGTCAGCTTTATTGTTAAGTACATAAATTTGCAACATGTGTTTTTGTTGAAAAGCAATCAACAAAACCTATCCCGATCATAAGAATGGTATTAAAAATAAAAAACGAAGGCAATGTTGCAATAAACAACCGTTGTCTGTCAAGTTTAGACCGTGGGTTGTATTAAATTGAATTTATTGTTTAATATCTGTTGGACAGTATCACTCGCTACATTCGTTACTTTACATTTATCATTTAATTTAAGAAGAAATAAAGAAGAGTGGAGTAAGATATTGAGGCAATAAATTCAATAGGCGCCGGTAGGTAGAAAGACTTACTTCAATAAACAATGAGAACCGTTGATTGCTGGCACAGCACGGAATCTGTCCGGGTACAGAGTTCCCTTATTACGGGGATAGATTGCTGATATACCAAAGTCAATCTTATATGCAAGATTTGAAGACAGTTCTAAACCATTCCAAGATTTGATACGTTATTGATAACAGTGATTTGCAATTAACGAAACAAAAATGAGTGTTTTACATAAATGTACGTATAACGAAATCCCCGACACATTTTTGCAAAAAGCGATATTAGATAAGAACTGTATTTGGAATGCTTAGACATAAATTGGAAACTTAAAAGCGAAATAACTTATTCACAGTCATTATGTATATAAATTCGATTGCAAGTCCGGTATTGTAATATTAGTGTGATGATTTACTGTAAGCGTCATTGTGAATAAGACAATACTTCCTGGCTCGGCACGGGGACAGATTCTACTTCCGATTCAAAGATTTTATTGAAACCTGACAAGCTAGAGGGGACGTTTCAAGGAGGAAATCTTGGTATTTGTTTCATACTAGTGAATAAAGTTAGTTTGAAGCTGAGGTATTTATGAGTGTCTAATGATTAATCAAACTGTGCTGCATAAGTATCTTATGAAAGAGTGTAGCAATCTTTATAACAATAATCGATGTATGTGACATCGCAATTTAAATCTAAATTTTATTTTCTGATTCTTATGGGAAAAAACAACAAAAAAGTACACAATCAGTGAAATCGTAATTCAAAACGGTTTACTTATAATTTTTGTAAACTTACAATACTGGGTAAACTCTGAATCCAAAGGAATAAACAAGAGTAATTTGGTTCCCATAAATCAACATTTTATGTGTGTCAGGTATGCTAGATTGTGTGATTGTTCTTCGAAGATTTGATATTAGATATATGTTCCTTTCAGTGACCCCATTCATTTGCATTCTGAAATAGTATAATTATATCCGTGTTGCCACCAAATGTCATTGTCAATAATACAACAGCTGGGCACGATATATGATTCTTATCTAATATCTATTTTTAACAATCTTAAGGTATTCGATCCATAATAGCCCCAGATTCAATGAATCTGGGATCGTAACAGATATGTATGACTTAATACTTAGTATACTTGGGCATAATTTTCATATTTAAGTATCAATATGTAACAGTGGAATGTGTCCTAATTAATGACCTTTCTTTTTTCTAGAAGAGTTGTCCCCCCTCGCTTTTTTTTCTATAAAAATTAATTCTAGAAAAATCTATACGGTGTAAATTTATTTTCATTAGTTTTTGTATTTCTAATGATAAAATACATCTTTCCACCAAAGCATTTATTGATATTCTTAGTATTAATATATATATTTTTTTAAATGTGCTTGTTCCCATAGACCATAATGCAATCTTAAAGGAAGTGAACATGAAAAAATGAATTGTTGCTTAATTAATTTTAAAAGCCCTTTGAAGCTTAAAAATGAGGTCTGCTACCTTTTTGTTTATTTCTATCAAGAGATTTTATCAATTTAACACTCTCAGTGAAAGGTTTATGGAGGTAATCCATTATTCCCCAGCATGCATCTGTTCTCTGACGTAGATAAGCCACATTGCTGCTGGTGACTGGGTCAATGTTGGAACTAGGCCGGTGTTTATCATATGTACAGAGTTGATAAAAGTTACAAGAAAAAATATGCCTTGATGTGAAGAAAAATTTTGTGTACTGTCATGAGAAGACAAGGATTTAGTACATTTCTATAAATGAACCTCAGATAAATATATATGATTTGTGCAAAAAATGAATAGATAAATTAATTTGTGAAATATATGAGACCATCGCATTCCAGATGTTACTTTGTACGGAGATGTGGCAGTCAGTGTTTACATAAATAAAATGCTGTTTGTAGATTTCAATTTAAATTAATATAAAAATTACATTTTCTTTGTGGCCATGGTCTCTTACCGTTACTTTTTATTTAGGCCTAAATGCCCTGGAAATTTTTCTGATTTGTTTTTATCTTAGATCTTGATGATATATGTACACCGGTTCTGTTTATGCTGTCAGAAGAATAACAGGACTGAGACACTTTTTAAAAGTCAGGATGCTGAGCAATGCACCTTGTGTGCTTATTTATGTAGCACACATAATGTTCAAACTCATAAACAAGAAATTCCCGAGTGCAAGAAAAACTAAGTCACAATAACACTGATCCACGGACATTCCATTCTAGTTACATGTCACATTAACTCCTGGTGGGAATGCATCATTCTGAGATCCAAAATCTTCCTCCATAAACACTTTTTAAAAATGACAACTCTTTACATCCATTGCAAGTTTCAATTCACATTTTGATGATGGCATTTTATCTCTATTACTAAACGTGTGTAAAAATGCAATGTGTCTCACTGGCGTCAGCATCAGTGCTGCCCTCTCTTAGATGCTTAGAGATAACCCAGCAGGGAGGTAATGATTTTAACAATATGGCAGCGCTCATGGATTGCAAGAATTAGTTATTCTAAGTGGCATATCTTCTTACTGAGGAAAGTTCTGTCTAAACGGTTTTCAGATATCATTATACACATCAAACAGACAAATTTGAGGCCTTGATAATTTTTTCATGTTCACTTCCTTTAATTATTTAATTACTGCTTAGTTAATATTTTTGAAAATTTCTCTCGGTAAATCTTTTTCTACTCTAAAATGCTTTTAATTAATATCAAAGTATTAAATACATGATTAATATTCAAGGTTGGAAAAATTAGGTCATATTATGGATCGGATACCTTAAGGATAAATGTGTATCTTTAAGGAATAAAGAAGTATTGAAAAACAGAAATGAATTCGATAAAAATCAAGTATTCAATTACCTTATCCTCTTCTTATACGTTTGTAATGTATGCAATACGGACGCAAATAACATTAATAAGATTTTTTTAAAAATTGTTTCAAATGCAGCAAAGGGCAGATCACTCTAACTGTGCAAAATATAGATAACGATCTTTAGCATCCAGTGAAAAGAGTTGTTAAACAAAAGTACAGATCATGCTTGATAACTGTATTCTCAATTAAACTGTTGTAGGTGGAAACAAGATGGTTTCCATCAGATTATAAACAAGAAGAGGCCCAGGGGCCACATCGCTCACCTGAGCAACAATTGCCCTAATTCTGATCAAATTAGGATTGCAGTATCAAAATATCTTGACAACTAAATACAGGAGATCTTGCTAACAAAAATTAAAAATCTGCCAATTTTTGTAAATACCAAGCCCCTTTTGTTGTTGTACCTGTAAGAAGATTTTTCTCTATTCATATATACCACCCCCCCCCCCCCCATTTCGTGGCCCCACTTTTCTCTAGGGAATCATGGTTTCATCAAACTTAAATCTGCATAACCTGTGCTTTCACACTTAGTACTGAGTTTTGAATCAAAAACTTTCCCAGAATATTTTTAAAGATTTTCTCTATATATATTCCTATGAAAAAATTCAAACTGCCATCACGGCCCCGCCCTATCACTAGGGACTGTGATTTTGCAAACTTGAATTTACATTACCCGAGGATGCCTCTTCACAAGTTTAAGCTTTTCTGGCCAAATAGTCTTTAAAAAGAAGATTTTTTAAGATTTTCTCTATATATTCCTATGTAAAAATTCATCCCACATTGTGGCCTCACCATACCCCTGGACTATTGTTTAAACTAACTTAAATCTATACGATCTGGGGATGCTTCCACTCAAATTTGGGCTTTCCTGGCCAAATAGTTTTGAGAAGAAGATTTTTAAAGATTTTCTTTATACATGTATATAAAAATTTATCCCCCATTGTGGCCCTGCCCTACCCCCAGGGACCATGATTTGAACAAACTTGAATCTACATTTGCTGAGAATGGTTACACGCAAATTTGAGCTTTCTTGGCCAAACAGTGTTTAAAAGAATTTTTTAAAAAGATTTCTCTATAATTCCTGTATAAAAATTTATCCCCTAATTGTGGCCCAACCCTACCTCCAGGACCATGATTTGAACAAACTTGAACCTACACTATCTGAAGATGCTTCCACTCAAGTTTGAGATTTCGTGGCCTAATAGTTTTTGAGAAGAAGATTTTCAAAGATTTTCTCTATATATTCCTATGTAAAAATTGATCCCCCCATTGTGGCCCCACCCTACCCCCGGTTACCATGATTTGAACAAACTTGAATTTACACTATCTGAGGATGTTTCCACTTAAAACTGAGCTTTCCTGGCCTAATAGTTTTTGAAAAGAAGATTTTTAAAGATTTTCTCTATATATTCCTATGTAAAACTTGATCCCCCTATTGTGGCCCCACCCTACCTACAGGGACCATGATTTAAACAAACTTGAATCTACACTACCTGAGGATGCTTCCATTTAAATTGGAGCTTTTCTGGCCTGATAGCTTTTGAGAAGAAGATTTTTAAAGATTTTCTCTGTATATTCCTATGTAAAACTTGATCCCCCTCCTGTGGCCCCTCCCTACCCCTGGGGACCATGATTTGAACAAATTTGAATCTTCACTACCTGAGGATGCCTCCACACAAGTTTAAGCTTTTCAGGCCGAATAGTTTTTGAGAAGAGGATTTTTGAAAAATACCAACAAATTTTCAATAATTCTCAATTATCTCCCCTTTAAAGAGGTCGTGGCCCTTCATTTGAACAAACTTGAATCCCCTTCACCTAGTGGTGCTTTGTGCCAAATTTAGTTGAAGTTTGCCCAGGGGTTCTTGAGAAGAAGATGAAAATGTGAAAAGTTTACAACGACGACGACGACAACGTCGACTACGACGACAATGACGACTACGCCGACAACGACGACAACGACAGACAACGGACAAATTGTGATCAGAAAAGCTCACTTGAGCCTTTGGCTCAGGTGATCTAAAAATAAAGCAACTCGGCATAGTCTGCAATATTTATTACTAAACAATACAACATACCAATACGTCATTTTGACAAATGGGCAAAATTTTATCTAATGCATTATACAGCACAAATTGCAAAAAACACATCTTTTATGATTAAAATGATGATAAATACACTTAACTGTTTTTGCCTATAAACATAAATCTTTTAAAAATATCAATATACATAGAACAGCAGATAGATATACACAATACGTCTTTGGAATGTGAACAATAAGTAACGACATAATCAAAACAAAAGTAACAAATAATTAAACTTAATGTCGCGTCAAATCAAATGCTGAGGTCTACTGTACACGTAACGTCCGCCAAAATGAAAGTAGACATAAACCGAAACTAAAACTACACACACTGCCGCCACCTGTTCAACAGATCCAGCTCCACTGTTTAAAGCATTGCTTTTAACTTGTTTTACATTTAGTCAGAGAAATTACAAAACTCTTGTAAGAATTCTTTACATAGAAAAAACTTTTTTCAATCATAATTACTACAACTAGATAGTAAATCTTAGTGTTTTCATTTTTTATTACTGATGCGACACAATAAAAAATTATAATTCACAAGACGCTGTCCATAAAATAGAATCATGCAAATAAAAGTAATAATAAAACTACATCAAATTCATTGTGGACATCGCTCATTAAACAAACTTAATAAAGTACTACAGAAATAACAATTCTCGTGCATATGAACACTAGGCGACGTGACCAAGTGAAATAACATCTTTTCCATCATGTTATTTTGAAATTCCAAGTTATTTTTCTACTTATCTCCCTTTGATGCTGCATAAATGAACAAATTTTCTGGCACATATTTATCGGCATTTTATTGTTTATAAGAATAGAAACAATCACGTGTCAGACTGATCTGTGTTATGAACACGCCGTGGACTACTTTTACCCTGCAATAACATAAACTAAAGTCAAAGGCGGAAAGGGACCAGAAACGGACGTCTACAAAACAGGTGCTAGCTGGAGAACCCACGTGATCGCCGGAAATGACGAGTCGACAGATGTCGGTCGCTTTGGCAACGCTTTCTATATATGTTGTATGTTATAATGTTAGGGCGGAAAATGCTATATGGAGAATGCGGTGGATTGAATAGAATGGATATGTACAAAGGAGAGTTTGCGTATCGTACTTCGAACGGGCTGGCGAGAAGTTAGACACCATACATCGATAAACCGTTCTGTTGTGTATTCTGGACCTTAATCTGCAAAAAAGTGGGACAAAGTCACAAGTTTGTTTTACCATTAATTAAATATCTGTTTATCAATTCTGTAGTTGATCAAATCATTCATGTTTCAAGACTTTTTGTGCGGTAGGATAGAAATTGAGTTTCAGTGCGTATTTACCTTTCCAAGGGAAACTTGTTCAATCAGTTTGACAATTTCGTCACACTTCTTGTCCATTGCCCGTTCCTTCAGTGACGTCATAGAATGCCCACATTCCATCATCGCGCACATGGGGTCGCTAGGATCACATTTTTGGTACTGTAACATAAACATGCCACTCTGATTTAGAAAGTTGAAAAAAGCTAAAGGGAAAGAAATAGTATCTTGGAGCTCATTTCAATTAAATTTTCTCGGTTTCAAGACCTAATTCAGAAGATTTCTTAAGAAATCTCACTGTAACTGAATTATTTCTTTGTTAAAAGAATTTAACACAGATATAAACATGTAGTTGAGAAACCATTATTGAGATGGCCAATATTTCCCGGTTTGTAACATTGACAGTCGACGTCAGACGCTTGTAACAAGTAAAGTTTTGTAAACTAACCTGCTTATAAATGTCCGTTTTGAAGCCGTTGGTGATGAGGTACTTGGCGATCTCTGTCTGTTTGTGGTCCACACAGTCAAACAGGGTGGAGCTGTACCGAGACACGTCACCGAACGCCTGGAGCCCGGATGTAAGACTCTTGACGGTCTCCACGTCCCCGTCCTGTCAAAAGAATGCAGTGTAAAGGTGAGAGAGAGAGAGAGAGAGAGAGAGAGAGAGAGAGAGAGAGACACACACACACAGACAGACAGACAGACTGACAAACGGAAAAACAGGGAGATAAACTAGTTAAGGAAAATAGAATTGTTCTGTTTCTTTCTTTTTTTGATAAAAATAATTAATGTAACATGTGAAAGTATCCTTATTCAACTGCTGTATGAAATAACGTACAGCATCTCAACCTATATCAGAAAACAGAAGTTTTGGTAGTTAATTTGCTATTAGCTGAAACATTAAAAGCTTTATGATTCAAAAGTTTGGAAGCCAGAGCTTCTTTATAACGGGAGTATCAAGTTTTTTTCACGTCTACCCTATAGTCCTTTCTGATACAATTTAATTAAAGAAAAAACAATCATACAACGACTATTTATTTTTATACTTGTTTTGTTAAAATAAATTATATCCAAAAGGACACTACCTTTTTGTATAGTCAATATTTTGTTGTTTTCCCTTTTTACTTGAAAATATTTTCATTTAAACTGGTGCTAATTACCTTCATCCATTACCTAACACAAACTACACGAGTTTACTTGGATACCCAGTAAACAGTAAGAGGGAAAAGTCATTGGGAGCAATCTAAATGTAATCACTTACTTGTATTGCCTTTTTAAATGTTTGTTCAAAATCGCTGTCACACAGGTAAATGTTGAGATCAAAATCTTCGATTTCTTTCTGGACCTTTCTGTGTTCCTGACTGCCACACTTCTCAACGGTCAGATCCTCCGCCAGCCTCCCGAACTGTCTCAACAAAACATGACGTAAGTATTAAGATAACTGTTATAGAAATCAACATGGTGTCAACAAAACATGACGTAAGTATTAAGATAACGTCAACAAAACATCAGCTTTACTATGTAATCAACTGTGATAGAAATCAACATGACATCAACAAAACCTCAGCTTTACTATGTAATCAAATGTGATAAAAATCAACATGGCGTCAACAAAACATCAGAAATACTAAGTAATCAACTGTTATAGGTAACAATAATGCGTCAACAAAACATCAACATTACTATGTAACTGTATAACTGTGTAAAAAACTGTTACAGACAAAAATGCGCCAACAAAACAAAAAAATAACTTTGTAACCGGCTATTATAGGTTATAACATTACGTCAATAAAATGTCAACATTACTGTGTAACTACTAGTATGTAACTGTATAACCAACTGTTTCAGACAATAATGCGTCAACAAAACATCAACACTACTGTTACAATATAACTGTGTAACCAACTGTTATAGACAGCATGGCGTCAACAAGGCGTCAACATTACTGTTTACCCAATTGTTATAGCATTGTGTGAAAAAACATCAACGTTACTCTATCAATAAATGTTTAAGCTTAGCTTACTAGTTCTAACATAGGACACAACATGCCATCAACAAAACAATAAAATCACCTATAGAAGTTCAAGTCTACATTTTGCTTTTCACATATAATAAATGTTTGCAAGCATATACCGGAAATTATTTATTTTTTCAATGATGTGTACTTTTAAATATCACTGACTACAATGGATTTATATATATATATATATATATATATATATATATATATATATATATATATATATATATATATATATATATATATATATATATATATATGAAATGGTGGAATATATATATATATAGCTCTGGAACTAGGGGAAGTTCGATTTAAAATGGTACACCTTGGATTTTTGGATTTGTTAGTTTTTCCTCGTTATACTCACAGCGTCTCTTCTCTTGACTAGAGCCCCTTTGTCAATCATCTTTTTGATGATGGCTTTCTCTTCCGGAATAAACAGGTATCCGTAGTGTAGAGGTGTTCGGTCCAACTAAAAAAAAGAACGGGTCTATGGTTTAACGGAGTGGTATCGTCATTTTTATTTAATATCCCTTGTAAGGGTATTATATTGACAGTGTATTACTGTATATTTCATATTGTATATTGCATATAATTATTACCTATCATCGGTGAATTTGCAGACATTGAAAATAAAAATTAAACATTTTTTTAATCGATTCGAAGTTACAACGTACTTATTCTTAAACTATTTTTACAAGCTTTTAATAAAATTAATACAAGTAAAAAAGAGCTGCAATCTTTTGAAGATCCACATGATCTTACCGTGTCTCCCAAAGTTACGTGACCTGCGCACTCATCCAGGAGGAAGCTGATAAGTGGCTTGTGTTTTTTGAGAATGGCCCGGTGTAGCAGGCTGCGGCCGCACCTGTCCCTCACGTTTGCGTACCGCTTACAACTGAGCAGCTTCTTCAGATCCTCTAGGGACCCATCATCCACTGCCTGGAACACCCTCTTCACGTACGCCTGAGCGGGGAGAAAAGGTCACGTGATTTATTTTTTTTTTGGCAGGAAAAAACTGTCATCACTTAAGAACAATGCACGTGTGCATTCTTTATCTCAACCAATATGTGAGATGTTAAAGGTTTAAAAAAACGGAAATTCATGACATCCGACACTATTTCCTTAATCATGTAGTATTATAGGATATTCAGGTAAAATATTTAACTTTTATGCTCAAAACATTAAATATATATGGAAAATTGGCAAACCTGATTCATAAAAAAAAACCCTTAATTCATCTCATCCACTCCTTAATCATTATAATATGTTATGTCACTTTGATTCAAACTTGAAGCATCTTCAAATTTCCCTTCAACGGTGTAAATAACCATATCAAAACTTTAGTCTCATGTTCGCTGATTTACGTTCTCAATACATGTATTTGTTTACATCAGTTAGATCAATATCGCCACCATTCCTAATGAACAAGTCGGAATCTACTCGGAAATTTATCTTGTAGCAAGCAAGCTTATATATCTGTATCCATGTGTGTGTGTGGAGAGAGGGTATGGGGTGGGTGGGGAGTGATGTAGGATGTGGATGGGGACAAGGTGTTTACCTGAATGGCCGCCGTTAGTTTGACCACCTCGTGGATCTGACGGGTGCCGTATTTCTTGGCTATGTCCACTAGGGTCCGATTCCCACTATCCGTGATGTCTAACAGATGGTCGTAGTTGTGTAATATAAGCTTCTCAATGTCCTCAAATTTACGGTCCTTGACTAGTTTGATTATGTACTCATCAATGCACTTGCAATAATGTTCCTTCTGAAGTTTCTTCGCGAGGTCACGTGGTGTGCGGCCATTACAGTCACGTGCTGATAGGTCGGCACCGTAAGACATGGCGACTCGGAGCGTGTTTTCTGCAGCGTTCTCTGGCCGATCGTGCAGGACGATCTTGTGGAGGATGGTGTGGCCTTCCCGGTCCCGTGCGGTCAAGTCCGCCCCCTTCAGGACTCGGTGGACTATCTTCTCATCCCGAGGCGCCGTCACACCGCAGATAATCTGAAAAAGCGTTTATCAGAAAGCTTTCATATAGATTCATATGCGAACATAGATAAACGATAAAAAACGTATATAAAAATGTTCTATTAAACAAAACACAGTTTAATTTATGCGGTATGTGGTCTCTTTGAGCACCAGGTATTTATCAAAATGGGAACCAATTTGTGACGTTTACTTGTCAAAGGTTAATGACAGAGACAGCCAATTTTACGCTTGGATTACCGCCCTTGAAGCTTCAATAAATAACACAGAAGTCGGCGACACGACAGAGGTGGGCGTGGCAATGAATAAACACTTCACAAAGCGACAGTCGCTTATCAGTCTGAACACAATACACAGAAAATAAAGAGGAAATTTGACGAAGACTGAAGGGCAAGATGTGCACATTCATGTCTTGTTTCATTTACAATATGTCGCCGCTGACTTCATGTCCAGAACATAGCGGCCGATCTCCTTAATGGATGTTATTATTGTGCAGATAATGGAGACATTGTTGAATCACTATTTAAAATTCACGTTTTGATCTGTAGGTTAGTTATGATTTTTAACAGTGTCTAAGAATCGATCTGGTTGGTCGAAACCAATTTGTCGCTGACGTAGGATAAAATTTAATAACATGTTAAATTGCTTTCTGACAAGTTCACTTTTCGTTACCAATGAAAACGTCTGAAGAAAAATGTGCACTTTTCAGGATTCGTAAGTAAATAAATGTTTAGCCCAAATATCTTGTAATCATTTCAAATCTGGCTTCTTTCTTTAACTGGCATTTATAAGAAGCTACCAAATATAATTTAGGAAATTAGCACAATAATATTTCATATGAGTTTCTCCGAAGAAAAAAAATGGTTCCCTAAAAACATGTCTATTTAAACACATATTAGTAGATTTCTTTGATTGACCTCATTATTGAAAAAAGGAGTTTTTTAAAACTTCTTTGGTCTAACAATAATTGGATTCCGTCAATTCTCGAGGTCTGAATTAAATTGTTAAAGGGATTTTGGCAGACTCTTTTATTGGGTGTGGGTGATTTTTGAAAGTCAGACCTACATGTATCTTGAAAAACATAGGTTCATACGAGTACTGACTTACTTGGAAAAACAGTGGTTTGGGCGGGTTCTTTGACTCGGCGTCGTCCGTCCACAGGACGCGGGTGTCGGGCTCCATCTCCAGGAGGACGTCCACCGCGTCATAATTGTTGGACTCCCACGCCGCCGCCAGGATAGGGCGAGGCACTTCCGGGAATTCTGGGTATTTGTGCTGGTAAGAGTAGTCCATCGCGTTCGAATCGACATCCTTCAAGAGTTCGATTCCTAGCAAAATATGAAAATTGCAATGTTAGAAAGTCTTCACGTATATGGTATGAATTAAGTGTTCAATTTAAGCAATATTTCTATTCCTTTTTCTATCATATCGTTTAAAAATGACTACCGGTGTTGTAATTAACAGGTCCTCTACCCGGGGATCATTCGGCTTGTGCTTAGAATTTTTGCCGTCAGGAATTGTTTGATACACTTTTTTGAGTTGTGTAGAAAGGGTCTTTTCGTATCAGACAAAAGTAAATCCACCCTCCTGTGACGTCATACATTTTACATAAACCATGAATTCATTAAAATTCTTGCGAGTAGATTTGTAATTTCCAAGTTATTATAGGTGCATATCAAAAACTCAAATCATTGTTTACTTGGAGATATTTAATAAGGGTTTTTCATCCTTATATTCGACATAATTCAATAATAACAAAGGGAAATAACTCTTTTTTTATTTTTCTCTAAGTGATATATCTAAATGCTATAATTTTTATAATGTAAACAATTTTTTCTTTTTTTTTTAATTAATTTTAGTTTTCTGACATAGTTAGCAATAAAATTTAAATAGATAAACAAGTATCCATCCACTTTTATTTAATTTTTAAACAAGAAAAAGAGCGATTTTCAGATGATTATTTCAGCTTTTGGTTTTTATTACCTTACATCTTAAATAATATGGATACATATATATTTTATTTATTTTTTGACGAAATTCAAATCCAATAAGTTAAAAAAAGTTAAGTTTTTTAACTTTGAACCCATATTTTTATAGGTACGGAGTTACCATATATTTATTACCTTGCTTCACCCAACTTTTTACAATGAATCCAAATCCAGCATTTAGAGCTAGACACATCTCGTTCTGATTTTCAAATTCTTCGATCATGCGCAGTAAGTCCACTTTGTGTATATCGTCCTTTACGAGGGATTTGATGTTGACAACTTTTCCATTTTTGACGCACGTCAGGCGACACCACTGTCTGAGCAGGCGCTGTACCACCTTCCGGTCTGGATTTTCTTCACTCAGTGCAGCCCATAAACCTTCAAAATAAAAAAAATTACCCTTACTGATTGGCTGCTTCGTTAATGAATGATTGATTATCATGGTAAACATTCAGAATGGCAAAAATTAGACTTGGTTCTTAAAACATAAGTTAATGATTTCCTAGGACAAAGTATCAATAACTGCATAATACATTTAATTATTTGATAAACGAGATAACATCAAGATATATTTTCGATTTGTTCTTCAACAGTCATCGCTATTCGAACTCACTTTTTAAAACATGCTTCCAAAACTGGAAACGACTTTATGCAAGAGTTGCATGTGTTGAAATGAAGTTTAATAGACTAAACTAGCATGATATAATTTTCCTAATTTGTTTGTGTAATCCCGTGTGGACCTAGAGCAGTGAAGTTACTGAACACGTGCTAAACGTGAGATTTCCTCAAGCACCGCCGATACTTTGATTACTGATCACGTGGTCAATGTTAGATTTCCTCAAACAGTGTCGACACTTTGATTACAGTCTAAAATTGAGGCTAATTTTCGCTTCATTTGGCAAAATGAAATGTGAGAGACTCGACCTAATTATACAGCAGTGTTGAATGAACGAAGGTCGATAATTTCTGGGTAGAAAGCGGAGCAGACACACGAGACTCTGTCACGCTCCGCGATCCAAGTACAGGCAGCGCGTCCCCGAATTTAAACCGGGGGTGGTAGAGTAGAGAGAGAGAGAGAGAGAGAGAGAGAGAGAGAGAGAGAGAGAGAGAGAGAGATTGTATTGCATATATTTTGTGATCTGTTAGTTAATAATACGCGAATACAAATGAAGTGTTCAATTTTTCTTGGGGTCGAGAGGTTGTCACGGCATACACTTTGGCATTCTGACTGCGCTCCGCTGAGAGTTGAAATCTCCATTTATTGCTGACAAAAACCTCCATCAGCTATCTCACCACAATGGAGGGTGCGTCGGTTTTCCATCGCGATAAAAGAAAACAATACTGTGCAACATTCCGAAAAATTACAAATTTAGGAATAAATTAAAGTTATCTTTCAAAGCATGGTCTATAAAAACTAATTGTATAAAAATGAAGTTACAAAGCCTTGTCTGTCGCCATAGGGTGATTTTCAGATAGTATCGCATCACCCGGATTAATGTGTTCTGATGAGGAGTGTGTCCGGCTGTCGATACTTGGTGGGTAAATAGAGTACACGCAAAATTCAAAACTGTGTATCGTAAAGTGTTGTCTGCATATAATTACATCACAATGAGCATATACATCACAATGAGCACATACATGTAGCGGGTGTGACCGTTCGGCAGGGGATGCTTACCCCCCCCCCCCCCCCCCAAACCACCTGATCCCACCTCTGTCTCTTAAGAGGTCCGTATTGCTCTGCTTTGAATTTGTATTTCGCTATATGGATTTTTTAGATGATTCACTGTGTCTTATTGTCATTTTTCATCATGAGTCTGTAAAGTACTTTAAATTGTGTTGTCTATATGTTATTATAGATGGTGTATGATTAGTATGATGAAAAGTTGTCATAACAGTTTCATGAATATTGTCTGTACAGTATTTCAAATGTCATGTGTTTGTTGTATGTATAATTAGATGTTTATACAACGCTTTGCTTTATCTGTCAGTGGGCTGTACATTATAGTAAATGTTGTATGTAAAGTTTTATAATAAGTTTTTTTATGCAGTCTAACAATAACTATTATGCACAGTATCTTAAACGCTTTATAAGTTGCCTGCACATATTTGACAATGTTGTCTGAGTGTATAAATTTATGATAATTTGTCAACACAATATAATTTCATAAATGGTGTCTGATTTGTAACCTATTATTACATGTTGTTTGTATATTTTTTGTGAAGTTGCCTTTTTAGCATCATATTGCATTTGGCTAGCTGTTTAAAAATAAGTTGTCTGCGCGTTTTCATATTTATGTTTAATATAGAATAACTTAGAATTTTATGAATTACTGTCGGTACAATATTATTTAATTTTCTATGCTGTATGATATTGAGTTGCCTGCATGATATTGTCGCAAGTTGTTTGCTTTGTTTTATCAACTTTATTTTAAGAGTATGGGACCAGGCCTCTGCCTGGGTATAAGTGAGCTCGGGACACACTGTAGTGCTCTGTACAAGCCTGGGTATAAGTGAGCCCGGGACAAACTGTAGTGCTCTATACACGCCTGGGTATAAGTGAGCTCGGGACACACTGTAGTGCTCTGTACACGCCTGGGTATAAGTGAGCCCGGGACACACTGTAGTGCTCTGTACACGCCTGGGTATAAGTGAGCCCGGGACACACTGTAGTGCTCTGTACACGCCTGGGTATAAGTGAGCCCGGGACACACTTAGTGCTCTGTACACGCCTGGGTATAAGTGAGCCCGTGACACACTGTAGTGCTCTGTACACGCCTGGGTATAAGTGAGCCCGGGACACACTGTAGTGCTCTGTACACGCCTGGGTATAAGTGAGCCCGGGACACACTGTAGTGCTCTGTACACGCCTGGGTATCTATCAACACGTGGATCTCACCTGGCTTAAACTTTTTATACCAGTGGTACATCTCCTCCCAGCCCTCGGGTTTCTCCGTTATAAGGATATCTTCTGCCGTTTTGCCGTCATTGTTAACAATCCTGGTGTCGGCACCGCATCTGCAAGATAGAACACTAACCAGTCAAATTTATATCAGTAATGGAAGATAACTGTAATGACTCATAAACAGAGTGATTCTTTTGCTTCATTTCTCAAAATGAATAAAAATACGTCGTTGAATATCATAACACTTAACCTAAATCTGAGTACATGTTTTCTTTATTAAGAAAAAAAAATTTGGTTTGCACACACAACTTGATTGAAAAATAACTTACTTAATTTGTAGATATGCAAAACGGAAGGAAATAATACAGCTGAATTAAATCTTTTAACAATTTAAAACCCATGTTACCATAAACAAGGCTAAAGATAGTCAACATTGTGATAACGTTAATGTTTGGTTGGTTTTGTATGAGATATATTATTTTTTATAAACATTAAATTTGAAAGAACACGTATCATTAAAAGAGCATAAATTTTCATCGGCATTTCACATTTATTAGAACAGACAAGCAGACTGACAATCAAGCCAGGTGCGTTCAAGAAACAGAGCAACCACAGCTAAGATAAAGGCCACCTGTGTACCTAACAAATAGTACACAAGTACTCAACATGATAATAATCAATATTGGAGTTATAAATAGATGTCGACGTTTTGTATATTTGTCGTAAACAAAAAATGTCAAATCAATTTTAAAGTGAACATGTTTCAGCCAGATATATCCTCCAGAAATTGACGGGACACCAGTTAAGTCTCATACATCGGCCGGCTTTTAATTTGTAGAGACGCGATATACGATGGACTGGAAGCGAGTTCAGAGTTCTATTTTGATGCGGATAACGTTTTATTATTTTTTTTCTTTAACCAGGGAATTTGTATCGGATTTCACGATTAATGTACTTGTACTTTATCGAGGTATTGTTCGCGGGAATTAAACACATCCCGCCTCAGTAAATTATCTTACTGTTTCATTGTTAGAACCCCAGCTGGGTGTCCTGTTACCGTCCCCTTAAATGTCCTATATATAGACCTGAACAACGTCCAGCGCCATCTTTCGGACACACACGCGGTCAAATAAGAGGACATCTTGACTATGCTATACTGTGAGGAAAGCAGTCATCCGGATATTTTCGACCCGTCCGTCCAGTTTCTGGTCAATTTGTGACGCTTCATCACGGATGTTAAAAATGTACTTTGTACTGCGTGGCATTCTTTCCTTTCACCAGGAACCCAGCGGTGACATAGCAAATCTTGCTCTAATGAATCTCGTTTGGTTGTGTACCAAATGCCGTCCTTTTTCACACGATATACTTGCGATCATTTGGGGAAGACCTTGACCATTGTCCATGTTATAGAACACTGGCAGAAGAAACATTTTTTCGTTTGTAGTCTTTACAGAACCGAGTATTCAGATAATTCTGTCCACTTTATTGTTTCACATTAAATCACTTATAGGAACTTGAAGTTTAATAAAACGATACGCCACAATTTGTTGAACTAGTAACTACATTTTGTTAAATTTCACGTACAGAGCTTGGTTTTACCTTATAACCCTTAAAAAAAATTATGGTAAAAAATTACTCATCTTCTTTAAATTTTAAAATGATTTTTCTATTTTATCATGAATCATTTTAAGTAAAGAACAAATCCATAAGTTTAATATTAGTCATTTGACATTTGTGCTATATCTATATGCAATGCTCTTTGTTTAAAAGGGATTCATGTGGTATAAAAATGACCAAGACAATTCTAACAGAGCTGCGTGCTGCAGCCTGATGAAGGTAAACAGGTGTTGAGAGACTCCAAATAAGGGTGGAATTATTGTTTTTAGCCAGGTAAAGAGTTTTGCGAAAAGGTGGACTATTTTTTCTTACAGATAAACATCTACAGTTTAAACGAGGTTGTAAAATTGTTCTTAATTCACGTTTCGATTCCTTCTCTAATAGCGATTTAATGTTTTCGGGACAGTTCTAACGTTACACTGATTGAAGCAAGAGGGACGACAACACAAAGACCGACGACAGAATTCCAAAAAACACTTTGTATTGGTTCACGGAGAGTCATTGTGCATGGCACATAGTATTTGTTTAACAGCCAACTAACTGCAGGCCGTGGTCACGTGGTCCATGGTTTTCGGGTGCATTTTTATTTTGATATGCGAAGGTTGCAAAGATCCCACTCTGCTGTTAGTCATACATAAACAAAAGAGAAGGTGCACATGCAACCCCTCAATCCACGCATCCCCAGCGTACTCTATACATCAAAGGTGTGCAATAAGCCAGCCAGTGTACTGGGCTCAAGTGACCGGCAGTATCTGTCACCCGATCGCCTGGTACCACGCTCTGCCTCGCCGTGCCGCCAGAATGCGTGCCGATAGTTTTCACACCTCACAGAAAGAGGCTTTGTTTGTTTTTATGAAATCTAGGTGTGACATGATTTTAAGTCACAACAAGGTGTTTCAGGTCCTCGCCTAGGTCTACCTTATTGTGATGGTACACGTCTAAATCAGAGAAGCTGAGTGGATGTCAGTTACCTGTCAGAATTGTATAAAGCTTTGTTTTGTAGCGGTCAGCAGCCCGTTTCCACAAAACAAGAAAACGATAAGCTGTTGACTTGATAACCAATGATTGTGTAATACAACACTCAGAGTCTATGGCACAGAGGCACCAGGTACATACAGATAGGTAACAACAGTTCTCCAGTGACTAAAAGTAGACTTAAGGTAATCTGAGACCAGGTGAGGATACAGGTACATACTGAGTGCACTTCATTTACCTGAGTGTCGTACTGATGTGTAACCTTAGACTGAGGTATCACTGAGAAATAACAGCTAATCAACAACAATATAAATGAACAAAATTAACAACTGATGAAACAATATAACAACTGATGGACAAAAATAACAGTTAATAAAAACCATTTCAATCGATGAACAAAAATAACAGCTGATGAATGAAAATAACAAAACAATGAACAAAAAACAACCCAAGTTTGTGAACAGATCGACAGCTGATGAACCAAAAAAAAAAACAACAACCCAAGTTTGTGAATAGACCGACAGTTAATGAACAAAATAAAACAACAACCCAAGTTTGTGAATAGATCGACAGGTGATGAACCAAAAAACAACAACCCAAGTTTGTGAATAGATCGACAGGTGATGAACAAAAAATAACAACCCAAGTTTGTGAATAGATCGACAGTTGATGAACAAAAAACAACCCAAGTTTGTAAATAGATCGACAGTTGATAAACCCAAAAAAAATCAGATGATGAATAAATATGACAATTGACGAACTTAAAAAAGATTTATGGAGAATAAAATGTTTGCATTTCACTGTTTGTTGTGTGTAACTCTAGTTACAGCCATATTTTGTATGATCATCATTGGTTCCTACAACCTATGAGCAGCTTCATTTTCCTTTTCCTATGAGATGGTAAATCTGCCAGTGCCGGGGAGACGATGGAGTTTATATTTTACCGGGACAAAGATGATGGAGATGACTTATGATCCCGTTTCATAGATTTGTATCTAAAAATAGTATGTGTCCGAGTATAAATCCCACACCGGAAGTCGCTCCGCCATAGTCCCTGATGCACAATATACATGTACCACACTCTTATTAATGGCATTGTCTTCATAAACCAAATCAATTGCATTGTTAATCATCAGATTGATCAATTAATATACTCTGAATTATTCATAGTTGTACATTATATTGTAACAATGAACGCCGGGAGATTCCGAACGACCTAGGTGTAGGTGGCCTCGGGCCTTTTTGTCAACGTTGGAGGATTACACTGGCGTTCAGGATCTAAATCTACAGAGACTCACATTTTGATTTTAAAGAATGTAATTCTATTCTTGTTAAACTTTCAACTCAGCAATTGAAATACACACTGTACAAAAAGGCTATTAGTTCAAACATCTGTACCCATTTTTTACTGGGGCGTTTGAACGATGCCTGATTAGAAATTGTGCGAAGAAGATATTTCACATTGTTTTGTATACTTTTCCCTTTAAATAAAAAGTATTTGAACTGTGAACAAACCAGTGCTTTATATCTGTAAATTCGAGAGTAAAGATATTTCAAAGTAGAACTTTGACATAATCATTTCGCCTCGGGCTGAACAAGAAGAATTTAAAGGGACACTGGTAAGAAACAAAACATGGAATCACACGCTAGATTGGGCATTATCAAAAGGAGCGAGGCCAAAACTGGGTCACGAAAGTTTTGCAGCTTATACAGAATGTATATTATTTTATTTTACCTTGTTCCAGATTTTACCTCGATAAAAACTCTATCAAGATATACAAAAAATAACATTGGCTTGTAATAGAAAATTCATGAAAGTTATTAAAAGCATTGTACAAACGCCCTGTGCTCGCTGTGACCTTGAAATGACAGGCTGGTTACGTGCCTGATTGATCAATTTCATCTTTTATTTTAATTAGCTTGAATATTGATTCTCTGTTTTGTATAAGTGATACACGCTTGGATTTTACTCCAACTACAAAAACTAATGTCACATATCCGTGGGTTTTCTCTGAAAAGAACGACTGAGAGTCACAAAAGATACGAAACACTGTTGTTTATTAATAGACTTTGCAAAAGGTTTAGCAAAGATTTAAAAAAATGCATGTAGAAACACAAATGGATGCATATAAATCTAGAAAATATGTCCATATAAAAAGTAACTTTGTAAAAAAAGCATGGGACAATGATAGATTGTCATTCAAAGATAGCCAAACAGGTAAAGAAGGGGTCGTAGAATATCTCTCTCTCTCTCTCTCTCTCTCTCTCTCTCTCTCTCTCTCTCTCTAAGAAAACTGCCCATTATCTCATTTGAAGAAGAAATATTAGATATCACAGATTAACAACAAATTGTGTAAACAAACAAAAAACCTTCTCATTCCATTTTTTTTGGCAATAAATACGAGTAAGAAAACTGATAGTGTAGTACATCCAAAAGTTGTATTTTAAACGTTCAATAATTCTGTTTATCATTCTGACTAGTAATATTACACAAAGAGAGAATAAAAGTGGACCAAGGCATGCCTGCCAGTTATCTTTTTTGAATGACGAAATTCTCTTTAAATTGTTAATATTAAACGCGTAGGAAATTGCTCATCTCTTCAGCCATTCAAATTAATTGTACAATACTCTTCACTTCAATCAATGAAAACTCTCTCTCTCTCTCTCTCTCTCTCTCTCTCTCTCTCTCTCTCTCTCTCTCTCTCTCTCTCTCTCACGCACACATATATGCGTTAGAATAGAAAACAGAACTATGAAACTGTGTCATTTAAAAGAACTCAAAACATTTGGAAAATTATAATCATAACCAAAATTGAATAAAAAAAATTCTGATATCACCGGCTTTTCATCAGAATTTTTCTTGAAAACAAGTTGTGGTTATTTATGTATGGATAAGGTTCATCTACAGAGGTTTTCGTTTTTATATTACACACCCTTCCAGACAGCGTTCAGTGTCGAGCCTTGCTTGACAAGCCTCACAGCCCCGCTTTCCTCTGATTCATAGGTTTTTAAATTAATAAAACAGGCGTATGCTGAATAAATTATGGAATTAATTGTGATTGATTTTTCGCAGAAGACAACTGACAACTTCCTATTTTTCTGCACTGGAACACGACATAAATAGGATTTATATTTCGATAAACAAGATATGATATGTAAAAGTTATTTAGATATCATTTTCTAGTTTCGAATCCTGGCATGGTAGCCAATGTTTACCCCCCCCCCCCCCCCCCCCACTCTAGTGTTTCCCATGTAAACAAAAATATAAAATAACCAAAATTATGTTCACTAAAACAAAATGTTGCATTCCCACAGGAGTATGTGAAAATAAAATCGATTGAATTAACAGGAGATGAAAAAGTACATATCCTGCTGAGTTTGTTTACCTCGAGTAAAGGTGGAACATTTCAACGTCGAATAAAAAGTACTAAAAATTAAACAATTTACATAACCATCTAAATAAAGGCATATATATTGTCTATATAGATTGTTTCCACATTCGATGATAAAATTATTCAATGAGCAAAAAGAATAAACGTCGGTTAAAGAGGTTTTCATTTCACAATATCTTGTGAAACAAGATTGTGTGAACATCTAATTTATGCAATATTGATTTTACACAATACGTGAACAGTATTTGTTGAACTTAATGTCTGAACATTTATCGGAAGAAGTATTCATTTATAATTAAGGAATGTGTAAATATTCTGTGGAAGAGTATCCATGGAACAGAGTGTGTGAACATGTAGTGAAAAAAGTATCCATTTGACAAAACGTGTGGACATATAGTGAATGAAGTATACATTTGACAAAACACATACATGTGGAATGAAAGAAGTATCTAACGAAATGTGTGGACATCTACTGTAAAAATAACTATTCAACCGAATATATGAGCACCTAGGGAAAGACGTATCCATCATATTGGGTGTGTGTGAACACGTGTAGTGAAATATGTATCCATTTAACGGAATATGTGCAAAATGTATGAATTTAACGGAATATGTGTTCTGATGAATGAAGTATCAATCGCAATATGTGTATTTACATTTAATAAAAGAGGTATCCTCAGTAAAGATTGTTCTCAGAGAGATGAATAATTGTATTAATGTTTGATAAAAGAATATCCCACTGACCAAAATACACCAACATCACTGGTTATAGAGCTGATAATAAAAGTAATCATTTAAGTATCCAATGAATAAAATTAGTCAAGTATCCAATGAATGTATCCATTGAAGTACCATATGAGTGTAATGTAAATTAAGTATCCGATAAACGTAATCCCTTAAGTATCCAATAAATGTAAATGTAACCATTAAAGTATCCAGTGAATGCAATCATATAAGTATCCAGTGAATATATTCATTAAAGTATCCAGTGAATCTAATCATTAAAGTATCCAGGTATCCAGTGAATGTAATCATTAAAGTATCCAGTGATTGTAATCATTAAAGTATCCAGTGAATGTATATATCTAAGTATCATATGAATATAATCATTTAAGAATCAAATAAATGTACATGTTATCATTAAAGTATCCAGTGAATGTAAATCATTTAAGTATCCAATGAATGTAATCATGAAAGTATCCAGTGAATGTAATCATTAAAGTATCCAGTGATTGTAATCATGAAAGTATCCAGTGAATGTAATCATTAAAGTATCCAGTGATTGTAATCATGAAAGTATCCAGTGAATGTAATCATTAAAGTATCCAGTGATTGTAATCATGAAAGTATCCAGTGAATATATTCATTAAAGTATCCAGTGATTATAATCATTAAAGTATCAAGTGAATATAATCATGAAAGTAATCGGTGATTGTAATCATGAAAGTATCCAGTGAATGTATATATCTAAGTATCATATGAATGTATTTATCAAAATATCACATGAATATAATCATTTAAGAATCAAATAAATGTACATGTAATAACATAAGTATCCAGTGAATGTAATCATATAAGTATCCAGTGAATGTAATTATTCAACGGACAGAATATGACAGCCGCTAGATACATTAGTATGTTCTCATGGAATCATAAGAAATGATGAACGAGGTATTCAAAACATACTGTGCCAACATTTTAGGCTAACATAATCAATTAAATTGAAAGAAATACGTTCATTGAATTGAATGTAGTGAAAGAGTTCCCAATGAACGGAATGTATCAATAAAAGAACCTAACAAAATAATAAAAAACACAAATGATCTATAATAAGTGATAAAAGTATCCAATTATCTCTGTTTAGTGATACAAGTATCAACTGAACATAATTATTCACGTATGATGGTTGACGTATCCAATGACAAAGTTTATCAACATAAAATGATGGGAATATCCAAAGAAAAGAATGTATCAACATCTAGTGCTAGAAATATTCAATGACAAAGTTTATCAACATATAATGATGGGAATATCCAAAGAAAAGAATGTATCAACATCTAGTGATGGAAATATTCAATGACAAAGTTTATCAACATACAATGATGGGAATATCCAAAGAAAAGAATGTATCAACATCTAGTGCTAGAAATATTCAATGACAAAGTTTATCAACATATAATGATGGGAATATCCAAAGAAAAGAATGTATCAACATATAATGATGGGAATATCCAAAGGAGAATCTTTATCAACATCTAGTGCTGGATATATTCAATGAACAAAGGTATCAACATCTAGTGATGGAATTATTCAATAAGATAACATTTATCACTATCTAGTAATAGAATTATCCAATAAAAATGTATCAACATCTGGAATTAGGAAATGAACAGAATTCATCAATATATAGTGATGGAATAAACCAATGAAAAGAATTCATCAACATATAGTGATGGAATAAACCAATCAGAAGAATGTGTCAGCGTCTAGTGATTGAATCAACCAATCAGAAGAATGTGTAAGCGTCTAGTGATTGAATCAACCAATGAAAAGAATGTATAATTGTTTAGAAAAAAATATCCAAGAAAAAGAATGTGTTAAAATCTGGTGATGAAATTATCAAATGAATAGAATCTATCAACATCTAGTGATGGAAGTACTTAATGGAAAAATGTGTCATATCTTGTGATAGATTTATCCAATAAATATAATCTATCAACATCTAGTGATGAAAGTACTCAATGAAAAAATGTATCAACATTTTGTGAAAGAATTATCCAATGAAAAGAAATATTCATAATAAAGTGATGGAGTAAACTAATGTAAAAAAAAATGTGTCAAAATCTTGTGATAGAATTATCCTATGAATAAAATCTATCAACATCTAGCGATGGAAGTATTCAATGAAAACAATGTATCAATATCTAGTGATAGAATTATCCAATGAAACGAAATGATCATTATCTTGTGATGGAGTTAACTAATGTAAAAGAATGTGTCTAGTGATAGAATCATTCAGTGAAAAGAATGTGTGTAAACATTAAGTGCTATAAGTATCCCATGAAAAAAAGTATCACAGTAACAGAATTTTCCAATGAATAGAATCTATTATCATCTAGTGATGGAAGTATTCAATAAAAAAACGTATCAACATCTAGTGGTAGAATTATCCAATAAAACGGGTGTGTCAACATCTTGTGATGGAGTCAACCAATGGGAAGAATTTATCAACATCTAGTGATGGAAGTATTCAATGAAAAAAACGTATCAACATTTAGTGAACATCTAGTGATAGAATTATCCCATGAATAAAATGAATAACAGAGATAGAATCATCCAAGGAATGGAATCAATCAACATCTAGTGATGGACTTACAATCTAGTGATGGACTTACAATCTAGTGATGGACTTACAATCTAGTGATGGACTTACAACCAATGAGGAATTTCCGATACCAGATGTTCCTAATGAACACACTTATCAACTCTCAGAACAGAAGTTTCCAATAAAAAATATGCATCGGTATATTGCAAACGGACTGTAAAAGAAATATAAGACTCCGGGGGACGGAGGTTGGAGTGGGGGGGGGGGGGCTAGGGGGACGAAAATAATCCTCAGATTCATGGAGTACAGTTTATATCCTTTTTCAGTTTTTGTTTTTGGTTTTCTTTTTCTTACAAAAAAATGTTTACCAACACATCATTGGATATTATATCAGTTTCCTATTGACAATCCTTTTTTTGTTTTAGGCCCCAAATCCTTGGTTGGTTTTCATCACGAACAACAGTAAAGCTCTTTATGAGAGACGACTGGAAATAGACCCCGGTGTGTTTTCATCAGTTAGCCTCCAAATAAAAGCCCCGTCAATAATTGGTGTTCTCTCAACTGGAAACGATGCATTATGTAGGCCAAAAGATGGGACATCGCTTTCACCTCCCCATGATGAGTCCAATTTCACAGTAATAACGGCTTTTTAAGATCTTATTGAAGGCCGCTTATGTTATCTCTAACAAGCCTTCCCAGTGAAGCATACAAACTAAATGTCTCAATTCCCTCATGTTTAATTAATTTCACTATTGAGACATTTGCCACCATGAAAAAGGTGACGCTTAATTAGGGTGACGACCCGGGGCTTAATTTACAGTTTATTAATAATCTGATATACTTTATTTTCTTACATCGGATAGTGACTAGCCAGGGGCTAGTTTACTCCAGTAACTACTGCTGTAACAGAAACCAATGGCGAGGGGATATTGTCTTCTTTTTCCGTTTCTACACACTGCTTTGAGTCATGCAGGAGTGTCGCGGTTTTTCATGAAACAAACGTTGTTTTGATCACCGTTATTAGAACCTTTGCGGACGATGACTGTATTCTGTGTGTGACCGCACACCTGAATCTACCTGTGTCCGTTTTACACTATGTCCGTTCTACAAACCTGAATCTACATGTACCTATGTCCGTTCTACACACCTGAATCTACCTGTGTCCGTCTTACCTGATCAGGGCCATCATGATGCGGTAGGTCCCCGGTTTCCTCATCACTTTATGGAGACCCGTTTCCCCGTCCTTGTCTTGGGCGTCAATTTCGATATCCTTACACACCAGCATATAAATGGCCTGGACCGTCTCGGGGTCCGCGAAATTCTCGCCGTGGTCCACTAACAGGTGAAGAAGGTTCCCTCCAGTCTCCTCATCCCTCAGGTTCACATCTTTACCTGTCTTCAGGTATTCCCACAGAGCCCCCATCACCTGTTTGGGGTTACCTGTGTTTATTGTCTTGAATAACTTCGTTTTTCGAAGATTCATCCTGACAATATTAATACCGATCTAAATGTAGGCCAAACTTTACTGTCTATTCCTCTGAACCTGGAAAATTGATCGTCACACTTTTGTTTTCAGCCAACTAGAACAATTTCGTCATTTTGTCGCTCGGGTAGATGTGTGTACGTTGTTTACATTAGCTTGTTGGTAGATACAGCTGAGGCCGATTGTAGCCAATATCGACCAGTCTCCGATGTAACAGTACTGCCGTTGTTCCGTCGTTCTCGCTCGACTGTCAAACACTACGTCTGCCTGGCGAACGAGAAAAAAAGGGAAGTCTCGTTCACTCAGGTGGAACAACAATGCTTAAATTCTCCCAGTAAAGCGAGAGCTATTTCGTCTGATGGAAAGAGAACGAGCTTTGGTGTTACACCTGAGTGCTTCTTTTATTTACCTGTAAGTTGCGGTAATACCTGGAACGATTTCCCCGCACACTCTACTAGCGCTCGCTGCCTGATTGACTGCCTGTCTATCTGTACACAATCCATTGATTTATCTGACCTTTCATTTGATTTGCCAAGAACGAGGTGTTAATGAACAAACGCGGACTCATTTACAAATGTACAATATACAATAAGAATTCAACTTTTCATTTTACATGGCTGTTGAATTAAAAATTCGTGCAACGTCCACCCACTAGTTCAATTCATTTCATCATTTGTAATGTTAGCGGTTTTTGTTGTTGAAATTGATATACAATACAATATTATGCACGAGTGAAATGTTCAGTTTCTGACAAATTCTAGCAATTTCCAATATATTTCTGTGATTTCGAAGAGCAAGAACCTGCTCGCTGGCCTGGTCAGTACTACCTTACCGGTGGGGGTGAGCCCTCGCGTGTTGGGTCCAATATACTCCCTGTAGTATCAGTCAGAGTTTCTGTGCATGTAAACCACAGATTTTTGGATTTATCTGAATATTCCTGAGAAATTCCGAGCCGGTGTTGCGTTTCTCTCTGTATAACTGGAGCATTACTTGAACAGAATATGGACTCTTTATTTGTTAAGACACTTAACAAAGAGCTTTAAAAGTCAAACATATGAGAGGATATGTAATCAATCAGTTTGCAAAACACACAAAATTATAGTCCATATCTTATAGGACAGGAAACGTTTTCTCTTTCTAAAGTTTATGTCTCAAACGATTGAATGTCGGATCTCTATCTAATGAGATGACCAGTGAAGTCAAACCCGTCAATTTATTGACCATTTAATTTTTTCTCACTGTTTAGATGTGCTGATTTTGCACTTTTTGCTGTATTTAGTGTTTTCGTGATCTGTGACAGTAGGTGAATTGGATGGAGTGAATTATAGATGACACGAGGGTTAGAGCGATGATTTGGGTACGTTCACGAGATCATAACACGGTACCAGGTACATAGAGGAGAAATCAGACGGCCATTGGAATGAATGAAACTGTCTCAATAGAAGCACAAACAGAATATTCTTCAATGAAATTGGTTACCATTCAAGCTGTTAATTTATTTTTATGACGAGTAATCAACGATCAATATTTTTCAATCTGTGAGTACACATGTAGTTGGTGTTATATATATGTATATTTATTTTAAATAAAAAATATATATATACATTTATATCCTACCTCAAAACACATATCTACATAATAATGTAGGGCCTGTATTTTTTATTATGAGAAAAATAAATAACTTCAGATTCTTGTGTTTTAATCTTATAACGTTAGTTTCTATTTTGTTTGGAGAATATTTCACTTGTGATATGACGTCACCATCGATGACGATATCACTTGGTGTTTGATTTTTTTATTATCAATATTTTTTTTACGCTTTATACATGTAGAAGTGAAAACTGATGACGATTTAGAAGATTAAAATTACTGTGATAATTCAAAATCTCGTTTAAATGACTCGTGAGCAGGCACGTGCATCTATAACAACACGTGGTTTTAAGTCCACATTTAATTTTTTTGACGCATACATGTACAAAACACACCCTCCTCCACAAGACCAGAAAATAGAGTGCACACGTACAGAATATATTAGTATCCCACCCACTCAATAAAGCTGTGAAGGACACACACACACACACTTTGTTATTTAGAATAAAATGACGTGAAATAGGATGCTTGAGTACATTTAAATTCTCTAATCTGGAAATGTTCTGTTCTTGTTGGAAAAATGTTCTTAAATGTAAAATTTTGGTGAATAAAAAAACACTCAGGCTTATAATGCAATCACAGGATTGTCAAACGGAAAATTAAGAGAGGGGTCAGACTTGCCTAGTGTATTTCAGAATCCTGTTATTTTCTTCTTTCAGTTTCCTCCATTCTTAGTTTATGTTCTAGTATATTGTATATATATATATATATATATATGTAGAAGTAGATAAACACCACAAATAATTAATTGTTCATTCTCTTTATATTTTTCAGTCACCGGTCTACCTTTACGGTTGATTGATCGGTCTACAGTTCATGTTTCATAACACTGCATGACAATGTCATCATGTCACGCTAAAAGTTTAAAGCACGTCTAACTTCCGGTTGAGTAACAAGGACGTGATTATGAAACTCTGAAGGTCATAACTGAATGATAACGCTCCAGTATATAAAGACAATCAAACGCACCAGTATATAAAGACAATCAAACGCACCAATATGTAAACACAATCAAACGCACCAGTATATCAAGACAATCAAACGCACTAATATGTAAACACAATCAAACGCACCAATATGTAAACACAATCAAACGCACCAGTATATCAAGACAATCAAACGCACCAGTATATCAAGACAATCAAACGCACCAGTATATCAAGACAATCAAACGCACCAGTATATAAAGACAATCAAACGCACCAGTATGTAAAATCAATCAAACGCACCAATATGTAAAGACAATCAAACGCACCAGTATATAAAGGCAATCAATCGCACCAGTATATAAAGGCAATCAATCGCACCAGTATGTGAAGACAATCAAACGCACCAGTATATCAAGACAATCAAACGCACCAGTATATAAAGACAATCAAACGTACAAGTATGTAAAGACAATCAAACGCACCAATATGTAAAGACAAGCAGATGCACCAGTATATAAAGGCAATCAATCGCACCAGTATGTGAAGAAAATCAAACGCACCAGTATGTGAAGACAATCAAACGCACCAATATGTAAAGACAATCATACGCATCAGTATATAAAGGCAATCAAACGCACCAGTATATAAAGACAATCAATCGCACCAGTTTGTGAAGAAAATCAAACGCACCAGTATGTGAAGACAATCAAACGCACCAGTATGTGAAGACAATCAAACGCACCAGTATATAAAGACAATCAAACGCAGCGTAAAGAAAGAAGCAGAAAAATAAAAAAAGATAGCCGCAAGCAACGGCAGGGATGCTTATTTAGTCCTTATGATTACACAAAGTCGTGTAAGCAATGAGTGTGATACAGAAGATCTGATTGGCTGTGGATGTCCCGGATAATTTAATTGGTTGTGAAGTGTTTTTGTATTGTTGAGAAGAGAAAACTTATTTGTCTCGTGTTCTCGTGACCGGTCTTCGAACTCAAAAAAATATTATTTTCTGACTAGAAAAACATCGGATAAAATGTAATCAATATGTACTAACTCTATTATGTAAAGCATCTCTGCAGCTATATATATTACAAAAATGTATGGTATCTCGAAGTTCTTACTCAGCACAGATAAGATTGTCGTTTAAAACCTGCAAATGCTGTGGGATATTAATTACGAGCAAGCAGTGTTCAAGGTGTAGGAAATTAAGAAACTATGAATGAATTCTTGCATTTCGACACTTTCTAATTGTGACACATTCATGTTTTATCGTTTTTCTTAACATTAATTATTTCAAATCCACCAATGAAATGCTTGCTTGCGAACCCGAAAATCTTTTGTTTTCGGAGGTATGAAGATGGAAATGAAGATTAATATGTTTTTATTGCCATTAAAGTCCCCCTCTCGAACCTTTCCGACAAACGGTAAAATAACTGTATGGCTCTGCCAGGAAGATCCCGAGTAGTTCACGACAGTTTTCACGGGAGCGCTCAGTACGCATGTGTGAAATTTACCATAGATTTCCAGCAATGGCCTTCTCATCAAGTAGCATATTCATATCTTCATATACTAGAACTATAACTGTAAAAAAAACCCATACTTTATGCGATAAAATCCACAATATTATGTGCGCATTAAAAGTATAAAAATGAACTTTTTATGTTCGCGTAAAAAATATTTGTTGTGATCTGTTTTTCCAAATCGACCTTGGCATCAGTGACGTACAACAATGTATTTGTTCATTAGTACAGCAGGTTTCCTGATCTGACCTTTCAACTGTGAAATATCAAATTGAAGATTACTTAAACGTTATGAATAAGGAACCAATCATGTTTACATAGCTGACAATTATGAGTCCATGTCGAAGCTCTCATTACCACGTAAAAAAATGATTAATGTAGATTTTTTTAGATGAAAAATAAGATATGACGACATACTTTCGAGAACATGTAAACAATTAAAATCTGAACTTCATATGTAATTTATTTATAAGAAGTGCAATCTTCATTGTTGGGGGTGGGTGGGGTGAAACTGCCTGGCATTCCATATACGCCCCAAAACCAGAAATATAAGGTACCATACATAATGCTTTAAGTAGCTAGGGGTATATTGTGTGATTGTGTTAATAACACTCACCCTGCAAATTCAAAATCCACAATATGAAAAAATGTCTACACCATGAAATGACATTTACTGAGTAGAACACGGTCGTCATCCCGTAGATTTACCTGTATCAACCGCAGCACTAACTATTTGGGAGGCTGAGTGATCCCGGAGATTTACCAGTAGCAACCGCGGCACTAACTATAAAGGAAGCTGAGTGATCCAGGAGATTAACCTGTATTAACCACAGCACTAACTATCTGGGAGGCTGAGATTTACCTGTATTAACCACAGCACTAACTATTTGGGAGGCTGAGATTTACCTGTATTAACCACATCACTAACTATTTGGGAGGCTGAGATTTACCTGTATTAACCACAGCACTAACTATTTGGGAGGCGGAGTGATCCCGGAGATTTACTTGTATTAACCAGCAGGTGGCTGGATAATCAGAAATTCTTCCATCATATATATATATATATATATATATATATATATATATATATATATATATATATACCTTCAATTTTTAAAATGTTTTGTTCTTTACTTAAATTATTTTTAAGTAAAGAAAAATTCCAAATATTTTTACTTTAGAATTAAAATTTGCTATTCTCTGTGGGTTTTTTTTAACACACCAAAGACAGAAATCCATTAAATTGCATTGCATGTATACATATATATTTTCATTTGATAAAAAAGTAGCAAGGGGATATATCGAAGTTTAGGCCTGGTGTAACTGCTATCATGTATATCATGGGGATTTAAGATGTGGCAAATCTTAGTTACCCGGTCTCTAAAATCATGTACATGTTGTCAGTCAGGTTGACATACATGTAGGTCAACCATCAAAGTTAAGACTAAAAAATTAATGTGTTTTAAAACGTATATTGTTGATTTTAAAATCATTGGAAACCTTGTGTAAGTAAATAAAGAATAAGGCGTTTATAAACAACGGTAGCCGCTATATTTTCTAGAAATGTGGTACAATATATTTTTGAAACTTGAATGGGTTACCATGGAATATTCTATATCAAAGTAAAAGCCATTACATACCATACATGACAATTCATTTATGTTGCTATACATACAAAGGTTAAGTATTCTTCTTTACTGTCTTTGTCAATAAAAGATCCTTTAAAAAAGATTAATTAGACAATAGGGGCAATCACGGTTACTAAGGCAATCACGGTTACTAGGCAATCACGGTTACTAGGGCAATCACGGTTACTAGGACAATCACGGTTACTAGGACAATCACGGTTACTAGGACAATCACGGTTACTAGGACAATCATGGTTACTAGTATTTGGACTGTTCGTTCCTTGTTACTTTTTTTTGCAAAACTATCTAGACTTTTATTCCCAATGATTGGAGTCTTTATTATACGTTGTAAAATACAATGAATACAAAAAAAAAAAAATCATTGAAGTCACTTATTTTAAAAACTCTATAGCAAGGCTAGAATCATTCTGTCGATTGATGATAAATATTTCTCAAAAGTTTTTTGCTTTGTTTCCAAAATATCAGTTTCTATGTTTTTGTTGGTTTCTTTTTTGTTTGTTTGTTTTGTTTTGTTTTGTTTTTGTTTTTGTTTTTGCTGCACAGCCATTAAAATAAATGAAAATAATTTCATGATGATTCAAAAAGAAATCAAGACATTTAAGAAAAAACCCTGACATTAATGTGATTAACAAACTTAGCTGAAATGCGTACAGTTTGTCCTAAAATTATCTAGAAATTGTCATTTTTCTGTCTTAAAACTGTATTAACACGGAGAAGGGGCAAAAGCGGCAAATTGGAAGAAAATCGTTGAGAATACTTACCAACGATTTTTTTATATACAGAGAGAAATGATTAAAATGTTGAACTATTTTCTTTGTTCTTACTCTCTAGCACTGAACCGTCATTTGTATAGAGTTACAAAGACAACTTTACCGAATTGTTTACGAGTAATATATAAGAAGTGTTTCAGAAAAGTTGTAAATTAATAGTGAATTTACAAGGAAGAGACATGAGACAAATGAATAGATGTAAATAAAAAAAAAGGGGAAGGGGTGTGGCTGTTATGTTAGCTTCCTGTCCTTTACGATAGACTTTATCCTATCGAATGAAATACATATAAATATGAACATGACTGTGTACGTCATGTGTATAATACATCTGATATAAAGTACACAACCAAGGACACTTCCCCCGTGTAGTCCTAATAACATTACCACAACATGTCGGATTAATGAGGCTCGGCAATTAAACATTTTTGTTTATGAACTACAGATCTCATTTCTAATTAATTATGCAAAACCACAGCCATTAATAATCCGCTTCCGCGTTACTTACAAAGACGGGTTCGGAATTTTACAACGACATTGACGCACTTTTTGCCGGGAATTTGTTTTATGCAGATTTATAATTTGTTTGATTACGTCAAATTGTCGTTTTTAATTAATGAAATTTGCAGGACCGGAGCATATGTCATCAGCAATGTTCCCGGTTTTTCTATTTTTGGTACAATACGACAAAACATTATCACCATATCCTTGAATATGTGTTTGTTTGTGCATTGTGAATCCCTTAATTAATATTTTAAGAAAGAATGTTTTACAATCTTACGTAATTCATCGTAAAAATAATGATAACAAATAATAAAAGATATGCGAAAATTGTTACAACTAAGCTATACAATGTACTTACCATAATTATCAGAAATTAATTTCAATTTATAAGAATAGTTAGAGAGTTTTGAGATTTCAACTTATCTATTTGATAAAATTATATTAATTATGTGAAACCAGCATAAGTATTTAGGTACATGTACCAATTGATTTAATTTCTATGAGAAATCATGTTGACTTCACACGGATGAAAGAGAACTTTGCATTTAAACGACAAGATAGTTAGCAATGTTAGGGAGATACTAGAAATCAATTATCAATTCAAAAGATTACGTAATGATATTCAAATGTTGTTTTCCGTAACATTGAATAATGTGAATTCAAAGCTTAGATTTTAAAAAAAACCCAACACAAAACATAATCGCCTATAGATTTGGTTAAAAAGCTGTTGCTTTCGAATACAATGAAATTTTCATCTTTGAAGTATAAACATACATGTAATGCATGCTGTACGCTATATGATGCACAGTCCTACATTTCTGGTTAGAACTGTAAGAACTTTCTATCAAACAGAACATGTCTAGGATATTTGTTTGTAATGTTTGACCAGAGACATATTTATGTCTCTGGTCTGTCAGCTGTAAGCGTCTACACTCCGAGACTGCTGACAACATTAATTAGTATGTTTTAAAAGGTTACGTCAAATCATTGTCAAGGAATTAAAAGATATCTTCGATTTAAGAAACTTCAAATTTCAGTGGATACATCGTTGATATGAACAACTTGAAGTCGCAGATGTAGCCTAAATTCTTGTTAAAATAAGTGAATTGCAACAGTTTCTTTTTTATTTAATTTTTGTTCAAAGCTAACATTATTGTAATCATGTACATATAATGGTATCCATTCTAGAAATCCCGAACTTTAGAAGTTGACTCATTTGAGAACCTTTAGTAAGGCATAAATAAATACAATGTGAAAGCACTTAAATCGTTCCATGCCATTTTTGAATATGTCCATGCACATTATAAAACTTGATAATAAAATCAGACAAAAATACTGTTTCTGTCCCGTCGGCCATAATCACGAGCACCAGCCATATCGCAGTGCGCATGTGCGATAGACTGGGGAGAATTCAGACACGGTCATTTTTTCGGAGATCCACTCCGGGTTGACTGTGAAGTCCTTGTGGAGCACGTACTTTGTGTTTGTGTAGAACATACCCCTGGGGGAGTAGATGTAATGGTCCCTGTCATCCCAGTCGGCAGGGGGCGCCACCCAGTCCGAGGAGAGCGCGAACGCGGGTCTCTGTGGAACGACCCTGAAAAAAATAATGATGCAGTTGCAATTTTAGTCCAAGCGAGACAACTCGCTCTACAGATCATTATTGAAATGAATGAATATTTAAAATATGCATATGGGCTTAAAAAGGATTTTTCCAGCCCCCTTATATATATACACATAATGATTTTTTTGATTTAACAAATAGAGGAAGATTACCGTCCTTTCTAAAAAGAACGAACTACTATAGTATATTTGACTTAGTAGAGGCGAATTTAAACGTCGAGCCGGGGCTAAATTTTAGAAATAAAAAAAGTTAAATACTTTTTGATTTCGTTTTTCCATCCCTGTATGCTCTTGGCCCTGTACGTTTTATTGGAGGGTTCCTTTGACCGCCGGTCAATAAAGTGAGGGATAGGCTCGGAGCTCCGGAGGAGGGCGTCTATCTTGATGGGGGAGCGGTTCACCCGCTGTATGACACACGGGTACTCGGGACTTCCGGCCCTTGACTTCAGGTGTGAGGGGCTCAATCCGTCTGAATTTGCTCCTATTTTGCCAGTGACATCTTTTTTGGAGGACAGCGGGGGTAGTGTTTTTGAGCGTCTGAATGTTAAATCTGAAGATGCGTTTTCTCTGAATGTTCTCCTAATCTGTTCCGTTTCTGTAACGAGATAATACGTATAATAAAAGAAAAAGTTGTACTCCATTTATCGAATTCTCTGTTGTATTAGAAACCAAGTCCCTATGAACACTGTTTTCTTGATTTTGACAGCACCACCCAAAAGCCTGATCTCCTGGTGGGTTTGAACCTGCGACCCAGGGATCAGTCTATTCTCGCATTATCACTGGTGTGAGATCGGTTTGTCCGGTGTGAGACAGCAGTGTGAGATTTTTCTGTCTTACACTGTGTATTACTCCGCCGTTTTAAAACGTAAACAAACGTTGTCTGCTGTAGGGAAATACAAAATGGTGCGTTGAGATTATCCATTAAGTAATTGTGTTGCTTAATTAATTACAATTTATCATATTTTTAATCAAAAAACTGTCGTATGCTCTCATTTTGACTTGCACTATTTGAAGCACGCGGAGGGATAAACCAAAAGTAATCTTTTGAACGTCATAACAGAAAGTTGTCAAACATCATTTTTTTAAGGTAATATAATGCGAGAAAAATAATCATTCATTATATACTCGTGTGGGATAGTGAAATTCCACCTCGGGGCCAAGATTCACGGTCTAGGACTCGGCAAAGCCTCGTCCTAGACCGTGAATCTTGTCCCCGAGGTGGAATTTCACTATCCCACACTCGTAATAATGAATGATTCTATTATTATTTACCGTTGGACTTGTGAGGGAGATGAAATATTTTAGTGCATGATCAATGCATGTGAACAATAGTGAAAACCATTGTAATAAATATAGTGAATATGCTGTTTGGATCGACGTTTAGCTTATTTGAGTTTAAATTCTTTGTTCTAAAGTCATATCGAATTATGTACACTTTATATAAAGATTTTATGTGCTCAATATACATTCAGCTAACACATTATTTTACTAAGCATAAAAGGCTATAGATCAGACAATAACAGATTTCGAGTGGATTTTCATTTTACCTGTTTTGATACGTGCGTGTTAAAATGTTCACATTAAATTCACTGTAAAATAGAACGAAACACCTAACATATTTACCAATGATATGTATGTGAAGGTCGTCTACATTATTTATATACATTTGTATAAGATCATCAGAAATATGTATGAACCATGTTCTTTAAAAATCGTATCAATTTTATCTCTATTGTCAATCAATTGACACATGCTGTTTATTCCAGTGGGACTCCAAAGATTATCAACGTTCAAAACATGATCTACCCATTCAACAGTACACTTATAGATTAAAGACCTTGAGTAAAGTTAAAATATTTAGTCTACTGAATATGAGCTAAAATATTAACATCGGTAATCTGAATATGTTTCACGTATTAAACATGAATTTCAAATCAAAATGAAACCCAAAATGACTGAAACAATGGTCATATTTACCTCGCCGTTTCACTTCCATTTTCTGTCGTTCGTCAGCGGAGCGTGAAGATTTCGGGGGGTAATCCAACACATCATTAGCCTTAAACACAAAGAAACCCTATATACTTATTTAATCATATTTTATATATCCCAAGTGAAAAATAAAATCCTTAATGTAAACTAAAATATTAAATCCCGGTGCATTTAAAATACTTATACACCGGCACACGAGCTATTGGTAGGTTTTCTATTGACAGGTCGGTAATGAGTGTAATGTATTTAATGCTGGACTCTATACAAAAGCCGCGGGAACAGACACGGGACTGACAGTTCGTCTGGCTGCGCGTCAGCCCATGTATTCGGGGTCGATGCTTACCCGGCTAGACGCTCTAACAGACAAGTACCCAGACAGTGTTAGCCTACTCACAGAATCTAGGCCGGCCTGTTCCGGACTTTTCAATCTTATCCATGGCGTTACGCTCATCGTAATGAAAATGGCCCGCGTTATAATTGATTTTTATGGGTAATGTTTCACCGTTAATGACTTGAATTGTAAGGATTTCTCTGCTGATCTGATCTACAATTCATAACGAATGACAGCAAAACCGGATTGTGGTCTTGATCTTCAATAGAACTCTTTTTTGGACTATTTAATAGTTGGCTGCCTAAATTCATACCCAATGAATTGATTCGATTTCTACCAATCACAGAAGGAGAATTATGACTGTTGACAATTTGTCATTTTGTAACCGTGACTTACCTGTTTAAGGAAACGACTGTGCAATATCTGTAGTAACATTAAGCGTAATAATTTTATTTTATTAACAATGCAAAAAATATTTGCTATTGAAGGCGATATCCATAATAGTGACAATAATAAAAGTCAAGCATGTTTATCTACAAGTACATGTAGCTATGACAGAAATTATAATTAAGATAAGAAAGTCGAGTAAACAAACAAAACTTACCCCGGTCTCCTCCATTGTATTTTATTTTGAAACTTAAATGCTCAACATAACATGGAAATAGACTGCATTACAATCGATGCCTTTGTTGAAATCTGGATTTACTTTAATAGGCTTATTAACAGGGAAACCTATACAGATCTACGGCTCACAGTAAAACGTCGTCATGAGAGGGACATTCAACAGAGCGGAGTCGTGTGAATTAGTCTTCCTTACTCTTCATTATTCTTTTCAACCTCTCTTTCTTGTTAAATGGATTGTAACTGATATTATATCTTTATTCCATAACTATACACTTCGACATCACACCCGATTCACCAATCTATGGATTGGAAATGTAATACATTACTCGCAGATTATATTCAATGTAATGGCAATCTATAAATTTTAAACGTATACACTTACATTCCATGATTAGTAATTGAATAGAAATGCAAAGACATTTAACTGTTAAAAGATCGATATCTTTGTTTGCAACTATTCCGTAATTTTACTCTTTAGAGACCTTAAATAAAATGTAAGAAGTATATGTACAGTATGTCCGATAACAATGCAATATATTTTCTCATGAACCATCGTCCCCAATCTCACTCCAGCACCACCTATGCAAACAAACACAATTCAAGTCTCGCTCTACTCAATTTTTATATAATTTATTGATATAATCAAATAAACCTTTATTATATGATTCTTTGAATTGTTATTCTGTATGAGAAGTTTACAGATCATCACCTTTCAAACAAAGACAAACAAAGTTCTTTTCATCTTCCATATCTAACTGCACATGTACATCACTTTACTTGCGTCAGGACTCGTGTGTCTATATGCTTGTCTTTTGTGCCCATCAAGTCAAAATTCTGATATTTTTTCTGGCTTGAAGACATAAACCAAGCGGACTAGGAATAGTCCCGCATAATTTTTACACTCCAGGAATCGGTGCCATATTTATTGGTAGCACTACACGTATAGGTCCTATTGTAGGTTTTGTCATCCCCGACCTGTATCCCCATCACTAACTCACGGGTCGACAGAATATTACCTACAGTACTGCCATGAAGTTCAGTTCGATAGCTGTCTCCTGACATTAAGAACTCCTTTGTCATTTCAGCTTTAGTCTTATTTTCCTCTAAATAGCCAATCACCATATCCTCCACTCCGTGACGTAATGGTTCATACCACGTGATATTCGACGGCGAGTCAGCATCGACTGAACACACAATCTCCCATTTTTTACCGCGCCTTTTCAGGAAAATTTCCAGAAGATCATCGTGGAGCTCAGTTTTAATATTTTCCTCTTCAGGATAAATGTAAACAGCAGGTGGGCCTGAAAATAGTACATTTGTGTGTTTAAAAAATAATGCTTATTATCCTTTGCAAAAATTCAACATCAAATAAAACTTATTATATTTCTACAGGTATGATGAAGTTTACTTTTATTTTCAAATTAAGGGTATAGAAACGAAGTTTTCTTTGATTAATGCAAAAGAAGCTATTGGTGTTGAAATGCATTCGAACATAGTACAATGACTATGAGTCGCTTACATGGAACCACGTCATCAATATTCGGTTATAAAATTTAAACAAAAATATCATATTTCATATTCAAGATCCAAATGTATTAAAAGTGATCGTGCTAGTTGAATTCAATCCTATCACACTTTTGATTTTTCAGATCCCTTTGGCGTACCATTTTTGCGGTGGCATAGTTCTGCAACCACTTGTCAGATAGTTATATTGACTTAACAGATCCTTTTGTTGCCTTGTCAGATAGTTATGTCGACCTGTCAGATGTAATTTTAACAAGCAGATGGCAGTGGCAAAACACGTCTTGACGACAAAATATTGAGTTCCTGCTCATAACTTTTATTGACATATTAGATATCTAAAATGTCGACACAAAAGTCTGTTCATTCAACTTAAGGACGGCGGACCCAATTAATTTTTACATAAGATTTTTTCCCAAAGTTTTATATAATGTAAATCAATTAATGGTAAGGGAAAATTAATAAAAAAAATTACATGATCATCGACTTCCTTATTTTACTGGGGGCGTTTCAAAATTCGGGTACGAAAATCCACAGTTATAATAGAAAGTAATGGACATTTTCTGGGGTGTGGTATAAAAACTGATATTTCAAAAATTCTGAAATAGATTTTTTACTCTTATCAAATTCTATTATCAAGACGTCAATTAGCTTACCGATAAACATAAAAAATATAGGTCATCGACCTAAATTTTTTTAGGGGTTGTGTCAAAGTTCACTGCTGTTTCATTTTTCTTCAGAATATCAATGAAAAAAGGGCATAATTAATTATTGCCTGACATTACTTTAACTGCTAAATATATAAATATCGTTAGGTTAAGGTATAAATTCAATATCCTCCAGATTATAAAACTATAAACTGCCTTTGGGCGTTTTAGGATTTATAAACCGTGGAAATATAACGGACTTGTCGCAAACAGAGGAAATTCGGACTTAGTTTTTTTTCTTAATTTTCTCCACTTGAAATATTTTGGCATCACAAATTATGTTTAGTAGTATAAAAAATTTATTATTTTCTTTTATTCTGATATACGTTATTACGACAGTCATATTCATAGCATATGCGCGGATTTCTACGCAGAGGTGCGATACGTATCGGAAAATTGGCGGCATAACAATGTCACCATCAAACAGACCGGTATTAATATCGTAATCAGGATCCTAGGTGTTGCTCAATTTGGTTAAGCATACCGTGATGTTTTGTAAATTATTGTGCTGAGGTACTTCAACACACATCAAAAAAATTCTGTCATTAAATTTAACACGGAACTTTACAATCAGTTCTCAAAATGATAAAAAATAATTAATTATCGTTCATAACAAGGAATGTTCTAGTGGAGACTGTCGTACTTAGGACGGTTGTGTTGAATGTCTGGTTGCACACCGAGCTCCCGGACACGAACACCTCGCAGCGGTAGAGTGCAGCCACACACGTCTTTGATACGTTCCTTATGGTGAGGGTGTCCCCGCTCACGTGTAGGTCTAAAATACAAAGCTTAATTACCAACATACTCATGAAATAGTTCATGATTTTGTACTTCCCTCTCTTAAATTGAAACTACACGTACATTCACACTGGATCAATAACTCCATCTTCTAAACATATTAAAAACACAATATTATCATTCATTAAAGGCGTGTCTACAGCAGTAAAACATTTGGATCTACAGTGAAATTAACAAATACTCACCTATGTTAGCCTGGTCTTGGTTTTCGGCAAACCACTTGATGGTGGTGTTTTGCCCCGCTGTCCTGGTTAGATTGCACTGTAGACTTTCAGTTTCTCCTTTCTTTAGGCCCACTGTTCTGGCCTGGCTTGTCCCACCACAAATGTCTGGAAATCAGTAACAAATACGCCAGATGTATTCATGATTCAAAGCCACTGATTTTCAAAATGAAATATATATCTGGTATGTGTTAAATTTTCTTAAAATTGCGTATCTAAACGATGATAGGTACTAGAATAAGTCAAGAGTTTAGAAGTGAAACAGTAAATGTGTCCAGTTTCAAATGACCTGTCACTAACAATATGTAAACGTTATGTTCAATAGTCACTAACAATCTGTAAACGTTATGTTTAATAGTCACTAACAATCTGTTTATGTTATTGTTGAATAGTCACTAACAATCTGTACACGTTATGTTTAATAGTTACTAACAATCTGTTATCGTTACGTTCAATAGTCACTAACAATCTGTTTCTGTTATGTTCAATAGTCACTTATAATCTGTTTACGTTATGTTTAATAGTCACCAATAATCCGTAAACGTTATGTTCAATAGTCACTAACAATCTGTTTACGTTATGTTCAATAGTCACTAACAATCTGTTTACGTTATGTTCAATAGTCACTAACAATCTGTTAACGTTATGTTCAATAGTCACTAACAATCTGTTTACGTTATTGTTGAATAGTCACTAACAATCTGTTTACGTTATGTTCAATAGTCACTAATAATCTGTTTACGTTATGTTCAATAGTCACTAACAATCTGTTAACGTTATCAATAGTCACTAACAATCTGTTTACGTTATTGTTGAATAGTCACTAACAATCTGTTTACGTTATGTTCAATAGTCACTAATAATCTGTTTACGTTATGTTCAATAGTCACTAACAATCTGTTAACGTTATGTTCAATAGTCACTAATAATCTGTTTACGTTATGTTCAATAGTCACTAACAATCTGTTAACGTTATGTTCAATAGTCAATAACAATCTATAAACGTTATGTTCAATACTTACTAGCAATCTGCAAACGTTATGTTTAATAGTCACTAACAATCTGTTATAATTATGTTCAATAGTCACTAACAATCTATAAACGTTATGTTTTATACTCACTAGCAATCTGCAAACGTTATGTTTAATAATCACTTACAATCCGTTAACGTTAATATCCAATAGTCACTAATAAACCATAAACGTTAAATTCAATAGTCACTTACAATCTGTAAACATTATGTTCAAAAGTCACTAACAATCTGTTAACGTTATGTTCGATAGTCACTAACGATCTGTAAACATTATGTTTAATAGTCACTAACAATATTTTATCGTTATGTTCAATACTCACTAACGATCTGTAAACGTTATGTTTAAAATTCACTAGCAATCTGCAAACGTTATGTTTAATAGTCACTTACAATCCGTTAACGTTATATCCAATAGTCACTAATAAATCATAAACGTTTAATTCAATAGTCACTTACAATCTGTAAACATTATGTTCAAAAGTCACTTACAATCTGTTATCGTTAGGTTGAATATTCACTAACAATCGGTAAACGTTATGTTCAAAAGTCACCGACAATCTGTTTACGTAATGTTCAATAGTAACTAACAATCTGTTTATGTTATGTTCAATAGTCACCAACAAACCGTAATCGTTATGTTCAATAGTCACTAACAATCTGTTTACGTTATGTTCAATAGTCACAAATAATCTGTTTACGTTATGTTCAATAGTCACTAACAATCTGTTAACGTTATGTTCAATAGTCACTAACAATCTGTTTACATTATGTTCAATAGTCAATAATAATCTGTTTACGTTATGTTCAATAGTCACTAACAATCTGTTAACGTTATGTTCAATAGTTACTAACAATCCGTAAACGTTATGTTCAATAGTCACTAACAATCTGTTAACGTGATGTTCAATAGTCACTAACAATCTGTTAACGTGATGTTCAATAGTCACTAACAATCTGTTTACTTTACGTTTGATAGTCCCTTATAATTACAATTTTAATTTACAGGCCATTTGTTTACGACCAGTAAAATTTCATTAGTTTTCACAATCCGTAAAGGACCTAACTAATTATCTCTACGATAAAAAAAAATCTGTGAAGATGAGAGTTAACGTTGTGCGGAGATTTTACAGTCCGCATTTGTTACAATAATTGTAAGTCACCATTTACACTTTTTGTCAACAGAATAGTTACTCTTATATTGAAAGCTCTAACAACAAACAACTAAACGGGTTTATTTTATACTCTAACAACAAACAACGAAAGTAGATACCTTGTCCACTCTCATCTTGACTCTTCGTCGTCGTTTGGTTCAGGCTGACTCGAACAAGGTAACAAACACACACAATAGAAAATGTCCGCCACATTGTTGTGCATTCTATCTTTTTATCTCTCGTAAATAGATGCACCGGAGTTCTCGTATGGAAAGGCCGATTCATGCATCCCCTGACACGGTACTTGAGAACTACTCGAGAAAGAGTGGCTGCTTCCTTACTACATATAGGCTTGGTGGTGATGTTCGAACATTGAGATTTAACACACCAGGAAAATGAATACACGCTATCGGATCATTTTTCACGATTGTTCCAACGCCTGGGACGTCCTTACTATGGTAGAAAAACTCCAAGGATGAGAACAACTCGTAGTGTGTGTATTAAGTTTGTGTGGTTTACTTGTTGTACAATGGAGGGTGTGACAATATATAGGACATGCGTGTGAATTAAAAACACCAGGAAGGGATCACAATCTGGGGACAAGGACAAAAAACAAGAGGCCCATGGTGCCACATCGCTCACCTGAGCAACAATGGGCGTTCAAAAGATATTGTGCCATATGGTCCCTCGGTAGAATAACAAAAAATAAATATTGTCAAGTATTTGAATTTTACACTTATTTTTGCATACACGTAATCTTTGACATTGTACCTTCATGAAATACTATTTTTTTTTTTTACCAGAATAAGAAAATCCTACGCAAGATATAAAACTAAACATTTGGTAGGGGTACACTGTTAAGTTGTTAACTTCCAATTCCCTATATTTTCGTTCTGCCCCCCCCCCCCCCAACTTTGTAAAGCGATCAAAATATATGAGCATATAGGTACATTTTTTTCATCAATAACTTACTAATTATTGTATTTTAAAAAAAAAAATATAATATTTATTGTTTTTTATTTAAAAAATCCTACTTGTATAGATGTGAAGAAGAAAATCGTACCTCAATGTGCTCAATTCCTCAAATTAAAAACATTCAAAAATTTTATTTGTCTTCCCCATTATAACTAAATGACTGTTATTTACTTCGCGTACAAACCAGGATAAATTTCCGCTGTGATATTTTCTTAGGAATAGCGATAATTACTTTATTCCCGCAACAGAAATGTGTCATAACTATGGAAACTGTTTTAAAGATGTCGTTTTTATTTACTCGTGTCTGAAAAATTATCAAAATTGATGTAGATTTCACATTATTTATTGTATAAAGAGGTGGCCCCAGAGAGTAGGTATATACAGAATATCATTCTTTTATTTTGTTTGTACAAGTATTTAACATACTCTAATTCATATAGAATTTCTAATGTTCAACCAAAATTTCAGCATCAATCGTAGAATTATAAGCAAGGTACAGAGCTCACAGTTCGCCTAAGTTTGAGTCATATTTTGTTCACATGAGTTTATTACATTCAGCTTAAGATTTTTAACTTGGTATTTCCTATTCAGCATTTAAAATGGAAAAAAGAATGGCCTAATATTTTCAATTATTTTATTCACTCAAGAGGTTCAAAAACAGAGGTTCAAAATCAGTTTATACAAATGTACACAAACACAGTCAAGGATCACATGTACAGTAGGAGTAATAATGACGAAAAAAGGTTAAGTTTACAATACAATAAGTACAATGGTTTCTGGAAGAACAGACTTTGAAAATTTTATTAATAAATATTGACATTTTTTTTTACTTTTTTAATCTTTAGTTTTTAAGATCTGTGTACAAACATAGAATTGTGAGCAAATCTCTGTATCTTGCTTATAATTCGAAGCTTAACACTTAAATATGGTTAGAAATTGTAAACAATTAAACAAAAGAAACATGCACTATAACAAATAAAGAACACAATTTATTTTTTCGAAATGAATCATATATATATATATATATATATATATATATATATATATATATATATATTTCCGTCAGCGATATCAAACTCTATTTAAACTGAATAAACTCGAGAAAATGCCGAGCATTTCAACAAAACCTATTGCATTAATCTACCATTACGCAAAAGATAATGCCGAATTACCGATAGAATGAATTGTATTTCAGTACTTTTTTAATACATCAGATTTTGCTTAATTTGCGCAGGTAAACAGTTAACTGTTTGATTTACCGAAGTCTCTGTTTGATTTGATACGTAAAAATCACGAAATACAGACGATAGTTCCCAGATTACAAAGCATAAATAATGAAAACGAAACGAAAATCAGAACAAGCTAACACCAACGTTGTTAGATAATGTATTTAGTGCCACCCTGTATATTGTGCACAAGTAGTGCTTACGTCATTAGTTGTTGAGTTTTGAATAAACACATAAAACCTAACATGGTGTCAGAAGCTGGCGTATTCGAAGCCACAATTTCCACAAACAGAAGCAAGACAACACCAATCGAGTGATTATTTCGTCGAAAGAGCTTCATATCTACCCCAGGCTCAAGTGGTAACGTTGCATATTTACCCAACGACACTGAAATTTCGCTTTAAAGTTTGTCACGCTGGTGAGCACGTTTTCTACGGCGGCCATTTGCAATCAGATTTGAACTTATTTATTTATCAGAGAAGTCTGAGAGTTTGACAACATTTTATGTTAGTGTGCATCAGAAATACAATATCAACTGCATAATAGTGTATTGATAGCAGTATTTGCATTTTTATACCGAACGATCGATTCTGGGAAAAAACTACGGTGTGCAGTTGGTGAATTTCAACATGTCTGTAGTGCGAAGTGAATTACCGATTCCTTTACCTATGAATGTGAAGGGAGACCTCAAAGGGAACTGGAAATTCTTTAAATCACAATGGATGAATTATGAAATAGCCACAGGCCTGGACAAGAAACATGATGCAATCAGGATAGCAACATTATTAACGGTCATTGGCAAAGATTGTTATCATATTTATGAGAACTTAAACCTCACGGAAGAAGAGAGATAGGATATAGCAGCAGTTATAGAAGCACTTCAAAAACACTTTACACCAAAGACAAATGTTATCTATGAAAGATATATCTTCAATACAAGTGATCAACTGCCTAATGAAACACTAAATGACTACATCTGCAGGCTGAGAGAACTCGCGGAAGTCGTGCGAATTTCGAAACATGACTGATGATATGATACGTGATCGTCTAGTGTTAGGGACCAAAGACACAGCATCAAGAGGCAGAATGTTAAGAGAAGCCGACTTAACACTGGACAAAGCTATAACAATGTGTTTGACAAGCGAAAGAACTTCATCACAGCTGCAGAAGTTAGAACACAACACCAGTCATACAGCCAATTCAGAACAAGCAGAAGTGAAATACGTCAGTTCAAAAGGAGACAAAGCCTATAAACCCAGAGGAAAACATCCATTCAAAGGTCAAGGGAAGAAACAGCAGAAGACTGTACAGCCAAAGAACAGTGCAATGGTTATTAAGTGCAAGTACTGTGGAGGCACACATCCACGAGACAGAGACAAATGCCCAGCTTTCGGACATACATGCTGGAAATGTAAGAAGAAGAATCACTTTCCAAAAGTTTGTAAACAGACTACTGTGAACAGTATCCAAGATGAAGACACAAGTGACTCAGACTCTGATTCTCTATATGCTGTGAATTCTTCGTCTGGAAAACAGTGGTTCGTAAAAATCCACATGAGTGCTAGTGGAAACAGTTCTAATGTTACCTGTCAATTGGATAGTGGGTCTACCTGCAACGTAATAAACTTTAGGCAGTACGCTCAAATCATGCAAACAGGCGACCCCCCACTGAAACCTACCGAGAAGACACTAAAGCTCTACGGAGGGAAATCGAAACTCATTCCACTTGGCATTGCAACCTTGAAATGCCGGGTGATCCAGTCTGGAAAAACAGAAAATCTTGACTTTTATGTAGTCGAGATGGACCAGACACCTATCCTCTCAGCAGAAGCTTGTGAAAAACTTGGATTACTGACTGTCAATGTAGTTCACAAGCTGACAGCTACGTCATCACAATTTAAGCCAATGTCCAAGGAACAAATCCTTGATGAGTTCAAGGATGTATTTGAAGGACTTGGTGAGTTTGAAGGCGAGTACCACATTGAACTTGACCCAACAGTGAAGCCAGTACAGAGACAGCCAAGAAGGGTACCACAAGCTCTTAAGGGAGAAATTAAGGCAAAAATTGAATCTCTAGTCAAAAGAGGTGTTCTCAAGAAAGTGTCATCACCCACAGATTGGATTAGTAACATGGTTGCTGTCAAAAAGCCTGGTAAACTGAGACTGTGCATCGACCCCAAAGACTTAAACTCTGCTATTAAAAGACCACATTACCAAATGCCAACTGTAGATGATATTCTACCTAAGATATCAAAGGCCAAAGTGTTCACTGTGATGGATGCAAAAGAAGGTTTCTGGCACGTGAAGCTGGACAAGGAATCCAGTCTACTCACCACATTCTGGACTCCATTTGGAAGATACCGCTGGACACGTTTACCATTTGGACTCTCATCAGCACCAGAGGAGTTCCAACGAAAGCAGCATGAAGTATTAGAGGGCCTTCAACATACAGAGGTCATTATGGATGATATCTTGGTCTATGGATCTGGTGAGACTATGGAAGATGCAATTAGGGATCATGGTTTTCACCTACAAGCGCTTCTTCAAAGAGCACGTGAAGTAGGTCTGAAACTCAACAAGGAGAAGTTAAAGCTGCGACTCACTTCTGTCAAGTATATGGGTCAGATACTTACCTCTGAAGGAATGTGCCCTGATCCAGATAAGGTGAAAGCTGTTGTCGAGATGCCACGACCCAAGAATGTTAAAGATGTTCAGAGACTTATTGGACTTGTGACTTACCTATCCAAATACTTACCACACTTATCTGAAACTTGTGAACCTCTACGCAGACTTACCGTTAAAGATACCTTATGGCACTGGGAGTCACAACAAGAAAATGCATTTAAAGCAATAAAGCAACTAGTCAGCACTGAACCAGTGTTAAAGTACTATGACGTGAATGAGGAAGTGACTATTCAATGTGATGCATCTGAAGTTGGTTTAGGTGCAACTCTAATGCAGCAAGGGCAACCAGTTGCGTATGCGTCCAAAGCGTTATCTCAGACAGAACAACGCTATGCCCAAATTGAGAAAGAATGTTTGGCAATAGTGTTTGCATGTGAGCATTTCGATCAGTACATCTATGGCAGAGACCTTGTGACAGTCCAGTCTGATCACAAGCCCTTGGAGACAATTTTCAAGAAATCCTTATTAGCAGCTCCAAAACGTCTTCAAAGGATGCTACTTCGTCTCCAGAAGTACAATCTACGAGTAACATACACCAAGGGAAGCGAACTTTACATAGCAGACACTCTGTCAAGAGCCTTTGTGACGGATACCGAATACATTTTCAACGCATTTTCGCAAGAAATCTCACAGATTAATCAAAGTGAATGGATTCCAAAGATCAGCCATTCAAGATTTCAGCAGATCAGAGAGATGACTAACAGTGATCCAGTACTACAAACACTCAAGACTGTCATACTTACCGGCTGGAATGACCGTCAAGAAGATGTCCCAGTAGCAGTCAGAGACTATTGGAACATACGTGACGAGTTAACGGCTCAGGATGGATTGATCTATAAGAGCAACAGAGTCGTGATACCAAAAGTTCTTCGCCCTGAGATGCTCAGTAGAATTCATTCAAGTCACCTTGGAACTGAATCATGTTTAAGGAAGGCAAGAGATGCAGTTTTTTGGCCTAATATGTCAGCTGAACTACGCGACTTCATATCAAAGTGCAGCACTTGCAACAAAATGCAGGACAAACAATCAAAGCAGCCTCTTATCACACATGATGTACCAAAAATACCATGGACAAAGTTAGGAGTTGATATCTTCACTTACCAAAACCAAGACTATCTAGTTACTGTGGACTATTTTAGTGATTTCTTTGAGCTAGATATCCTAACAGACACATCAGCAATGACCGTAATAGATTGTCTCAAGCAACAGTTTGCTCGCCATGGGATTCCGGATACCGTTATTTCTGATAATGGACCTCAGTTTAAATCTGCAGACTTTCACACCTTTGCTTGTGATTGGGAATTTGAACATTCTACTTCATCACCATATCACAGCCAATCTAATGGTAAGGCAGAATCAGCTGTGAAAATTGCAAAGAAATTAGTGAAGAAGTGTATTTCTAGCAAGACTGATATCTGGAAAGCAATTCTAGATTGGCGAAACACTCCTACAAAGGATATGAATTGTAGTCCCGCCCAAAGACTGATGTCTAGGAGGACAAGACATTCCTTACCAACAGCCGCTGCTCTTCTTGAACCAACTATCAGCACAAATACCCATGAAAAGATCATGCGTAAGAGACAACTTTCAAAACAGCAGTATGACAAACATACTAAGGACCTTCCAGAACTACAGATTGGACAAAACGTTCGAATGAAGAAACACCCGAATGATAAATACTGGCAGTTTGGAACATGTACCCAGTCTCTCGGGAACAGGTCATACCTCATCGACTTAGATGGAAAGTCATACCGCAGAAACAGAAGAGAGATGCGCCCAACCAAGGAGGCTCATGATGCAGAAAGAACAGATCCTTTACCCTACAAGCCGGAGGATGATCCACTCATGATTACAAATGAACGTCCCCAGTACGAGAGTGTGAAGCAGCCTATTGCTCCAGAACCACAAACCGCATTTGGATCTTCAAGAGAGACTATCACATCTCCCGCAAGTGACAATAATTGTGCAGTGAATGCTTCAACTAAATTGCGTGGCAGCTCAAGAATTGCCAGATTACCATCAAAGTTCAAGGACTTCATTATGAATTAAGATACATACAAACAGTATGAACTTTTAATTGAAATGTGCATTTTTTTTTCTTTCGTTTTAAAGAAAGGGGGATGTTAGATAATGTATTTAGTGCCACCCTGTATATTGTGCACAAGTAGTGCTTACGTCATTAGTTGTTGAGTTTTGAATAAACACATAAAACCTAACAAACGTCATGTGTGAAAACTGTCAACGCATTGAAATATTTAGCCTCAATTTACTTCACAAAATCGGCACCAATATATTTTGCATGTTTCAAAAATTTCCCTTCATACGCGAACTGTTGCACAACAAGCAAATTCATCATAGTCAGATCGACCCTATTTCGTATAATGTCATGGCTGCTTTAAGCAAAGAACCTCGTTTTAGAAGTATGAAATACGAGTCTTGGTAAAATGGGTATGCAAACCCGGGCCGTGGCAAAATAAAAGCCGGGGCAGATCGGCAATCGTCAATTCCAAATACGCATTATTTTGCAGCAATATTTACAGCGAATACAAATATACTGGTCCATCAAATATCCTGAAATTTTTATGAGATTGGCAGATTAATAACTGCCAATCTTTTGTTTTGCCCAGGTCAAGTCTTGCCTACCCATTTTACCGGATGCCGAACCCGAAGCTATTAAACTGATTCAAACACGCCTTTCCTTTATTATTATTTCCGTAATAACTCAGATTTGAAGAATAAGCTCTTAATTTTTGCAATTTATATTTTCTTTCCCATAAGGATAATTTATGTTAAACTACGTTGAATTGGACTCTTCTTGAGAAGAAGATGTTTAAAAATGCACCCCCCTTTTTCTACAGTTTCAAGGGTTTCTCCGCTTTGAATACAGATCGAACTTTTAGTTCTGCAATTTATATTCGCCCTCCCATAAGGATGCTATGTGCCAAATTTGGTTGAAATTGGATAAGCAGTTTTAGAGAAGAAGTTCAAAATGTAATAAGTTTACAGACGGACAGACGGACGACGGACGGACGACGGACAAAATGTGATTAGAATAGCTCACTTGAGCTTTCAGCTCAGGTGAGCTAAAAAGTAACGATATTATCTCAAAGCTGTACAGACTGCAGGAAATAACCCCCGCTGACTGGCACAGCGTTCAAGGAAAAATTCCAGCAACCATGGTACAGTGTATTATCTCCGGAACCTATGGTATAATTTATTTTGAATAATTAAAAAAAGTAGGATGTATTCCTGAAAAGTTTGAGTGAACCATAGTTGAGCAGGAAACAATGAAATAATTACTTTACAACACTGAAGATGAAATCATTTATTTTAGTATGATGTAATGAACATTGCATGAAATGCTTTCCGGACCAGCCGTTTTAGCCTTTGGATATAAGAGTTCAACTCCTTAAAATTCATACAAAGCAAATCTATTAAACTGTATATTGCCAGTGTGCATTCTGAATTTTCAACGTTATCATCATTAATTAATAATTCAGAATATTACTATAATTACTAATCAAAACAAATAAGAATAAATATTTCATTGAATTTTTTTTTCGACATTAATTTTCTAATCACCAATATTTATCTTAGTACAAGACGTTAAAAGAACGTCTTACTTATGTACGTACACTAATCAGTGAATGTATACAAGGATACAGTGTAAGAAATAGAACATTCTAAAACACCAATGACCGGGGAATTAGATCGGTTGTTAGTCAAGTGTTATTTCGCCGTGCGATCATTACTAGGTATTATATATGGTTGACGGGTCTAAAAGTTTCTCCCCCTGACTTCTTATCCCTTTGATCAAAGTCTTGTAAGACGATGTCCATCTTGGCACTCATGTCAGTGGTTTCAATGCGGGAATGCTCATCCACGACTTCCCAGGATTTCCCTCCCTTTCTATACCGCCTATTGACGTAGAAGTAAACGACAGCGATAATGGCCACGCATGCAACGATCGAACACGCGGCGGCAATGGCGCCAATGGAACGTTTACTTAGGGACGAGCTTTGCTGTGATTGGTTAGTAAGCGTACTTTGGGTTGTCGGCAGGCTGTGTGTGTCTGGTACAGTAACGGTATGTTCCTGGCTTGTCAAATCGTGTGAAGACGATTGCATGTGATTTACCGTGGAACTACCAGTTTGTTGTGATGTTTCTTTGCTAGTGGTACTGGTTATCAATGGCTCTTTGGATCCATTGGAGAAGGTTTGTGGCCCCAGTTTTGACGTAACAGTCGAGGAAGACGTTTGGGTGCTTGCTGATGTAGATGATCTACCTGTAGAAACGGTTGTCGACTCGGTTAAAAGAGTTAACCTTGTTGTTGCAGATTCAGATGTTGAAGACAAACCCGTGGTCAATGACGGAGGCAATGTAGTTCGTGTTGTCAAAACTGTGGGTTCCATTGTTGAAGTAGATTGAGTGGTTGATGATTTTTCAGTCTGCTTTGCTGGCATTGATTCCATCTTGGTAGTTCGAATATTTAACGTTGAGGATGTCTGTTTAGCTGATGCTGTTGTAGATAGTAACGTAAACAATGTACGGCTAGATTTCACTGGCGGAGTATGTTTTGTTGTCGATGTTTTGGACTCCTGGTTTGGCGTTACCGTAGGTTTTGTTGTAGTTTTCGTTGTCACCACTTGTTTCTGAGTCGTAAATTTTGTGGGCTGTGTGTGTTTGGTTGTTGTTGTTTTAGGCGGCTGCTGCGTTGAAGTTGTAATTTGTACAGTTGCTGATGTTGAATATGCCTGTTTGCTTGTTAGTCTAGGTTTTAGAGACGTAGTTTCAGGGTTCTCAGTTTTAGATGTTGTTGTCTTCGTGGTCGGTGTCATTGTTGTTATCACTGTCGATGATGTCTGAATTGGTTTATCAGTAGTGGGTTTTACATAAACGGATGTTACACTTGACAGTGGGATTTTTGTCTGCTTTGAAGATGCCGTCTGCTTCTGTAGTGGCGTCTGCTTTGATGTTGTCGTCTGCTTCGGTAATGGCGTCTGCTTTGGTGTTGTAATCTTGTTTGGTGCTGTAGTTTGCCTTGACGGTGGAACTGAACTTGTAAGAATACTAGGGTTTGTTTTACCGTTCGGCGTCGTTTTTCCAATGGCAGTTGTCAAAGGCGTAAGTGCAGAATGTGTATTCCCGGGGCTTGTCATTTCGGTTTGTGGATGAGACATGGTTATCGCAGTGTTTGACTTTAACAACATCGTGCTTGTCTTTGTGACAGAATCAGTTTTACTGCTAGCTGTGGAAAAGAGAGGCGACGACGTTTTTGACGAAATAGAGCTGCCCGGAGTTGACATTAAAGGTGTTGATTTAGTTGACATGGCTGTCGTTGATATGGTAGTCGATGATGTCAAGGAAGAAAGGGGTGAGGACGATGATGTCATAGAGGCTGGTAACGAAGAGACTAATGTTGTTGATGATGTATGAACTGACGAGGAAGACTTTAGTAATAAAAACGATGACGATCTGGTGATAGGTGCTTTGGATGTTGATAGCGACGAATGATTCGATGATTGGATGGGCGAGGTCGGGGTCCCGTGCGATAAACTTTTGTCGGATGGCGGTGATGAAGTGGATGACAACTTTTTATCGGTGTTCCCTCTCAAGTGATTATCAAAGTTTGAACGACTTTTAAATCTTATCTGTAACATAACGAAGATACGTATACAGTACGTATACAGTAATGATTTATTAAAGGATATGCATAAGTATAAGTATAAGATATCACTGCTGTATCTTTTATATGTGATATATATAACTTAACAGTCGTTTGAAATCTTTAAAAAATGATTACGTTTGATAAACCCCTGGAGAGAGGCATTTCTGTTGATGTAAATAAAATGCGATCGATTACTTTTATTCATGAATGTTTTAACGTAAAGGTCTTCGATTTGGAATAATCGTACCTGCGTATTTTGTAAGTGAAGTTGTCCAGTAAGCTGCTCCGCTCCACCGAATGTCACACCTGTAATAAATGTGAATTACAAATCAATTATCATTATTTTGTTTCTATGTTTACTTAAAATTGTTAGCTACAATATAATTAGACTCACGGAGTAAATTGATCAAAATCACATGTAATATTTCCGAATGTTAGATATTCTGTTTTAAAAATTACATCACTTTTATAACAAAAATGCTTAAGTAAAACGATGTGGAATTGCATTCTAACTTTATATATTTTGTAATTTATTTTGAATAGAATAATTTTTTATACGCTGATATATTTTTGTATTTTTAAGAAACAAAGTACCGCCAGGTAAGATCTTTATCCCCATTGTTCAAGATTTATGTAACAGTGTAATTATTACTGGTTAATATTCCTCACGTGCATATTTAATCGGCTGAAAAAAATAAAAATATTTACCCAAAAGAGCAATCCAAATCCCCAGAAATATCATTGTGAGTTGTGAAGAGTGAACAGATTCAGAATGAAATGAGAATCTGTGGTGTGTGTTACGATTTTCTATAGTAGTGTAAGTACGTAATATAATATTGTTATCGGTCATATCACAGCTGGCATTCCACAGGGAGGATCCCTGTATCCTATCTTATTTACATTAAACTACCCCGGTATTGTCTTTATTTATATGTCATTACTCAATGTGACCTATTGACACGTTAATCTTTTGTTTGATTCTATCAGATCATTCATACATCTAGATTCACCCTAGTTTACTACCAAATAAGATCATTCATATAAACAGTATTCATGAGTTATATATGAGTGTTATATATGCTGCTTTATGCTTAATATGTAACACAAAAGAAATGTTCATTTGTGTTTGTAAACAATGAATGAAAGTGGTTCCAGTAAAAAGTAAGCATTTTTTTAGGGGACGGTAAATATAATTCAATATGCTCACAGGACACTTGATTTAGTGTTCATAAAAGAACGGAAGCACGCACTTTTGTATGTCCCTGTCTCCTCGCCAACCAATCAGCTTTCTCTTGCGCCAGTTTCTCTTTGTCTATGGCTTCCGGGACTTCTCTTCGGACGCAGTATTGGATTTCTGTGGGCAAAAAGAGACGAATAGAATAAAATGATTGTTTTTTTTTTCTAATTATACATTAACCAATAAAACTCAACCGCCGGAAAACGCAAAGCATAAAAATCTGCAACATGGATAATCATATGTTTGCAAACCCTCAAACTAACTGCATGGAACATAATGCCGGGTCTTTTTTTTTCGAATAAAGAAAACCACATTTTCAGTAATCAAGAAATAATTTGACAACTTCATTTTTAAAAATAAAACTTTTCTATTTACTGACTTAAAAAGACAAAGAACAAACATTGTAATAATAGCAGCACTTTAGTTTCATACTTAAATGATTATTTAAGAAATGAACAGCAAGTTATAAAGTTCAACGGGATATATGAACTGGATCAAATCCTGTGAAGCTCGAAGGGTTTAAAGGTGAATACTATAATAGTACTTCAAGGTATCTAAATCATCGTATTGATAAAAAAAGCTGCTGCAATTATTGTTTAATTAAATGATAAGGACGAATTGATACACCTACATGTAGATAATCTATAAGCGAGTTACAGAGCTTACAATTCCTTGCGATGTTAACAAAGCTTTTGTTTACATTTTGAATGTTGAAGTGAAAATTCCAATTTTAGACTTAAAATAAATGTTAAATGTTAGAAACTGTCTATATGTGCTTAAAAAGAATAGGAAAATCGACAAATCGGTTTGAAAAAGATTTTTTTACTAGTACATGTATATTGAAACTATGTAAACAAAAAACAGGGTACAATCCTTGTTTACATGACAAAGAATTATCAGCCCTTCTTGCTTATAACTCTACGACTCTACGAATGACTCTCAAATTCATTAAATCACTAGAAATGCATTTCTAAAGCAATGTAAATTATAAAAACAGAACAAAAAATTAATATCGTTTTCGAATTAAGAGGTTGGAACATGTATTTAGAATGTTTAAATTCCAAATGTTTGTGAAACATAGTAAGTAAATTTCAGATAACTAGAAATAATTTTAGGTCCTACATGTACACTTAATACAAAGTTAACTTTTATTTCGAACACCTTTACAGAAAGAATGGCAGTAAATGCTGTAAATCCCTAATTAAACGCGAGGAATACATATAACTTTAACATCTCGCATTTACTCTTTGGATATATGTAAACTATAATGAAATAATCAGTATTTGCGATTTTATGCTTTTGCAATTTGATGGAAAACGTTTCAATCGCAGAATCATTGGAATTAAGAACAAACTCGGGTATAATACCGAGCGCAGCGAGAGGCGGGCGAAGCCCGCCTCGCGAAGCGAGGATTAATGGTAACACGTATATATAAGAAAATCAGTGAAAAATGAATGTTGAATCAGGGGTACTAAGGCCAAAAAAAATTTCTTCCAGCCCTGGGCGCCGCCATATTGGCAGCCATTTTGTTTTTAAAAAGTTAGTTCGATCATTGATTAACTGGTACTTATCGATGTTTATTGCCCCTAAACTCGATTGAATAAGTTCCTGTGTTTCAATGGAAGTTAATTTGAATTAAAAGAAATTAAAAAGGAAACCAGATAAGTTTTAGTAGTGCTTCAATCAAGAAACACGACTTGTTCTATGTATGTTTTATCAAATTATCAGATGGAAAATAAAAACATTAACGTCAAGGAACTGTTCTTTTAGATACTGAACAAAGTATGCAATTTTATTACAGCGGCATTTATATGAATTAAATTGATGAACAATAAAAGAAGAAATAAAAAAATTCGGAATCACGTAACTCTTTTCGGCTATTTCCGAAGACAAAACTTGAACGTTTTACGTCTGAAATATGACGTCATAATGTAGACTTAGCACGCGACGTTAAGTTTAACTTTGACGAATGGTATGAGTAGGCAGGCGGATCATACTGTGTGCGTTTTATCATACAAAAATCAAACTACATTATGTTAAATCTGCGCTCGGTCCGACGGTCACACCGTTTACATATTAAGGAATCTAAAGTATCTTTGCGTCATGCATTGGTCATCGTGGCAGTGAATTAACCCCACAACCCCACCGTTGCAATCTGTATATTGCAATCTTAGATTGGTGGTGGTTTAGTAATAAATGTATAATCCGGAAGTTAAACATAACCACATCCACGGTGAACGTATGCATAATGTATGGGACTTAGATTTTTTCTTACTGTTGATGATATCCGCTCACAAACTAAGCAGCACAATGTATCTTATTTTAATAGACATCTAATTTTTTTTCCAAAAGCGTAAAACCTGTTTTTAAACACAAAGCTGTATCTTGAAGAAACAACGAAAACAGCGAAGAAAAAAGTTATTATTTTATCTAAGTTGGCCATTTAATTTTTCGTATTTCACTTTTATTCATCATTTATTTATCATTAAAGCCTGGTACTGTGTATTAGTAGCTTTGTCTATTTTTCTTTAAACTTCAGTGACCAACTAATTATATTACATGTATTTCTTTTTAAGTCGTTTCTTGTACCTCTCACCTGTCATAATTTTGACGACCCGCCACAATCTGAGGAATACCAGCAGTGCCACACTGTCCCGGACGGCACTGCTGACGGGACTAAAGGCTAAGGCCAGGTCAAGGCCAAAGGTCACAAAAATAACGATAGCGTCAAACACCTTGATGAAAAAATATCACAACAATGATTTTATTTTTAGGTGTAATAAAAGAAACTAATGATTACAGGAAAGTGCTATACAGATAAAACGTATATATCTGAAAAACGTATTACCTCCCATTTATCCGAGAAAAAATGTTTTCCTTCTATATAAATCTTTATAACCACCTGAAAAATACAACGAGTTAGAGGTACTGATGTATATTTTGTTGAACGTTAAAAGGCGATCAGAGTTTATGAACGGTTTAATCATTGTGTGACAGGAAGAGTAAACGTATACCTCGACGACAAAGAGTGAAATGATGGTGAGGGCGGCGTAGTGAAGTCCGTCCTCCAACTCCTCCCTCAGGTGCTCCTCATCTTCCTCCGTCTCAGCCCGGACTGTAACACAGAAGTAGTATGATATTCCCAAAAAAAAGTCTTCCCAAAAATGTCGGTAAGTTTAAGTAACATTGGATTTAGTTTTTCAATAAATATTTGTGGAAAAACAAAATGGCTGTCATAGACTAGATTTGTGTTTCGATTGGCTGTCTGAGTATTTGTAGTGTTGTGAATGGCTGTATTGTTTTTATACAGTTTTTGAATGACTGTCAATGACGGGATATGTGTTTTGATTGGCTGTCAAAAACTAGATCTGTGATTTGATTGGCTGTCAACGACTAGCTCTTTGTTTTGATTGGGTGTCAACGACTAGCTCTGTGTTTCCATTGGCTATCAGTGACTTGCTCTGTTGTTTTATTGGCTGCACATACAAGGCTTACCCTGAATCACGTTGATGTCAACCAGAAGAACCACGAGGAGAATAGCGATATCAAGGACGATGAAAGCGATGATGATGAGGTGGGTTATGGGATTGTGGAACACCTTTCTCATCTTGGCTTTACAACTGGAGAATACCGTCAGATCATTAAAAAGCCAGTCAATGGTAATTGAAAAGTTAACTCCATATTATAAAGCCAGTCATTAGGACGACTTAAGCAGGTACTATACGTCAGCCCTTGCGATAGTTTAGTTCCCTTGACTATGTATTATAATTAAGTTTATTTCAAAAGGATAATGATATATTCTGACTCAATTCACTCAACTTTACAAGTGTAGTATTCATAATTCATATCACTTGTTAACAAAGTATTATACAGAAAATTGTTGTTGATATAGGCAATGTAGGGCACATGTAACAAGGTGTAAAAATTAGATTTTCACTAGTTATCTTTATGAACCGGACACATCGCATCGGAGGGGAGTGGGGGTGGGGGCTGGGGGCTGCCCATCCCTTTTTTTGCAGCATACATTTTTTTGTAAATTAGCAGACAAAAAGTGAATTATCATAGAGCCCCCCCCCCCCCCCCCCGCCTGCCACCACACTGTTAGGGTAGTGTGTAAAAAAAATGAAGTGAAATAAGGAAATTACACAGTTAAATTGAAGTGATATGTAACTACGCTACTTCTACCTCCGTTTCCCTTGCATTTTTGTCAATAATGATTTGGAAGAGTCCTCCCACCACCGCTTTTAAAAACGATGCTACGTGCCTGTGAATTAGAACCATTTTAACGAGACCTTAATTAAGGTGATATGGGACATCTGTCGAAGTTAATGTGGATTAAAGTACATTATGATTGAAATACTTTCACCGGTTTAGAATTTTTAGATTTTACAATATAAACCAAAAAATAGCTTTTAAATACTTGGAGAAATAAAATTGAAAAACTCCATGCGGGATTCAAACTCATCACTTACAGTTTTGCAGTAAACCCTTTAATCCACTGCGCTAGACTGATAGGTGAAAAAATTGGGAAAGAAATTAGTTATATAATTACACTCAATTTTATTGTTTATTTCGATAAACAATACGTCACAACAAGTTGCTGTCCTTTAAAAAAGGACTACAATACGTGGACCATTCGCATGTGTTTCCAACGAAAACGTGAAAGCCTTAAAATCATCACAGATTCCACCGACTCTAGCCCCCTGCTTTTAACCAGTCCACTAAATTTGTACTTTGTATTATGTACACTGTATATGTATAGTTGACTTTTAATCTCAGAATTTTTAAAAGGGTTCATACTTCTAAAATAATAAATATTATGATCTATATTAATGAAGATTGCATGTATAGTATCAGGCATTCGGCGAATTCTACTATTTGCGCACACATTACGCTTCGCACTACTTTGTTAATTATGCAGTGACAGCTTTGTGATTTTGATGAATTTTTCTGGAGATTTAAACTTTTATACAACCATTATATTATATACAGTCACATAATTATTCAATCATACTTAAATACTTATATAAATTTTTATCGGGAAGTACTCGATCTAGCCTCGCCTTCTATAAAAGTAAAATTCAGCTACAAATTATGCTATTTGATGCATGCTGTAGTTTCGGCATAACATGACCTTATTTCATAATACTGACAGTTTATATCACATGTCGATCATTTCTTTAAAAGGAATACTTTGTTTCTGTAATGTTTACCGACAACTTTACAATTACAGCGCCTTTGAACTTACATGTGCATATGGCATGGAATCCCGATCCCGATTCAGATAAACCCGTGCTAGCCTGGTTCCCTGAGCTACTCATTACGCACAGGAACCAGGCTAGCTCATGCGCAGACTGAATTTTCCCCATAGCATCCAGTTTAACCTCGCTTATATTTTTTGTCCCACAACACCTTAAACTTTCGGTAGGACGTAACTATTTTTTTCTTGCATCAACACAAGTTAAAAAGGACTCTGGTTTCAAGTGAAATTTACATAGCTGCGTAGTCTTAGCTTCAAAAACCAGACAAATGCTGTTAATTTCAAAGAGCCATACTGAAAGAAAAAATTAAATAGACGGGCCTTTGTCACAATGCTGTTTGACCCAACTAAGCTCCTATAAAAATGGTTCTATGTTTTACCGAGATCAATATGTTTCAAATAATTGATTTTTAGATACTTTATGAAATAATTCTCCGAGCCAACTCTGAGCCTTCACTGAATTACTCCTGACTCTGGACATCTTTTCAATAGTACATATCTAATGTATCTGGTAAAAATGATAACGTTAGTTTTAGTATCATGCCATATATTCGGACATAAATATTAATAACAAAATAATGGTTGAAAATTCCACTACAATAATCCGGTGAATGTAACAACTAATCATACCCATTTTCTGTTCCCTCCCGGAACTCCTCGTTGTTTTCCATGTCTGTCAATGTACCAGTTTTCTGTCATAAAATTATTAGCATTGAGTATTTAACACCTCGTGCTGTAGTAAAAGTGACTTACTTGCTCAAAAATCAATTTTGCAAGAGAGAAAAATAAATTATAAAGAATCTGACGAAGACGTTAGAATTTGATTAGATTCCCAATGGCCAGTTTTCAAAACAATCCAATCCTATTGATCAGAATGATTTGCATATTAATATAAATTTCTGCGACCAATAGGGTATTTGTCATTTTTTCAAACTTTTCCCGTGCATGCACACTTCAAGAAAAGAGTAAAGAGACAATATCCCCCCCCCCCCCCCCCCACCAAGGCAGAATTCACCCAGGGTACGGACAGAAACTTACATGTTAAACTCAAACGTTCTTCTCAGCCGGTATCCTCTAGATATCCTATCATCTTTTACAAAACCGATGACAGTTAGTTCCGGTAAATCCGCGTAGTCATTTCCTGTCGCCCTTAATTACTTACCTCCGCTGCATGAATCCTCTTAGGATAATTCGGAACATGCTAGTGAAATACTCATGTTTATCCTTGTAATTTTTTTTTTATACTTTGACTAATCTTAAACAGAAATTTCCTTTTGTAATCATGAGCGATCTCCATCTAATTTTGTAAATGACGAATGAATTAGTCTATATATGAATATATGTTTAACTTGTATGCGAAAAAATCAACAAGGCCTAAAATTGTTCGCAAGTTTAAAACTCGACATGGACCTTTTTCTGACTTACTTTAACGGTTCTCTGATTAAATGGGACTATTTATCAACATCTAGCGATACATTTGTAACTCATTTAGAATGATTCAAAATTCAATATGTCTCTTTATACATTGGATACCTTAAATCCCGAAAAACTATTTTATTTTCATTTGTGGGGTTTTTTTTTCACCATCGAAGGAGAAATGCTCTTATTACCGCATATCAATTAAAACCCACCTTGTCCGCTTGTTTTTGTGTGTAAAAATATTGGTTAAACTTGTAATCTACACCTATTTACTGGCTATGAGGACGATAGCAAGTGTATTGTCCCCCCAAGAAAGCAACTAATGTACGAGGCGAAGCCGAGGATATACATGTGACGTGGCTGTCGAAAGGACAATAAACTTCCTATCGTCGGAATAGTCTGTATATAGGTATTTTATTATACCGAAGAAAACTCTATTTTGCGACGATGCAGAATTTCTTGATGATAAAATGTTATCGGACTTTGAATTTAATGTAGTGATCGGATAACGTCATATTCAATGACTATTCACCATGAGCAGATAGCACGGAACCAGGCTGAAGCTAGCAGCCACTAACAGCAGCCACTAAGCCCGTAGAAGCTAGCAGCCAATAAGGAAATTCATCAAAATACTGAGAGTACTCGAACAGAAAAATTATATTTCACTTAATTATCGACATATTTTAATTAATATCAAAATGATTAATGCTCAATAATTTTTACGAGCATTGACGACTTCCAAAGCAGTAAAGCTCGCCTGGATAAGAGTTATAAATGCTTCTATGTTGGATAGAAATGAAATACGTCAATACGGGTCATAAGTTATGAAAATAATGTTATCCTAAGTGTAGACTTATTGATACAAATAAAAAAAACTATATGCATCGTATAAAGTGATATGCAAGCGTATTATGATATAAAAAAAAAGATAAATTAAAGTAAATTAAAAGCATAAAACGATACAAATACAATAAAAACCCAAAGCCAACTCAGTGTGGCAAGATGACTTGTGTACATCGAAGTAGAACATGTGCGTGTTTAAAAATTTATCCTCCGGCCTTTTTACTCCCCCGGAAACATTATCCGAAAATTAAAAGACATCGTATTATTACGAATATGAGACAGTAGAACACCCAGCATTGTGATTTTATTCTCATAAGAAAATTGTTATATTTCGCAGTCAAAAACAGCGAAAATCATCAGGTAAAATTGGGATTATTTTGTCTCGGCCATGTTTTGACGTGAACCTTCGAATACAACAATGACAATGAAAAGGGTCGGGTTAGCTCACCCGAACTTTGTCATATTTTAGCATTTCACATTGATATGGGGGTTAAAAGTGGTCCATTATCTTCCTTATCTTTGAAGTGTGCATCCAACGGATAACAGGGTAGTGTATGGGGCATATGGGGCTATTATTTCCCGGTCTCAGATTTGGGCTGTAGGGGTACCACCAAGTGGCTCCCAGGGGTTCTGGCTCATTTCAGGGATTTATATCTCACTTGAGATTGACCGCAAGAACTTGCAAACACTTGTATGAAGTAGAGGACCTCAAGAGGTATTCATAATAAGTGTTAGAGGGCACCTATGACCCCTACAAGGGTTCGGTTAGCTCACCCGAACTTTGTCATATTTTAGCATTTCACATTGATATGGGGGTTAAAAGTGGTCCATTATCTTCCTCATCTTTGAAGTGTGCATCAAACGAATAACAGGGTAGTGTAGGGGGCATATGGGGCTATTATTTCCCGGTCTCAGATTTGGGCTGTAGGGGTACCACCAAGTGGCTCCCAGGGGAGGATAAGGAAGATAATGGACCACTTTTAACCCCCATATCAATGTGAAATGCTAAAATATGACGTGCATGCACACTTCAAGAAAAGAGTAAAGAGACAATATCCCCCCCCCCCCACCAAGGCAGAATTCACCCAGGGTACGGACAGAAACTTACATGTTAAACTCAAACGTTCTTCTCAGCCGGTATCCTCTAGATATCCTATCATCTTTTACAAAACCGATGACAGTTAGTTCCGGTAAATCCGCGTAGTCATTTCCTGTCGCCCTTAATTACTTACCTCCGCTGCATGAATCCTCTTAGGATAATTCGGAACATGCTAGTGAAATACTCATGTTTATCCTTGTAATTTTAAGATTTCAATGACTATTCACCATGAGCAGATAGCACGGAACCAGGCTGAAGCTAGCAGCCACTAACAGCAGCCACTAAGCCCGTAGAAGCTAGCAGCCAATAAGGAAATTCATCAAAATACTGAGAGTACTCGAACAGAAAAATTATATTTCACTTAATTATCGACATATTTTAATTAATATCAAAATTAAGATTTGGGCTGTAGGGGTACCACCAAGTGGCTCCCAGGGGAGGATAAGGAAGATAATGGACCACTTTTAACCCCCATATCAATGTGAAATGCTAAAATATGACAAAGTTCGAGTGAGCTAACCGAACCCTTGTAGGGGTCATAGGTGCCCTCTAACACTTATTATGAATACCTCCTGAGGTCCTCTACCTCAGCCAAGTGTTTGCAAGTTCTTGTGGTTAATCTCAAGTGAGATATAAACCCCTGAAATGAGCCAGAACCCCTGGGAGCCACTTGGTGGTACCCCTACAGCCCAAAATTGAGACCGGAAAATAATAGCCCCATAGGTCCCCTACACTACCCTGTTATCCGTTTGATGCACACTTCAAAGATAAAAGAGATAATGGCCCGCCTTTCACCCCTATATCATTGTGAAATGCTAAAATATAACAAAGTTCGGGTGAGCTAACTGAACCCTTGTAGGGGTCATAGGTGCCCTCTAACACTTATTATGAATACCTCCTGAGGTCCTCTACCTCAGCCAAGTGTTTGCAAGTTCTTGTGGTTAATCTCAAGTGAGATATAACCCCCTGAAATGAGCCAGAACCCCTGGGAGCCACTTGGTGGTACCCCTACAGCCCAAAATTGAGACCGGAAAATAATAGCCCTATATGCCCCCTACACTATCCTGTTGTTCGTTTGATGCACACTTCAAAGATAAGGAAAATAATGGACCACTTTTAACCCCTATATCATTGTGAAATGCTAAAATAAGACAAAGTTCGGGTGAGCTAACTGAACCCTTGTAGGGGTCATAGGTGCCCTCTAACACTTATTATGAATACCTCCTGAGGTCCCTTACCTTAGCCAAGTGTTTGCAAGTTCTTGTGGTTAATCTCAAGTGAGATATAAACCCCTGAAATGAGCCAGAACCCCTGGGAGCCACTTGGTGGTACCCCTACAGCCCAAAATTGAGACCGGAAAATAATAGCCCTATAGGTCCCCTACACTACCCTGTTATCCGTTGGATGCACACTTCAAAGATAAAAGAGATAATGGCCCACCTTTCACCCCTATATCATTGTGAAATGCTAAAATATGACAAAGTTCGGGTGAGCTAAACCGACCCTTTTCATTGTTATTGTTGTATTTTTCGAAGGTTCACGTCAAAACATGGCTGAGACAAATTAATCCCAATTAAACCTGATGATTTTTGCTTTTTTTGACTGCGACATATGATAGTTTTTGTATGATAATAATATCACTATGCTGGGTGTTCTATTGTCTCATATTCGGAATAATACGATGCCTTTTTTAATTTTCGATTGATGTTGTTTCGGGAGGAGTGAAAAGGCCAGAAGATAAATTTTTTAAACACGCACATGTTCAGCTTCGATGTAAAGAAATTATCTTGCCACACTGGATTGACTTGGGGTTTTATTGTATTTGTATCGTTTTATGCCTTTTAATTTACTTTAATTTATCATGTCTTTTATTACATAATACGTTTGCATATCACTTTATACAATGCATATAATTTTTCTATTTGTATCAATAAGACTACACTTAGGATAACATTATTTTCTTAACTTATGACCCGTATAGACGTATTTCATTTCTATCCAACAAAGACGCTTTTATAACTCTTATCCAGGCGAGCTTTACTGCTTCGGAAGTCGTCAATGCTCGTACAAATTATTGAGTATTAATCATTTTGATATTAATTAAAATATGTCGATAATTAAGTAAAATATAATTTTCTGTTCGAGTACTCGCAGTACTTTGATGAATTTCCTTATTGGCTGCTAGCTTCTACGGGCTTAGTGGCTGCTGTTAGTGGCTGCTAGCTTCAGCCTGGTTAGCACGGAAACTATTTCACGGTTAGATAAAATAGCTTGTCTATTCGTTGTAAAACATAGAAAATATTAACAGAGGTATAATAAAAGTTCTTATTCATGACTGGTCGAAAGTAGAACTCTCTAAATCAATAACAAAATGTTCTTGCATTCCATCATTGACAAGAGATCAGACCTTTAATATGCATTTAAGTACTGAATTTCTTCCTTTAACCGTTTGAACTATCGGTAACATATTGCAATAGAATGGAAGCCACGTAATTAACAGTTGGTTGGAAAATGCCAAATTGGAACTGTTTATATGAAGCTGTATTACAGTGTGAAGATTGTAGAACGTCAGTGTGAGTCTGCATCAACAAATAGAGATAACTGTTTTCGAATCAAATAGAGACTACAGAAGTGCAGTTCTGAATCTATTCTATCTTCTTGGTTATGAAATCCGATATTCATAGAAGAAAAGATGTCTTAATGAAAAACATGCAATTCATGAATTACTTATACATATTAAAAGACATATACAAAATCTAAACTTTATTCATGTAGCTATCCAAAATTGCAGACGATGATTTCTATATGATCGAGACGGGAAACTTGGATTTTTCTTCTTAATAGACTTGACGGAACAATGGCAGACTCTGATTATTAAAAAGAGTATATTAAGCTTTGAATACCATTTTCCAACCGTTGACGCTTCATGTTCAACACAATTACCCCCCCCCCCCTCTCTCTCTCAATGAATGATTTTGTTTTTAAGTAAGTATGAATAAAGCTGTTGTAATTACTTTATTGTATTATTGTATAAAAATGCATTTGATTGTTCGATTCTACAATTAAAAAAAAAGAATATTTTAATTTCTGAATGTTAAGATTTACAGAAAAATCCCTAAGACTCAACCCGGGTCCCTAAAATCACGCCCAAACAACCAATTATTGCCTCTAAAATTATCAGTAAAGTAATGCACGTTCAGTACCATTTATAATCGAGTAGTGATTATGTAATGTACATGTATATTATGTAATTTATATCCTGATGAGTTGTACAACTCAATATAATAAATTGAATCAAAGTTTAAATGGATGGATTTTATAAGCAAAATACGTTTTATAAGATATACATTTGACTGTCAAGTGAAAAAATATTCAATACATTTATCGGCCTCTCAAATGTTGGAGCGCCATCTACGGGCTGATAGGGAGATCTTACCGGTGACGCTTTTTCTGTTGGTTTTTTTTTTTTTTTACATCACAACTGATTCGTTTCTTCGTTAAAGTCAGCTTCAAAAAAGTTTCATTCTGGGAAATCCTCTCAATATCTGCACTTGATATTGATATCAATGTAGATGATACGTCACCATTTTTTTTTGCAATTTGCAAGTAGTTTTCAATTACTAGTACATGATACATTTGACAGCTGCAGGAAATGACGATTAAGATACATCTGTGACTTACACATTATACATCATTATTTGTACAAAAAATGCACTTGTTTCTGCAATAAAGTGCACCATATAAGGAAAACAAAATCCTTTTAGATAAATTTTTTACAGCTGTTATACTGGTCGTTATAGCTGTTCAACAGCTGTGTAAATTTCAATTCAATCAATTACAAATGACATTTCGAGCATTGTTTGCACATGCTCGTAAAAAATTTATTTCAGATTTCAGTAAATTTACTTCAAAGAAAACGAAAACATAAAGATAAAACTCTATTTAGTTGCTCCTTTTCATTTGATGTTTTCTTAGCATCATTGTAGCAGATTTGAGTGAGTAGTATATTCCTTTCCACGAGAACCACGTGACGCCTTTAAACTTGGGTACATTTGACGTGTTTTTGTAGTAAACGCCCGTTAGGAGAGCATTGAAACAAGCGTTATGCCACCAACCGCCTTTACCACTCATGGCACAGTTGGCAGACGAAGAATCCTGATCTTTGTCATATGTGGAAAATTTCTGGCCTCTAGCAGTATCTAGCGAATCACCTGCACATATAAGCATGGCATGAGTAAAGTGTACATATCAATATACATATGAAAGATCTTTTACTATGTGTTTAACCGGCATTTCATTTCAAACTATTTAATCGGCATTTCATTTCATAGTGAGTCTGCATGTGAATATATGTATACCAACCTTTGATATATATTTAATATCATATTGTTCATTTAATAACACTATCTTGATTGCAAAAATATACATTAAAGTTATTAAATAATATCGCTGTAAAGGTGGAGTAAATTTTGATTTACCTGCGTTCCCTGTGTAACCAGACAAAGTCAGACGATATCCGTCAGCCTCGTTTCCAATTCGGAAGTGGCTGTACTTAGCAAATCTCTTGTTGCCGGCGAAATCTTCCAGGTTGACTCTTAATTCGTACAGCCTGTGGACGGTTATTTCGTGTAATATCTGGTTCCCTTGAACCGAATACGTAGAAATTAATATCATCATGTTATCAAAATTAGCTCGCAGAAATTATCATTTAAGATGACAATTTCGGTCCCTCTTAGGTCTTGTTAACGTTAAACTTTAATTTTCATAGCTGTAAAATATCAATTTTCTATAAATGTAGCATAAATATGAAATTGCCAGATTATTTTCATCATCATAAACAATTGCCATTGATCATTGGACACATGTATATGTGCGTATTTATAAAGATGAATTTAAGGTTAAACATAGTTTCAGCACCGACGAATTATTTCATGATTGCCTAAAACATGAGTATTAAAAAAATAAATTAAAAGAAAAAAATCCATTAAAAACAAACAAACAAACAAAACAAAACAACAAATACAAAACAAACAAATAAAACAAACTCAAAGCATGTATATAACTTAGTGTATGGAAAAATTAAGTTAATAGGAACTAAGAACTTAATAATAAATCCACACCATACCTAATTAAAGCTGACAATTTTCTATTTACTATTGTACATGTCTTGGTTTTCATATAACAATATAAACACAATTCGAAATAATTATTCAATTATGAATATAAGGTAATTTCACTATCGAAAGTTATACTTTATTTTACCGCGTTACATTTTTTGTTCCAAAGCAGAATGATAGATATAAACATGCTTTAACATGAAGTATATCATATGTCAAAAATCCATGAACTGATACAGACCTAGCCAATGTTCGGCTGAGACATTCCCAAATCCTCTTTGATACTCCTCCCACTTTCTATTAAACTTTTCAGAACCGTCCATTCTTCTTAGAAATACCTTAAAATGTAGACAATAATATGTACTGCAGAGTTTTTAACAAATGCATGAGACATTATAAGTGTATTGCTAAAGAAACTATCCTTTTTTTATTGTATTGAAGGACACGATTAAACCCAAAATATGGCGTATGGTTCTTTTTATGTTTTGATTTTAAAGCTAAAATTGTTTTATTTTTTAAAATGCTCAATAATAGAATACGGCCAAAAGCCTCATATTAAAAATGTAACGTAAATCTAATAGGTAATTAATCGGTTGATTTTTCACTCTCCTTTAATTAAAAGAAATTAGTTTGCTTGTATACCGTCCATCCTCCCCCGTCCAAGGTCATGTCACAATATACACTGTGACCTTGACCTCCTCCCGGATATATACGGTATACGCCACTGGGAGCCCTCGGCCAGACCCTGTGAACATCACTACAGTCCACGGGAACCAGGCCAGACTGAACCAGTTTATCTGTTGAAAAATAAACCCAGCTTCTTATTGATGTTTTTTTTTACAAGACTGACCAATGAATGTATTTTTGATTTATGCTTGAGTCTAATGAAAACGAAATGTATGCCAAATCTTAGATTTAAAAATTAATTAAAAATGACGAAAATGCATGTATTATCAATTATCGAAATTAATAGAAGAGACAATATTACCAGCTTTTATTATGACTGCGTAAACTATCTTGTTTAAGGTTATACTTTAAAATAAAAGTAAACCAAAACCTGGTTTGCATTTGTAAACATTTAATAAACTTACAGTTATCTGGTGTTGGTTGCTTATCAAGTGTCATACTGCTAGGAAACCGATAAGATGTTGTCAAAATGGTGGATCCATCGGCAGCCTTAGAGAGCTTCTGGGACCAATACTTACTGGACAAAGCTAAGTGGCTTAATACTACAAACATACAAGTTATTCATCAAGTACATGATTGTATGTAATATCCAACGTTGATATATCGTCTTCCATTCCAGAATTTTATTCTATCTTCCTTTATTAAGGCCAGATGCGACTTATCTTCCATTTGTTATATTTTTCCTATCTCCACAATGTGAAAATTTCCACTTGTAATAGTAATTTTATAATTCTATTTTTGTGTTATATGATTCTTTTTTATTTAGATATTAATTGTTTAATTGAAAATGTATAGTATGGCTTTATTTATAAGGATTTAAATGCATTTTGCATGCTATCTTAAGGAAAATTCAAAATATTCTAGCTTCAAAAAAGCTTTGTAAAATACCCTTAATTTTTGGGAATTAACTTGTTTAAGTGTTTATGAATAAGGAACAAAATGATGATCATGAAAAACCATCTATTGTGCGTGATAGACCTTCCATGGTTGTGTTATTTTTTACTTTCAAAAAATGAGTCAATGATCTACTTTTTGAGTTAGTTTTGCGCCATTGAATATTTTTTTGAAAATTGAAGAAAAATCCCTTAAACGTTTACATTATGATTGAAATTTTCTTAACTTGGATGATACAAATTGCTAAACTCTTTTAAAAATGAAATACAGTTTATAAATGGCATTGACACTAAATAGATACAACGCGTTAAGTTTCCATTCACAGTTTTTATAAATATAATATTCCAGTCCGAATTTCCTCTATCAGTTTTCAAATCCCGACCAATGTTTGATTAAATATAACAAAAAATGAATGAAGATTACACTAAAACATTTATATTATTAAACATAGTGTATTGACCTTACTCTGTTGGCGTAAAATTTATATGAGGGCAATGATCAACATTTTGAGATATGGTGTCTTTTATCGTTTGTACTCATTTTTCAATATTTTTGTATAGTGTATATTATCGAAATGCAAAGGTGTAATAAAACAAACAGAAATATGCAAAACAATGTTAGATAATAAATAAAATCTTAACTATACATATTATAGCAATACCAAACATATTTCAGTAAATACAAAATCTAAAAATTTAGTCCAAATTTCATCTGTTTTAATTTGCTAAAAGTCTAACTTTGTTTGAGCCAAATTCCATAATATAGTAAAAATATCAAATGTTATATCAATAATAATTCATTTTATAAATACATTTTAAGTTTAGAACAAATTTTACTTTGAGAACTCAAACCTTGAGTAAACAACTTCCTGAAATATTAGATTCTATTACCTGGATTTATTTCTTTCCCAGCAAACCCCTGGGAAAATATAGTTAGGAGAAAACAGACTTGCATATACAGATCCATTATATCTATAAGAGATACAAGAACTATAATTAATTCCATACTATATACAAAAGCTAAACACTTAATACAAAGATAAAAAACCAAACACTGTGAATTTGGGTCTGAATATTAAAAATGATATTTTTACTTGAAAAACAAAGACATAAAATATATTTATCGCTTGAAATTAAATTCAATCTGAAAGAATGGCAATGATGTCTGACCGCAAGGCTTACCTTTCGCTCGGGGACTGAAACTTGTCGAGGTTTATTATATCATAAATTTTTTATCAGACATATGTTACTAAAACCAATCGAATAAACACTATTGACAATCAAGTGTTTGATATATTGTGGCAACCGAAGATTAAGCATATTTTCACCACATCAAAATCAAAATCCACACTATTTTCAGCTGTTGCAGTAGTGAGTACATTTGAAATAAAATTCATACTAGATTGCGTAACAAATCAAAGTACTGAAGTACTGACGGGAGTTGATTTTATCGATTATCATTTATTTTAAAATCAACTTATCTTGCATGGCAATTAGTTTCTAGTCTGTATTTGAATTACGCACCTTTTTATTATATGAATTTTAGACTTTTCCGATAAGAATTTCGAGAAACGCCATATGAATCATGTTGTGTAATATTTAAAGATATATTTCAAACTATGTATAAGTAATCGAAGCAATTCTAAAAAATTTATGGATCCAAGCACTATTGATATCGAATCTAGTCTCGTTCAACCAGACGCTCGGCTGTCTCCGTTAATATCCGAAGCAAGAGAGCCTTTCTGCTTGTCGGAGATTAACGGAGACAGCCTAGCGTTTGGTTGAACGAGGCTTTATAAAACTCTAGCGTAAAGATACATGAGACTATAAAAATATCTAAGTTGTTCGTATTATATAAAATCTGACTATTTTCAAAGTGTTTATTGATAAGTTTCCTTGAAAAAGAATGCTTCAGCATTCATTACTTTGAATTTTTCTATTATTTTCAAGAACTAAGTCTTGTCAGCGGTGATGATTTGTGATTAGATCCAAACACTGTTTCACTTTCGGTTTGCCAGAGTAACTGCATAAGAGAGTTGATTAAAATCAATTCACAACAATCACAATTATGAATCTAAAAGACATAATCCTCGAAAACCGACGCTTCACAATGGTTTTCTCCGTGGTGTCAATTTTAAACTGTTAGCCTCCCAAACAGGCACCATTTATATATTGTAAAGGTTTTTAAATGTGAGATGGTATTAACATTTTATATCCTAGTTTGTAAAAAAAAATATCAATAAAGTCATATCGGACACTGACTTGAGCAGAGAGAAACAGGCCATATGATAAATAGATACAACTTAACTTAGGAAACATTACTACGTTTTATGGATCGACTGACTCTGAAAATATGTAGGCAGCAACAATATAGAAAAGCAATCTTAAATTCAAATTCAAACTTTATTAGCATATGATTGGTAATATACAGCTGCGTTTTTACCTGTTTACTTTTTGCACCCTGACGGATGTATGTTTATATTATAAATTTTAACTTGAGTAAATGATTTTCAGATTTGTTTAAGTCTAATTACAAATGTCTGTTATTAGTATATATTTATATTCATCGAGTATTTCCAACTCTATTTCAAAAGAAAAAAAACCCGATTGTAATTTATACATCTATAAAGACCGACACGGCTGAAACCTACAGAAGCCAGTTGTGACCAGTATATCGATTGGTCGAAACCATTACCAACCTAAGAAATTTCACGGACTGCATGAAATAATCTTGATGACTTCAGACTCAAATTCCCATAGAATACGATTATTCTATTTCTTATATCTTACTGATGTACTGTTAACAATAATTTCCTTAATTTGTTAAAAGTAAGGAGACCGATGTAAAAACACATGTATAAACTATAAATGACATAACCTGCGTAATTTTTTTTCTGGCAATGCGGTTTTCTTCATAACCGCATGAATCACACAAAGAAAGCATTTTATTGTTTAATTATTTCACTTTACTGGTATACAAGGGTTGTTAGAAAAGTTCGCGGACAAGTTCGATCGTGAGCGGACTATTCAAATGATCTCAGCAAATCTTTTCAGATTTAATTTTGACGTATTTTCTAAGATATGTCTTAAGATTTGTTTGTCTTAAATGCACCATAAAAATATACAGTTTAATTATTTTAATAAGATATGATTCACGGAACATGTCAGGTTTTTATTTTTTTTTATTTTGTCACCATTTTTCTTTCTTAAGAAAGCGTACCGTTTAAGTGAATAAAAATAATTATGTTTCATATGACATCAAATTGAAGAATTTCTGACCGTTTTATCGCCGAAATCAAATTAGTCTAAAACCTTGACGTTTTTGGACATCTTGGAGCACCGGGCCTTCATTTATTTTGTGTGCACACAGGACAATCTCCGATCAAGACCAAAAGGTTCTTAGATGCTGCTATTTTTATAGGACAAAGGTTCAATCAGAATTACAGAGGTTTAAAGATTGAAGAACTGATTTTTCTTAGCACTTGTAGCACCCCCCCCCCCCCCACTACAGCCCGGATCTTGCATCTATGGATTTCGCTTTTTTTCCTTGTCTAAAGTCGAAACTGCGTGGACAGAGGTTTTTGGACCGAAATAATTTACGATATGCCAAAAAAGACATCTTACAAAAACTTGACAAATAGTGGTATATATAAACGTGCATTTTATAAATCGGTTAAATGACGAGAAAAGTGTGCGGAACTGAAAGGTGTGTACTTTGGAAAAAAATAACATGTTTGACTTTCATTTGTTTGACGTCACCTCATCTCGTGGAAACATGGAATGGTGCTCCGTAAATCTGACTCAAGCAAAGTAAAAATCGCTGTATCTTTTGACAAAAATTTCTAATTCATATGATTTTTTGCATACTTATTTTCAATTGGTAGTCATTTAGTACGCCGCAGTCATGTATTAACTTAATGATGTATTAAGCCCTTGCTTTTCAATTAACATACTTGAAGCGCTCTGTAAAATGATATTAGTATGAAAAAAAACTTGAATTAAGGAGCTACGATTTATAAATTTTTTAATAGATTAAAGCATTTAGCTTTATAAATACAATCTTAATACATGTATAAAAGATAGACCAGGTGAGTAATTTGTTTACCATCTAGTCTCCATTTTTAATACATATCATGATTAATACATATTACAACTGTACATATATTACAGTTTCCTGATACGGAGATATCCTAAATGAGACATCAATGGCATTAACATGCATTTATGATTTTTCAATAATTATCTAATCAAATATTTTATGACATGTATGGAATTTGGAAAGAAACAAAGGAATGTGCATTGAGCTTTTTACTAGCACAATGTTTACAAATCCAAAATCCTTGAAGGGGCATGGTCACGATTTTGGTCAAAAATTATTTATTCGATTTATATATATACAATGCTTCAATAAGGCATTCTTAATAAGCAACCAAAATTTCAGTGTCATTTGTTGAGTTATAAGCGAGTTACAGAGCTTACAATTCTTCGCTATATAAACAAAGTGTTTGTTTACATTTTGAATGTTGAAGTGAAAATTCCAGTTTTAGACCTCAAATGAATGTGTTAATCGTTAAGAACTGTTTATTTATGCCTAAAATGAAAAAAAGGTAGACAAATCAGCTTGAAAAAGATTTTTTAATGGTATATTGAACCTATGTAAACAAAAACGGGGCACGAGCCTTGTTTACATAACGAAGAATTGTGAGCCCTGTATCTTGCTTAAACCTCATCAACTGGCACCCAAATTTCATTTGATCATTAGAAATGCATTCCTAAAGCATTGTAAATAATAAAAACAGAAAAATAAAATTTGACCAAAATCGTGACCATGCCCCTTTAAAAGAGAGGACTGTTCGGAGGATACCTGTAACAATCTTTAAATATTTTGAAATATCAAGCTATAAGATTTTATTACGAAAACTTATTTTTTAAAAATAAAACTTGGTGATATAAGTAAAAGTTAAATATGATAGATAAATGTTCAGACTTGTTTCAACTGTATTGTATCAGTGTACATTCTTATATTATACATGTCTCGTTATCGTACTATTATACATTTATACGTTTTTCAATGGTGATGTGATCTATAACATCGTATTCGATTTATTCGAAATCAAATCGAAGCCTTTAAAGATTAATTAGATTAATTTTGAATTAATCGAAAGTCAGATTGTTTCCAATTAATTTTGCCTGTTTATCCATGTAACATATTGCATTCCTAAATTCATTTTGTTAAAACAAACTTAATTAGATATAAAATTTGTATCCCTCTCTCAAATACAAGCACAATTATAATGATTACGTGCGTGATGACACTTGATGAAATCATAATTATTTCGTGATTGAGGAAAAAAAATCAATTACAATTGTAATCAATTACAAAAATATTATTTTATGAACATATAATATTGTGCATTTAAACAAGTGTTGCCTACAAATATTACCGTGTTCAGTCGATTGCTTGATAATATAATTCATGAATTTACTCGTTAGATCTTCATTTCTAAGCGCTTACTTCAAAGCCATTTTAAGCAGGTAAATTGAAATTAGAACGGCTGGGAATTCCAAAGTCTATTTAAATCTCCGTACTACGTCGTGAAAAATGGACACCAATAGAACACCAAAAGCGTAAGTGCATTTGTATTTCTTTTCTATGGTTAAAACGTTCATTTTATTCAACAGTTTTTTTGCAGTGAAGAAGCCATGAAGAATATGTCCAGGGCATTGTATGCGGGAATGTGTCTCAAAATAGGTACAGCTCAACAGATTGGATTTAGAAGAGAAATAGCAGACACTGACGAGTTGTTGACAAACCAAGCAGATAGGAGTACTGCAATGAAAAAGGTGGAGAGTGGAAGTCACAAAGAAGGCTTCAGACTAGATGAATCAGACATAGACTTTATGATCTTGCTAACTGAACACAGGGTGGTATGGCACTCGTCTCAGTTTCACTTTTCCGACACGCTCGATCTGGCACTCATTCTCTGTGACAGTTCTGGGAGTCCGCCGGGATATACTCTACTTCGGTTACCATTTGAAGTAGCAAGCGATGTTGTGTTGTCGGCATGTATAAGGGTAAATGGACACCTTTACATATCAAGTTCCAAATGCAGAGAGGCAATGCGACCTTTATCCTTACTAGGTTCAACAATTCATGGGCCTTGTAGCAATGGAATATTGGCTGGTTTAGAGTACGATCAAGCCTTTTGTTTTGTCAGTGATTTTTGGCCTCCTTTCGCTTCTTCATGGAAAGACAGGTGTCATTCATGGCCATGTCCTAATGTTGTCAATGACATCATTAGAAATGGATGCCACTTTGCAGCAATTGGACACAAACTAGGAAATCTTGCAGACCATGAATGGAGAATTTCTTTCTCTCAAGCGGAACACAAACTTGTATATTCAATGAATCATGCTCAATTCATAACTTATGGAATGTTGAAACTGCTTCTTAACGAAATCATAAACAATGAACTAGATGAAGAAGATCAACAATTGTGTTCTTACCATATGAAAACAGCCGTTTTCTGGGCCATTCAACAAAACACACTTCTTCATTGGTGTCCAGAAAATCTCCTTGCTGGTTTTTGGGTTTGTTTTAAACTCCTCCTCAAGTGGGTATATGAAGGGGTCTGTCCTAACTTTTTTATTCCACAGAACAACTTGTTTTTTGGCAAAGTATGTGGACAGCCACAGAAGAATTTATTTGTTTTCTTATACAAAATGTATGAACATGGCATTGATTTTCTGATACAAAGTCCCTCCATCGGTTCTTACATTATTGACGTCCTTTGTAATCCCAGACTGTGCATTACTACAGACGAACACAGTCTGATGTCTGAGGCTAAAGTTGATGATGATTTTTTTAGTGAAATGTTTAAGAATGATACACTTTATATGTCAAACTTACACGATTGTATCAAATTTTTGGTCATGGTAGAAAAGTTGGTAGAATTTCCACTGACAGACTGCCAAGTTGTCATGTTACAGAAACATACAGCCTCTGTTCTACAGAAAACTGCTTCCATATTACCAACCTATTCCGATAGTATACTTTCCAACAAAGAAATGTATGTTGCTGAGAAGTTATCGGGCCGTCTGTTGAAATTAGCCGCCCAGTTTGGTTTTGTTTCTGACATACTGTACATTGCCTTGTTTTATTACAAATCACGTAGATATAGGAACGCTTCACATGTGTTAGAATTGGCAAAGGTCAAGTTAGTACAACCATATCTGATGTATAATGAACAAGTAGACGGGGAGATGTATACCGAGGCTGTAGGGGGACAACCCTGGTCTATTAAGATGAGGAAAGCTGTAGCACGGGATATAATTCTCTACAATGATATATGTTATGTTAAGGAATTAGAACCAGAACACCAGTTTTTAAGCCACAGCCTTAGAGATGCAATGTTTGTCCCGCCCTTTATAGTATTTCATATGTTAGAGTTTTTATGCTGTCGACAAACTGACACAATGAAGGCACAAACTGCACTAGAAGACCTACAATTCCTAGTCCACCATGATGAGAATGAGTTCATACCTATCCCTCTTAGAGACATCTCCTGGGAGATCCTGGGGATCTGTCAACAGATGGCAGGGAACCTCCAGGCAGCTCGATACTCATACCAAGAGTCACTCGGACAAGATCCACTCCATGAAATACAGACTGTTACTCGACAGAGAATCCAAGAATTACACATGTAAAGATCATATGGTTGGTAAATCTCGCGAATAATATCAAACATTTGTGACAATTTTTGTTTCTGTAAATATTAATCCGTCAACGATTTTTTCTGCTTTGATTTTTAGACTATCAAACATATCGTCCAGTGGAACTTTTTCTGCTCTTTTAAACTCTTATCATGTTTCCTTTTGATCTATGAAACCATGTTGTAACAAGTTAAGTGTCTTTGCATCAAAAAAATATTCTGGTTTGATGTGAAATTATCGATATCTTTTCTTCATTTTTGATCATTGCATATGCGAGAAAGAACGACAAATCTTCATTGATATCATAGATTAATGAGTGAGGAGGGTGGGGTTTTTTTTTGCGTATTATTAAAGTATTTTGTGTCGAAATATTGCATATTTTAATACCAAAATGAATGTCTGCAAAATAATGAATTAATTATAGTTTATTTAGCTCATATATACATTTTTTTTCAAATGATAATATCAATGAATTAAAATCCAAACGAATTGTTTTTTGTTAAATTATTTGTTGTGGACAAATAAAGAAAAAAAACTGTTGCTTATTTTCTCAAATTATGAAAACATTTATCCTTGTTTACACATGAAGTTCTAAAGAGGAATGTATTTGTAATGAACACACATCTGCTTTTTACAGGAAAGTGTACCGTGCTTAATGGGATATATCACAGGTTCTTTTTTACTATATTTCATATCCGTGAATTGGGGAAAAAATTCAAACAAGTGTTTCATCCAGGAAGTTATTTTTATAACACTGTTTACTTTTGAAATGTGTGAAGTTATTTGAACCACAATGTGTAAAATCCCTTTGAGGATAAAGTAATTTGCATGTTAAACATTATTTTTATATTGTAATTTGTGTATGCAATTTATATCTAAAAATCTATAGTCTCTTGTATGGGGACTCCAAAATCAAAATAGACAAGATATATTCCTCTCAAAGGAGAAATAACAGTATAAAATCACAAAAAGGTAAAACAGTATTGGGATGTCTTTAAATATTTAATGAATTTAATGCCATTATGCTACAATTATTTTTTTTAATGACTTACATTGTAAGAACACATATTTAGTAAATTCCTTTTATTTAAACTCGTTAATTGAATAGCTAAAAAGTGATATGAAACGTTTGACAAAACTAATTGACTAATTCGTCGATCATTTGATGGATTCAAAATGATGACGGTTCTTACCAAATATATTTTTTCGAACATTCCACATAACATGTCTGGAATTCGGGTGATAGATTGATGATGGGCCTTAGCAAAAGTAATCACAACAAAGTAAAAGAACCCCCAGTCTAAACAAAAACTGCTTCAATGTATGATCAAGGAACAACATTTTAAGTAATAAAATGTATTGAAATTCCAGAAATAAAACTTTCTACATGAAATTTCTATTTGGGTCAATGGGTTTCATAATGTGATTAACACTAGTGATTATGGTTTCATAACTACTATTAACTTATGATATTTGGCTTTGCATTCTTTTTAAGCGTTTTTTTTTTTTTTTTTTTTTTTGCAAAGAGCTGCTTCTGTTAAAACAAATTCATTGGTAAATGTCATTCATATCTGTATTAGAATAGGCACATTCAGAAAACTTCTAATTCAAATCCACTCTAACTTGTTGCAAAAATTATTTTACGCCAAATATCATGGACGGTAAATTAAGACACGTTTTCAATATTATCTCTGCAGTTATCTCAGTTTTGTAGCACTATATGAGAAACATATGTTATTTTGCAGAATTATTGTTATATATATATAAGGCGAAACACAAACTTTTATGAAACGGAATGGTCATAGATGGACATTATAAATTATCTTAATCACCAACATTGAAAAGAAAATTTTGACTTTGGACATACAGCGCTACCAAACATCCATTGCTTTTTGTTGATACAACACAGTATTTATACTAACAGTTTTGTGATGGTAAATTTCACCAATATTTGAAAACAGACAAAACGATCTGTAGTTTCAAAGTTTCCGATCATTACAATAAATCTAAAAAAAATTGAAATTACTGTTTTCTGGACACAAACTCACATGGACGGAAAAACGCGGACTGTTTGGAAGAAAATGACGGTTACAACTTACAATTTAAGTGCGACAAAATATATATATATATATATATATATATATATATATATATATATATATATATATATATATATATATATATATATATATATATATATATATATATATATATGTGTGTGTGTGTGTGTGTGTGTGTGTGTGTGTGTGTGTGTGTGTGTGTGTGTGTTTGAATCAGTGTTCTTTTAAATATGACATAGGTAATAGTCAGAAGTAGTATTCATTCAATCATCTGTTTGTTTTTACATGGTATGTACATCCATTTCTGTATCTTACACGTAGCATAAGAATTCATATGCAAAAATCCGATGATTAACATAAATAGAACAAAACATATAAACATGTATATGTTTTGTTTAGTGATACACACATGCGAGAGTAGAAACGTCCCACTCTTTTGGAGACCAAAGAAAACTAGAGAAATAACTGAGCGTCCCTCTCTTTTTTGCTTTACGGTATTTTTCAATATGTAGCAAACCGTAGCATGTACTAAGTCTCACAAGAGGTCATTCAAATTTTCAGATCAATATACAGTAAAACACGCTTATAACGAAGTCCCAGGTACGGCAATTTAACTTCGTTATAAGCGAAATTCGTCATATCCGTCAAGTTTACAACATGAAATAGAGACTTGGGGAATGAAATTCACTTCGCTGTAAGCGTCAATTCATTATAAGCGTGTTCGCTATAACCGTGTTTTACTGCAGGTAAACTAAAAAGACATTCTGGGATCATTTACTAGATCTTGACCTTAACAGGAGTATATTATTCTAGTTTAGTTTCCATAAACTGTATAATAGTCGTTTTTGCATGGCTTAGTATTATGTTTTACAATTTTTGAGAAAAGCGTTGGTAATTCATTTTCTTTGCTAAGTCTTGTTCACTTATAAATACTCTATACCACTTTTAAAAAGTAAACGATCAAGTCTTTATTTCAATCAAAGAAGTAGCATTTACTAGGTAAAATATTTATTCAAAAGTGATTTCGTGGTGTCAGTGAATGTGTTTTTCGTTATTTTGTAATTATTCTATTCGGGATCGAATGAAATTGAATTGAAATTACTTTATATTTGAAAATTTTAAATACATGTGTTTCGTTCATGTCTTATTTTGCAACCTCATTGCCAAAAGCACCTTATCACCTTGATACTTTAAAAAAATAATAATTGTAACTTTTTAAAATAGTGTAAAAGCGCTATCAATGCGATTAAAGTTTTTATTTCAAATTTATTTCAATTTGTACTTTTGGCTTGAAATATTTTTATTTCAAAATAATGGCTCTTATTGGGATGGCCTCAACGTAGCAATAGTTGTGCAACGTTATACAACTTATACCGGCTAACAATCCCATAAATAGATTCGAGAAAAAAATTTAAATCATGTATTTAAATCATGAAACTAATTGATAAGGCTACATTATCAAATTCTTTTTCCATTTTGTTAGAAATTGTTTTTGTTTTATGTTTTCTTTGAAATTTTTCAATTAAAAAAACTCATTTTATTCAAAATAAAGATTGAAATTATTAAATAAAATCTTCAATAATGCCATTCAATTTCCATTTGTTTCCATTTTGGTCCATTTGGGTTCATTTGGTCCATTAGGGTCATTTTACGTTCCATTTGGGTCCATTTTGGTAAATCGACGCACCGTAGTTTTCGTAAATGTTGAAGAATAACCTTTCAGGTCGATAAATGTTGTTTTAAAATATAAAAGCCGAAGCGTTAGTCGAGGCTTTTATATTTCAAACAACATTTCGAGACCGAGGAGGTTATCCTGCAACATTCACGATAACAAGAACTTTATTTCTATTCTACTAATATCCCAGTATTTCTACAGATCGTTTCTCCTATAGAATGACGATCTATGTCATTTTGATGGCTGTTCCGTGTAACCCCAACGGTTTTGTAAGTAATGTTTACATGTGTATCGATCAAAGGAATCGCATGCAGACGACATAATTTTTTTTTTTGATTTTTAATACTCATCACTTATTTATAAAATATCTTTGAATCATATTCCTAATATTTTAAGGGCAATTTAATACGATTATACCACTACATTATATATATTTTATGTAAAATCACGAAGTGAAAATGTGCTAGTGAGGTCCTAGGAACAGCTGCATAGATCTTTTAAAAAAATAAACACTTGAGGCAATACACGTCGTTTTGACTGGAACTGACACGTGAAATTTTCATTGGCAGTATTTATCAACGAAATTAAGGTATTCATAAAAATATAGTTGATACGTAATACATTTTAGAGATTACGATATGACAAAATTAAATCTCAACGAAATTAATTTGGTTCAAAAACAACAAAATTTTAACCAAACGAATACTTGTATATGTGCTTCTTCAGAATTACACGTGCGTATATAATGCGCGTATGGATTGGATGGCCGTAGAATTAAGACATTCAGTATTATAAAATAAATAGTACCTGTTTGGGAGGGTAACAGTTAAACAAAGATAGGCACAGTCAATGAGCTATGCCATTGCCGACGCAAAGCTCACTCTAAATTCACAATTCTAAATTGAGACCATGCTCCAGCACAATTCCAGTTTTCCTATTGATTATTATAATTGATTAAGAAAATTAAATCAATGTTTAGAAATCTGCTTTTAAAAGATAAGCTGGTCTACAGTAGTACAGTATTCCCAGAATCCAACGGCTCATTTTGGGGTCCTTATATTACACACGCGCAGTGTAGTGTAACGCCCATTCTCAGCTTCAACCTGGAAAATATTCAATCCCTACCCCTCCCACCCTATCTTGAAAGGTTTTTATATTCCATATTCATCGTGTTTCTGTCTCCTTTTTGTGTATTTTAAATTCGTAATTCCTAGTAGTACACTGTACTTTCATCACATCCATAGATTAGCGTCATGGCTTTACAACGACACAAGTGGCGTGCAGCTGTCATCAATCTAACGGATTTTGCTTAAGCCTGCCCGGACTCTGTTTACTTCCAGGTTCTTGGTCAACTTTTAATTGACACTTTGTTTTATTTAGACATTGATTGACATGAGTCATTGAATACACCGAGTAATTGAACAATTCTATTGATACATTGCAGTTGGTTAATCGTCATAACTGAATACATTGAGTAATCAATGATATTGATACATGTACATTGATTGTTATACTGACACATTCACTAAAGCAAAACATTGATTATATTTTATTGATTTGTATATTATTTGATTGAATTATTGACTGAGTGATTGAATTGATTGATTGATTTATCTTGGTTGAATGATTCTTTTTTCATTGAAGATCTAACATCGTAACTACCCAAAAGTCGATGTTGATCATTTAACGTACTTTATTGCTATATTTCCATACAGTCGAATAGTTTATGAATGTACTGATGGATTAAAATAAAGCCTAGACAGAGACTACCAACACGCTGTTGTTGAACTATTATATTTAAATAACAGGCAATCGCAACTTCTCAGGCCTTTCCGGCAGTCTCGGAAAAATACCTCGAATGTATTAACATTACCGGATGTTAGAATTTTATACAAAATGGAGTCGCTTTCCAAAAAGTAAGTAACGGCTAGACGGTCTTGAATGTCGCTTCTGGGGTATATTTTAGTGAATATCATTGACTTTAATGAAGTCTGACATCTTTACAGATCGTAAAATGTGTAGTATTTATATCAAGTTTTATAAAATGGGGGTGTCATGGACGCCTATATACTGTAGAAGCAGAAATATTCGTTGAGGATTTAATTTTGTTATTTTCGTTGGCAATATAAATCAACGAAATTAAATCCATGACGAATTTTTAACCCTGGTATTAATGAATACAAAAATATTACGATATGACGAAATTAAATGCCAACGAAATCTTGTTTGGTTAAAAAACAACGAAATTTTGACCCAACGAAAATATATGTAGGTATTACATTTGAGGTGTTTCTCCGAGCTTGCCGGAAAGCCCCGAGAAGTTGCGGTTGGGATACAATGATATCCGAAAATCTAGCAAACAAATCATATTGCAACATGAGTTATTTGCTGAAAATCATATAACTTTCAGTAAATTGATTAAAAAATGTTTGTTAAAATGAATTTCTGGTCATTAATGCGTAACGATCACGTTAAGTACACAATAAATACATACTCTGATATTCTTTATCATTGTGTTATTTCTGAGGGTGTACCAAAATGAAAATAATCTACCAAATTTAAGGAAATTTCAAATTTTTTATCATTTAAAATAGTTTTCATTTTTGTCTAAATAATTTTAGAATAATAAATAATTTTAGGTTGAAGTGTATGGTCAATGCAATTTTTATTAAGAAACTTCAAACAAATCTCCTGGTGAATATATACACTAACTCTCTTCATAAAAATATGAAATACAACGAATCATTTACTTCAGATACCTTTTTTTTAATTTCTTTTTTCCGTCAATTTAGGGTGCAAAACGAATGGTATCATATTTTATGATATATATATATATATATATATATATATATATATATATATATATATATATATATATATATATATATATATATATATATATATATATATATATATATATAATATGTATTATGTATGTAATCAACTATTTGACTGACTATTTGCTTGATTTCAGTTTTATTATTTTTAACTGATTTAGAATGATTCAAAGTTGTTCAATATCTTTATTTACCCATTAAAAACCTTAAAAAAGAGAAGCATACATCCCGGAACTCTATTTAAATATGAAAAAGGTGTTGTCCCTGACCATGTTGGAACGCCATCTACTTATCCGTGAAACTATTTCTTATATTAAAAAAATTCAACTGATTTGTTTATTGGTTAGAGCCAGTTTCATGAACATTTTATTTTTGAAATCCTCTGTGATTAACATGTACATGATACGCTAACATTTTTATACAATTGCAAGTAGATTTCAATTATATGAAATGACTTATAGCTGCAGGAAATATCAATAAGGATACATCTGTGACTTTAATATGCATCCAATATCCTTTTTAGATAGATTTATTACTGTTGTTATACTGGTCGTCATATTTAGCTGTTAAACAGCTGTGAAAATTTCAATTCAATAAATTCCAAATCTGATAACATTTCAAGCATTGTTTATACAATGCTCGTTTTAAAGTTTTTTTTTCAGTACAAATTTTCTTCGAAGTAAGAGAACACATAAAAATAAATCTCTCTGTTTAGTTATTTCTTTTCATTTGATGCTTTCTCAGCATCATTGTAGCAGATTTGAGTGAGTAGTATATTCCTTTCCACGTGGGCCACAAAATTCCCTTCCACCTGGGTACATTTGACGTGTTTTTGTAGTAAACGCCCGTTAGGAGAGCATTGTAACAAGCCTTATACCACCAACCGCCTCTACCAGTCACAGCACAGTTTCCAGATGCAGAATCCAGATCTCTGTCATAAGTGGAAAATTTCTGGCCTCTAGCAGTATCTAGCGAATCACCTGCACATATAAGCATGGCATGAGTAAAGTGTACATATCAATGTACATATCAAAGATCTTTTACAATGTATTGAACCGGCATTTCACATTTCATTTAAAACTATTTAATCCGCATTTCATTTCATAGTAAGTCTGCATGTTAATATATACCAACCTTTGATATCTATTCAATATCATATAGTTCATTCAATAACAATATCTATCTTGATTGCGAAAATATACATTAAAATTGTTAAATGAAATTGTTGTAAAGGTGGAGTAAATTTTGATTTACCTGCGTTCCCTATATAGCCAGACAAAGTTAGACGATATCCGTCAGCCTCGTTTCCAATCCGGAAGTGGCTATACTTAGCAAATCTCTTGTTGCCGGCGAAATCCTCCAAGTTGACTCTTAATTCATACAGCCCGTGGACGATTATTTCATGTAATATCTGGTTTCCTTGAACCGAAAACGTAGAAATTAAAATCATCATATTATCAAAATTAGCTCGCAGAAATTATCATTTAAGATGACAATTTCGGTCCCTCTTAGGTCTTGTTAACGTTAAACTTTAATTTTCATAGCTGTAAAATATCAATATTCTATAAATGTAGCATTAATATGAAATGGCCAGATTATTTTCATCATCATTACCAACTGCCATTTATAAAGATGAATTTAAGGTTAAACACAGTTTCAACACCGACGAATTATTTCATGATTGCCTAAAACATGAGTATTAAAAAAATAAATTGAAAGAAAAAAATCCATTAAAAACAAACAAACAAACAAAACAAAACAACAAATACAAAACAAACAAATAAAACAAACTCAAAGCACGTATATAACTTAGTCAGTTAGTGTATGGAAAAATTAAGTTAATAGGAACTAAGAACTTAATAATAAATCCACACCATACCTAATTAAAGCTGACAATTTTCTATTTACTATTGTACATGTCTTGGTTTTCATATAACAATATAAACACAATTCGAAATAATTATTCAATTATGAATATAAGGTAATTTCACTATCGAAAGTTATACTTTATTTTACCGCGTTACATTTTTTGTTCCAAAGCAGAATGATAGATATAAACATGCTTTAACATGAAGTATATCATATGTCAAAAATCCATGAACTGATACAGACCTAGCCAATGTTCGGCTGAGACATTCCCAAATCCTCTTTGATACTCCTCCCACTTTCTATTAAACTTTTCAGAACCGTCCATTCTTCTTAGAAATACCTTAAAATGTAGACAATAATATGTACTGCAGAGTTTTTAACAAATGCATGAGACATTATAAGTGTATTGCTAAAGAAACTATCCTTTTTTTATTGTATTGAAGGACACGATTAAACCCAAAATATGGCGTATGGTTCTTTTTATATTTTGATTTTAAAGCTAAAGTTGTTTTATTTTTTAAAATGCTCAATAATAGAATACGGCCAAAAGCCTCATATTAAAAATGTAACGTAAATCTAATAGGTAATTAATCGGTTGATTTTTCACTCTCCTTTAATTAAAAGAAATTAGTTTGCTTGTATACCGTCCATCCTCCCCCGTCCAAGGTCATGTCACAATATACACTGTGACCTTGACCTCCTCCCGGATATATACGGTATACGCCACTGGGAGCCCTCGGCCAGACCCTGTGAACATCACTACAGTCCACGGGAACCAGGCCAGACTGAACCAGTTTATCTGTTGAAAAATAAACCCAGCTTCTTATTGATGTTTTTTTTTACAAGACTGACCAATGAATGTATTTTTGATTTATGCTTGAGTTTAATGAAAACGAAATCGATGCCAAATCTTAGATTTAAAAATTAATTAAAATGACGAAAATGCATGTATTATCAATTATCGAAATTAATAGACGAGACAATATTACCAGCTTTTATTATGACTGCGTAAACTATCTTGTTTAAGGTTATACTTTAAAATAAAAGTAAACCAAAACCTGGTTTGCATTTGTAAACATTTAATAAACCTACAGTTATCTGGTGTTGGTTGCTTATCAAGTGTCATACTGCTAGGAAACCGATAAGATGTTGTCAAAATGGTGGATCCATCGGCAGCCTTAGAGAGCTTCTGAGACCAATACTTACTGGACAAAGCTAAGTGGCTTTATACTACAAACATACAAGTTATTCATCAAGTACATGATTGTATGTAATATCTAACGTTGATATATCGTCTTTCATTCCAGAATTTTATTCTATCTTCCTTTATTAAGGTCAGATGCGACCTATCTTCCATTTGTTATATTTTTCCTATCTCCACAATGTGAAAATTTCCACTTCTAATAGTAATTTTATAATTCTATTTTTGTGTTATATTCTTTTTTATTTAGATATCAATTGTTCAATTGAAAATGTATAGTATGGCTTTATTTATAAGGATTCAAATGCATTTTGCATTCTATCTTAAGGAAAATTCGAAATATTCTAGCTCCAAAAAAGCTTTGTAAAATACGCTTAATTTTTGGGAATTAACGTGTTTAAGTGTTTATAAATAAGGAACAAAATGATGATCATGAAAAACCATTTATTGTGCGTGATAGACCTTCCATGGTTGTGTTATTTTTCACTTTCAAAAAATGAATCAATGATCTACTTTTTGAGTTAGTTTTGCGCCATTGAATAATTTTTGAAAATTGAAGAAAAATTCCTAAAAAGTTTACATTATGATTGAAATTTTCTTAACTTGGATGATACAAATTGCTAAACTCTTTTAAAAAGGAAATACAGTTTATGAATGGCATTGAAACGCATTAAGTTTCCATTCACAGTTTTTATAAATATAATATTCCAGTCCGAATTTCCTCTATCACTTTTCAAATCCCGACCAATGTTTGATTAAATATAACAAAAAACTAGAGCAAAGCTCGTTGCAAAGCAACGAGTGGGTCTTCCTTTAATGTCGGAAGTAAAGCTGGAAGTTCCTGTAAGAAGCAGAGCTCTTAAACCAATAACAAGAGAAACTTTAAAAAAGTTTTAAAAAATCGAATTGTTCCTGGTACGACTTAACAAAATACAAATGATTTTAAGTACAACTTAACAAAAACCTTACCGATTTCAATAACGACTTAACATAAAAAAATCCGAATGTGTTATAGTATGACTTAACAATTATTTTTGGTACGAGTATATGTTACTTTGAACATTACGCTATTTTTTAAACCAAGGACGCGGAATTAAAATTTCCGGAAATATCAATTTTTAAACCCAAATAACTCTGTAATGCATCCTCCGATTTTCAAACGGATTTCAGTGTTAGTATCAGATTGTTAAGCTCTACAAAATACGAATACATTTTTTATTTCATCAAATAATTAATTTTTCGAAAAATTTGAATTACTTCCGGTTTCGACCGGAAGTGACGGATTTTCATTTCCGGCCTTATTACAGAGGTAAAATGACAAATGTATAATCGTTAAAATTTCAAGCCCGTATCTTAAAGCAATTTTGAGAGAAGTCCCGGACAAAATGACTGTATTAAAATTTTAAAATGACGTAACGTCTAAACAGAGGTGACCTTGTCTCGAAAACTTTAACATCTTTGAGGGCCGCTAACGTGCCAAAATCTCTGAAAGTTTCATAAAAATCGGTTAATAACCTTTTCAGTTATGAAGCAAAATAGGAGTCAGAAGAAAAGATAAATAAACGTCCCTTGATGCATTTTAGAAATTTGATTCAGAGATTAAAATTATGTATTTCAAACCGTGGTTAATACTTTTAAGCAATGTTACGGTATTTTCACTATTTGAGTAGAAAGCTTTTGAGCTGTTGATCAATACACATTACGTATCGAACTATTTTGGCAGAAGACTGTCGAGACATTTGGATTTTGATTTGATGGTCCATGCATGGACCATAGTTTATAAAAGAGACTGAAGGGAACATCTTTAAAACCGACTTGGAAAAAAATTGATCGGGTTCGATATTTTGCACGACCGAGCATAAACTTTCGGAAAATTGCAAATTTCTTCATTAAATCTATTTACTTCATTTAAATTAAAAATTATTTATGATCCATAAATATATACATTGCAACGTGTTGCAATATTTCACTTTCTTCACTACAACTGTCTCTGTATTTACTATGAACAAAACACATGTAGGGCTCGCGAAGTTTCTCCTGGACATGTTTGTTTATTAAAATTGAGTTTTTCTACTTTTTCTTGGGGATAATTGTTCAAAGTTTTTGAAATAACCAGAATTTTTATTTTGTAAATACGTATATTGCGTGTTCATATGTAGATTTTATCACAAATCCGGTTTCTTCGATTTTCCGATTTCCGAAGGGCCATAATCATATTATTTAGGCATATGGAAGGCATTTTTACGTTCTACATCTGTCATAATCAACGTCACTTTTAATTTCTATTGATACATTCTTATTAGTAAAACTGTAGAAAATACACGTACTGTCGTCTCTTCATAGTATTCAATGGGATATTGAACAATTTAGAATCATTTTAAACTAGATAAATTTGTATTGCTAGATAACTATGAAATGAACCAAATTCACATGACAGACAACATATAAGGAGCTGGTCATTTTGCACCTGAAGATTTTTCAATGAATTATATCCGCTTGATGAAAAAAATTTTTAATTTCGTCAAAATATCTGCGGTAATTGATTAATTTTATTTCATATTTTAATATGAAAGATTATATTAAAGAGACAGTTTATGAATGTATTAACCTAAAGAGTTTTTTCAAATGATGTTACCTTTACAATATCTTTATATAACATATGTTGCCCATAAACTTCAATGCAATATTCAAGCTGTAATTAGTTGGACCATAATCAACATTTTGAAAATTCCTTCAGTGGATTATCTTATTTTGATAACACCTTCAAAATGATATCATGATTCAGAATATCGGACTGTTCATTTATTAGGCACAAAATGTAGTCATTATACATCGAATACCTTAATTATCAAAATGTTGTAAATCAGTATATATTGTGTTTATCAAGTGTTTAGAAATTTAAAACCCTTTGTCTATGAGATGTGGACGATATCAATGTTAGGAACCGATCCTTTATCTCTTTACAGGGAAGATAAGCATAAAATACCTTCTAGAAGGCGTATTTGAAACATTATTATAATAAGATAATGATCTCGTCTTCATGGCTTTGCTATATGAATTAAATATGCTGCAGCTTTAGTAAATAACTGCATTTTGCTTGTGACGGTTTCCTAATCGCAGAGAATAAAGCAACGTAAATTTATTTGAATTTTTTTATGATAGAGTTCTATCTTTTCTTATAAAATTGCAGATGTGTATAAATTACGGTGAAATGATTTCAGTTACTTTAGTTAGAGGGTAGAAATTGCGGGATCGCTAGGCAAGTGCCAGATAACACGAATGAAAGCCTCATTGTTATTTGCGTAAATCGATGTCTAATCATACCTGGGCTACTGGTATTTGTAATGATATATGATATTTTTGATCTTTGTTTATACTCTGAAAGTTATTTTGCAATTGTTCCCAATTCTAAAATTAAATGGTGTCTTTGTCCAAATTATTCACTGTTAAGGGTTACAACGTGTATACCTTTCGCCTTTTTACTTCACAAGATTGAACAGTTGTTAATTGTTTTTTTTACTATGACTTTAAAACTGTAAAATTTGAATCGCCTTACTTTTATATATTTTCCTAGGTTCTGATTAGCAGAAAAAATTACGCTGAAAAAGCCTGATATATGACATTATCCAAATACCTTGGAGGCTATTTAGTCCCAATTGGAAGGGCTAACCAATTCTTCTTTAAACAACATTTCTAATGAGAGTATTTGTGAGATATAAAGTAAAGTTGGTGGATTTTGAAGTTCATGCAACAGACCGTGAAATCACAAAGAGTCACAGTGATTCAAGCACACGAGACAGCGTGCATACATCTTTAAATGTTCTGAAGAGATAAAAAATAATAGAAATAAGTTATTTGATAATTGATATTTCATTTCAGCTTTGAAATATGTCTATGGGTGACATTCTATTATATATTGCTGGTTTTATATAAACTAAAACAACTTGAAACGACATTTTTGATCATTGACAAAAGTTTTCAAGGTGTACCGATTTTATCGGGATGTAATATATTATTGAAGAGAGGAGAAATTATCGTAAATATACATTAACTCTCTCTGGAAGTTTTTTTACATTCAGATCTTGAAAATGATTTTGTAACACGAAACAATGACTATTTCTTGAAAATGATTTTGTATCGCGAAACAATTTTCTTTATTGGATTTAAAATTCACCTATTTCATAGGCTTTAAAATAAAAATATTCTACGTTTCTTCCGAAGTCTTCAATGCAGTTTTACTGCACTTGAATATAAGAAAGGTATAACACGTGCGATTTTCATATTAAGCTAGACATAAAATGATAACATTTTTATGTATTTGGGGAAACTTTCGAATTCATGATTTATTAAATCTAATATTGAAATTAAAGTCACTTTTTACAGCATTAATGATATATATAATATACAGTATACCTTCAGTTCAACAAAGTAACTTCATCATGACATTGATTGGATATATTTTAAGTGTTTGTTTGAATTTTCATTTTAAATTACTGACTAATTTTTTTTTCCAGCAATGTATCCACCTGTAATCATGACACCCCCTTTGTTTTAAGCATCAGAACACCTTTATGTTCTCAAAAAAAGAGAACTACAGCTTCATGATAACTGTAAAAAGTGGACATTCTTCTAGTATGTGCTTGAATTGAGTTTGATATATAAACATGATCTAAAGTGGTTCCACCTTCTGTAGTGAAAAAATTTACTATTTGGTTAAACCCGTTGTTTTCCATAAAAGCTTGTATTGGTCCTTTAGTTTTGGTATCTTCGTTGAAATCTCCTAAGAAGATGCAGTTATCGCCCTGTAATTTTAATGTGTCTACGAGCGATTTCAGAGATTGCAAAAAAGTGGTTACGTTTAAAGTAGGCGGTCGATACACATTGACCAGTACTATGTTTTTTTTCAAAAACTTGACAGCAATGCTTTCTATGTTTTGGATTGAATGATGAATAATTTGTTTTTCATCATCGTTTTCTTTGAGATAAAAAGCGACGCCGCCTCCTTTTGAATTGCGCAACGATCTCATGTGTTCATCGTTGTTGCTATACGCCTGTATCCTTGCAAGATGGTGAAACTTAAAGCCATTTAGGTTAAGCCGAGTAATTTCTTGATCAAGTTTCAACCATGTCTCTGTTAGGCAAATAACGTCAGCCTTTGTAAATCGTCTGTCGTCCTTCATGTGGTTCAAGTGTTTGTTCAGACTTTGAATGTTATGAAGTACAACTATTGTTTTGTTGGAGTGGATTTCAAAGGGTCTGTCAAGTTCAAGCTTTTGCATGTCTTCCATTGCTGATTTGACATCTGGATCGGCATACAACTTGTTCATTAACTTTGTTTTGTCGTTTGTTTCGATGAATAAACCATTTTTTGATGTCACTCTTGTTAACGCCACATAAGCTTGACCGGGAGCAAATGTTTTGTCAAGGTTTACAACAACTTCTTCCACAGTCATACCTTGTACTTTGTGAGCAGTACAGGCCCATGAGAGCTTTAATGGAAATTGTTGTCTTACTATTGCGACCGATTTCCTAATAACTATATCTTCTTGGATTCTTTCAATTAAAACCATGTTTCCATTTTTGGTTCGTTTTCCAGTTTGTTTTCCAACATTTTTACTGTCAAAGATAACAGCTATACCTCTAACATTTGATTTTTCTGCATCTCCGTGTTCAAAGTGTGAAATGTATCCCATAACACCATTTACTAAAGCCATCTTTGACATCGCAATTTCTTGTTAGCATGACGCGAGCATTAACTGCAAACAGTAGAGAGCTTGATAAACTGTCATTTTTCGTTTGGCATGGTTTATCTCGAAGACAAAGTTTCCCTGAGGTTTTATCTTTTTGATAATCTTTTGCATCGATCTGTTTGAAATCTTTGCATTTCTTTTTCAACATATTCAAATTGTGCGTGTTCACCTCATCATTGGTAGAGAATACATGGAGGACATCTTCGGGACCATCTCTGAGACATTCATTCACTGTGTTCAATGTTTCAATTGCTTGAGGTTCTTCTAAAGTTCTTGTTCGCAGTAGATTTAAAGCTATTGCGAAAGGGACATCATCGCGTTGACGCATAATTTCAGTCAATTCAACTTCGTGGAACAAATCTCGCCATAAGTCAACGGGATATGATGCATTATCTTTGTATAGTCTCTCGTCTTTTCTTTGTTTTACAGGTGGGAGTTGGAAAAAGTCACCAACGGCAAGCACACTAACTCCTCCAAATGGATCTTTGCATTTCTTGATTTGCACCAGTCTCTCATGAATGTAGAATAAAAGCCTTTTGTATACCATCGATACCTCATCGATAACAAGAATTTGCAAGTCTGCGAGTTTCATTCTGATTTCACTTAAAGTTTGCTCTTTTAATGGTTCGTATGGCAGTGGCAAAAACTTTGTCAAAGAGAAAACGCTATGAATGGTACTGCCACCAATGTTGAATGCAGCTGTGCCGGTAAACGCTGTCAGCAAAACTGATAAAGCTTCTGGTGATGACAAACTTCTAGAGAAAAGGCGTGATGCTTCAAAATTGATAGCTTTTACAATTTGGCTTTTTCCTGTACCTGCCCCACCAGTCAAAAATATATGAAATGGAGCTGGATTTTCATTTACAAGTTTTCTTATACACCAGTCTCGCACATAGTAAAACACTCTCTGTTGGGTTTCATTCAAGCTTTGCACTATGTTCAACATTTCTTCATTTGAGACACTGAATTGCTGTACGTGATATAATTCATTAGGTTTGTTCACGTCATTTTGTATATCTGGAATTGTTTCGACATCATCATTGGAATTGTTCAGTAGAGACTTAATTGTAACACATTCATCTCTATCACGCTCTGTTTCGGGACAAAGATTTGCCCATGCGTTTTCCGGTTCTCCGATGTTTTCATACTTTTCCTGTGCTTCATCTATAACATTTTCATTTTCAGCATATCGAGCATGATTTGATTCCACGATAAGTTTGACCGATTTTACACATTTTGTGCCATGCAATTTCACAAATCCCTTTTCATAAAATGTCTCGTACAAATCGAACGATTCTGGTTTTAACTGTGATTCATTCCGATATGGAAGGAAAAGCTGTAGACGAGATTGATAAAATTTCTCTGGTGTTTTTTCTGCACTAAATCTAGGATATCTCACAACTGCCTGTTTTGTTCGCGTTCTTTTCTGAACAAATCCCTTAGAATTTTGAAGTTCGAAGACGTTTTCGTTAGCTCCTTTAGGAACTTGGGATTTGGCAAGTACGCGAAATTCAGAACAGAATTCAGCCAGACACATGTTATGAAACGTCCTGCTGTTTGGTCGGTTTTCATACCTTTCAACAATGTTTGTCATGAAAATTTCGTAATCGTCATGTTCATCTTCCTGGTCACTTTCTGGTACTTGGCGTTTTGGTTTCATTTGAGAAAGAGGTTTTGTCATCCGTGTAGGGTTTTCTCCAACTGGTATAAAGATGACTTTTCTTGACGCTTCTTTCATTCTCAAATTGCAAACTCTGTACACAGCTTCTTGTGCAGAAACTTCTCTGTGTGTCATGTATGCGGATCCTATCTTCTTCAATGTTTGTTTGGCATCAAGATTTCCTTCTTGGGCTTCAAGTTTTGTTTGTTTCAATAGCATCCCCATTTCTCTTTCAGACTTCGATATGTAGGAGACAATATAAACAATGCAACTAAAGGGGTCCAAAACGTATTGTATGTCCATATTTGCATCCCAGCATTTAAGAAGACATGGATTGTATTGATTGGTCCACAATTCATTTGGATGCCTTTTGAGAACAACTGTTAATTTCCTTGACAAAACATTTAGCGCTTTTTCGTACATATCTTGCGTCAGACAAAGGTCATCAAACACATCATCTGTTGTTTCAAATTCATTGGAATCACTTTGGATCTTATTCCACACACTCAATAAAATTTCTTTTGCTTGAGACTTGTTGAGATGTTGATTACAATCATTTTGGTGCACATCTGGAGTTTCCACAGTTTCATCAGTATCATCTTCGTCATCATGCATTTCTGTAATAAATGTACGCTGTGATGGTGGCCTAGGAAAGTTAAATCTACATTCTGTTCCATTTTTCTTGCAGGACTTCGAGTGAGTCTTACTGTGTTGTTGTACATCCAGTACAATTTTTCTCAGTTCGGAATCTTCATTTTCATCTGGTACTGCGCATGTCACATATTTGTCGATAAAGTCAGCCACAGCTTGTTTGCCATTTACATCTATTTTTGGAGCATTTTCAACCCAAAACAAACAGTGCATGTGTGGTGAACCTCTTTGTTGAAATTCAACCCTTTGAAAGAAATCTACTATCTTCCCAATAGGTTCTGATGGTGAATGAATTACGTCTCGCTGAAATATACGAAATCTGTGTTCGAACATTCTAGCCACAGTAACTGGATTACTACGTAATATCTCATTTTTTTCTGTCCAGTCTAGCAAATCGGGATTTCTTTCATCACATTGTTGTTTTAGCAAAGAACTGATGGCATCATTCCATCTATATTCTGCAGATGAAAACGAGCAAAACCATGTTTGAATTCCAAGCTGTCTTAGCATTGCAAATAGATCTTTCTGTATCGCTGACCAGTATGCTGGAGTACCTCTAATCGGTTGCATAAATCGTATTGCTTCATCGTTCCTCAACAATTTTGAGAGAATTTCTGGATCTCGTAGCATGTCAGAATTGAATGCTTTCCCTTTTTCATTTTTTGTGAGAGTCTTTCGAATCGAAATTTGAGTTTTCTCAATAACTTGATTTAGTTCAGACAAATACTGGCTGAAAAAAATGTAGTTTGTATCCTTTGCAAATCTATTATCTGCATTCATAAGTCTATTATTGAAGTATCGAGCAAGTGTCAGTCTTTTGTCTCTTTGCTGATCAAATGAGAATTTCCCTGACGGAAAATGATATGGAAAAGTTTTTGCTTCATTTCCAAAATTTTGAAGCATCCGTACCGGATTATTTCCTTCTGCCGGAGCAATATTGAAGACATCATCAAAATAATGATCTAGAACTTCTTGCGCAATATCAACTGGTTGAAGACAGGTATCAACTGCTATCTGAACTTGTTCATTCTCTTCCGCTGATGTTTGAACTTCAGCTTGATCAACACCTTCATTTGTTGCTTGAACTTCAGCTTGATCAACATCTTCGTTAGCTTTTGAACTGTCGATTTCTCTGTTGATGGATATTCTTGAATACCATTCGTTGTTTTCTTTCAAGTAATCTAGCGCAGTGACAACATGTGTTGGGTTTATGAACTGATATTCATAATAACCTTTGTAGCTCAATTTCCTCTTTAGTTTAACTCGAAGCAAAAGGTTTTCGTCATTGTTCAAAGGTAAAGAAGTTGTTTTTTTCAAATTAGATGGTACACAGACAACTGGTCCATGAATATTTCTCTGTCCCCCTTTTGGAAGAGCCATGACCTTCATGAAAGGAATATGTAGGGAAATCAAATGCTGTTCCAAACTGTTTAAGCGGGAAAGTTCTTCAGGGACAGGCTCAAGATACAGGTTGTTTGCTGCTGCTTCAGGTGGAATTTCACCACTGATGATTTTTCGGTGACACGTATAGCAAATCCATAGTGAAGACTTAGTACAATCTTTGGAACACGATGATTTACATTGATGCCAGTAAGTATCTTTAATGCATGCACCAGCTACTTCTGCCGATTTTTCAGTTTTCGTATACACGTCTCTGTTACACATTTGTACTTGATTTTGAAACATTAATCTATGACAGCTGCAGCACGCAAAATCGGGCCCTCTAGCAGTGTTTCTTTTGAATAGGTGAATTACTTCCTCCACATCTTCAAGTTTCATTTTCTTATTCAACCTATTTCGCTGAGACTTTTCCATTTTCTTTTTCTGAACAAGGGGACTGGAGTAGTAATAATGCTTACTGTTCTCTTTAGACTTTGATCTGAAATTTTCATCGGTTTTGTATTTCAATGAACTAGTACGAAGGACTTTTTCTCTGAAATTCTCATTACTGTTATATTTCTGAACACTTGCTCTTTTTACCTTTTCTCTATGGATATCATCAGTGCGATATTTTGTTATGCTTCTTTCTTTCACATTTTCTCTGTGCTTTTCATTCAGTTCGTACTTTTTTGAGCTTCTCATTTTCACGTCTTGTCTATGTACATCATCGGTTTTGTACTTCTGTGTACTTCTTAATTTGATATTTTGTCTATGGACGTTATCCATTTTGTACTTTTTGGTGCTTTTTTCCCGACAATTTGTTCGATGTACACTGTCTGTTTTGTACTTTATGATACTCTTCTGCTTGATATTCTCTCTGTGTTTAGCATCAGTTTGATACAGAAAATTTGCTTTTCTCAACACGTTTTCTCTGTAATCTTTTTGAGCGTACTGTGCTTGACTTCTAATCACACTTTTGAATCTGGTCTTGTCCTGAAATGCTTGATCATTTTGATATCTTTTTTTATTATTTTCTTTCAAAGATATTCTGAATTCGTCATCGTCTTTGTACCTCTGTGAAGCATTTCTTAGCTTTTGCTTTTTGAAGTCCAAATTTTCGTTGTATTTCTTCCTATACTTTTCTCTTTTGTATTGACGTTTCTTTTCGTCTTTATCAATACCTGATTCTACATTCATTAAGTCCATTTGTTTGCCATTTTCATCATTAACAAATAATTGACCAACATCGAGGACAACGCGTCATAATGATTTTCATTTTTGTGATTTAAATATAACCCATCGTGTTCTGATTGGAGAGATGTAGAGATATTTTGTCCCGAGAACTTCTGCCAAATACCGTTTGAAAATGTGAAAATATTGACAGACAGCATGTGAGCTAATGCTAAAATTTCTAACTCTGTTGCCCAATGCCCTTCTTTTCCCATTAATGACACATGTTTTTCGACAGAATCTTCGTTAGATCTCAAAAACGACTGAAAAATATCTCCATTTTTCAAAATATGATGGCATATTGAACGTCGAACAGCAGAATGGTGTTCTTCTGAATGTGTGAGACAATATGAAATTGCTCTGAAAAAACAGTTTCCATCTCCCGTGATCTCCTTGCTTAAAGAAGGTATTCCCAATTCTTGAGTTCGTCTTTCGAAGGTCCTATTTTCTAACTGAGCATAAGGTATTCCAAATGCAATGCACGACTCTTGTTTTGAAGCTTGTGACATAGGACAAAATCGATACCTATTTTGCTCACTATGAACAAAGACTATTTCATCATTTTCAATATCATTAGCAATAATGTTGTCATTTAGGTTTTCACAAGGAGTCTCTCTAGTCTGTTCCGCAGCTGTATGCATCATACATGCATTAACTTCACTTTCCATTTTCTTTGCATGGCATTTCGTCCCCGTTATATTACACTCAACAACGTTTGAAAACCCCATGGAAATAGCAAGTTTCTGAATGTGCTCTAGTAATCCCTCTACATTTTTAAATAGAAGCCTAGTACTTTTCCCACTGCAACAGAATAGGCCTTGGGCTGATCTTGCATGCGAATCAAATGTGAAATACTGTCCATTTGTTTTTCCAATGAGAAATGTATTTCCTCCAAAGCATACAAAGCATCCATTTGATTCCATCAAAGCAATTTGTAATGCCTCATTAAGGGGGTACGCATTGAAGTCTGCATAACATGGTTCATTACCCGACAAACTAATGATACTTGATAATGTTGAATTTATTGTAAATTCAAATGTTCTATTGAAACACTCAAAGAACTGTGGTAACTCATCTACCAGCAAGTATCTACTGTGCATTGAAGAACTTCTTTGCAAAAATGTATACAATTCATCACCTGTTGCTAGTATTTTGTTCAAATCTTGTGTTGTCCAGTGTATACTGCTTTTAAATTGTTCAAATGCTAGCCCAGCTAAACTATTGGCAACACATTGAGTACCTGCATTATCACCGAACATGGGGTGTGCCTGATGAAATGAACCTTGAACAGATGTCTGAAAAGTTGTGTTGTTTACATTACTGTCAATGCCGTGTTTACATTCACTATTCTGGACAAAGAACTTTTCAATATTTTCAAACGAAGTTTCATGTTCATGATTCATCTTGCTATCATTCAAGTACGTATTGTCATTCTCATTTTCTACTTTTTGTTTCTTTATGTATTTCTGGTGAATATCATCGACCAACATTTCATGTTCAATTTCTTCAACATTTTTTTTCATGTAACTATGTTTCCTTTGCTCACAAGACACTAAGTTTTCTGTGACCAAGTCAGTACTGTTTTTACGCTCAGAAACCGTTTTGGATACTGTCTTTATTTCCTCATCTTTTGATATACTGCTGGACCCTCTTAGCACAGAGGAGTCCAGCTGCGCCTGACCTGCTGGGCTAGGCTCAGAGCCTTCATCATGCCCAGGTACCCTCACAGGAGTACAAACCCACGCTGGGGAGTCAGTGGACAGTGCCTTTGTCACGTTTTTGACAAACAGACGACTTCCCTGAGGAGATGGCAACCTCGGGGCAGGTGGATGCATTTTCACACAAGGCGAGGCCTGCATCCTGGCCAGGGGTTTTTCCTCTTTAGGTGGAAACCCCATCGAACCAAACCCTGGAAGATTACCAGGAGGAGCTAGGTAAGCCCCGTCCATTGACCCGCTAGGGACAATAGACTCTGTGGTCTCATCTTGTGATGCATTAGAAGAACAAGCCTGCTGTCGTTTAAGTCTCTTTCTGATCTTGTCATTATGGCGTTTACTCCTACTATCGACCTTAGACCTCTTCGGCATCTACAAATAAAAATAAATTTAAGAAATTGTAAAAATTATCATGATATGGTTTGAATTTTTGTCATATCATACCTGATTGGTTTCATTATAATATTTAAAGGGGGGAGAGCACAAAGAACCATCCCTAGGACTCACGACCAACATACCATTAAATGGTCCTTGACACAAGGAACAAGAAATGCAAAACGACAAAAAAGGAGCACTACAAATTTTACCGCCTTTGGCGTTACATCCCGTGAGGGCAAAAATTAAGAGTGCACCAACAATAACCCATATATACATTGATTTTCACATATTTCAAAACTTCAGTCCGTTTAATTACGCTTTAACATATATCAGACGGTTGATTCTGTGTGTATTCTCACTCACACAGTTAACAGTGTAACTGGATAATTGAGTAAGTGTTGTTCAGTCAAAACCATGTATTAATTTTTGCTTAGTAGTAACTATCATAATGACGTTTAAAACTGGTTTTAAATTTTGCACTTACGTAATAGCACTTGCATTTGCCATAAACTTCATTTGCGTCTATTTTCTTAGATTTAAAGTTTACGGTTTTGAGTGTTGGCTTAAGATTTTTTAAAGAAAATTGGTCAATGCCTATTTTAGGAATACAGGGGAGTCGGGACTATCTCTGGTGGTCATAAACTCCAAAGCATTCCATGCACATTCAGACTCCACATGCCTTTGAGCCCCCCCCCCCCAAATGTGGTGTGCTAATCTCAAATGAAAATTAAGTCAATTTGAACAATTAGTTATACAGGCCTATCATATCATAGAGTTTAATATAATTCAAGTTGATTGTCCTCGAGAAATGTTATTTACAATTTCACGCTTAACAAAGAAAGAGGACTTAAAGAACTGGAAAAACAATATATCTTCAAACTCGATGATGTTCGATCAAATCTCATTATTCTTTATATCAAATCTTTTGTTGCAAATTCTATATTGTGTTGGTTAAAAAATTGCACTTTAATAGGTATTATTAATAATAAAAATGTCTCTGCTTAAAAATCATTCGATCCTTAACAAGAGGCCCATTGGGCACATCGTTCACCTGAGGAACAATAGGTATGATAAAATCAGCTTAATGGAGTCATAATACAAACAATCTGGACAAAGTACAATAATACATGCAGATCCTGTGTAAATAAAATCCATTTTGCCCCCTGGATATTCTTATGTTTATAATCATTAGTCCCTTTTCTAACAGGATGGTTTTATAGTCATATCACATGTTGAGTATTGCAGTTCTCAAAAAGATCCTTAACAATTGTTTTTATATAGGATATAAAGCTACATCAAACTCTGAACCTTTTTGTGAGGCCGAAGAATTGTCCTGGAGCCAAAGTCTTAACAATTATAAAGAGTCATCTGGCTGATTAGTTTCTGAGAAGAAGATTTTTAAAGATTTACTCTATATATTCCTATGTAAAACTTTAACACCCTCCCCCCCCCCCCAATGTGGCCTCACCCTACCCCAAGGGATCATGATTTTCACAACTTTGAATCTACACTATCTGGGGATACTTCCACACACGTTTCAGCTTTCCTGGCTGATTAGTTTCTGAGAAGAAGATTTTTTAAAGATTTACTCTACATATTCCTATGTAAACTTCGACCCTCCATTGTGCCCCACCCTACCCCCACAGATCAGAATTTTCTCAACTTTGAATCTACACTACCTGAGGATGCTTCCACACAAGTTTCAGCTTTCCTGGCTGATTAGTTTCTGAGAAGAAGATTTTTAAAGATTTACTCTATGTATTCCTATGTAAAACTTCGACCCTCCATTGTGGTCCCACCCTACCCTCGGGAGTCATGGTTTTTGCAACTTTGAATCTACACTACCTGAGGATGCTTCCACACAAGTTTCAGCTTTCCTGGCTAATTATTTTCTGGGAAGAAGATTTTTAAAGATTTACTCTATACATGTATATTCCTATGTAAAACTTTAACACCCCCCCCCCCAATGTGGCCTTACCCTACCCCCAGGGATCATGATTTTCACAACTTGGAATCTACACTACCTGAGGATACTTCCACACAAGTTTCAGCTTTACTGGCTGATTAGTTTCTGAGAGGAGGATTTTTAAAGATTTACTCAATATTCCTATGTAAAACTTCGACCCCCCCCCCCATTGTGGCCCCATCCTACCCTCGGGAGTCATGGTTTTTACAACTTTGAATCTACACTACCTGAGGATGCTTCCACACAAGTTTCAGCTTTCCTGGCTGATTAGTTTCTGAGAAGAAGATTTTTAAAGATTTACTCTATATATTCCTATGTAAAACTTCGACCCCACATTGTGGCCCCACTCTACCCCCGGGGTCATGAATTTCACAACTTTGAATCTACACTACCTGAGGATGCTTCCACACAAGTTTCAGCTTGTTTCTGGAAAAAAAATTTTAAAGATTTATTCTATATATTCCTATGTAAAACTTCGACCCCCAATTGTGGCCCCACCCTACATCCAGGGGTAATAATTTTCACAACTTTGAATCTACACTACCTGAGGATGCTTCCACACAAATTTCAGCTTTCCTGGCTGATTAGTTTCTGAGAAGAAGATTTTTAAAGATTTACTCTATATATTCCTATGTAAAATTGCGACCCCCCATTGTGGCCCCACTCTACCCCCGGGGGTCATGAATTTCACAACTTTGAATCTACACTACCTGAGGATGCTTCCACACAAGTTTCAGCTTTCCTGGCTGATTAGTTTCTGGAAAAAGATTTTTAAAGATTTACTCTATATATTGCTATGTAAAATTGCGACCCACCATTGTGGACCCACCCTACCCCCCGGGGGTCATGCATTTCACAACTTTGAATCTACACTACCTGAGGATGCTTCCACACAAGTTTCAGCTTTCCTGGCTTTCTGGTTCTTTAGAAGAAGATTTTTGAAATTTTCGAGAAATTTTTCATTAATTTCTTATTATCTCCCCTTGAATACGGTTGTCGCCCTTAATTTTCACAACTTTGAATCCCCTTTGCCTAAGGATGATTTGTGCCAAGTTTGGTTAAAAATGGCCAAGTAGTTCTTAAGAAGATGTTGAAAATGTGAAAAGTTTACGGACAGACGGACGACAGACAAAATGTGATCAGAATAGCTCACTTGAGCTTTCAGCTCAGGTGAGCTAAAACCCATACTAAGCATATCTTTTGATAAAAATTATTTTATGTATAATAATGTTTGAAAGTTGTAAACATATAACTGTCAAAATGAACATTAATAACCAAATACATGTATTCTGATAAATCAGTTCTCCTAATGCATATGTGGTTATGTATGTTTCTAATAAGCTAGCAGAAAAAGCCACACTCTAATTCTACATTAGAGGTTTCTCCAATTTAATGAAAATTTTCACCTAACATTTTACATATTGTTGAAACTCATCTAAAATTACACATGTAAAAGAAAAATACACAAATAACAACTGTGAGAGATGCTTTGAAATAGAATTGGAATTTGATGTTGACATCTGTATTCTGAAATATGCACTAATACACACAAACACAAACGACTTATTAACAAATTTGCAAATAATATTAGTTCCTGAAGACACCAAGTATTGCTGAAAGGCCACTTGCATTATTTACATTCACCAGTGCTTGTGAAAGGAAATCTCAATATGTATACATATGCACTGGCTGAATGGATAATTCTATTTGTTTTTTCTTTCTACAAATAAATTTATTTACTCTTTAACAAGGTGATTTTTATAAGGTCATCTATCCATATGACAAATATAAAATATGTGAAAGACATGTAAAAATTTGATATTTAGTATATCATGGGTTTGTGCTTCATTCTCTATAACCCAAGGGTCATGAACATTACAGTTAAGAAGACTGCCTCCACCACTTTATTCACTGTTAACTTGTACTCAGCCTGCTATTTAAATGCCCAATATCAAAATCAGTGCATAGTTACTCCATTAGAGCTACTCTTGCTTACATCCCGCAACGCCTTGGCAACAAGAGATGTTTGTGAAAAACTTATGTCCCCCTTCCTTGGAAACATTGATGAAGAAAGTAAACGGAAAATGCAAATAACCAGAATTATTTTAATTCCTGGGGGCAAAACTCTGTAAAAAATTACTCGCTTGTAATCAATATCAAACTTGACCAAAACATAATTATGATAAATCAGTACATCAAAATTCATTTCAATACATGCAACCGCTGCAAAGAAAATGAACGGAAACAGCAAAAAAATGGAATTTTTCCAAGTCCATTATTTGTATACAGATCATGGTTTAAAAATGTAGAATTAATTCTAAATTAAGATGCCTTCATCATAATATTAGAAACTATAGCATTTATATAAAATAGTTGAGAAATTTTCATATCTTTCTGTAGGTAGGGAAAACATTTAATTCATTTTAACATTTCATTGTTTTAAATTCAACTTCAGCCAAAATCAGCATTCAGGAAAAAATAGGGTACTTTCTTTTGTACAAGTATTGATAGAAACTGCAGATCTGATGCTCTACAGAAAATTTGTGTTATAATGCAGAAAAGCTACACTTCCCCCGAAACCAGCAAACTTGCAATTAAAAAGAATGGTTTTCACATTATCATGCAATATTTCATACAAGATATCTGTAGACATTTTATAGAGCTCAACAAGGCTTCATCCTAACACACAAATTAGAAATAAGGGAAAATCTAGGGTAGTATCAACTTATATTTTCAAGATGCTCATACAGTCGGTTCAAGCATATCTTTTACAACAAACACCATAGCATAGCATAGCATGGAAATCTCATAGCATAGGATTGTGATCTCATAGCATAGCATTGGAATCTCATACCATAGCATATAATCTCATAGAATCGCATTCGTCATATCATACCATAGCATAGCATACAACATTCTTTTAACTCGGTTTTAAATGTTAATTTTTATTTGAAAAAATAAATGTTGACATAATAGATTTGTGGTAAACTATTCTGTGTATGGAGGCGTTTTTGTTCAAATCTCATAGCATAGCATACCATATCATTAAGCCCTTCATTTCAATTTCTCATAGCATAGCATACAAATCTCATAGCATATTATTAAATTCGCATAGCATATCATTAAAATCGCATACCATAGCATAGTATAAATTATATACAACATTCTTTTAACTCGGTTTTAAATGTTAATTTTTATTTGAAAAAATAAATGTTGACATAATAGATTTGTGGTAAACTATTCTGTGTATGGAGGCGTTTTTGTTCAAATCTCATAGCATAGCATACCATATCATTAAGCCCTTCATTTCAATTTCTCATAGCATAGCATACAAATCTCATAGCATATTATTAAATTCGCATAGCATATCATTAAAATCGCATACCATAGCATAGTATAAATTTGTAAAAGATATGCATGAAATGAATGTAGACATCACCATTTGTGTTTCTCTGCCCCTGTCTTTGATAAATTACTTTTAAATGATTCATCTAAAAATGTTTTATTTACAAAGAAAATAATTGTTACTGACTTTAACAAACCAGACATCACAGCAAGACTTGACTTGTTTAATGTACGGATGTCTTAAAAATCTTTTACTATTCAATGAATTTTTAATATGTAAACAGATCACAAGAATATTAACGTTAAGGGGCTGGTAGAGATACTGAAAATTTAAAGACAAGAAAATTGACCAAACATTCTATACAAAAAACTCCCTGAGTTATAAAATGAGGAGCTTAGCCTTAGCAATCCCCACACCATTTAAACATTTACTCTGGGAAAATTACAGTCGAAACAATTATTATCTAAGTGTTTCTCAAAAATGGAAATTATTCGGAATCCGTATTTTGCCGAATAAAATACACAAGTGTATTATCTGCACACCCCCTCCCCAACTTAATTAAGGCCTTAAAAAAGGGGAAAACATAATTTGGATGGATAATACGCACAAAAATTTATAAGCAAGCAAATATCTTGAGTTTCAAGACCATTGCCATTTGCAAGGAATAAGTTCCTTGAACTTGAATGAAATGCATGACAATTTGCATAAACAATAAATTTTCTGATGCTGAATTTATTCAACTTGTAACTTTATGCTTTATGATATCCATGCCCCATGGGAATGTCTGAGATAACAGGTGACAAGTGCGCATTCACATCAATGGCTTCAACCATGTTGACATGGCCCAGGTGTGAAAAATAAAAGTGAAATGTTTCCTTATGTTCAATGACATTTTTTGTATTCAATCAAAAAATTTATCATATCAAAATTACATTTTTATTTATTTTAAAGTATTTGTATTATGATAAGTAACTTGTGAGTGGCAACTAAAAATCTATTAATAGCGTCAGTAATGGCAACGTACCTGGAGACAAAGAATAGACATGCAGCTGAATGAGGACTTATCAAAAACCAAGATTATAGCAAAACTATTTCTGCAATTAACGCTCTGACAAAGATTACATTAGTTTTGAAAAAAATGATACACAAACAGAATTAGCATATGTTTTATTTCATAACGGAAACTCGCTTCACCTACACGAAAAATGAGTCAAAAAACATTTGGTGTGTAATCTCATGCCTTCTAGAAGTAATGCTTTCTATATCTGGCAAAATACAGTTTTATCCAAAATTTGTTAAAATCTGGAAAATATATGACTGTACTTAAATTATATTTATATAGGGTCGCTCATAAATTTAAGGATCATCTGGGAACTGGAAACACACTATTATTTCATCTTGGCCCTAGTTAGCAACTGAAATGTGTTTATTGTGTGTTGAAATTCAGAACAAATTGATCGATAGAAGAAAATTGTAATACCACTATGTGTGCAACCTTCTGAGAATTTTGAGAACAGTCAACTGTCTGCAGAGTTTTTGAAATCTGTCAGTCCCACTGGCAAAACCAGTAAATATTTCAAATGTCTGGTATAATTATTTTCATTCAATCGGTCTTAATGACCGGTAATATAAAACCGACCGATTTAAAACTTTAACCGCTTTCCAAGCAGAATTAAAATGTCTGCAAACACCTTCAATTTGATTTAACAAAGCAAATCATACTCTATCAACAAGATAGACTTTTATGCGCATTGTAAGGGAAGGCTAATTAACAAAAAAAATATTAGATGAAATACATGTGTTCTTATGCTGAGTTCTCTAATTGCTATTAACCGGCAGCTAGCTATGGTATCCAATCTTTATTAATTGACTAACTATGTTTTAATTTCATTACTAAAATTTAAAAACAAAAAACAAATTAAAAACCGAAGTATTTGGTGTTGTGAATTTCTATCCTTTTCTCAGTTTCAGCATTTAATACGACATACTCCGTAACAAAATTGCTCCTGCCAAACATGGGAAACAGTTTAGTTTGATTTCATTTTACAAGAAAATTTGACGGAGTTTGAAATATTTGTAACAGTTTAGAAGATCTAGTACGGTATCTTGATCAAACGTCCTGGGCATCAAGCACATTATCATTATATCTATAGTACTAATGAGGTTATTATATAACATGATTAAATTTTTAATGTAAAGAAATTAAAAGTAAAGAGGGGAGATTCAGAGAAATTGGCCATACCAACATGATTTATGAATATAAACTTGTTAGTTTTATAAAAAATTGTTAGTTTTATTTATAATGTTTTGTTTCTATTATTTGAAAGTCAAATATTGACTTGTGAATATTTGTTCAGATGGCTAAATTTCATAAAATCATTGGTCCACTTGACCAAAGAATTTTTTTTTTATTTCAAAAACTGTGATGAAACTGACAAAAGCCTTTTGTTCTGTTAACGACTTTAAAGTTTTAGCAACTTGTTATCAAAACTAGAACTATTTCAGTAAGCTCTAATTAATATATGATTTGATTGTAGGCTAGCAAATGTTTATTGTAAGTACATGAGTAATTTAATCTGTATTTTTTCCCTAATAACATTTCTTCCATGAACTTAAAGCCTGTGAATTTTTAAAGAGCAAGAGTAAATTAACCATGATAAAAAAAATTGGTAAATTCAATACATGCACAAGCTGTCCGATTAATTTGCTAATCTATTAGTGTAAAAATTTATTGTCGTTTTGGAATAATGCTTGAAATTCTTAAACATTTCAAAATTTTTTAAATAATAGACAATTTAGGCTGTCTTTAAGTTAATATGTTATGCTGGTCTTGTACAATCACCAGGTTTAGCTACGTAGCTTGATTTACCGACATTCCTTTATTTACTTACCTGAATTATGTTTTTTTAGCGACTCAATCATACCTTTTTCTCAAGTGGACAATTGACAATTGTACTGAAAAATCGCACTCAAGTGCAGCATCAATTATCAACTTTGAACTGATCTAAAAATATTCACAGAAAAAATCACTCTTATTCTTCAAAATGGTGCTCTTTATATGCACAAATACAGTCGATGTTCTAAATGTTTTGCGACTATACATACAACTGTCTTAAATGGAATAACAAAGAAAAACAATTCTGGTTAACATGATAATAGGCAATAATTGAGCACAATGTAAAGTAATCACTTGTATCCATGCCTCACCACACAGAAGGTGCCATACAGTTACTCAAACAACAGAAATCCATGTTCTGCTCAAAAACTGCTCAAAAGCAGCAATGTTTTAACCTACTTTGTTCTGGGCTGCTTTTATAAAACTACACAGTATAATATAAATTGCAGTTCTTTGCCACTTTTAGTCTGTTTACATAAAAATATTATTAAGGTTATATAGCTAACTTCTGGTTGGAAAATAAAGCAATGCAAGTAGATCGAGCGTGACAGTTCTCTTTTTAGCCTGTTTTACATAAAAACCAAAATAACATCAAGGTTAGGTAGAGAACTTCAGATAGCAAAATAGAGCAATGCAGGTAGATCAAGCTAATTAGCTAAGAACAATCATTTGTTAAGGTCAAAACCTTCAATCACAGTTCACTCGTACCAAACTGTGTGCGGAGAAATCACTTTTTGCCATAACTCCGGGTAAAAACTTATCATATATAACCGCGTTACTAAACCCCGTTTACGAAAAACGTGTAGCAGAGCAACGAAACAGTAAATAGAAAGCAAGACCCTGTGTTGTAGCCATTGTGATTTAAGAAATCTAACGCTTTACTAGAACCGAGGACGGTGTGCACAACCGCACACGTGACCTATTACAAAACAAAAACAAAACTTACGACTCATATCTTGCGTTGGTAAACAACAAGGAGAATACCAAACGGTGTGGTTTGCCGATCGTTACATTAAATCTTCTCTTTCACTAACAATCTAAATGTCGTGAATACCCGTTCAGCAGAGGTAACAATTAGTTTAATTTCTCTTTTCAAGGACTGCAGGACGCACTGTGATTTTCCAATCGACCTTCACCTTCGTTTCAGCAAGTTGATCACTCGTACGATACTTATGTCGATTTTGAAATTACGAAGAAAACATTAATACGTTTATTGCCACGAACACAACTTCATATGAAATAGATCTAATTCCTTGACGAACCATGTAAACTGTACGTTTATCTTTACTACGAAGTAAATGATACGATAACATGTTACGAGACCATCAATGCCGGCATGACAATTTCAATCAATTCGATAATTCGCAGCAAAAGTAGATGCATTTATACATAAATTCATTTGTAACTTTTATTTCTAGTTTTAATTTTTGAATTGTTTCGGGTACGAGTTAACCCAAGACAAATCAGGAATACGGAAACAAATATTCCGGAATAACCTAGTTTAATGTTAAACTAGTTTCTTAACCAAGAACACGGAATCAAAATTTCCGGAAAAATCATTTTTAAAACCCAAATATCTCTGCAATGAATCGTCTGATTTTAAAACAAATTTCAGTGTTAGATTCAGCATAAACATTTTTACAAAAATAATATACGTTTTTGATTTGATCAAAAAATTCATTTTTTCGAAAAATTTGTTTCACTTCCGGTTTCGACCGGAAGTGACAGATTTTTATTTCCAGCCTTATTACAGAGGTAAATCGAACAAATCATAACCATTGAAAATTTCAAGCCTCTATCTTAAAGCGTTTTTGAGAAACGCCGCGGACAAAATGACTTTTTGAAAATTTTAAAAATGACGTAACGTTAAAACGAAAGTGACGTTTTCAAAGAAACTTCTTAAACTTCGAGGTATTATAATTGCACATAATCTCTGAAAGTATCATTAAAATCAGTTGTAAACTTTTTGAGTTATTAAGCCGAAAAGGAGTCAGAAAAAAAAATAAAAAGAATAATAATAATAACTAGAGCAAAGCTCGTTGCAAAGCAACGAGTGGGTCTTCCGTTAATGTCGGAAGTAAAGCTGGAAGTTCCTGTAAGAAGCACAGCTCTTAAACTAATAACAAAAGTAACTAAAATGAAAAGATGAAAAAATCGAATATTCTTGGTACGACTTAACAAAATACGAATGATTTTAAGTACGACTTAACAAAAACCTTTGCGATTTTAAGAACGACTTAACAAAAAAAATTCGAATGTGTTCAAGTACGACTTAACAATTATTTTTGGTACGAGTTAATTTTACATTGAACATTACGCTATTTTTTAAACCAAGGACGCGGAATTAAAATTTCCGGAAAAATCAATTTTTAAACCCCGATATCTCAGTAATGCATCAACCGATTTTCAAACGGATTTCAGTTTCGTATTTAGCGTAACCAACTTTACAAATCTCGTGAACATTTGAAATTAAAACGAAAAATTCGAAAATTCGAAAATTTTAAAGCACTTCCGGTTTGGACCAGAAGTGACGGAAACTAAATTCCAGCCTTATGTCCAAATAAAACGATCAATGCTTCAACACAGAAAATTCCAAGTCTCTATCTTGAAGCATTTTTGAAAAACGCCCTGGACAAAATCACTTTTTTAAAATTTAAAAATTGACGTAACGTAAAAACGGAAGTGACGTTGTAGTGTAAAATTTAACACCTTTAAGGGACAGTGATACTTCATAATCCCTGAAAATTTCATGTGAATCCGTTGAAAACTTTTTGAGATATTAAGCTTTAAAAAAGTCAGAAAAATAAAGAAAAAGAATAATAATAATAATAATAAAAAGAAACAATAGAATAACAAGAGGGTCTTCCGTTGGAAACGGAAGACCCTAATAATAGAAAGAAACTAGAGCAAAGCTCGTTGCAAAGCAACGAGTGGGTCTTCCGTTTATGTCGGAAGTAAAGCTGGAAGTTCCTGTAAAAAGCAGAGCTCTTAAATCAATAACAAGAGTACCTTAAATAAAAAGATGAAAAAATCGAATTATTCCTGGTACGACTTAACAAAATCCGAATGATTTTACGTACGACTTAACAAAAACCTTTCTGATTTCAAGAACGACTTAACAAAAAAAATCCGAATGTGTTACAGTACGACTTAACAATTAATTTTTAGGTACAAGTTAATTTAACAAAGATCTTGATACTAATTTCTTAACCAAAAACGCAGAATCAAAATTTCCGGAAAAATCATTTTTTGAACTCGTTTATCTCTGTAATGCATCGTCCGATTTTAAAATGGCTTTCAGTGTTAGATTCAGCTTAATAAGCTCTATAAAACACATATTCATTTTTGATTTGATCAGAAAATTTATTTTTTCGAAAAATTTGATTCCCTTCCGGTTTCGACTGGAAGTGACAGATTTTCATTTCCAGCCTTATTACAGAGGTAAATCGATTAAATCATAACCATTGAAAATTTCAAGCCTCTATCTCAAAGCGTTTTTGAGAAACGCCGCGGACAAAATGACTTTTTGAAAATTTTAAAAATGACGTAACGTAAAAACGGAAGTGACGTTTTCAAAGAAACTTCACGAACTTTGAGGTATTCAAGTTGCACACAACCTCTGAAAATTTCATTAAAATCAGTTGTAAACTTTTTGAGTTATAAAGCCGAAAAGGAGTCAGAAAAAAAAATAAAAAGAACTAGAGCAAAGCTCGTTGCAAAGCAACGAGTGGGTCTTCCGTTAATGTTGGAAGTAAAGCTGGAAGTTCCTGCAAGAAGCAAAGCTCTTAAACCAATAACAAAAGTAACTAAAATAAAAAGATGAAAAAAATCGAATATTCCTGGTACGACTTAACAAAATACGAATGATTTTAAGTACGACTTATCAAAAACCTTTCCGATTTTAAGAACGACTTAACCAAAAAAAATCCGAATGTGTTACAGTACGACTTAAGAATTATTTATAGTACGAGTTAATTTTACTTTTAACATTACGCTATTTTTTAAACCAAGGACGCGGAATCAAAATTTCCGGAAAAATCAATTTTTAAACCCCAATATCTCTGTAATGCATCGTCCGATTTTAAAACGGCTTTCAGTGTTAGATTCAGCTAAGTAAGCTCTACAAAACACATATTCATTTTTGATTTGATCTGAAAATTCATTTTTTCGAAAAATTTGTTTCACTTCCGGTTTCGACCGGAAGTGACCGATTTTCATTTCGAGCCTTATTACAGAGGTAAATCGATCAAATCATAACCATTCAAAATTTCAAGCCTCTATCTTAAAGCGTTTTTGAGAAAAGTCCGGGACAAAATGACTTTTTGAAATTTTTAAAAATGACGTCACGTCAAAACGGAAGTAACGTTCTCTTCAAAACTTTTACATTTTTGAGGGACGCTAACTTGCAAAAATCTCTGAAAATTTCATTAAAATCGGTTTTAAACCTTTTGAGTTATGAGGCAAAAAAGGAGTCAGAAGAAAAGAAAAAGAATAATAACTAGAGCAAAGCTCGTTGCAAAGCAACGAGTGGGTCTTCCGTTAATGTCGGAAGTAAAGCTGGAAGCTCCTGTAAGAAGCAGAGGTCTTAAACCAACAACAAGAGTAACTAAAATAAAAAGATGAAAAAAATCGAATTATTCCTGGTACGACTTAACAAAATACGAATGATTTTAAGTACGAATTAACAAAAACCTTTCCGATTTGAAGTACGACTTAACAAAAAAAATTCCAATGTGTTCAAGTACGACTTAACAATAATTTTTGGTACGAATTGATTTTACTTTAAACATTACGCTATTTTTTAAACCAAGGACGCGGAATCAAAATTTCCGGAAAAATCAATTTTTAAACCCCGATATCTCTGTAATGGATCGTCCGATTTTAAAACGGCTTAGGTGTTAGATTCAGCTTAATACACTCTACAAAACACATATACGGTTTTGATTTGATCAGAAAATTCATTTTTTTCGAAAAATTTGTTTCACTTCCGGTTTCGACCGGAAGTGACAGATTTTCATTTCGAGCCTTATTACAGAGGTAAATCGACCAAATCATAACCATTAAAAATTTCAAGCCTCTATCTTAAAGCGTTTTTGAGAAAAGTCCGGGACAAAATGACTTTTTGAAATTTTTAAAAATGACGTCACGTCAAAACGGAGGTGACGTTCTCTTCAAAATTTTAACATTCTTAAGGAACGCCAACTTGCAAAAATCTCTGAAAATTTCATAAAAATCGGTTCAAAACCTTTTGAGTTATGAAGCAAAAGAGGAGTCAGAAGAAAAGAAAAAGAATAATAACTAGAGCAAAGCTCGTTGCAAAGCAACGAGTGGGTCTTCCGTTAATGTCGGAAGTAAAGCTAGAAGTTCCTGTAAGAAGCAGAGCTCTAAAACCGATAACAAGAGTAACTAAAATAAAAAGATGAAAAAATCGAATTATTCCTGGTACGACTTAACAAAATACGAATGATTTTAAGTACGACTTAACAAAAACCTTTCCGATTTCAAGAACGACTTAACAAAAAAAATCCGAATGTGTTACTGTACAACTTAACAATTATTTTTGGTACGAGTTAATTTTACTTTGTACATTACGCTATTTTTTAAACCAAGGACGCGGAATCAAAATTTCCGGAAAAATCAATTTTTAAACCCCGATATCTCTGTAATGCATCGTCCGATTTTAATACGGCTTTCAGGTTTAGATTCAGATTAATAAGCTCTACAAAACACATATTCATTTTTAATTTGATCAGAAAATTCATTTTTTCGAAAATTTTGTTTCATTTCCGGTTTCGACCGAAAGTGACAGATTTTTATTTCCGGCCTTATTACAGAGGTAAATTGACCAAATCATAACCATTGAAAATTTCAAGCCTCTATCTTAAAGCGTTTTTGAGAAAAGTCCGGGACAAAATGACTTTTTGAAATTTTTAAAAATGACGTTACGTCAAAACGGAGGTGACGTTCTCTTTAAAACTTCAACATTTTTGAGGGACGCCAGCTCGCAAAAATCTCTGAAAATTTCATGAAAATCGGTTTAAAACCTTTTGAGTTATGAAGCAAAAAAGGAGTCAGAAGAAAAGAAAAAGAATAATAATAATAATAATAAAAAGAAACAATAGAATAACAAGAGGGTCTTCCGTTGGAAACGGAAGACCCTAATAATAATAAAAAGAAACAATAGAATAACAAGAGGGTCTTCCGTTGGAAACGGAAGACCCTAACTAGAGCAAAGCTCGTTGCATAGCAACGAGTGGGTCTTCCGTTAATGTCGAAAGTAAAGCTAGAAGTTCCTGTAAGAAGCAGAGCTCTTAAACCAATAACAAAAGTAGTTAAAATAAAAAGATGAAAAAAAATTATTCCTGGTACGACTTAACAAAACCCGAATGATTTTAAGTACGACTTAACAAAAGCCTTTTTGATTTTAAGAACGACTTAACAAAAAAAATCCGAATGTGTTTAAGTACGACTTAACAATTATTTTTGGTACGAGTTAACTTTACCATAAACATTATGCTATTTTTTAAACCAAGGACGCGGAATCAAAATTTCCGGAAAAATCAATTTTTAAACCCAGATAGCTCTGTAATGCATCGTCCGATTTTAAAACGGTTTTCAGTGTTAGATTCAGCTTCATAAGCTCTACAAAACACATATTCATTTTTGATTTGATCAGAAAATTCATTTTTTCGAAAAATTTGTTTCACTTCCGGTTTCGAGCGGACGTGACCGATTTTCATTTCGAGCCTTATTACAGAGGTAAATCGACCAAATCATAACCATTGAAAATTTCAAGCCTCTATCTTAAAGCGTTTTTGAGAAAAGTCCGGGACAAAATGACTTTTTGAAATTTTTAAAAATGACGTCACTTCAAAACGGAGGTGACGTTTTCTATTAAACTTTTACATTTTTGAGGGACGCTAACTTGCAATAATCTCTGAAAATTTCATTAAAATCGGTTAAAAACCTTTTGAGTTATGAGGCAAAAAAGGAGTCAGAAGAAAAGAAAAAGAATAATAATAATAACTAGAGCAAAGCTCGTTGCAAAGCAACGAGTGGGTCTTCCGTTAATGTCGGAAGTAAAGCCGGAAGTTCCTGTAAGGAGCAGAGCTCTTAAACCAACAACAAGAGTAACTAAAATAAAAATATGAAAAAATCGAATTATTCCTGGTACGACTTAACAAAATCCGAATGATTTTAAGTACGAATTAACAAGAACCTTTCTGATTTCAAGAACGACTTGACCAAAAAAAAATCCGAATGTGTTCAAGTACGACTTAACAATTATTTTTGGTACGAATTAATTTTACTTTAAACATTATGCTATTTTTTAAACCAAGGACGCGGAATCAAAATTTCCGGAAAAATCAATTTTTAAACCCCGACATCTCTGTAATGCATCGTCCGATTTTCAAACGGATTTCAGATTTGAATTCACCATGGCAAGTTCTATAAGACTGGTGTATTGTCTTATTTTGTTCAAAAAAATGAAAATTTCCAAAAATTGGAACTGCTTCCGGTTTTGAGCAAAATTGATGAACAAAATTTTAAACCCCCCAGTACATTATAGAATTGATACATCTATCATCAGTTAAAAATTTCAAAGCGATATCTTTAAAGTTTACAGAGATTTCTTCCGGACAAAATCACTTTTTTTAAATTTAAAAATGGCCGCCAAATTTGAACGGAAGTGAAGTAAATGCTGAAACTTTAACATCTTTTAGGCACGGTAACTTTACAAAAGCTCTGAAAATTTCATTGAAATCGGATGAAAACTTTTTGAGATATAAAGCCGAGAAGGAGTCAGAAAAAAAATAAAAAATAAAATAATAATAAAAAGAAACCGAAGAAAAACAAGAGGGTCTTCCGTTGGAAACGGAAGACCCTAATAACTAGAGCAAAGCTCGTTGCAAAGCAACGAGTGGGTCTTCCGTTGATGTAGGAAGCAAAGCTGGAAGTTCCTGTAAGAAGCAGAGCTCTTAAACCAATAACAAGAGTAATTAAAATAAAAAGATAAAAAAAATCGAATTATTCCTGGTACGACTTAACAAAATCCGAATTATTTTGAGTACGAATTAACAAAAATCTTTTTTGATTTCAAGAACGACTTAACAAAAAAATCCGAATGTTTTCGAGTACGACTTAACAATTTTTTTTGGTACGATTTATTTTAGTTTGAACATTATGCTATTTTTTAAACCAAGAACACGGAATCAAAATTTCCGGAAAAATCAATTTTTAAACCCGGATATCTCTGTAATGAATCGTCCGATCTAAAAACGGTTTTCAGTTTCGTAATCAGCATGAAAATTACCGTCAGATACGTTTGTTTAATTTTAAAAATTCAAAAACATGAAATTTCAAAAAAATTGGTTTTGCTTCCGGTTTCGACCGGAAGTGTCCAAATTTAGTTTCCAGCCTTATGTCATAAGTAAATAGGTAGTTCTATATTCTCTGTAAATCTCAAAGCTTTTTCTCAAGTCGAAAATGAGAAAAGTTCCGGACAAAATCACTTTTTAAAACGTGAAAAACGTCAATATCTGACGAAATTGATGACGTCATCAAATAATTTTTTCATATCATAGAGATCTTTCAGATACACATTAAACCTGCAAATTTCAAAACAATCGATGAAAGCGTTTTTGAAATATTTGAGTTGGAAAAAAAATAAAAAGAATAATAATAATAAGAATAAGAAACTAGAGCAAAGCTCGTTGCAAAGCAACGAGTGGGTCTCCCGTTAATGTCGGAAGTAAAGCTGGAAATTCCTGTAAGAAGCAAAGCTCTTAAACCAATAACAAGAGAAACAAAAATAAAAAGATGAAAAAATCGAATTATTCCTGGTACGACTTAACAAAATCCGAATGATTTTAAGTACGACTTAACAAAAACCTTTCCGATTTCAAGAACGACTTAACAAAAAAAAAATCCGAATGTGTTTAAGTACGACTTAGCAATTATTTTTGGTACGAGTTAATTTTACTTTGAACATTACGCTATTTTTTAAACCAAGGACGCGGAAAGAAAATTTCCGGAAAAATCAATTTTTAAACCCCGATATCTCTATAATGCATCTTCCGATTTTCAAACGGATTTCAGTTTCGTATTCAGTATGACCAACTCTACAAACCTCATAAACATTTGAAATTAAAAAAAAAAAATCGAAAATTCGAAAATTTTAAAACACTTCCGGTTTGGACCGGAAGTGTCGGAAACTAAATTCCAGCCTTATGTCCAAATAAAAACGATCAATGCTTCAACACAGAAAATTCCAAGTCTTTATCTTTAAGCGTTTTTGAAAAACGCCCTGGACAAAATCACTTTTTTAAAATTTAAAAATTGACGTAACGTAAAAACGAAAGTGACGTTGTACTTAAAAAAATAACATCTTTTAGGGACAGTGATGTGTCATAATCCCTGAAAGTTTCATGTAAATCCGTTGAAAACTTTTTGAGATATTAAGCTTTAAAAAAGTCAGAAAAATAAAGAAAAAGAATAATAATAATAATAATAATAAAAAGAAACAATAGAATAACAAGAGGGTCTTCCGTTGGAAACGGAAGACCCTAAAAAAAGAAACCGTAGAAAAACAAAAGGGTCTTCCGTTGGAAACGGAAGACCCTAAAAAGAAACAATAGAATAACAAGAGGGTCTTCCGTTGGAAACGGAAGACCCTAATAATAATAATAGAAAGAAACAATAGAATAACAAGAGGGTCTTCCGTAGGAAACGGAAGACCCTAACAATAGAATAACAAGAGGGTCTTCCGTTGGAAAACGGAAGACCCTAATTAATGAAGATTACACTATAACATTTATATTATTAAACGTAGTATATTGACCTTACTCTGTTGGCATAAAATTTATATGAGGGCAATGATCAAATTTTTTAGATATGGTGTCTTTTACCGTTCATACTCATTTTTCAATATTTTTGTATAGTGTATATTATCGAAATGAAAAGGTGTAATAAAACAAACAGAAATATGCAAAACAATGTTAGATAATAAATAAAATCTTAACTATACATATTATAGCAATACCAAACATATTTCAGTAAATACAAAAGCTGAAAAATTTAGTCCAAATTTCATCTGTTTTAATTTGCTAAAAGTCTAACTTTGTTTGAGCCAAATTCCATAATATAGTAACAATATCAAATGTTATACCAATAATAATTCATTTTATAAATACATTTTAAGTTTAGAACAAATTTTACTCAAAACATTGAACTTTATAACATATCGAATTTGAGAACTCAAACCTTGAGTAAACAACGTCCTGAAATATTAGATTCTATTACCTGGATTTATTTCTTTCCCAGCAAACCCCTGGGAAAATATAGTTAGGAGAAAACAGACTTGCACATACAGATCCATTATATCTATAAGAGATACACTGGGGGACTGAAACTTGTCTAGGTTTATTACATCATAATTTTTTTTATCAGACATATGTTACTAAAACCAATCGAATAAACACTATTGACAATCAGGTGTTTGATTTATTGTGGCAACTGAAGATTAAGCATATTTTCACCACATCAAAATCAAAATCCACACTATTGTTACAGTTTTCAGCTGTTGCAGTAGTGAGTACATTTGAAATAAAATTCATACTAGATTGCGTAACAAATCAAAGTACTGAAGTACTGACGGGAGTCAGAGGCGGATCCAGCTGTTTGGAAAGGGGGGGGGGGGTTCAACTGATGAAAATCAATACGTGCAAAATTCATTATTTGTCAATAAACAAGCGGGTCATGTAATTTTCTTTCAAATTGTATTTTTCGTACGAAATGAAGTAAAACTTATCTATTAAAATACTTAAGTTAATAAACTAACAATACATTTGAAAGCGGCTTAAAAAAGTAAAACGAATGCGTGTACTCGTACTTGAACGTCGTTTTACTCGATGGCTTGTCGGTTCAAAACTGTTATAAATGAACTATTATAAGAAATAAAATAGAAAATACATTAGAGATGTTATTGTAAATCTGTGTTTGTAGCAATACTGCTTAAGTTATTGTTTTGTATTTCTTTAATTTTCCACATGTTTACTCAGTGTAGTAAACACCGGATGCTGAAGGGGAGTACAATGTACATTATTTCGATAAAAATTCGATAGGGTTTTTTCATATAAGAACAAAATTACGATACGTTGTATTAAATTCTTTAAATAAGCAATTTAAAAAGCATTTATTTGAGGTAACTACAGTATTTATATTATAAATGGGGAAAATTGCCTTTAAATAGGCATTAAAAGTTTTCAAAGAAATTCACATGTCCCAGAGAAAGGAGGGTTCCGACCCCCGGAACCCAACCCCCCCCCCTTTGGATCCGCCAATGGGAGTTGATTTTATCGATTATCATTTATTTTAAAATCAACTTATCTTGCATGGTAATTAGTTTCTAGTCTGTATTTGAATTACGCACTTTTTTATTATATGAATTTTAGACTTTTCCGACAAGAATTTCGAGAAACGCCATATGAATCATGTTGTGTAATATTTAAAGATATATTTCAAACTATGTATAAGTAATCGAAGCGATTCTAAAATTTTTATGGATCCAAGCACTATTGATATCGAATCTAGTCTCGTTCAACCAGACGTTCGGCTGTCTCCGTTAATCTCCGACAAGCAGGAGAGCCTTTCTGCTTGTCGGAGATATACGGAGACAGCCTAGCGTTTGGTTGAACGAGGCTATATTAAAAACTAGCGTAAAAATACATGAGCCTATAAAAATATCTAAGTTGTTCGTATTATATAAAATCTGACTATTTTCAAAGTGTTTATTGATAAGTTTCCTTGAAAAAGAATGCTTCAGCATTCATTACTTTGAATTTTTCTATTATTTTCAAGAACTAAGTCTTGTCAGCGGTGATGATTTGTGCTTAGGTCCAAACACTGTTTCACTTTCGGTTTGCCAGAGTAACTGCACAAGAGAGTTGATTTAAATCAATTCACAAAAATCACGATTATGAATCTAAAAGACATAATCCTCGAAAACCGACGCTTCACAATGGTTTTCTTCGTGGTGTCAATTGTAAACTGTTAGCCTCCCAAACAGGCACCATTTATATATTGTAAAGGTTTTTAAATGTGAGATGGTATTAACATTTTACATCCTAGTTTGTAAAAAAAATATCAATAAAGTCATATCGGACACTGACTTGAGCAGAGAGAAACAGGCCATAAGATAAATAGATACAACCTAACTAAGGAAACATTACTACGTTTTATTGATCGACTGACTCTGAAAATATGTAGGCAGAAACAATATAGAAAAGCAATCTGAAATTCAAATTCAAACTTTATTAGCATATGATTGGTAATATACAGGTGCGTTTTTACCTGTGTACTTTTTGCACCCTGACGGATGTATGTTTATATTATAAATTTTAACTTGAGTAAACGATTTTCAGATTTGTTTAAGTCTAATTACAAATGTCTGGTATTAGTATATATTTATATTCATCGAGTATTTCCAACTCTATTACAAAAGAAAAAACGATAATAATTTATACATCTATAAAGACCGACAGGGCTGAAACCTACATGGAAGCCAGTTGTGACCAGTATATCGATTGGTCGAAACCATTATCAACCTAAGAAACATCACGGACTGCACGAAATAATCTTGATGACTTCAGACTCAAATTCCCACAGAATACGATTATTCTATTTCTTATATCTAACTGATGTACTGTTAACAATAATTTCCTTAATCGATGTAAAAACACATGTATAAACTATAAATGACATAACCTGCGTAATGTTTTTTTTTTTCTGGCAATGCGGTTTTCTTCATAACCGCATGAATCACACAAAGAAAGCATTTTATTGTTTAATTATTTCACTTTACTGGTATACAAGGGTTGTTAGAAAAGTTCGCGGACAAGTTCGATCGTGAGCGGACTATTCAAATGATCTCAGCAAATCTTTTCAGATTTAATTTTGACGTATTTTCTTAAGATTTTCTCAAGATATGTCTTAAGATTTGTTTGTTTTAAATGCACCATAAAAATATACAGTTTAATTATTTTAATAAGATATGATTCACGGAGCATGTCAGGTTTTTATATATTTTTTAATTTTGTCAGCATTTTACTTTCTTAAGAAAGCGTACCGTTTAAGTGAATAAAAATAATTATGTTTCATATGACATCACAATAACTTATGAAGGTCATTTTGTAAAACTTTCAATTAAATTGAAAAATTTCTGACCGTTTTATCACCGAAATCAAATTAGTCTAAAACGTTGACGTTTTTGGACATCTTGGAGCACCGGGCCTTCATTTATTTTGTGTGCACGCAGGAAAATCTCCGATCGATACCAAAAGGTTCTTAGATGCTGCTATTTTTATAGGACAAAGGTTCAATCAGAATTACAGAGGTTTAAAGATTGAAGAACTGATTTTTCTTAGCACTTGTAGCACACCCCCCCCCAGCCCGGATCTTGCATCTATGGATTTCTTTTTTTTTCCTTGTCTAAAGTCGAAACTGCGTGGACAGAGGTTTTTGGACCGAAATAATTTACGATATGCCACAAAAGACATTCTACAAAAACTTGACAAATAGTGGTATATATAAACGTGCATTTTATAAATCGGTTAAATGACGTGAAAAGTGTGCGGAACTGAAAGGTGTTTACTTTGGGAAAAGGTAACATGTTTGACTTTAATTTGTTTGACGTCACCTGACCTCGTGGAAACATGGAATGGTGCTCCGTAAATTTGACTCAAGCAAAGTAAAAATCGCTGTATCTTTTGACAAAAATTTCTAATTCATATGATTTTTTGCAAACTTATTTTCAATTGGTAGTCATTTAGTACGCCACAGTCATGCATTCACTTAATTATGTATTAAGCCCTTGCTTTTCAATTAACATACAAAATGTGAGTGTCATTTGTTGAGTTATAAGCGAGTTACAGAGCTTACAATTCTTCGCTATATAAACAAAGCGTTTGTTTACATTTTGAATGTTGAAGTGAAAATTCCAGTTTTAGACCTCAAATGAATGTGTTAATCGTTAAGAACTGTTTATTTATGCATAAAATGAATAAAAAGACAGACAAATCAGCCTGAAAAAGATTTTTTAATGGTATATTGAACCTATGTAAACAAAAACAGGGCACGAGCCTTGTTTACATGACGAAGAATTGTGAGTCCTGTATCTTGCTTAAACCTCATCGACTGGCACCCAAATTTCATTTGATCAGTAGAATTGCATTCCTAAAGCATTGTAAATAATAAAAACAGAAAAATAAAATTTGACCAAAATCGTGACCATGCCCCTTTAAAAGAGAGGATTGTTCGGAGGATATCTGTATCAATCTTTAAATATTTTGAAATATCAAGCTATAAGATTTTATTACGAAAACTTATCTAAAAATAATAAAACTTGGTGATATAAGTAAAAGTTAAACATGATGGATAAATGTTCAGACTTGTTTCAACTGTATTGTTTCTGTGTACATTCTTATATCATACATGTCTCGTTATCGTACTATTATACATATACGTTTTTCAATGGTGATGTGATCTATAACATCGTATTCGATTTATTCGAAATTAAATCGAAGTCTTTAAAGACTAATTTGATTAATTTTGAATTAATCGAAAGTCAGATTGTTACCAATTAATTTTGCCTGTTTATCCATGTAACATATTGCATTCCTAAATTCATTTTGTTAAAACAAACTTAATTAGATATAAACTTTGTATCCCTCTCTCAAATACAAGCACAATAATAATGATTATGTGCGTGATGACACTTGATGATAACATAATTATTTCGTGATTGAGGAAAAAAATCAATTACAAAAATATTATTTTATGAACATATAATATTGTGCATTTAAACAAGTGTTGCCTACAAATATTACCGTGTTCAGTCGATTGCTTGATAATATGATTCAGGAATTTAACTCGTTAGATCTTCATTTCTAAGCGCATACTTCAAAGCCATTTTAAGCAGGTAAATTGAAATAAGAACGGCTGGGAATTCCAAAGTCTATTTAAATCTCCCGTACTACGTCGTGAAAAATGGACACCAATAGAACACCCAAAGTGTAAGCGCATTTGTATTTCTTTATTATACGGTTGAAACGTTCATTTTCTTTAACACAATCACTTTTAAAAAATATACAAAACTTTTTTTGCAGTGAAGAAGCCATGAAGAATATGTCCAGGGCATTATATGCGGGAATGTGTCTCAAAATAGGGACAGCTCAGCAGATTGGATTTAGAAGAGAAATAGCAGACACTGACGAGTTGTTGACAAACCAAGCAGATAGGAGTACTGCAATGAAAAAGGTGGAGAGTGGAAGTCACAAAGAAGGCTTCAGACTAGATGAATCAGACATAGACTTTATGATCTTGCTAACTGAACACAGGGTGGTGTGGCACTCGTCTCAGTTTCACTTTTCCGACATGCTCGATCTGGCACTGATTCTCTGTGACAGTTCTGGGAGTCCGCCGGGATATACTCTACTTCGGTTACCATTTGAAGTAGCAAGCGATGTTGTGTTGTCGGCATGTATAAGGGTAAATGGACACCTTTACATATCAAGTTCCAAATGCAGAGAGGCAATGCGACCATTATCCTTACTAGGTTCAACAATTCATGGGCCTTGTAGCAATGGAATATTGGCTGGTTTAGAGTACGATCAAGCCTTTTGTTTTGTCAGTGATTTTTGGCCTCCTTTTGCTTCTTCATGGAAAGACAGGTGTCATTCATGGCCATGTCCTAATGTTGTCAATGACATCATTAGAAATGGATGCCACTTTGCAGCAATTGGACACAAACTAGGAAATCTTGCAGACCATGAATGGAGAATTTCTTTCTCTCAAGCGGAACACAAACTTGTATATTCAATGAATCATGCTCAATTCTTAACTTATGGAATGTTGAAACTGTTTCTAAACGAAATCATAAACAATGAACTAGATGAAGAAGATCAACAATTGTGTTCTTACCATATGAAAACAGCCGTTTTCTGGGCCATTCAACAAAACTCACTTCTTCATTGGTGTCCAGAAAATCTCCTTGCTGGTTTTTGGGTTTGTTTTAAACTCCTCCTCAAGTGGGTATATGAAGGGGTCTGCCCTAACTTTTTTATTCCACAGAACAACTTGTTTTTTGGCAAAGTATGTGGACAGCCACAGAAGAATTTATTTGTTTTCTTATACAAAATGTATGAACATGGCATTAATTTTCTGCTACAAAGTCCCACCATCGGTTCTTACATTATTGACGTCCTTTGTAATCCCAGACTTTGCATTACTACAGACGAACACAGTCTGATGTCTGAGGCTGAAGTTGATGATGATTTTTTTAGTGAAATGTTTAAGAATGATACACTTTATATGTCAAACTTACAAGATTGTATCAAATTTTTGGTCATGGTAGAAAAGTTGGTAGAATCTCCACTGACAGACTGCCAAGTTGTCATGTTACAGAAACATACAGCCTCTGTTTTACAGAGAACTGCTTCCATATTACCAACCTATTCCGATAGTATACTTTCCAACAAAGAAATGTATGTTGCTGAAAAGTTATCGGGTTGTCTTTTGAAATTAGCCGCCCAATTTGGTTTTGTTTCTGACATACTGTACATTGCCTTGTTTTATTACAAATCACGTAGATATAGGAACGCTTCACATGTGTTAGAATTGGCAAAGGTCAAGTTAGTACAACCATATCTAATGTATAATGAACAAGTAGACGGGGAGATGTATACCGAGGCTGTAGGGGGACAACCCTGGTCTATTAAGATGAGGAAAGCTGTAGCACGGGATATAATTCTCTACAATGATATATGTTATGTTAAGGAATTAGAACCAGAACACCAGTTTTTAAGCCACAGCCTTAGAGATGCAATGTTTGTCCCGCCCTTTATTATATTACATATGTTAGAGTTTTTATGCTGTCGACAAACTGACACAATGAAAGCACAAACTGCACTAGAAGACCTACAATTCTTAGTCCACCATGATGAGAATGAGTTCATACCTATCCCTCTTAGAGACATCTCCTGGGAGATCCTGGGGATATGTCACCAGATGGCAGGGAACCTCCAGGCTGCTCGATATTCATACCAACAGTCACTCAGACAAGATCCACTCCATGAAATACAGACTGTTACTCGACAGAGAATCCAAGAATTACACATGTAAAGATCACATGGTTGGTAAATCTCGCGAATATTATCACCCATTATATCAAAAACATTTGTGGCAATTTTTGTTAAAGAGTTTAAATGGTGAATCATTTTGAAGATTTTTGAAACCCAACAGTGCTTGATTTTGCATTTTATTCATCCGTTTTTTGTTTCTGTAAATATTAATCCGTCAAAAAATTTTTCTGCTTTGATTTTTAGACTATCAAACACATCGTCCAGTGGAACTTTTTCTGCTCTTTTAAACTTTTATCATGTTTCCTTTTGATCTATGAAACCATGTTGTAGCAAGTTAAGTACGCGTCTTCGCATTTAAAAAAATATTCTGGTTTGATGTGATATTATCAATATCTTTTCTTCATTTTTATTCATTGCATATGCGAGAAAGAACGACAAATCTTCATTGATATCATAGAACAATGAGTGAGGAGGGTGGTTTGTGTTGCTTGTTATTAAAGTATTTTGCGTCGAAATATTGCATAATTTATATCCAAAATACATTTCTGCAAAATAATGAATTAAATATAGTTTATTTAGCTCATATATACATTTTTTTCAAATGATAATATCAATGAATTAAAATCTAAACGAATACTAAATTTTTTGATAAATTATTTGTTGTGGACAAATAAAGAAAAAAACTGTTGCTTATTTTCTCAAATTATGAACATATTTGACCTTGTTTACACATAAAGTTCTAAAGAGGAATGTATTTTTAATGAACACACATCTGCTTTTTACAGCAAAGTGTTCCGTGCTTAATGGGATATATCACAGGTTATTTTTCTATATTTCATATCCGTGAATTGGGGAAAAAATTCAAACAAGTGTTTCATCCAGGAAGTTATTTTTATAACACTGTTTACTTTTGAAATTTCTGAAGTTATTTGACCACAATGTGTAAAATCCCTTTGAGGATAAAGTAATTTGCAAATATTAAACATTATTCTTATATTGAAATGTGTGTATGCGATTTATGTCTAAAATTTATAGTCTCTTGTAAGAGGACTCCAGTATCAAAATAGACAAGATGTATTCCTCTCAAAGGGGAAATAACAGTGAAAAATCACAAAAAGGTAAAACAGTACTGGGATGTCTTTAAATATTTAATGAATTTAATGCCATTATGCTACCATTAATTTTTTTAAATGTCTTACATTGAAAGAACACATATTTAGTAAATTGCTTTTATTAAAACTCGTTAATTGAATAGCTAAAAAGTGATATGAAACGTTTGACAAAACTGATTGACTAATTCGTCGATCATTTGATGGATTCAAAATGATGACGGTTCTTACCAAATATATTTTTTCGAACATTCCACATTAACATGTCTGGAATTCGGGTGATAGATTGATGATGGGCCTTAGCAAAAGTAATCACAACAGAGTAAAAGAACCCCCTGTCTAATCAAAAACTGCTTCAATGTACGAAAAGGAACAAAATCTTAAGTAATAAAATGTATTAAGTTTCCAGAAATAAAACTTTCTACATGAAATTTCTATTTAGGTCAATGGGTTTCATAATGTGATTAACACTAGTGACTACTATTATCTTATGATATTTGGCTGTGCATTCTTTTTCAGCGGTTTTTTGCAAAGAGCTGCTTCTGTTAAAACAAATTCATTGGTAAATGTCATTCATATCTGTACTAGAGTAGGCAGATTCAGAAAGCTTCTAATTCAAATCCACTCTAACTTGTTGCAAATTTATTTTCCGCCAAACATCATGGACGGTAAATTAAGACACTATCTCAGTTTAGTAGCACTATATGAGAAACATATGTTATTTTGCAAAATTAGTTTTATATATAAGGCGAAACACAAACTTTAATGAAACTGAATGGTCACGTGATGGACATTGTAAATTATCTTAATCGCCAACATTGAAAAGAAAAAGAAAATTTTGACTTTGGACATACAACGCTACAAAACATCCATTGCTTTTTGTTGATACAACACAATATTTATAGTAACAGTTTTGTGATGGTAAATTTCACCAATATTTGAAAACAGACAAAACGATCTGTAGTTTCAAAGTTTCAATTAACCTAAAAAAAAATCTGGAATGACTGATTTTTGGACACAAACTCACATGGACGGAAGATCCCGCGGACTGTTTGGAAGAAAAAAAGTTTCAATTAAAAAGACGGTTACAACTTACAATCTAAGTGCGACAAACAATATATATAAATATATATATATATATATATATATATATATATATATATATATATATATATATATATATATATATATATATATATATATATATATATATATATATATATCAGTGTTCTTTTAAATATGATATAAGTAATAGTCAGAAGTAGTATTCATTCAATCATCTGTTTGTTTTTACATGGTATGTACATCCATTCCTGTATCTTACACGTAGCACAAGAAATCATATGCAAAAATCCGATGATTAACATAAATAGAACTAAACATATGAACATGTATATGTTTTGTTTAGTGATACACACATGCGAGAGTAAAAACGTCCCACTCTTTTGGAGACCAAAGAAAACTAGAGAAATAACTGAGCGTCCCACTCTTTCTTGCTTTACGATATTTTTCAATATGCATCAAAACGTAGCATGTACTAAGTTTCACAAGAGGTCATTCAAATTTTCAGATCAATATACAGTAAAACACGCTTATAACGAAGTCCCAGGGACGGCCAATTTAACTTCGTTATAAGCGTACTTCGTTATATCCGTCAAGTTTACAACATGAAATAGAGATTTGGGGAATGAAATTCACTTCGCTGTAAGCGTCAATTCATTATAAGCGTGTTCGCTATAACCGTGTTTTACTGCAGGTAAACTAAAAAGACATTCTGGAATCATTTACTAGATCTTGACCTTAACAGGTGTATATTATTTTAATTTAGTTTTCATAAACTATATAATAGTCGTTTTTGCATGGCTTAGTATGATGTTTTACAATTTTTGAGAAAATCGTTGGTAATTCATTTTCTCAGCTAAGTCTTGTTCACTTATAAATACACTATACCATTTTTAAAAAGTAAACGATCAAGTCTTTATAAACAAATTAGAATTAAATTTGTTTATCTAAGTGTCATAAATATGAGTCGTTCCCGATGAAATTATGTTTTTATTTCAATCAAACAAGTAGCATTTACTTGGTAAAATATTTATTCAAAAGTGATTTCTTGGTGTCAGTTAATGTGTTTTTCGTTATTTTGTTATTATTCTATTCGGGGTCGAATGGAATTGAATTGAAATTACTTTATATTTGAAAATTTTAAATACATGTATTTCGTTCATTTCTTATTTTGCAACCTCATTGCCATTTCTGATGTTTAAAATTTCAAAAGCACGTTATCACCTTGATACTTTAAAAAAATAATAATTGTAACTTTTTAAAATAGTGTAAAAGCGCTATCAATGTGATTGATATTTAAGAAATAAAGTAAAGTTTTATTTCAAGTATATTTTTATTTCAAAATAATGGCTCTTATTGGGATGGCCTCAACGTGGCATGAGTTGTGCAACGTAATACAACTTATACCGGCTAACAATCCTATAAATAGATTCGAGAAAAATAAATAAATCATGTATTTAAATCATGAAACTAACTGATAAGGCTACATTATCAAATTCTTTTTCCATTTTGTTAGAAATTGTTGTTTTTGTTTTATGTTTTCTTTGAAATTTTTCAATTAAAAAAACTCATTATATTCAAAATAATGATTGAAATTATTAAATAAAATCTTCAATAATGCCATTCAATTTCCATTTGTTTCCATTTTGGTTCATTTTGGGTCCATTAGGGTCATTTTACGTTCCATTTGGGTCCATTTGGGTAAATCGACGCACCGTAGTTTTCGTGAATGTTGAAGAATAACCTTTCAGGTCGATAAATGTTGTTTTAAAATATAAAAGCCGAAGCGTTAGTCGAGGCTTCTATATTTCAAACAACATTTCGAGACCGAGGAGGTTATCCTGCAACATTCACGATAACAAGAAATTTATTTCTATTCTACTAACATCCCAGTATTTCTACAGATCGTTTCTCCTATAGAATGACGATCTATGTCATTTTGACGGCTGTTCCGTGTAATCCCAACGGTTTTGTAAGTAATGTTTACATGTGTATCGATCAAAGGAATCGCATGCAGACGACAGAATTTTCCTTTGGATTTTTAATACTCATCACTTATTTATAAAATATCTTTGAATCATATTCCTAATATTTTAAGGGCAATTTAATACGATTATATCACTACATTATATATATTTTATGTAAAATCACGCAGTGAAAATGTGCTAGTTAGGTCCTAGGAACAGCTGCATAGATCTTTTTAAAAAATAAACATTTGAGGCAATACACGTCGTTTTGACTGGAACTGACACGTGAAATTTTCATTGGCAGTATTTATCAACGAAATTAAGGTATTCATAAAAATATAGTTGATACGTAATACATTTTAGAGATTACGATATGACAAAATTAAATCTCAACGAAATTAATTTGGTTTAAAAACAATAAAATGTTCACCCAACGAATACTATGTGCTTCTACAGAATTACACGTGCGTATATAATGCGCGTATGGATGGTCGTAGAATTAAGACATTCAGTATCATAAAATAAATAGTACCTGTTTGGGAGGGTAACAGTTAAACAAAGATAGGCACAGTCAATGAGCTATGCAATTGCCGACGCAAAGCTCACTCTAAATTCACAATTCTAAATTGAGACCATGCTCCAGCACAATTCCAGTTCACCACTGTGCTTTCCTATTGATTATTATAATTGATTAAGAAAATTAAAGCAATACAAGCTGCCAAAATTATTATTTTGGTGTCCCTAAAATTGAATCGAGAATTTGGTAAAATATGTTTCTTATACATTATCTTATCATTTAAGTCATTCAGTTATGATGTATTTTTTCCATTAAAATTAAAAATTGTTAGACAATATGAAATTAGGTCTTCCCGTACTTTATTTCTCCGACATAATTTCCGTATGCAATGACCTTTGAGTTGAACTCATTCGGCAAATCAAATGCGCAAGCGCAATATTTCCGGTAAACAGAAAAGATGTCGAGAAATCTGCTTTTAAAAGATAAGCAGGTCTACAGTAGTACAGTATTCCCAGAATCCCACGGTTCATTTTGGGGTCCTTATGTTACACACGCGCAGTGTAGTGTATCGCCCATTCTCAGCTTCAACCTGGAAACAATTCAATCCCTACCCCTCCCACCCTATCTTAAAAGTTTTTATATTCCATATTTATCGTGTTTCTGTCTTCTTTTTGTGTATTTTAAATTCGTAATTCTTAGTAGTACACTGTACTTTCATCACATACATAGATTAGCGTCATGGCTTTACAACGACACTCTTGGCGTGCAGCTGTCATCAATCTAACGAATTTTGCTTAAGCCTGCCCCGGACTCTGTTTACTTCTCTTGGCCAACTTTTAATTCACACTTTGTTTTATTTAGACATTGATAGACATGAGTCATTGAATACACTGAGTAATTGAACAATTCTATTGATACATTGCAGTTGGTTGATCGTTATAACTGAATACATTGAGTAATCAATGATATTGATACATGTACATTGTTATACTGACACATTCACTAAAGCAAAAAATTGATTATACTTTATTGATTTGTATATTGATTGATTGAATTATTGACTGAGTGATTGAATTGATTGATTGATTTATCTTGGTTGAATGATTTTTTGGTTCATTGAAGATCTAACATCATAACTACCCAAAACTCGATGTTGATCATTTAACTTATTTTTTGCTATATTTCCATACAGTCGAATAGTTTATGAATGTACTGATGGATTAAAATAAAGCCTTGACAGAGACCACCAACACGCTGTTGTTGAACTATTCTATTGAAATAACAGGCAATTGCAACTTATCAGGCCTTTCCGGCAGTCTCGGAAAAATACCTCGACTGTATTAACATTACCGGATGTTGGAATTTTATACAAAATGGAGTCGCTTTCCAAAAAGTAAGTAACGGCGTGACGGTCCTGTATGTCGCTTCTGGTGTATATTTTAGTGAATATCATTGACTTTAATGAAGTCTTACATCTTAACAGATCGTAAAATATGTAGTATTTGTATCAAGTTTCATAAAATGGGGGTGTCATGGACGCCTATATAGGTATTACATTTGAGGTGTTTCTCCGAGCTTGCCGTAAAGCCCCGAGAAGTTGCGGTTGGGATACAATGATATCCGAAAATCTAACAAACAAATCATATTGCCACATGAGTTATTTGCCGAAAATCATATCACTTTCAGTAAATTGATTCAAAAACGTTTGTTAAAATGAATATCTGGTCATTAATGCGTAACGATCACGTTTAGTACACAATAAATCCATTCTCTGATATTCTTTATCATTGTGTTATTTCTTAGGGTGTACCAAAATGAAAATACTCTATCAAATTAAAGGAAATTTCAAAATTTTTATTATTCAATATAGTTTTCATTTTTTGTCTAAAAAAATTTAGAAAAATAAATAATTTTAGGTTGAAGTGTATGGTCAATGCAATTTTTATTAAGAAACTTCAAACAAATCTCCTGGTGAATATATACAACGAATCATTTACTTCAGATATTTTTTTTTAATTTCTTTTTTTTCGTCAATTTAAGGTGCAAACGAATGGTATCATATTTTATGATTAAATTATATATATATATATATATATATATATATATATATATATATATATATATATATATATATATATATATATATATATATATATATATAAAGCACTGAATAGAATCAACAACACTAGGCATCTTTAAGGTGTCGGATCTAATATGTAGATACTAAGCCAGTAAACTGAATATATAAAGCACTAAAAATGGCTAACGACACGAACAATAGAAATTGTCAAATTTTCGGGACAACCCGTCCTTTCTTCATATATTAAATTAAATTAATTAAATTAATCAATTATAATTAAAATTGACGTCCGAGTAAATAAATGAAAAATTGAACCCCCGTTGTTAACTCGTACGGCACTTATGATATAGACTCGAATTTTTGATTAAAAAGAGATAAAATTAAATGAAAATAAATAAATAAATAAATGAATAAAATTAAGAAAAAAAATGATTTACAAATAAAAGGTAGTAAAGATACTAATAAATGAAAGAGGCGCAGTTGACAGATTAGATAAAATTACTATGTGGGTTTCAGGTGATATATGGCTATGAGACGTTCATTTTAGTGAAAATTTTCATTTATTAACTCGGACGTCAATTTTAATTAGCTAATTAACTTAATCAGGCGTGAAGTTGGCAGTCGATTGATTACTTTATAGCGATTGGCGACAGTATCAACACCTTTAAGAATCTGATCAAATAATGTGTATAATGTAGCTGTTCTTTTTCATAGTTTCTTAAGTAGTTTAGTAGTAGCTTTAGATTTAGTTTTCTTTGTTTTTTACTCATGTAATTTATTTTTTGGTACTGAAGAAGGGACGGGTTGTCCCGAAAATTTGACAATTTCTATTGTTCGTGTCGTTAGCCATTTTTAGTGCTTTATATATATATATATATATATATATATATATATATATATATATATATATATATATATATATATATATATATATATATATATATATATATATATATATATATATAATGTATGTAATCAACTATTTGACTATTTGCTTGATTTCAGTTTTATTATTTTTAACTGATTTAGAATGATTCAAAGTTGTTCAGTACCTTTATTTACCCATTAAAAACCTTAAAAAAGAGAAGCATACATCCCGAAATTCTATTTAAATATGAAAAGGTGTTGTCCCTTACCATGTTGGAACGCCATCTACCGGTAGTGGTTACTTATCCGTGAAAATATTTCTGATATTAAAAAAAAATCAACTGATTTGTTTATTGGTTAGAGCCAGTTTCATGAACTTTTTATTCTGGAAATCCTCTGTGATAAACATGTACATGCATGATACGCTAACATTTTTATACAATTGCAAGTAGATTTCAATTATATGATATAACTTATAGCTGCAGGAAATATCAATAAGGATACATCTGTGACTTTAATATCATGCACCCAATATCCTTTTTAGATCGATTTATTACTGTTGTTATATTACTGTTGTTATAGTACTGTTGTTATATTACTGTTGTTATATTACTGTTGTTATATTACTGTTGTTATACTGGTCGTCATACTTAGCTGTTAAACAGCTGTGAAAAATTCAATTCAATCAATTTCAAATCTGATAACATTTCAAGCATTGTTTATACATGCTCGTTTTGAATTTTTACATCAGTACAAATTTTCTTCGAAGTAAGAGAAAACATAAAAATAAAACTCTCTGTTTAGATGTTTCTTTTCATTTGATGCTTTCTAAGCATTATTGTTGCAGATTTGAGTGAGTAGTATATTCCTTTCCACGTGGGCCACAAAATTCTCTGCCACCGGGGAACATTTGACGAGTTTTTGTAGTAAACGCCCGTTAGGAGAGCATTGTAACAAGCCTTATACCACCAACCGCCTTTACCAGTCACAGCACAGTTTCCTGATGCAGATTCCAAATCTCTGTCATAAGTGGAAAATCTCTGGCCTCTAGCACTATCTAGCGAATCACCTGCACATAAATGCATGACGAGAGTAAAGTATACATCAGCACCATTTACTATCGACAATTCAGTTAATAGAAAGTCTGCATGTCAATATATGCATACACAACTTTTGATTATTTCTTCAATATGTAGTTCATTCAATAACATAGGGATCATAATTGCGATAACATTTATAAAAGCTGTTAAATAATTTCGCTGTAAAGGTGGAGTAAATTTTGATTTACCTGCGTTCCCTGTATAACCAGACAAAGTCAGACGATATCCGTCAGCCTCGTTTCCAATCCGGAAGTGGCTGTACTTAGCAAATCTCTTGTTGCCGGCGAAATCTTCCAAGTTGACTCTTAATTCGTACAGTCCGTGGACGGTTATTTCGTGTAATATCTGGTTTCCTGATATATAGAAATTAATATCATCATGTTATCTGATATCAAAATGAGCTCGAAAGATTTATCGCATAAATTATAAATCATTGTAGATGACGATTTCGGTCCCTCTTAGGTCTTGTTAACGTTATAGTTTATTTTTAATAGCTGTAAAATGTCAGTATTCTATAATGCAATATAAAAATGATATTGCCAGGATATCTTCATAAAAAAAAATTAACTGAAATTATCGGATAAATGTATTTAAAAAGATGAAAAAAGTTAGCTTATATAAAAATATAATATAAAACATTTTCAACATAGAGGAGTTTAATGTAAATACGCGCATTAATTTCCGCTTGCCTAAGACATGAACATTTAAAAAAAAATGAAATAATAAAGAAGTGTTAAATGCTAGTACTATGTAAGTAGCAAAGAAAAATAAACAAAAGCATAACACCCCCTCCCCCAACCCATCCCGAAATACCGCTATAGTACTTAAACATTATAGAGTGTATAACAAAAGTAAAGCAAGCGGGAACAATTAAAGAAGTAGGGAAGAAATTAACATCTTACCAAGTTTGATTTGATTTCAGTTTATGTTTACATAGTTTGCATAGTTTGGTTTTCATATAGCATTAGAATCCTAATTCAAAAATTCTAACTCAATTCTGCATTTAAGACTTATTTTTGGATGTCGTCGGTCCTCTGACACACACACAAATGCGGTGCCGACAAATTGAAGACCGTGCTAAGCATTTTAATCTTAATTCAAAATTCTAATTCAATTAAGCATTTAATACTAACGCGCAGTTTTCAATTTGTCTGCACCACATTGCTGTGTAATTGGACCGACGACATCCAAAAAGATTCAATGCATATATTTAAATTTTCATACTGATGTTTATTTGTTTATTTGTACGAAATATTGGGTATTGCCGCTATAAACTATTTATTTGTGCACTTAGACAGGGATGTGAAACACACATGGAACAGCCAGATTACCATGTTATTGAGTTAGCTTCCGCGACAAAAATATAGTGCCAAAAACTTTGTGGAGAAAAATCTTTTTCATTAAGGAGTAGATATATATTAATGATTATTTTTCAGAAGTACATATCAAATTAGTTATGTAAGATTGAAAGTTTCATTTCATTTTACAAAAATAGATGTACATAAAACAAGCAAAGATGTTTGTATGTGCCAAGCAAAGTGTAGTTTTGGAAAAATTGAACATCGCAGATTTCCAAAGCAAGCATTATGGGAAATATACTGAATGTAAATATATATGAATAAAAGGTAATTTGATTACAATCATTTAAATTTCATTTCTAGAGCTTTATATTTCTTGCATTACACAGTTGGCTGAAAGGAGTTATAAACACCTTTAAAATGACGTTGATCATGTGTCATAATTTCAATAAGTAATACAGACCAAGCCAATGTTCGGCGGAGACATTCCCAAATCCTCTTTGATACACTTCCCACTTCCTGTTAAACGTTTCAGAACCGTCCATTCTTCTTAGAAATACCTTAAAATGTTGAACACGATATGAACTGCAGAGTTTTTAACAAATGCATGAAAAAAAGTAATGCTAGAGAAACTAACCCCCCCCCCCTATTTTGGCATCGTATTGAAGGATACGGTTAATCTTACACTACGTCGGCTGATTCAATTCATGTTTAAGGGTATATATGCCGTTTTCAACGTTGTGATGTTGAAAATCAGATCCAAATTTTGTTAGCATGTCTAGATGTATGAAAAAAAAAAATACAGAAAATTTGACAATTTTTTGATAAATATTTACGAGGTACTAGCCATAATTTATAAATGAATAACAGCGATTTAGCTATGCATATTCATAAACGACTAATGTTTAAGGTGGGTTTTTTATTTCCGCACGTGCGTGCAAATGGTTATTCAGAAAAGCAGCATGCAGAATGAAGTTACACGAAAGTTTGTTTATACTTATAAACAGGCTGTGTGCTGTTAACAAAAAAATATCAGATATTGTCATCTGCATTTTAAGAGAATGGTTGCGTATCGGTGTCGATGACAATCGATGACAGCTCTGTTGCAACTGACTGCTATTTTCATACATTGATATAATATATACCGGTAATTATAAGATAGAACGGCAAAATTATGCCCTCCAGGGGCCGCTCGATTAAAAACATATACAATTTATAGATTATAAGCAGTCTTGTGTTACCTATTTACGTTTTATTATACCAAGACAATTAATATTGTACCATACGCAAAAGATTATTTTTTCTATTCTGAGGAAATATTTATTAATCTAAAAAAAAAAAAAAAACAAACAAAAAAACACATCGCTTTTTGCCCATCTGTCTGTAGCGAGATGTCGGCAAGTCCATATTTAAACATGAAGTTTTTAACACCGCTCAAAATGGTCTCCAATATAGATTCTCATATTACAACGTCCACTGTCAAACTGTTTCCTTTTTATTCTAACGCGTTATTCTACTGCCATCGGACAGACCACGTTTGCGAGTCGACTTCTTGTGTACGTTTTAAAATTGTTACATCGCGTGCTTATAAATATTTCAAAGTTGAGCGTTTACTGACCGACCCGGGTCATTAAATAAATTAATTAGAATTAATATCTAATATTTTTGAATGCGTTTGATATAAAGTGTATAATTTGCAGAAAGTGTATAACTTTTGTAGCTTAATTGAAAAACGCAAACATTTCTTTCATGTAAAATGTTCATTCATAAGACATACATAACTTAAAATTTTAAAACTTACATTTTTAAAATTAAAAAAAAATTACTTAATGATAGTTTATGACTAAGAGCATGATATTTTTAATTCTAATTTAAAATTGATGGTTATCTGATGACCTTTAATCAAAAGAAATTAGTTTGCTTGTATACCGTCCATCCTCCCCCGTCCAAGGTCATGTCACAATATACACTGTGACCTTGACCTCCTCCCGGATAGATCCGGTATACGCCACTGAGAGCCCTCGGCCAGACCATGTGAACATCACTACAGTCCACAGGAACCAGCCCAGACTGAACAAGATTATCTGGTTTTTTTTTTTTAAAACCCAGCTTATCATTTAAGATTTATTACAAGACTTTCTTATTCATATTTGGATTTCTGATTTACTAGTATGCTTGATTTCACTGAAAACAAAATCTTTATCATATATTGGATTTTAAAAAATACTATAAATTAAGAGAATACGATTATTTTCTAGTATAGGAATTGATAGAAGAGACGATATTTCCTGCTTTATTACGAATACAAAAATACATATTAAAAATGTATATCAAATCTAATTTTGCATTTGTAAACATACAATAAACTTACAGTTTTCTGGCGTTGGTTGCTTATCAACTGTCATACTGCTAGGAAACCGATAAGATGTTGTCAAAATGGTGGATCCATCAGCAGCCTTAGAGAGCTTCTGGGACCAATACTTACTGTGCAAGGCGAACTTGCTCGACACTACAAAGAATGAGTTTTTCATCCAATACATGAATGCGATATCTATATTTCCAGATGTATCGTGATATCTATATTTCCAGATGTATCGTCATCCATTCCAGAATTTAGATACTTAATTCTTTATTTCTTTATCAAACATTGAATACTATTACCTGGATTAATTTCTCTCCCATCAAATGCTTGAAAAACTATAGTTAGGATAAAGCACGCTTGTGCAAAAAGATCCAATATATCTATAAAATATATAAGAACATTAATGAATTCCATTCTATATACAAATTTAAAGCTAAACACGTTAAAAAAACCCATTGTAAAATAACTGATAATAATTTTCTTGACTTCTTAGAAAAGAAAACCCCAACATCCATTTATCACTTGGAATTAAATCCATGTCAATGAATGCATATCATTATTCTTAAATCCATATGTATAGAAACATTTCGTATAAAATGACAGTGATGTTTGACCGCCAGGCTCACCTTTCGCTCGGGGACTGAGACTTGTCTAGGTCTATCATATCATAACTTTTTTTATGAGACATATGTTTCAAAAAACAAATAGAATAAACAAGATCGACGATCAAGTATAATGTATTGTTGTGACTGAAGAACAAGCAGAGTTTTTTATCACATTAAAATGAAAATCAACACCAGCTGTTGCAGTAGTGAGAACGTATGAAAAACAAATAATATCAGATTACAAAAATAACGTCAAGATCATAAATAAACAAACAAAACAAAACAAAACATGAAAACACTTTTCTTTGTAAAAAATGAAGTTTTATTTTCTTGAATTAAGACATTAGTTTTCGGGTATATGAAACTTTCACTTTTAAATTCTGTCTCCTTTTTTCTTTATTGTTCCCTATTCTAACTAATATTGGGACATTACCTTGTTAAATACATGTATTTACAAATGGGAGAAAATGATTTGTAAGCGTATCAAATGTGAGAAAGTTTTTACATTTTACGTCGTACTTTGAAAAAATACCACGTTATTCATGTAGCATATTGACTTTAGCAAGTAAACCAAACCCCAAAATAAATACATTAATAAATAAATAGCAAAAAATCTACTACATGATTTATAAAATAAATTAACAAAAACGTTTTTAGGACCGACTGACTCTGAAGTTGGTAAATAGTAACAAAAAGCAATCCTAAATTGAAATTCAAAGTTTAGAAGCATATAATAGTTAAACTGTGTTATCAATAGTGTACTGCATGCGCCTGACGTATGTATGCATGAATTGATGGTTCTCGGCACCAAGTAAATCTAAATATCGAAAAATTTCAAAGCGCTGTGAAAAGAGTCGTGTATTTACCTAATTAATTTCTTAAAGGATTAGCAATTTAAGATGACTGGATGTTCGGGTTAAATTGTATTGATCTTCATTGTTAGAAGGGCTTTCTATATAGATACTAGTACAGGAAATTACTCAAATTTAATAGCTAAGATTTATGAAATTTTGTTGACTAGAAAAAAGTGTGTTGCTTAAAAAACATTTTTTTGTATATAACTTAGATCTGGTGGGTAACTTGTTGACCACATAGTCTCCTTATTTAATAAATATAACGGTCATGGTAGAAAAGTTGGTAGAGTCTCCACCGACAGACTGCCAAGTTGTCATGTTACAGAACCATACAGCTTCTGTTTTACAAAAAATCTGCTTCCATATTATCATTGAAAACATGACAATAACAAACCGTCAACCATCTCAAATATCCATTAAACGAAATGCACATTCAAAGCAGAGCAACGCGGACCTCCAAATAGATAGAGGTAGTATCAGTTGCTTAGGAGGAGTGAGCATCCTCTGCTGACCGGTCAAACTCGCCGTATGCTCTTTCTTGTAATCGGGGAAAAAATTGGAAAAGTCCGTAGACAATAAGGTGATTAATTAAGGTTTACCAATTAGTATGAAAAACGTCAGTCAGCATGCGACCCAGTGAGGATTGTATTTGCTGACAAGGTCGTTGTATCAACCATAAAGCCTTCAAGCGAGATTGATGATAGTCATGTTTTATCAACTTGTAGTCAGTAGCTTGCTTCGTCTTAGAAACTGTTCATACGAAGAGCATGCCCTTGCGTATCGAATCAACTTAGAGACAAAAACACCATATGCAGGTGATGAAGGTATATTGCTACATAAGTAAGAAAAGTTAACAATAGAAAAATTGAAGTCATCGCGTTTATCACAAAGTGTTGCTGTCAGGTTACCAACTATGTATATGTCAAGTAAAATATCCATATTGAAACAGGTGACGCAGACTCTGTGTTATCTTTTATTTCAAGTTCACCGTCTGGGATAAATATGGAAATAACAATTGTCAATTCATTATACGTTGTCAATATACCTGAATTTTGAGTTGAAGCCACAGCGAGTGATTTAATTTTTGTCACATACAAGGTTTTGAATAAATTCTGCTTCATAAGAATACAAAAATAGATCTGCTAACAATGGGGCACAATTGGTACCCATGAGAATTCCAATAGATTGTTGGAAGACTTGATTTCAAAAAATACATAAATGTTGTCTATCAGAAACTCAAATATCTTTTTAATGTCAACTTCAGAGTACTTGTGTGTGCTATAAGAATGGTTTTTAACCAAATAATGTTTTAGATTTTTAATGACAAGATAATCATTTTTACGACCATTTTTATTAAAGAAACAACTGTCGATGATATTAAAAAGCCTAGATTTTAATTTGTCATGGGGAATGGTTGTATAAAGCTTTAAAAAATCGTACGTTTTGATGCTATTGATTTTGGTAAGATTTTGTGACCTCAAAGTTTCTAATATTTTTTTTTTTTTTTTTTAGAGTTTTTTAATATCCACGACTGTTTCACACTACTTCTGGATTATATTGTTTTGCAGTATTCTTGAATTTTCTCCTTCACTACTGTGAGAATTTTAGTAAGGAGTAAAGAGAGAGGTTTGATAGAACATTTACTGGAACCTGCTGTATATCTCTGTTTGTAATGACTTTTGTGAACCTTTGGAATCCAATACATAGAAGGTAAATCAAATTCCATTTTGTGTATTTGGGATATAAAAGATATCCATTACAGATAACCTATACCGATAGTATACTTTGCAACAAAGAAATGTATGTTGCTGAGAAGTTGTCGGGTCGTCTGTTTTTTTTTTTTTTGGTTTTGTATCTGATATTCTGAACATTGCTTTGTTTTATTAAAAATTACGTAGATATGGTAACGCTTCATACGTCTTAGAATTGGCGAAGGTCAAGTAAGTACAACCATATCTGATGTATAATGAACAAGTAAACAGGGATATGTATACCGAGGCTGTAAGGGGGACAACCCTGGTCTATTAAAATGAGGAAAGCTGTAGCACGGGATATAATTCTCAATAATGAAATGTTATGTTAAGGAAATAGAACCAGAACACCAGTTTTTAAGCCACAGCCTTAGAGATGCAATGTTTGTCCCGCCCTTTATAATATTGCATATGTTAGAGTTTTTATGCTGTCCACAAACTGACAAAATGAAAGCACATACCTCACTAGAAGACCTACAATTCCTAGTCCACCATGAGGAGGATGAATTTATACCTATCACTCTTAGAGACATCTCCTGGTAGATCCTGGGGATTTATCAACAGATCACAGGGAACCTCCAGGCTTCCCTGTACTCATACCAACAGTCACTCAGACAAGATCCACTCCATGAAATACAGACTGTTACTCGACAGAGAATCCAAGAATTACACATGTAAAGATCACATGGATGGTAACAACGGATATCAACCATTCTATCAAAAACATTTGTGGCAATTTTTATTATAGAGTTTTAATGGTGAATCATTTTGAAGATTTTTGAAACTTCACAGTGCTTGATTTTGCATCTTATTCATCCGTTTTTTGTTACTGAAAATATTAACCCGCAAACGATTTTTTGGACTATAATACATATCATCCAGAAGAAATATTTCTGCACTTTTAAACTATTAACATGTTTCCTTTCATCTATGAAACCATGGTGTAGCAAGTTAAGTACGTGTCTTTGCATTTAAAAAAAATTGATTTGATGTGAAATTATCGATATTTTTTCTTACTTTATATTCATTGCATATGCGAGAAAGAACGACGAATCTTCATTGATATCATAGAACAATGAGTGAGGAGGGTGGTTTTTTTGCTTGTTATTAAAGTATTTTGCGTCGAAATATTGCATATTTTATATCCAAAATAAATGTCTGCAAAATAATGAATTAAAAATAGGTTATTTAGCTCATATATACATTTTTTTCAAATGATAATATCAATGAATTAAAATCCAAACGAATGCTAAATTTTGTGTTAAATTATTTGTTGTGGACAAATAAAAAGAATGACTATTGCTTATCTACTCGAAATTATGAAAACAGTCTATCTTGTTATATTTCTTTATAACTTTGTTATAAGAAATGTGCATTTTTAAACATAGAGGAATGTCTTTTTACATGTAATGAACACACAGCTGCTTTTTACAGCAAAGTTCACCGTGCTTAATTAGGATATATCCCGGTTTTTTATATTTTCATATCCGTGAATTGGGGAAAAATTCAAACAAATGTTTTATCCAGGAAGTTAATTTGTTAACGTTATTTACTTTTGAAATACATGTATCTGAAGTTATTTGAACCACAATGAGTAATATCCCATCGAGAATAAAGTCATTCGCAGATATTAAAGATAATTCTTATATTGTTTTATGTGTATGCAATTTATATCTAAAATTTATGAAGTTTCTTCGAAGCGGATTCCAAAACCAAAATAGACAAGATGTATTCCTCTTAAAAGAGAAATAACAGTGAAAAATCACAAAAAATGAAAAACAGTATTAGGATTTTTTTTAAATATTTAATAAATTTAATGTCATTATTCTACAATTATTTTTTTAATGACTTACATTGTAAGAACACATATTTAGTAAATTCCGTTTATTAAAAATCGTTAATTGAATAGCTAAAATGTGATATGAAACGTTTGACAAAACTGATTGACTATTCGTCGATCATTTAATGGATTCAAGGTGATGACGGTTCTTACCAAATATATTTTTTTGAACATTCCACATTAACATGTCAGGAATTCGGGTGACAGATTGATGATGAGCCTTAGCAAAAGTAATCACAAAAGACATAAAGAACATTTGCTCTAACAAATAATGCTACAATGTATGAAAAGATACAAAATATTAAAATATATTAAATTTCCAGGAAAAGAACTTTCTACATGAAATGTCTAATTAGGTCAAATAGTTTCATTATGTGATTAACACTAGTGATTATGGTTTTATAAAGAACAGATCTACTATAAACATATTATATTTGGCTGTGTATTTTTTAAAGCGTTTTTTATTCTTCTTTTTTTTCAGAGAACAGCTTCTGTCAAAACAAATTCATTTGTAAATATCATTTATATCTGTATTAGAATAGGCACATTCAGATAACTTAAATATTTATTATATAACTGAATTCAAATTTACCCTAATTTTTTGCAAATATTACTTTCCGGCAAATATCATGGACGGTAAATTAAGACACGTTTCAATATTATCTCAGTTTAGTAGCACTATATGAGAAACATATGTTATTTTGCAGATTCATTTTTATATTGAAGGCGAAACACAAACTTTAATGACACTGAATGGTCACGTGATGGACATTATTATTTATCTTAATTACCATTTAAAAAAAGTAAACGATCAAGTCTTTATAAATAAATTAGAATTTCTGCCGTCATGAGAAAAGGGCCCTTAAGGTCAAAATTTCACAAACTCACTTTTTTGTCAATTCTGATTTGTCATCTCTTTCTGAATACAAATATACAAAGATATCCAAGATCTTGTGTGTTTTAAGCATTTCATGACAATTTTAGTAAGAGATGTTAATACGACTTTGACGTAGCTCGTCGAAAACATCACGAACGTCAAAAAAAATTTTGCATTAATTTTTTTTCTTCTACACTTCCTTTCATCGTCTTTAATTGTTTGAAGTAGAATTAATTCATATTTTTCTACAATTCTAGATTTTTTACAATTTAAAAAAAGAGATCAAAGCATTTTGAATATCCAGACATAGTTAAAAGTTCGGCACACTTCTGATGACTCCACATGCAATACCCCCCCCCCCCCCCCGAACATAAAATAGATAGATAAATGGTATGTAAGGAAAACAAATATCAAACTTCCCCAAACCTTTAAGTATATCAAAGTTATTCAAGCTGCCGAGAAGCAAATTAAATAAGCAAACATGTTACAAACATAAAGATGGTCAAATTCAATGCCTATGTTTCCACAATTATGAAATATTTATTCAAAAGTGATTTCTTGCTGTCAGTAAATTTGATCGTTATTTTGAAATAATTCTATTCGGGATCAAATTAAATTGAATTGAAATTACTTAATATTTTAATATTTTAAATACATGCATTTCGTTCATTTCTTATTTTGCAACTTCATAACCATTTTTGATGTTTAAAATTTCAAAAGCACGTTATTACCTTATACGGTGATACCTAAAAAAATAATTCTAACTTTTTTAAAAAGTGTAAAAGCGCCATCAATGCAATTGATATTTAAGAAATAAAGTACGAGTTTTCGTGAATGTTAAATAAAAACCTCCGAGGTCGAGAAATTTTGTTTTGAAATATAAAAGCCGAGGCGTTAGTCCCGGCGAGACAGTCTAGTACATGTATGTCGCTTCTGGGGTATATTTAAGGGTATATCATTGACTTTAATAAAGTCTTACATCTTACCAGATCGTAATATGTTTACTATTTATATTAAGTTTTATAAAATGGGGGTTGTCATGGACGCCTATATAGGTATCAAATTTGAGGTGTTTTTTCCGAGCTTGCCGGAAAGCCCCGAGAAGTTGCGGTTTGGATACCATGATATCCGAAAATCTAGCAAACAAATCATACTGGAAAATGAGTTATTTGCAGAAAAACATTTAAATCACTATCAGTAAATTGATAAATAAACGTTTGTAAAAATGTATTTCTGGTCATTAATGCGTAACGATCACGTTTAGTACACAATAAATTCATACTCTGATATTTTAATCATTGTATCATTTCAATTTTCAATTTCTTTATTGCAGAAGACATACGTGTGTGTGTGTGTGTGTGTGTGTGTGTGTGTGTGTGTGTGTGTTATTTTTGAGTGTTTTTTTCTGTAACCTGTATGTCATTCTCCAAATACAAATAATTCTGTAAACATATGAGTTTGTACGCAAAGGACAAGATCTGTAAGGTCTGACCGTCCATTTTTACCGATATATTTGTACTGTTCACCACTATATTAAGTGTGTGTGTGTGTGTGTGTGTGTGTGTGTGTGTGTGTGTGTGTGTGTGTGTGTGTGTGTGTGTATTGATAGTAATAACAATTTAAATCAGCAAATGACAAAATGTAGTTTAAACCATTCTGAGTGTGAGGGCTTTGTAAATGAATTTTCCTTAATTACACAACTCTTTGATATTGTTATCACTTTGTAACTGTATCAATTTGTACATGGATGGTTTACACCAGTAATACTTTTTATAAGCCTGACCTTAATGCTAAATACACTGGACATACAAGTATAAAATGATATTTGTCTTCAATGTCTGTAATACAAGTTTTACACAATCTATTGTCTCTTGGTATATTTTGATGTCGTCCTGTTTCAATAAGCAGGTTTTGTGATGACAACCTCATTTGAGAAATACATTTTTTGTACATCTTTGGTATTGATATTTCTAAATAATATTGTATGCAAAAATTATCAACTAAGTGCTTGTAAATATAACATTTTGTTTCTATTTGCATCTTGCCATGCAACGTTTGAATAAAATTGTCTTTAAGTCTTTTCTGAATGATTGGTGGACAAATACGACTGTTTAAATTACTTTGACCATTTAACATGTAGTCCAAAATCATATAATTGGTCCTTAATAAATTTTGCCCAGCTTTGATAATTTTACTTTTCATTTTCATAAATACAATATGACCAGCCATAAGCAGCTCTTAATACACAACTTTCTGTCTGCAATAATTTAAACCATAACTTAAACAATCGATATATTCGACTGAGATATAAGGTTAGACGCCCAGTCTCGAAATATAACATAGTTGTATTTTTTGTTTTAAGAACACCAAGCACAAAGCGCAAGAACTCAATGTGGACCTTTTTAATATCTTATCCCTTGTGGGAACCTCAAACTTCACATCTATAATTTACAATGCTACACGCATAAGTATCAAAAATAGAAAACACAGTACAATAGTATAAATAAAGCTGATTAATTGTTGATTTGAGAGCAAACACATCTTCGCTAGCCAAGGGTTTACGATTGTAAACCCTTGGCTAGCGAAGATGGAGCAAACATGGCTTTGCGACCTTGTACCGTTAATTGTTTTTGAGTAGTAAAAAATTTACCATTAAAATTGAACACAACGCCTTGATACACAATACTGGTCCACAATTTCTAAATTGTCACCGTTATAAAGCCATTTCTCGTTGATGCGGTAATTCAAACCATTTCTTAAAATAACAACTTTAGTGTTAGATACATTTACATCAAGGTTTCATTCGTCTGTATAGAACTGTTAAATATTCAACATGCTCTGTAGCTCATCAATTGATTCAGAAAACAATACCATGTCAGGAGGAGATAAAGACTAGTCTTAATGATTGCAGGTCTGGAGGGGCAGTACCTTTTTTTATAAATTCATTTTCAAGATCATTACAATTCGTGGTCACATTAAGGGTCCTTATTTGAACGTCTTCCGCAAATTATATTTTTGAAGTTTTAAATATGTTGGTTAAACTGTATTGAAATATAACTTAAAGCAGGAAAACCTTTTGTAACAAATATTTGAGCTCATTTTATATATTGACTAGACAAATAGTCTGTAATAGGGTGAAAAATGATTATTAATTTGTCAATGAAGAAAAATTTAATATTTTCCCTTTCATCAATTTCAACTGTATTTCTTTTACAGGTATATGTTTATTTGTTAAAATTCATCAAAAAGTGATAAAGGAATAATTTGGGACAGTACATAAATGTACACGCTCAAACTTCAGCCGATTAAAAAGAATGTGTGTTCGATTATAAAGTACTTTATAAAAATTCGATCTTATATATATATCGTTGCATCTTCGCTAGTAAAGGGTTTCTGATACAAACCGCTTCTCACAAACCCTTGGCATATCGTGCTAAGTCAGGATTTATTTTTCGTCACGTGATCTCCCATCCTATTTTTAGGTCACCTGAGTAATCTCAGGGACCCTATTGCTATTTATTTTTGTCCGTCGTCGTGCGTTGTGCGTCGTCCGTTAACAATTTTATATTTTTAACTTCTCTTTAAAAACTGCAAAGTTAATTGTTACCATTTTTGTTGTGAGGTATCTATATGGTAAGAGGAACCTAAATTGTGAACTTTATGGCTCTACCACCCCCGGGGCGGAGCAGGTGGGGCCATATATCCAAAAAAGTCAAATTTTCAAAAATCTTCTTCTCTACTCTCACACATGTGAGAAAAACAACCGGGTTTCATGGTTATAATGTCTATGAAGCCCTCTACCAAAATTGTGAAATTCATAGCCCCTAAGCCAGGGGTTCTAGCTCTAGGGTGGGGCCAATATTGCCATAAGTTAAAATGTATTAAATCTTAGAAAATCTTCTTCTCTAATCCAATATATAATAGTTAAAAACTAAATGCATGATTATGATGTTCATTAAGCCCTCTACCAAAATTATGAAATTCATTTACCCTGGGTAAGGGGTTCAGGCTCTAGGGTGGGGCCAATATAACAATATAGTAAAATATATTAAATCTTAGAAAATCTATTTCTCTACTCCCATTCACATTTGTTAAAAACTAAATGTCTGATTATAATGTCCATGAATCCCTCTACCAAAATTGTGAAATTCATGACCCCCTGTGTCAGACGTTTAGGCTCTAGGGTAGGGCCAATATGGCCATATAGTAAAAATGTATTAAATCTTTAGAAATCTTCTTTACTCCCACACATGTGGACAAAAAACTTAATACATGGTTATGATGTCTACTAACTCCTCTATCTAAATTGTGAAATTCATGGCCCCTGGGTCAGGGTTCAGGAAATGGGGAGGGGGGGGGGGGCAATATGGCAATACATTGTTACTGCATATGTTTAAAAATCTTCTCTATTCTCACACATCAGTATGAAAAACTGACTTTATAATTTTGATTACCAGGAAGTCCTCTACTAAAATTTTTCAATTTCATGTCCCCTGGAGTATGGGTTTTGACTCTAGGGCAAGGTTAAAATGGATGTATACGTGTTAATGCATATAATGTTTAAAAAAATATCTTCTTTACTCTCACACACCTGAAATGAAAACTGAATGAATTTGTAAAACAGATCCTTAAGTTTTTCGCCAAAATTATAGGTTTCATAGTTCTTTTTGAAAGGAAAGATTTCAGGCAGGGAGGTGGTCGTCATTGCAAATTTATAATTTTTCTACTCTAGAATGAAACCTAATTAAATGCATATATGAGACTCCTCGACAAGTTTGTGTATGGGTTATATGCTACTCAGGTGGTTGTTAAGGCCAATTAGCCTCTTGTTAAATCAGCTAAATGATGAAAGATGCCATACTATATATGTATACCTGGTTCAGAAAATGCTGCCTCTATAGACATTGATAGTGAAAAGTAGGCAGAACGTTTTAATGCCCAGTGTATTCAATACATAGGAATAATGTGAAATGTTGCATATAGATCGAATTCATTCGAAAGGTGAAAAACTGAGGGCGGTAAACAGTTGGTAAATTCTCAATCTACGAGCGCATGCCTCTGTTGATAAACAACCTAGTGTACTTGTTATTGCACCATTGAATGATACATGCATCATAAAGGCTCAAACAAAAGGACTAGAAAAATAAGGGTTTTGAGCTACATGTATTCGTGTTAGAGACACTCGTGAATAAACAGCAGGAAAACATTGTTGATTTCATCAGATATGCTTTGCATTTTTTGATTGGTCAAACGATTTTAGTAAACCCCAATCAAAATCCAGGAAAAATCCCGACTTTTGATAGCGCGATAAGCCAAGGGTTGGTAAGAAGCGATGCGGAACAGAAAACCTTGGCTAGCAAAGATGATATTGTTGTTAACAAATTTAAAACTTTGAATAATACAGCTCACCCCATGGAAGAATCCATATTAACCAATGGAAATTTCATCAACAGGACTTTGCACCAGAATGTCTCATTTATTAATTTTTACGCACCGCTATTTAGTGAAGGAGTCAAAAATAGAAATTTTTGAGGGGCACATCATACAATGTGAACACTCTGGAGCATACATGTAGTATGCATGCAGTTTACTTTGGGTTTATCATCTTGTTTTGGGAGTCCTTTATTTGCTTGAAAATGACGGAAAGGAGTTGAATATTGTTATCTTTATGCCATTTAACATGTAACTGTTTTCATTTCACTGAAAAGCTTAAAATAATGAAATGGTTTTATTGATTTATTTATTCTATGTAATATGACTTATTACTATCACACGCCTCTTTAATTATTGAACATCGGCAAATTTACCTGCAAGTCGGTAGTCTGGGATTTTAGTCAACCTGATTTCTTTTTCAGACCACAAACTACTTATATACAGCTTAGGTAACTAATACATGCTTCAATTGAATTTATTTTGGATGTCATGCAACCTTTTTGGAAAACTATAATTACTTGTTTGATGAATAACATCTCTATACTATGTATATTTTCTACACTATGAAAAATTAAAAAGAAAAAAGGCAACACTAATTGCAAAACGTTAATGCTTTTATCTCTTAAATCATCAGACATTTTACAGTCGTTATGACCCTATTACTATATAATTCGGACATGTCATGTCATTCCAAAAATTTAATATATACAATTATATGTGATGGTTGCAACAAATTTTATATCGGCGAAACTGGGACAACATTAAGAACAAGAATCCGGGTGCATAAACAGCAAATTAAAGACCCAGAGTACCGGAAAATAAAACTCAGCGAGCACATCGATGTATGCGGAGGCGGGCAATTTAAAGTGTTTCCATTTTATAAACTTTTTACAGAGAGTGCAACGGAAAGAAGAGAAAAAGAAAAACATTTTATTCAAACTTTAAAACCTTGCCTCAACAGACTGCTATAATTTAACTTTTTTATGTATTGTGTATATATTTCATTGAATTACCCTATAGATTACGCGGAAATATCCCTCTACTACGTTACCTTTAACTATGACGTCATTGTATTGTAGACGTCACCAAGTAACGTAATTGTTATTTTAAAAACGTCTGAAGATTGAATGAAAGCGCTAACGTTTTACTCTGTGTTGTCTTTCGTTTTTCAAATTTTCTATATTAGATATATATATATATATATATATATATATATATATATATATATATATATATATATATATATATATATATATATATATATATATATATGGGTTCCAGAGGCCGTGAGTTCAAGCCTCGATCGGGGCAGAAGGTGGAGCTCCAACAAAAGTGAATTTCTCTGTGCTTTATATATATATATATATATATATATAGAGGATATCTATATTGTGTGATTTTATATTTGCTTTATCCAACGAGTTGAAATGGTGTATATATTCGCGAGGCTTGCCGAGCGAATATAACCATTTAAACGAGTTGGATAAAGCAAATATAAAATCACACAATTATAGATGTTCTATTTATCTCATACAATTTGATTTATATTATGAAGCTTTTGAGACAGTCCCTTGTGTGACCCAAATTGGTTTTTTTTTTAAGATTAAAAACGATGATGCAACGTTGTGTTATGCGGCTATTGTGACCTTGCGCAATACAATTTAGTACGTCATTCCTGTTTCACTGAAATAAACCTTTAAATAATTTTTTAGCTCTAGATAATTTTTCTTAGAGCTTATTCACTTGATTAAAAGGAAATTTCGATTAGAAGACTTGAATAATCAAGTTTGTTGACATACACAAAGTTGCGAATGCTCGTTAGTTTGAATTGACTCGAACGAGTAACAGTTGTTGATGCATGTTGATACAAACACTACTAGGCTAGCCTTATGAGTCGAAATTGAAAATATTGAATAAGGATGCTTACTGGTGGTGGAATAAAAATCTTGTGAAACATTATTTCGGTAAGTTTTTGTATATAAACACAACCAGATCTAGAGCGCTCTGATTTCATCGCGTCGTCAGGATGAACTCCTTGATAGTTAACGTAGTTTGTAGTTTTATAAACTTCACAAAGCAAATTGAAAGTTGGAAGTGGGCTAAATTTATCAAAAATCTTGACAAACAAGAAAAAAGGGTCTAACTTGTGGTTACGGTTATGAATAACTTTGCAAAAAGGTGGGGGGGGGGGGGGGAGCTACCCCCCCCCCCCCCCCACTCACAATAGCCCCCCGGTTCCGACGCCTGTGCTACGCAGTTATGTGATTTCCTTCGTATTTGTAATTTAAATCGTTGACAAAATCAATTTTATATTAATTTTTGTAGTAGATATAATTATGTTGAAAGTACTCGCAAATCTTCGAAAATAGGTCACTGAAGCGTTGAAGCGAGGGGCTGTGTCAAAAGTAGTTCCGACCGGAAGTATTTGATATAGCATCACCCGTGTGATATAGCAAAGGTTTATCACACGGGTAATATACACCACACGTATGAGATAAATATATATATATATATATATATATATATATATATATATATATATATATATATATATATATATATATATATATATAATATATGATATATATATATATATATATATATATATATATATATATATATATATATATATATATATATATATATATATATATATATATATAGATATATATATATGTCTTACATTCGCTATTTGTAGAACAAGCCGAATCAATATTAGTTTGACCCTAACCATATACATTGTTCGACTTTAATAGCCCCAGTATTGTTATAGCATTTTCATTTACACAAAAACCTTTAAAAATTCAACACTTAAATTGTTATTTAATGGCTATTTATATGTACACATTTTGTGCAAAGTGTACACGAGTGATTCAAAATGCCCCAAACTGAAGAGGGTAAAGAATGCCGCCATTAAGTCATTTTACAAAATTTGCTATTGTCTTTCCACAAATTTATTTGAAAATTAAATTTAAGAAATTTAATTTTTAAATAAATTTGTGGAAAGACACTATGACTAGACACCGCCCGCCCCCCCCCCCCCCCCCCCATTTTTCGCAAACTTATGTATAAACATAACCGAAGACCTTTTTGATCAATTTGCTTCAAACGCCACTGGATTGTTTATTGTTTTCGATTTCTAAGTCTACCGCGTATTATACAAATTTCCTCCACGGAGAATAGCAAATACATTTATAAATCACAATTAATTTAGTTACCTCTTATAAGTTTGTATGTAGAGTTATTATTTGCTGATAAAGGCTCTTTGTTATTTTCGTTTGTTGATGTTTTGCAAATAGTTAAATTGGTACTTATAAAGGTCACAGTTTGGTTATCTGGTTACACACATACGTACTAATATTGTCATGTACAAATTTTGATTATCAATAATCTAAATTTTTGTAAAGGACAGGTTATTGTGTCAAAGATTTTACTTCTGTTTTCTTCTTTTAAATTTTAGCGCGATTTTAATCAAAATACTTTCTCAGAGTTTGAATATGGCTATTGATCGGAAAAGGCTTTTGTCAGGTTTAAATGTTGGTTAATCTCATTTTCTGGTTATAGTAAAAACGTCAAATGTCTTAGAGTTTTAGATAATTGAATTTCCTCACCTGTCATCTTCATTTTGCTAAAATCGCTTACTCATGTTACTGGCATTATATACTTCAAAGGAAATTAATTGGCTAGGTAATTTACTTAGGGATTAACTCAGGTGTCATGGTATGAGCTATTATTTATTTATCGTTTTACACATGTTACATAATTTTTGTTTTATATACTGTTGAAATTCTTTTGTACATTAGTCAGAATCGGACAGCCGTCCCGATATCACCGATCTTTATCCAAATAACTGTCAGGTCCTTAATAAATGTTGAAATGCTAATTGGACTTTACTCTGTTACTTTTACCAAATTGAGGGCTACTACTCGAGTGTTGATCGGGTATAGTGCAGCCGAGTGTCGATCGAGTTGTACAGTGGTCCTAATTGGTGGTGCTAATTTTATTGTCGGTAATCGTCCCAAACCTTTCTGGACTGGACATTGCCGGGAAAATCCTTACGGACATTCTTGGAAAGAGGATAATCATGCATTTTAGCTCACTTGAGCTAAAAGCTTTAGTGAGCTTTTCTGAACACATTTTGTAGGTCGTCAGTCTGTCTGTTCGTCTGTAAACTTTTCACATTTTCAACATATTCTCCAGGACTACTGGGCCAATTTCAACGAAACTTGGCACAAAGTATCCTTGGGCGAAGGAAATTCAAAGTTGTGAAACTAAAGGACTACCTCTTTTTCCAAGGGGAGATAATTGAAATTTTTGAGAAAATTTTCTTCTAATCAAAAACCATTTGGCAAGAGAAGCTGAAACTTGTGTAGATTTAGAGTTAAAACCATGACCTTCGGGGGTAGGGTTGGGCAACAGTGGGGGTCTTACTTAACATCGGAATATATAGAGTAAAGCTTTACAAATCTTCCTCCCAGAAACTAATCAGCCGAGAAAACTGAAACTTATGTAAAAGCATTCTCAGGTAGTGTATATTTACAGTTGTGAATATCAGGACCCTTAGGGGTAGGATTGGGCCACAAAAAGGGGGGGTCGAACTTTTACATAGGAATATATTGTGTAAACCTTTGAAAAATTTCGTCTCAGCTGAGAAAGCTGAAACTTGGTTCCTTATGTATCGTACAATCAACATTGTGAAAACCATGTTCCCCGAGGGTAGGGTTGGCCACAATGGGGGGGGGGGGGGGGTTGACCTTTTACATAGAAACATATGTTGTAAATTTTAATAAATTTTAAAAATCGTCTTAGGAACTAATCAGACAGGAAATCTAAAACATGTCAGGATGCGTACTCAGGTAGTGTAAATTCAAAGTTGTAAAATCCATGACCCCAGGGGTAATATGGGGCCACAATAGAGGGTCGTACATTTCCATAGGAATATTAAGTGTAATTCTTTTCAAATTTTCTTCTACGACACTAATCAGCCAGGAAAGCTGAAACTGCATCCTCAGGTAGAGTAGATTCAAGTTGTTCAAATCATGACCTCTGGGGATAGGGGGGCCAATAATGAGAGTCGAATTTTTATATAGGAAAATATAGAGAAACACTTTAAAAATCTTATCATCAGAAACCAGTTGGCAAGAAAAACTGAAACTTGTGAGGAAGCATATGAAAATACACTCCCCCCTCTAACCAGCAAGGTTACATAATTTAAACTGCGGAACATTAACTGGCAAGATTGGATATATACAGCTTACATTAATTTCACCTGTTACAGTCAAAACATTTGAAATGAGAACAAATTGACGCGGACATCTGAGAAAACATTGGATTGAAGCTGTTGTTATAAGAAGTGTATTTTCAATCCACCTCAGCATTTCTGACTTGCTATATAAGTTAATAGAAAAACATTATCTTTCATCAATTATTTTAAGTATATCATCAGCAAATTTGAGAGGATCCCAATCCGAGAGAGATTATACGCTGGGCGATGACTCGTCATAAGTCTGAAATCGAGTGGGGGCATTGTCGGAACAAGGTTGATTCCCAGAGGAGAATAATTTTAAAATCTGATTTAATAAGTTAATACTATACCCAGATAAGATTTTTGCTAAGTTAATGTATACAGATATGCGCGTTTAATTTGTTGTTTATCAAGCTAAACACTTACAAAATATATATATATTACTTATATCGACACTGTTGAATATTTCTGACGTAAATATCGTAGAAAAGTTTACAATCAATTAAATCTGTGTTGAAACAGACGGTTTTTATGCTGTAAAGGGATTTATCGTATTATTACCTTTCTGACTCGGGGCCTCAAATTTTAGAGAGAGAGAGAGAGAGAGAGAGAGAGAGAGAGAGAGAGAGGAGAAGAAGAAATCGATCTGGTAAAGAAATTGATTATCTTTTTATCTGCGTCTTCTAGAAAAATCTAGGAAAATCTAAATTTGACAACTTTTGCTGAGCAGTCAAGTGGAGAACTGCGCAGTGATTTGAAGGATTTGCTAGATCGAAGTATGAGTAACCTTTTGCCTGAGAAAGTGTCAAAGGTTGAGGAGTTTCTGCGCAGAAATCATTATTTGTTTGCAGTTTCTAACTACGATTTAGGACAGACAAATGTAGTGCGCCACAAGATCAACACGGAACAGGCCAAGCAACCCATTAAGCAAGCTCCTAGCATGGAAATGCGGATGCGCTAAAAGAGTGCCATGCGCTCAGAGTGGTTTTGATTCTTCTTCAGAAAACCATACACTGACAATTGAATCTTCGGTGAGAACTGTGCAGAAATCAGAGGTGAAACGCGACCAGATTGATAGTTGTCTTCAGGAAGCTCAAGAGCAGAATAGAGACATTAAGCTTGTAAAACATTGGGTCGGAAAAGGTGAGCGCCCAAAATACGATGATATCTCTATGAATGGATATGTAGTAAAGTCTCTGTGGAATCAATTTCCTAGACTCGTTATGAAAGATGGTCTGTGAATGCGCAAGTGATCTTTGCTCCTCTCAAATAAAGAAACCCATCGACCATTATACCTGACCAAGAACGCAGACACGTCTTGGAAATGGGTCATGACAATAAGATCTCATTGCACTTGGGAGTGACAAAAACGTTGGCTAAGATACGCCAAAGGTATTACTGGCCAGGACTTCAGTATGTTACAGGTTGTGACAAATGCACTAGGCGTAAAAATCCTCTTAAAAGAAAAAAGTCTTAAACATAGAGCACCGATGTAGATTACTGGATCAGGTGTGCCTATGGAAAGAATTGCGACCGATATATTATGTGAGCTACCTGAAACGGATAGAGGCAATCGTCACATTTTGGTTGTGTCTGACTACTTCTCAAAGTGAACGGAGGCATTTGCTCTGCCAAATATGGAAGCTGAGACAATTGGTCGCACTATTGTTGAGGAAGTTTTTGTAAGGTTTGGTATTCCCTTTACCAATCATTCGGACCAAGGAAGGCAATATGAGAGTAAACTCTTCCTAGAGATGTGTCGGCACAACACCCCACCACCCAAAATCCGACAGGATGGTGGAGCGTTTTAACCGCACGTTGCTCTTCATGCTAAGCACTTATATACAAGAAAACCAGCGTGATTGGGATCTGCACCCTCTTTACATACTTATGGCCTATCGTTCTACTGAGCACGAGACCACTCGTTTCTTACCGAATATGCTCATGCTGGGACGCGAAGCGACCACTCCATTTGATGTAATGTAATGAAATGCCTCCCGACATAAAAGATATACCAGCTAGTCAGTGGGTTTGGGTTTTGCGAGAACGATTAGAGTCGGCGCATAAGCTGGTCCGCGAAAACATACAAGGCGAAATGTTGCACCAGAAAAGATACCATGACAAAAAACTCTCATGGTCCTCCTTTAAAGCCGGAGAAATTGTATATGTGTTTTTTCCCACAAGAAAGAAAGGATGCTCTCCTAAATTGACGTCGTTTTGGAGAGGGCCATTCTTTATTGAAGAAAAATTGTCTGATGTCCTATATAAGGTTGCATGCGGAACGAAAGAGGAAAGCACTGTAATTCATTGCGATCGCATGCGGAAGTGTAAACCGCAGACACTACAACGGGAAAATGATGTTGATATATTAGAGATTGAAAACAGTGAGGGAAATGAAATTCCAGAAATGTTTGAAGTTCATAAAAATGAATATCACACTGAAATCAGTGGAAACACAAGTAATAGCGTTTTAGATAGACCAAAGCGCACTAGAAATGTACGTGCATGGCATGATGATTATATTGTAGAGTATAAGTGTTAGGCTGTTTGATCGTGATAGTCTTGTTTTAAGCAGAGACTTATCGTTTTTATTTGAGTTTGCAGAAATCATTTGTAATGATTATTGATTGTTGTATTTTGTAGATCATGACAAACACCACAAATACAAAGAGAAAAGAGGGACACCTCTGTCCCATGTGTTCATTTCGGGTTCAAGAAGAATCGGAGAGGTGGGAGAAGCACGTGGTTGAGTCTGGTAGAAAACGGAGACAAAGGCGGTTTGAGTGTGAATATGCGACCAACAAGAAAAGCGACATGGACAGGCATTGCCGGACGCACCATGGCGGATACGATAAAGCTGCCAGCGGGAGTGAAGAAGACTGGGAACAGTTGGATCCCGGGACCCTCTCGGATGTTGTGGGTGAAACAGCTTCTGCAGCTTCTTCAGAGATGACACATAGGAAACCACATAGGAGACCTGATCCCGTCCACACTCCAAAATCTAAGCTGTTAAACAAGTGCTCTATGATGCCAAGCATCCTATGACAACTGAGAGAAGGCGTCTTGATCGAATCCATGAGTCTTACCAAAGAGATGGAAAGTCAAGTGTGGAAATAACTGAAGATGAACTTTGGTTTTAGCGATTGAAACTTTATCAGATTTTGCAAGTAGCAAGTCTTACATTCTGGAAAAATCGTTTAATACGGTTGAAATATGTTTGTGCTTTACAAAACCTATTCACGAATAGTCAGGAAGACTTTTGTATTTTGTGATTATAAAGATTGCACATTTCCTATTTTGTTTTCTTTATTGTTTATCTTATCAAAAATGCGAGACGCATTTCTTGGAAGCGTGGGTAGTGAAGCGGAAGTAGTTAATGAAAATCAATAATCCCTTTCTGTTCTCTAAAGTATGTTTGATGACTTCCTGTTCTGAATTCCGTACTGTTCTCCGAGTCTTTTGTCACGTGACAGGAGTGTATATAAAGCGGAGACAGAACGTTGAGAGTCAGTTTCGAAGTAGAAGTCGACGGATGAACATCGAGGAGAACAAGGTAATAGGAAAAGCTAGGTCTTACGTGCCTGAATAAGGCTCTCGGGACCTGAAAATAAAGCTTTTTATCTAAAAGATAGTCGACTTAGCATTACCTATATTTTATTCACGGTTGCGCACTTTTATAGTTCGGTAATATACAAGAGCGCAGTAGACAGGCGCTCGCGCCCCAGGGAGAAGAAAAGGATTTTGTACATATTGTTGATTAAAATTTGTGATTGATCATGAGAAAATTGATTATATTTATCATAGCTCGAGTAGAGCAGCCGAATTAAAATGATCTCAAAAACGTTAAAATACAATAGGAAATTAATGAATTTTTGACCTCGTTGCTTTATCAATAGATATACTAAATCTCGCTATTGGTCGAATGTATGTAGACTTTTGAAAATATTTATAAACTTAAGACAGATTTTAAATGATTATAATCCCGATGCATCCTGCCGTACTGACTTTTTTTTATCAAAAGGGAAAAATCCAATCGGTGTTTGCATCTGTCTATTCCTAGGCTAAAACACACACGCGTGGGCAGTTAACACACCTAATCAGAGTCACCTGGTCGTTCGTATACGGTAGTTCCGAGTGTAAACTTCGGAGGTTTTTTTCTTAATCCCAGACTGACAAACAGATTTGTATCTGTATATAGACATGCACAAAGAAAGAAATGGTATACCGTCTTTAACAAAAATGATTTTTAGCGCTGACTCTCAATCAGTTAGAAAATAATCATTAAACAATGAAATTCAAATTTTTTAAATCCATAGACATTTTCCCGTAAAAAGAAATAAATACGTGTATACTTTTTGGACGCCAAAAGTACATTAAGCTACTAGCCACATTACTGTATGTTATCTGTAGTAGTTCTTATTCAAATACTGAAATATTCGTGCGAGAGAGAGAGAGAGAGAGAGAGAGAGAGAGAGAGAGAGATTTTAGTTTTTTTAAAGGGTTCTGGAAATCAATATAATTATAAGCAACATATGTCAATAAAAGCATTTATACATGCATGCATGTATCTGTATGTGTGAATATCTACTAAACAGTTCTCCTTTTAACGCCATTTAGAATACTTAAAACGTTAGTGGATTGCTAAATTTTGTGTGCATACATTGAGATGTCGGCATTTCTTTGATGCCGACAAAACGACCAAGCGAACTCTAACGCGGTCGTACTGCACTTCGGCGGCATGTCTTCGATGCCGGTGTAACGACGAAAAGTGACCCCCGTAGAATATTGACCCTGGGGTCAAATTTCTACGGAGAAAACTGAACCAGGGTCAGTATTTTATGACAAGTAGGGCCCTTTTTCTACAGTAGAAAACCATTCCAGACCTGTAGAATTACGACCCCCCACACGTTGAAAACTGACCCCCATAGAATTTTGACCTCGTTTATAAACTACAAAGAAATTATAGAAATTAAAGGCGATACGTTTAACATTCATGTTTGGTGAGTGTTCGGGGGGGGGGGGGGGGGGGGGCAGCGAAAGCATATGAAAGATTAGACAGAAAAAAGTATGCGCCTCCCGTTTTACCCTTTTTATACATATATAACATCACTTTAAGCAAAGCGATGTATGTGTTTATATTGAAGTACTAGTCAACCTTTTTTGCCCCCCCCCCCCCTCCCCCCCCCCCCCCGGAGGTATCTGCATAATGATCTGCTCGCATGCGCTCTCTTTTTGCATTATGCTCGATTTGCTAAATAGGCCCCAGTATTGCATATTTTTAAGAGAAAAAAACCAGATAACAGATGTGTAATTTCGACAAATAAAGCGGATTTTTTGTATCTGTTCGATTTGCTACACCGGCAGCTTATTGATGAATTTTTTTTTTAGCAAGAGTAATTCCCCTTTGATTAAATTTTTTTTATGATTTAATTAATGCTTCAAATAATTACCAGTAGTGTGATAATTATTATTTTTATAAAATAATAAATTTTTAATGTATATAAGTTGTTCTGCATAAGTAGTTTTGGGTTAGGCCGGATTAGTTTGTTTATTTTTGATTTCCTGTTTTTAGATACTGTCACCCGGGATTTTCTTTGCTTATCTGGTGACAACTGAAATAATGACCAAGGCTTCTTTAATAAAGTTTACGTCGTTTATTCTTGAGTGTCCAGCAAAAAGTCATAAGTTATTATAAGACATATAAAAACATAAGTAGTAAAACAATGAGTCTTTGCACTGAAAACAATATGCAACAAAATCTTAAAGTTAAGATATTTACTGACCACATCAATTAGAACCTATGATTCACATGTGCACATAATATCAAATGACAATAGATGTTTCAATACACTAAACAATAACTACAAAAATGGGGGAAATTAACTTAAATGGAGAACTCGCTTGACCATGATGAGGTACACTATTTATGAAGAACAAAGCTAGGGTGTTTTGACAAACATTTGATAAGTACCAATCAACATGAACAAATAAGCAATCTAGATCCTTAATAATGAGAATAATTATCTGTTGGAGCCTTGTAATAATCATGGAATGGGACTAAGGAAATAGAAAACCTATCTATGCAAATAACACCTAGAAGTATACAAGTTTCAGTAGTCAAAGACATAAGTGCACATGTACCTGACTATAAAAACAAACAAAACTACAACGATTGCTACAAAAATGCTAAAACATAGTATTAATAGACATATGAACACTTACACATTGTTCTGGGAGCAATCGGTCAATGCAAATAATTGAAAAACACATATCTCGAGGAAAATATCCTGTCAGCGTACAACTTTCCATTTGTGTGGAAACATAAACACATTATATAAACTCTAAACCGGTCACGTGACAATATCCGGAATGTGAAATAGCAATTTTACAAATGTTGAGTAAATTAGCTTTCTGAAACTCAAAAAGACACAAGAGTTGTAATTGAATAATAATCAATATCCTATCCTTGAATTATCATTTAAAATGATTAGTTAGTTAATTTAAGACTTATCACGCCATGCGCGTTTTTCCGGAAATAAAATTAACAAAGAAAATAAATTAAGATATTAACTTACTAATTTTAAAATTAACAGAATAAAATAGATTTACCGAATCACAAGTAATTTTGTTAATGATAGTTAAAATGAATCGTTGAATGCATTTTAACAAAGACCTTATTAACATTTTGTGACAAATTAAGCAACCTGAATAAACAATGTATATTCATGCTTTCTTTGAAAATATTGTACAAAGTGCATGGAACAAAAGAAACACAAATAAATCAAAATATAAAATTGTAAGTTGCATATTTATAAATGGTATACATAAAAACAAAAAAATAGTTTCCTACCTGAAATAATGACCAATGCTTCTTTAATAAAGTTTACGTCGTTTATTCTTGAGTGTCCAGCAAAAAGTGACGCGCTGGGCACTGGATACAAAAATCAGCCTGGTCGAGGTAGGGTTCAACAAGGGGTAATTATCAAAACAAAAACATATACAGATACATATACCCAAATTACCTATCGGGGGCCTCTCACAGAAAAGATACCTAAAAGAGCAGGTCTAACAAAGAAACTTAATCCGATGACCTGACACTAATTGAGTCAAGAGGACATCAAAAGAATTTGTTAATCGCATTGCGTGGCTTCGCGTAAAGGCTATTTGTTGATAAATAAAATGGAATTTAACGTGCAATCAAAATGTGTGAATATGTACCTAACTTCTTAACTTTTTGGCTTTAAGCTAAAATACGTATTAATCATTATTCTGCGATAAAGAAAGGATTAACTTAGGAATTTTCTTGACGATGTTAGATTGAAATTGCTAATTTTAAGATAGAATAAATAATTTATTTTTATATCAAATTTATTATAAAATATAGAAGAGAGTCGATTAGACCTGATGATAATACTATGAATTATTGTAGGCCGGCACATATATAGGGACAGTGTCTTATGTATAATGGAGAATGACTGTTTGAGGTTAAACTTGTACAGGCTCGGTTAGATTGAGTGTGTGGACATCCCTGCCCTTTCTAATATCCGTGTGTTATAATCTATGATACAGAGTGTGCGGTCATCCCTGCTCGTATTGTTGGTGGTTGTTGTCATCCCTGTTGGTGTTCTGGCCTTTCTAGCGCAAGTGCTTGCGTTAGGTTGAGCTATTGGCGCAAATGTGCGGTCATCCCTACTTGTGTTAACGTTGGTACCTGTTGACTTGCGTAGGTGTGCGGATATCCGTGTATGCGTAACGTCGAGTCCCTATATCTGTGCAGAGGTGGTGATTAAAGTCTGCACCTGTAAATATTGGCAGCAATCAGGGCTATCCGATTCTATCTCGGGTACGGGCCCGCGGGGATCACAGGCAGTGACCCCCTTGCACGTTACAAACTGAATGTCTGACAACCAAACAAAACACCGTCACACTAACAGACTTATCTTGCAGGTACACATAATACACACAGCAACTCGCGTGTAAATTCGGAATTTTAGATTTATCACGATTGTTCTAACGTTACACTTAATGTCTGTTAACTTTAACTTTAAACTCTGAATCGCCGCCATTATATGCGCAATAAAGTTGTGTAAGTACAGGCACGTAGCATCGTATTTTTACTTGTTAACTTAAAGGATAGGTTTGGACTTCAACTGCGTTGTTTAACCCATAAACAAAGTGGTCAGCTCTTGTAATTAAAAGCTGGAAAACAAATAAACAAAAACAAACACGTTTTTGAATGACTTCTGGTCTCAAGTTTGGCTTGGACCAAAATTTTGGCCTTACCTCAAATTGGGCCTGTACAAAAAATTTTCGCCTTTATTTTATATCATATTTTATTTACATATTTGATGCATTTATTGAATTTTACTGATTTAAGTGCGATACACATGAACCATCACACTAGATGGCTTTTAGTGTCTTACAGTGATAGTTCTATTGAAACATATTTTGGACTACAGGTACATGTATGAGTAATTGATTGTAATAGACTTTGACGTCTACTTTTAAATTCCAAAGTATAATTTTAGAATGTAATACTGCCATTGTATTAGCATGGCATAGTTTTTTTTTCAATGTACATTGTGTTTAAATCTGACTGCTCTCAGTATCGGCCAATACCAATGTCAAATACTTGTTTGAGAAAAGAATAATTGCAGAGACCAATTTGTGATTATTCCAATCAACAGCAAAGGTCACCAAACGTTTTGCGTTGTTCAATAATCAATGTTCAATATGCATGAAACTCTACCCTTATCAAAAGGTAATGATCAATGGCATCGCTGGATCAAGTTCTTGGAGAATGCAATGTTGCAGTCATTCACAAATTACATTATATTAGACCGAGTGTTGTTTACCAGACCGATGCATTTTGCATAAAATAAACTTTATTACTAATCAGATCTATTAACGAACCGTCAAGTACATGTACACTGCAATGCTGAACCCCCCCCCCCCCCCTTCTAAACTTTCTGTATGCAATATGAAACACGTTGGTGATGACGTCACTCTTTTTCTAATTGAATTTTTCACGTTCACAACATATACATGTACATACGTGAGATATCTCGTGCATTAGTTGATACAATCATTTTGAAAAACTTTTGACTAATTGATACTGTACAGTCCTCGTGTTGTAAAAGTAAATTTTGCGAGAGAGAGAGAGAGAGAGAGAGAGAGAGAGAGAGAGAGAGAGAGAGAGAGAGAGAGAGAGAGAGAGAGAGGGTAGGGCATTGTTTACACATGTATATGGTATACAAACCATATTCACGTGATAGGACCCTGTTCTACATATATACTTGAAAGAGGATAAAAACCTCATTGTAGTTCTAAACAAAATAGAAAAAAAACCACAACAAAGAAACATATATACTACAGTACTTCAGCTTATCACATATTTTTGCGATAGCTTTTATACCCCTTATACAGGTATCTACAATTTTTCATTACCATTTATTTTACGATCAAAAGCCTTTCTATTATGACAGTTTTTAATTCATGAATATTTGGATTTGCGTTACTTTTATATTTACAAGAAAAAATGTATTGCTTCACAATAAGAACAACCAAGTTATTTTAAAACATCTATAAATTTCTCTATTTGTATATTTTCTAAAAAGAACTGATTATTTATCAAATGTTTTTAACAAACAATCTGTCTCAAAATCTATTCTTCAACACCAGTCCATAATTCTTTTACTACAATACAATCATAAAATAAATGTTAAATACTCTCTTCATCTCTTTTACAGAAAGTGCACTCAGGAGACTTTGCTTTTTTGTTTTAAAAAGATATATATTTGTCGTAAAAATTCTTTGAAGAACTTGGAACTGTAATCAATGTAATTTTGATTCTTGTGTAGATTAAAATGGAGTTCAAAAATTTTGTTCCATGTTTCTTGTGCATAGTTATGAGCCTTTTATCTCCATTTTGATTAAGATGTACATGTTTCTCTCTTTTTATTTAATATTAAGTTGTACATAAGTTTGCAACCTTTACAATTACTAGCAAACAGTAGGATATGATAAGAATAACATCATATTCTCTTATGATTTGTAAGTTTGGTATGTACAAATCTTTGTGCAATCTGGTCCTTACAGCAGTTATTATGCTTTGTTTTTCACTTATCAACAAATATGTCTTAATCGATGTTATACTTTATTGACACTCAGTTAAGAGATCACTTTTTTCGAGATAGGTAACAAATTTAAACAATAGAATGCTTTCTTTGCGGGTTATGTATTTTTTCTGCAATGATCGCTACCTTCATTACTCGCATGAATCATCAAAGAAAGCATTTTATTGTTTATATTAACATCTTTCTTAACTTATAATAAATTGATTATGAAAAGTAAGTAAAATTCACTAAATTACTGTATAAGTATAAGTACGTAATCTAAAAGAAACAGCCATATCGTCTTCTGTGAGACTTTAAGTCTGAAATCATGATTATTTCGTGTAGTCCGTGATTTTTCTTTTGTCGCTGTAGGTTTCGACCAATCGATAAACAGGGCGTGTCAAATTTTAGCCCTGTCAGTTTCTTGTCAGTTTCAGCCGCATAGATTTCGACCAATCGATAGACAATGCGTGTAGATTTCAGTCTGGCTGTTTCTATAGAGCTATGAATTAACTTAGAGTTTACGTAAGAAATAGAAGGAATAATACTTGGTAGATGTAAATATATTCAAATGGAGTCAATGCTAAAGTTCTTTAGTGTCATTGTTTCTTTGCAATTTGCTCAAATTGTTATATACCGAAGTTTGCAAGTACATTCTTAATGTCAATTTGATTACAACAGATATCGATTTTGCATAATCATTTATAAAGTATTCTGCTTTTTGTGTACAATTCTAAATTCGAAGTTTAGGGATTGGTTATGTTTATATGGTTTTAAAATCAAACTTTGTATATTTAAAAAAAAAACATTCTTTTTAAGCCTGTTGTAACAATAAAGAACTGATTGTGAAAAAAACCCAAATGGGATGGAGCATGCAATTGATCGCAGATCTAAGGGATGAGGAATTCATACTTATTAAGTCACTTATTAAATATACCTAAAATAGGCCTCGACCCCCCTTCCCATAAATATCCATCCCCCACCCCAACCCTCCCCCTCCCCCGGATAAAATTTTCTGAATTCACGCATGTGCTGAGATGATCATGTGCCTATTTCAGATCAATGGTTAATAATTAATTTCTCATTGTGATAGAGACCATGATGAATAATTTTCTCTTCCATAGTACATGTAAATTTCCTGGTATCAGTTCCTGCTTACAATTTTTACGAGATTTTTTTATTATTGAGATTGATATGGTTTCTATTCAGTCATGGTTGAACAATGTACTTTGGTAAAAGAAATACATATCCCTGTATCCACCATATGGAAAAAGAATAGACCAAAACAAGTAAACATAGAATATGTAATAAAATTTAGTCAATATTCTACGGGGTCATATTTCTACAACCCCACGGAGAAATATAACCCTAAGGCCATAATTTCTACGATGTAATCTAAGTTTTCTACAACTGAGTGGGTCATTTTTCTACGTAGAAAAATGACCCTAGCTCAATATTCTACGGGGGTCACTTTCGTCGTTACACCGGCGATGCGACGACTTTTTTTTTAAAAGCCACAAACAAAAACATAAAAATTTTAATATCTCGGGACCGAAAGTGACGATAAAAAAAATCGACAATTTTTTTTATAAATTTTGTCTAGATTAAGTTTTGAGAGTTTCTTGAAAACCGGCTGAAGCGTTTTTGAGAAAACCTGACAGGAAAAAAAACCAATAATAGATGGACGCGCGTTGCGAGCAACGGAAGGTCTTCCGTTTGAGTGCATCATAAAGTAGACAATAGGGAAAGTTGTTCTTTTCTATCATTTCCAAACACGTCATCACATTCCACTTTACCCTCTGTAAGAGTTTTAATAGACATATAATTATTTCTAATTTTGATAAAATGGAAATAAGTAAAAACTATAATTTCAAATATAAAATCATAAATCTTAAACACAATTTAGGAAGAAAAAAATATTCGGCACTCGTGAACTGAACCCGGGTACGTAGCCTGGACACAAGACAACCACTCAGTCTCTAACGACTGAGCAACGCGGACTCTCGCTCCAAGACTTTGAAGCCGGATATCTCAAGAATGCATGGATCGATTATCAAACAAATTTAATATTTGGAAGTCTTGGGGCGTCTCTATCGAATAAAAGCATAAAAAAAATCATGTAAATTTATTTTGAAAAATCAAGATTTTTCAATTCCTTCCGGTGACGACCGGAAGTGACGGTGGACGTTCTGATATGCAAGGGGCACTGCGGCCGTTAACTTTCTTTCATCTCTGAAAATCTAAAAGTTTTCTCTCAAATACTTTTGGAGAAAAATAAGGCACAAGCAAAAACAAAATCTTTGATATCTCGATCGATAGTGACGATCAAAAAAATCATGTGTAATTTTCTTAAAAATTTAGTCGAGAATAAGATCTGAAAGTTTCATGAAAATCGGCTGAAGCGTTTTTGAGAAAACGTGACAGAAACAAAAATTAATAATAATAATAGAGGAAAGGAAACAAAGCAGTAACTATCAGGTCTTCTGTTGGAAACGGGAGACATTAATAATAGAGAAAAAGAAACAATGAAATAACAATAAGGTCTTCCGTTGAAACGAAAGCCCTCTAGACTCCATGAAGCTGATTTTATCATACATATTGTTACCCACTTGAGCGGTGTGGCCCATGGGCCTCTTGTTGTAAAGTTTTGATCGTTTATGTGATAATTCACGAAAGAAATCTAAGTGTAAATGAAGTGAATTGCTTAATAGTTTACATTCCTTTATTTAACCTCTACGCATTGAAATCGGTATCTCATTGTGGTTTATTTTCCTTGAACTGGAATTGCAACAACAATTTGTCAGTTCCAACACTGGTACTGACTACGGTGATCTATAAGTCTATTTACGAACAAGCTTGGACTTGCTCTGCACCAGGTGCCCCATTGTTACCAGAGGGAATTCAATGTTCGATGTACAACTTGTACTAATGATTTTACTTGTGATGAATTTTAATCAAGAGTCAATTGTGTTCAAACGCCTTAACTAAAAGGTGTTTTATTAGCTTTATGTGGACTTTAATTACATGTAAACACAGGCAAATGTCTGTGCTAAATGTGATTGTGGTAATATATTTGACACAATAAAATGTATTATTAATATGGTTTTTGGGGTTTTTTTTCCATGCTTTATTTCTATTATTACCATGAATTCAATACAAAAGTTCTATATATAAAGACAAACACACCAAAAAGACAGAACACAAACTTTCACTCTCACACTCATTCTAAATGTACATTTACCACAGTTACTAAGGGGTTACTACAGTATATGATGCATGTCAAAATTACATGTTGATAAAGATATATATGTGTAATGTCCATTATAGCAAGTAAGCATATGGAGATGATTAAAAATAATAAAACATGAATGTTTGCAATAAGATTCTCAATAGTTTTCCACCTAGTAATAAATTCATCACATCTCATTTTAATTGCAAACAACTTTTTCTCTACCAAATAATATGCCAATATTGATTTCAATAATTCGCTAATATGCAGATCAGAACTTTTCCTTGATTTGTAAAAAATATATTGTTTTGTTAATAATATCAAAATATTAACAATATCATTTTTTTCTCTTGTATAGCCAAATATTACTTCACTTAATGAGAAGTTTATATCAAAATGACAATAATATGACAAAAAAAATGCTCTAATTGCACCCAAAATTGTTTACTCTTATGACAATAAAAAAAAACAAATGTTCAGTTGACTCAGGTTCTTTTGTACAAAGATTGCATTTGTTATTGCATGTAATTTTGCAATTAAATACGTATTTGTTTGTTCCTAGAATTCTATGGAATATAATATATTCCAACCATAATAGTTTACTGTCTTTTGTACAATTAAAAAGTGCATTATACTTTGATTTCCAACTTAATGTATCATCTAATTCAAGTAAAGTTTCCCATTTATGTTCATGTTTAGCACAAAAATGGATATCTTGAATAAACACATTATACACTTCTTTGTTATTTTTTTGTAAAATATTTATAGATGCTGGTAGGAGAGGAAATTGCTTATTAATAATATGTTAATTAATTTGTATATGATAACATATAGCAAACTATTTGTCAATCAATTAATTCAATTTATTAACCTATACCAATAAAATGGACATGGGATAAGATATAACATTTATATACCAACATTTACATTAGTCAGAGTTATTAGTTAGAATTGCTCTATAACAAATATGACAAAAGTGTAAATCTATACGAAGAACAAGAAGAATAATCAGCGCCGTAATCAGTTGTGTCCCTGTATCTTAAACACTTTAACGATGTTTGTGTTACTTTGTCCCACATGAAGATTGTTTTCATAGTCCAAACACAAAGCACGGGGCTCATTTACCTCTTGTTCAGATGTAAGTATTGGATATGTTTTCGATTTAATTGTTCTGGTATAATCATGTTTCACAAAATGAACTGTTTCACTATGCCGATCACACACCAAAAAATGATTTTCATCATAAGTACATATTCCATATGGCTGTAATTCACGACTTTCGTCTTGAATTTCGTAGGAAAGCCTGTATTCTCCTGATTTCTTCACCACAACCACGGAATTGTAGCACCAGTCTGATATACATATATCACCTCTTTTGTTTTCTGTGATATAGTGTGGTAGATCAAACATGTCATAATCATGGTTATCCAACACCAAGATCTGTTTCTTTCTCCCTGTCATGGTGTACCTGTTAACTTTAGCATACTCTTGATAAGTCATCCCCACCAGTATGTCCCCGTTAATGTGGGAGGAGTGTATGCTTTCTGGTGTCCACTTTCCTGTGTCAATGCGCTTGGTAATTGTATTATCTTCTGAAACCATATTTATCTTTTTATCTCCACCTATATAGATTAGATCTCCGTCCTTTGTGACTGTATGGATACCGTTCGCTTCAAAATCCTTATTGGTTGATCTTACCCAAAGTTGACGCCCAAGTTGATCTGTTCGGACAAGAATACCTTTATCATCACTGGCCCATACTTTGCCTGTTCTGTCGGATGATATATGGTATACTTTTCGTAAACCTGGAACTCTGTACTCTCTAAGAAAGGTGGCAGAGAAAATTGGATTTCTTGCCATCTGAAGTAAGAAAAAAAATAAATTACTTAATACATTGTATTTCCAGTTTTAAAATTTTTATTTCCTTACTATATTTTATAGAAATAATTAGTTCCTATATACCCTTCTCAAAACTAAGGTATTGGCATATTATTTCACCTTAGAGCATGTTGAAAATGTAAATTATCTAACAAAGTATATATCAAAATTCTAGCAAAGATTTTTTTAAAGATTATTCACAACTGAAAAATTAATATACATGAGGCCTATGAAAGAATTTGTGTGTTTAGGAAAACACTTATGAAAAAATTAGGTTAAGTAGGTAGGGATTTTTTTTAAATTTTATCGTATTTTTTACTGCATGAATCCTAAAATTGTTTGTTTGTGTCATATCAAAAACGGATTTTTTAAATAGAAATAAAATAAAATTCACAATCGAATAAAAACAGACGTCTAAAAATGGTAGCATTGGTGCATTTTTGTAGGTTAGGTCGGGTTACCCTAAACACACAACTTTTGTTTTAGGCCTAACAACAACAAAGGAACATGTATTAATCCTTCCAACTGTGTCATAAAATCATCACGCCAAATACAATAATTTAATGTTGCTTGTAAATTCATATTTAAGGATGCCAAAAAATATTCAATTAAACATTTCTTATTTACAGAGTTTAGTAAGGGACTTTATATTGTTTTGGGAGGTTTTCAAGAGGAAAGTGAACATTATCATAACTCAGTAGTTCTAAAGGACATTAACTTTAGCTTCCTAATTTTCAGTGCAGACCCATCTTCCAAAGTCAAGGCTTTCTGATTCGCACCGCTTGCAGAAAAAGAACCCTTGACTTGGGAAGATGGTTTAGACCAAATTACCCACAAATGTCACTTTTTTATTTACTGGCACTTGTGCCATTTCTCACGTGAATGTTCTTTTGTCGCCACTATTCTTCTTCTAACCGCCTTATTTTGGGAAAACACACACACATCCACACACACACACATCCACACCAACACAAACACACACATTAATTATTTTTACTGTAAACATCTTTTATCATGATTATAAATAAATTGATTTAAATACATTCCACTGCTATAAATGATGAGTGTTATATTTCCTTGGTTAAATTATGAATGGAGATCATCTTTACTAGTTGTGGGCCGATTTGTAGCTCGATGACAATAAAAAAATTCTTTTAAAACCAAACAAAACGCCAAATAAACCGCGATATGTGTACAGGCAAATTCATTGTTTGATTTGCTTAAACAAGGATAGTTTAAACTATTTCTTTATTTTATATTCTACAAATTTATAACTACGATGGATATCTTTTTATAAACGGCATATAAAATTTTTGCGTCAACATAAAACAATACATACAAAACGTTCTATGTAACATAATCACTTTCGATTGTTTTCATAGTAGTTGCAAACGTCGTAGCAATGGGATGTAAAGAGAATTATCAAAAATGAAAAGAAGTAACATATTTAAGTTTATTACGAAATAGTTTTTTAATCTCTTACAATCGATCAATTGTCTAACAGCAACAATGGTACGTTCATGTATTCATAGTACCATTTAACTTTTTTTTAGAATTCGTATTGCTTAATTGTTGACGTAAAACATTAAGTCTTATACATGGATAAGAGATTTAACATAATTCTATTTGCCAAGTTTAACATGTTCAGTTGAGATATTAATATTCAGTTCATGCTACTTACAGTTTTATGACAAAAGTGGTCAGTTCTGTCTCGATGTGAGTAAATAAATATGTGTATACTTACACATTTATATGATACAATGTTTTGTTTCCTTTACCATGTCAACCAACAAACATTGAGTCAGAGACTTTAATACAAATGTTCTCGTAATACCCACTGACAGGATACAAAAACATCATAATTGAGCGCTAACATGGTTTTAAAAAGTCATGTATCAGCTTGTTCAGGTTTTCTCATCGATAGAATGGATCGACCTTGGAACAAAAACGAATCATCGAGCATGAAATTTGTATAGTTACATCCTGAATAAACTACCAGAAAAACCATTGATACGACAATTAAGGACACCCAACAGTGTTAAAAGAGAAAAGCAGAGCAAACATAGACTTCTACAAAAATTAGAGGCAGGATCAGTTGCCATGGAAAAGTATTATTCTTATCCGTACATCACCCATGACCACCAGTACTTGCATTTTGCTAAAACCTAAATCATTGAGTGAACTACAGACATTACCAAAGAATCGATTGATCTAATATTATAGTCTTACAACAACAAAAATCAAGATAACATGTACAGTGTATACATATTCCGAGCTTTTATTATGCCAGCTATGGTATGTAAACATCAATCCAATTATAGTTTTTATAGTAAATAATTTAAAATTTGTTTGATTAATTCATATAAAAATGTTCATTATAAATTAAGATTTCTTTTACTGATTGTAAGCTAAATTATGTGATAAGAAATTATGCATCTTTTTCAGTACGAAATTAAACGCCTCGTATGCAGGTCTTACATGTAGTAAAAAGGAGACTCTTTAAAGAACTGCGAACTATAGTATTGTCTAGCTAAGTGTCATTTTTTTGATAATTGTCTAATTTAATTTATTTCTGATAAAGTAAACATTTATGTATATTTTCAATGAATATAAATGGTTTGGTCAAACAAAGAGAGATAACTTTGTATTTAGAGTTAAAATAGCTCATTTCATAATAGAAACTAACAAAAAACGGATTTTAAAAAAAACAAAAAACATTTGTTCCTATGACGCTGTTAAGGATGTTCTTCAACAAATTAAAAACGATGTAGGTATATCAAATCATAGATCATGGTCAATAGTAGGGTGTGATGGCCTTCCTTAAGTCATAGCATCAAGAGTCATCAAGGAGACTGCTGACTTGCAGGATATCTTGCTACAACCAGGCCTAGGACACTGGGAAATGAATATGGCAAAAGGTATTATCATTTCTATTACTTTCCGTTCAATCAGCAATAAGTGCCTTGTCTTCATTATGATATAAATTATTTTTATTTTCTTTACATATTTATTTTTCTTTCGATAGCACTTATCAAACTCGTATGACCCATAGTTGGAGAAGACCTAGCGAAACTTTTGGGTTATAGATCCCCAAGGCTATTCAGTCGTGTCTCGATGGAAATGACCACCACAAAGTTTTACAAAACATAGATGATTGATCTATATCTGAGTTCTTAAATTGAATCATATATCATGTACATATATTATTGTTTCTTTGTTCAAGGCATTTCAGATGGTATGTAGGTCATGATCCCAAGTGCTCTTCCGGAAATTATCAAATATCATGAAAACCATTGAGATCCCCACCTTAATCTAAAGATATTATTTCTCCTTAGGTCATGGCGCATCAGATCATTATGGCATGTAAGTCATGACCCTAAGGGGTCATCCTGACCCCCTTAGAATCAGAAATTGTCAATTATCTTTAACTTATTCATGTTTTATGATCCTATCTCTATTTAATCTGTATAATTAAGTCTCCCGAATAAAATTTGAAGACTTATTGTTTTTGTACGGTTCTTAATACATGTATTATTATTCTTCGTCTTCTTCTTTTTCTTCTTTCCCGCTCTGAACTTGTTTCTCAGATATGACTGAACAGAATTATACAAAACTCTAAGATATGATAGGCCTGCATATCTAGTTGAGCACCCTGGTTTGATTTTTTCTCATTTTGGGTTAGACAACCACATTTCGGGGGGGGGGGCGGGGGCGGGGGGGGGGGGGGCAAAAGGGTGTGGGGTCTAACATTGAACCTTGTAGGAATAATCGTAGACTCTATTGTAAATGGTAACTTGAAAACGGACAAAGATAATAATATAGGGTTTTCATTATCATATAGCGACTGTTACTGGCAATATATAGAGTTTATTAGATCTGACCCCTGGGGTCATCCCCACCACCTAGGAATTTGAAATTACCATATATCTCAGAAACTGTTATAATCATGACCCGTAAACCATATATATTCATGTTTCTAATGTCAAGGGGCATCAAATGTTATGTAGGTCATGGGCCCTGTGGGTGGTCCTGACCCCCTTGAACAGCAAGTCCCTTAATATCTTCAAAACAGTTGAGATCCCCACCCTTAAACCATATATATTCTTGTTCCTCTTGTGTCTAGGGGTATCAAACGGTATGAAGGTCATGGCCTCCGGGGGTGGTCGTGACCCCCCTCAAACAGGAAGTGCACGAATATCTCGAAAACGGTTGAGATCCCCACCCCCTAACCGTATATATTCTTGATCCTTAAAGGGCATCAATAGGTATGTAGGTAATGGGCCTCAGGGTTAAATTTAACTTTTCAAACCCGTAATGCACATCTATGGAACAGTTCCTATCATATCCCAAGATATGATGTGTCTATCCATTAAATCATAAGAGGAGTTCTAGGATCTATGGTTTTTTTTGGAGTGATAAACGTCAATTTTCTGCTACTTTTTGACTCCCTGGATGAAATTTAAATGTTTAAAACCTTACTGCACATCTATAGAACAGTCCCTATCATATCCCAAGATATGATGTGTCTATCCATTAAATCATAAGAGGAACTCTTGGATCTATGGTGTTTTTTTTAGTGATAAGTGTCAATTTTCAGCTACATGTACTATTTGACTCCCTGGATGAAATTTTAAATTTTAAAAACCTTATTGCACATCTATAAGACAGCACCAATTATATCCCAAGAGATAACGTAGCTACTCCAAAAGTTGTAAGAGGAGTTCTGAGAACCATACTTTTTTTTGCAAAAAAACGTCATTTTTGTTGCCCACTGATCCCCTTAATAAACAAAAAATTCTGGAACCTGATCACACTTCAATATGACACCCCTAATCATATCTAGAAGATCATTTGGCTACTGCCAAAAAAATGACGTTTTTGAAACCGGTTTTTTTTTTGTGTAAAAAAAAAAACACGTCATTTTTCAGCCATTAAATGACCCCAAGGACAAAATTGAACATTCCGAAACCTTATTGCGCATCTAAAGGATACCCTAAAACATATTCCAAAAGATGATTTGTCTACTGTTGAAAATGTAGGAGGAGTTCGAGGAAGAAGGTGTTTTGTCATTTTTTTACCAATAATTTGACCCCCAAGATTAACAGAGAATTTTTGAAACCTTTTTACAAAACAACATGATATCCCAAATCAAACTCCAAGAGTTCAGTTTGCTGGTTTATAAGATCAATTCTATGTAAGAATCAATGATTTCTAAAAGGGTATGGCCACGCATAGTCACCAATTTTCCTAATATTTCATACATGGACACACCTAGGTGTAAAACACAAAAAAACACTAAAAGTTGGTTGCTGGGGGTAACCGTTGCCATGGTAATTGAGGCTAAAGATGGGAAAATAGCAAAACTTACCTACTTTGAAGCCATATTAGAAGATTTTGCCCACTAATGTAAACTATCAAAGACATAAAACAGCATTTGTCCTATTTTCAATTATTTAATTATATAAGAAAATTGATGGAGAAACCAATACTTTTAAAATGTTACCACGGAAACCGTTACAAATTTTTGAAATCAGTTTTCTGCGGGTTTTTTAATAAGCCCAAATGGGAAACTGTTAAATTTTTTCATACATACCAATGTCCATGCAATATATATTTTATCATGAAAATTGACATTCGTTGCTATGGCAACAAGGCCAAAAATTAAGAAAAACTGAGAAATTGAAGATTATTTTGATATGCGCAACGTACATCATTTTTAATCAAGTCATGTTCTTATAACAAAAACCTTTGTTATGCAACAGAGAAGTGTTGTTGCTATGGAAAATTAAGTTGCGTAAAAAATCACACAGAAATTCTTACTTTTTGAAAAGTTTATGGCAACGGCAGTTATTTTTAGAAAATTTCAGATTTTTTTCAAGTGTCATTAAAGTTAAGGACATACTTTTTTTTTCTCACCATTTGATTTTATATATTACTCATTATAAGTGAATAATATCCATTTAAAAATACCTAAAAATATTATAATTTTCCTTATTTTTAAGCTTGTTACCATAGCAACGATTCTCAATTTTCATATTTAAATTTTTAATTGCACAATCATCATAGTGTTTACCAAAAAATCCAAGATTTGCACTTTTAATAAAAATTATATGAAGAAAACAGATTTTAAAATTTCTGTTTAGTAACCATGGAAACGCTCTAAAAATATGCGTTTCTCCATGAATTTTTTTCTTTCTTTTGAAAAATGATAACTATTTTTAATAATATATTTTACCCTTGAAACCCCAAATTCTGCACATTACTCACAATATGTTCTCAAATAAGCATGAAAATGCCATTTCTACATCTTTACCCTCGGTTACCATGGCAACGGGACCACATAGCAACAAACAAATGGTGTTTGGCTTTTTTACTCACCAAAGTCTATCAAATTGTCAAGTATGAAGAAAATTCGTGACTATGCGTGGCCACCGAATTTTGATTCTTACATAGAATTGATCATAAGATGTTAGAGCAGTTTAAGAAAATAAAACGTGACAGACAGACGGACGGACGGACGGAACAGGGTAACAACAATATACCTGAACTTTCTTTAGAAAGTGCAGGTATAATCATTGTTTCCACTTCCCAGCAAGTCTTCACTCTCCTTTTAGGTGACTGTGCAGGGAAAACGAAATAACAATATTGCGTGCACGTGCCCGGCATGCTTGTTTTGAGCATGTGACAACTAAAGTCATGCGTAAAAGAAATATTTTAGACGTTGATAAAAGTGTAAGCGAAAATTAATCCAGTCATTCTAGCCAAAATATGACCAAACCTTAAACTAATTGCAACAGAATGTTCTTCTAGTTTTCCAAGCTGGTTTAGGTGAACTGTTGAACATAAAAAAAATCGAGAATGTTTGGATGAAGGGAAATTGTTAATTTTGGGTGAAAACCTTGATTTTTTGTGAAAAATCTCTGAAAACTGGTAATTTGCCGTGACTCAAAAAAAAAATAGCAACTTGCATAATTTTTAATGAAGTCAATAGATATTATTATAGTAATGATTTATTTAAACGTTGATGAACTGCAAAGATCAGGAAATTGAAAATTTTGGGTGAAAACCTTGGATTTTGATGAAAAATCGCCGAAAACTGGAAATTTGCCGTGACTGAATAACAAAAATAGCAACAGACTAAATTTTTAAGAAAGTCAATAGATCTTATTACAGTTATGATTTATTTCAACGTTGATGAACTGCAAAGTTCAGGAAATTGAAAATTTTGGGTGAAAACTTTGGATTTTAATGAAAAATCGCCGAAAACTGGAAAATAGCAACGTACATCATTTTTAATCAAGTCATGTTCTTATAACAATGATAACAAAATTAAACTATGATGATTTTTGAACTATAGAAAGTGATAATTTTGGGTGAAAATGTTAGTATTTTTGATAAAAACTGGGAATTTATGTTTTCTTGATAAAAATTAAATTATATCATAAGTCTTCAAATTAATTTTATGTATATGTTAAGTGTTTAGATGGATCAAATAATGACCAATTCGTAAATTCAGATCTTATAACAACAATAAAAAAATGATTGACCGGTAGGATACTTTTTTTAAAACCAAAATATTTACTTTATATGATAACAAAACCATGGAATTGTTTTACCGAAACCCCTTAATTATGCTTATTATGTTTTTGCGTATTCTACATAAATCTTTAGAAGTTGATTGTCACTTAATCGTCCATGTCAACTGTTTTGCTCGAATTTGTACAACCAGTTCCTTTACATTCGCCACAAGCTACAGAACATTCAAGTCCGTTTTTTCTACAAGTACATCTTTTAGTGTCACAGTTTGTCTTACAATTGCATCGAATAATGTTCAGCAATTTAGAGGGAGCTGCGTCCATTGTACATTTAACTGGAACAAGGTTTCCATTAGCGACTTTCCAACCCCATTCACACAGATTTAGATTGTCCTTGTTCATCCACATTTTCATTTGAAGATAAGCCCTCTGGCTATGAAATGAAGCCGCATTTGATGTTGGCGGCAAAGTATGAATTTGAACGCATGTTTTGTTTGTCAATACTCTTGCAGCAAACTTCCTGTAGCAAAGAACATTCAGTCCTTCATATGGAACACCATTATATAAAGAGGAAATAATGTTTTCACCAGCAGAAATAACATCATCCTTTGCGTTAGCATTGCATAGTAACTGTGCCTGAGTCTTCAGAAAGTCATGTTCTCCAAATTTCTTTAGGGTCGCTGCCTTACTGACACCGAACATTCTTGAAGTTGTGTCACAACCACTGATAGCATGAATTAAAGGTAACAATGTACATAGCTCCTCACCAAGCAGCAATTTGGTCTTCAAAATATCCCATATTTTAATATGTGTGTTTACTTTTGACACATTGCCGGATTTGAATATCAGCGAATTTGATGTAACGTCCGCATGATCACGGTGTAGTACCTAAACGGCTGCTATCAGTAAAAAACAGCGTTCGGTGTTTCTATTCGAAAATTGAACGGTTGCTAGTTGAAAAAAGCATGCACGAAACGCGTAGATCAAGCCACATAATTGACGAAAAATGTACCCAAACCATGTAAGTGTTTGAATAATCCGTGTGCACGGAACATGTAAGGTATTATTATAATATTTTATAAATGTAGTTTGGAAAATAGTCCTATGAATAACCAGAAATAGAGAAATTTCCTAGGTCGGTGACGAACTAAAAGGCTGTTACAACCAAGTTTTAAGCTGATATTTTCATCTACAAATCATAGTTTGTTTGTTCTATATTATGAAAAAAAGCATTTATCTATTCTGATTCATTAAGTAATACAAAATAAACAAGAAAGTATATTTTGATCGAAATAATTTGACATCAAATGATTTTTTAAAGTAACGGTTGCTATTTGAAATACTGATATGTTCGCACCGGCTATAAACTGAATACGATGCACCGGCTACCATGCGCGGATCTAGAGGGGGGGTCGGGGGGGTCCCGACCCCCCTGGAAAATGAAAATTTATTAAATTTACATAGTAAAATTATCGCGAAAATATGCCTCGGACCCCCCCTGGCAAACACAATTATCCTTCGGACCCCCCCTGGAAAAATTTTCTGGATCCGCGCATGGGCTACTATATGAAACTTAAATTTCTTTTCCAGCTAGAAAAAGAAAATCAAACTTATGGCTGCACAAGCCTAAAAAATCTAAAACACATCACACAGAATGTGAAGCATCAAGTGCTTCAACGATTTCAACTCCACCAATTCGCGTTCAACCATGCAGCTCTAATCTACGAAATGCACCCTTAAAAGCCATGATTCCACAGTAACCTATGATATATTAAGTCTGTCCAAAGTTACTGTTTCTTTCACCTTTGAGCCATATTTTTTTTTACAAAATACACATAAAGAGAATAAGAAAATTTAAAATCAATTAAAAGAAAAATATTGAATATTTGTTTATGGAGGGTATCCCTTTTTTACCGGGAGATTTTCACAGGAATAAAAACAGATTTCTAATGGAGATTTGTAATTGGAAAATCTGATATCTTTTTCCCATTCGGAAGAGTCTCAGAACACCTTAACATGATTTTCTATTGATATCATATGGGTATCAGAGTTCAAAATTCACTATATATACCGGTATACATCTCAAAAAATGCAAGTTAGAATTTCCAAATGCAAAGTTAAAATTTTTGTTACTCGCAAAAATTTATGATGTACTACTGTATACAGGGAAATATTCGCCCGTTTTATTTTCGTCCCTTTCGCCTCTTTTGTCAGCGGGCAAGTACTGCACAAACATTAACTAACCTCATGCGGAACGATATTATTTTCATGAAATGTAAAAAATTGATAAAGGATGAAATGTGTACATTTATAGGTAGGTCATACAACTTCTCGGGCACTGCTAGCTCACATCACGACGGATAGTAAAACATAATGTATTTAAATCAAATTCTATAAAAAATAAATAAAAGGGGGGGGGGGGTGTCATGAACGACTATGTAATACATTCCACAGGTGCATGATGACGGGACCCCCCCCCCCCCCCACCCACAACAACATTCACCCCACATTCCCCAGTTATTTTTTCATCATTTATTTTTTTTAGCTCACCTGAGCCAAAGGCTCAAGTGAGCTTTTCTGATCACAATTTGTCCGTTGTCTGTCGTTGTCGTTGTTAACTTTTCACATTTTCATCTTCTTCTCAAGAACCACTGGACGGATTTCAACCAAATTTGGCACAAAGCACCACTAGGTGAAGGGGATTCAAGTATGTTCAAATGAAGTGCCACGCCCTTTTTAAAGGGGAGATAATTGAGAATTATTAAAAATTTGTTGGTATTTAACAAAAATCTTCTTCTCAAAAACTAATCAGCCAGAAAAGCTTAAACTTGTGTGGAGGCATCCTCAGGTAGTGTAGATTCACGTTTGTTCAAATCATGGTTCCCAGGGGTAGGGTGGGGCCACAATTGGGGGATCAATTTTTACATAAGAGTATATAGAGAAAATCTTTTGAAAAATTTCTTTTAATAACTATTTGGTCAAGAAATCTCAAATTCGCATGTAACCATTCTCAGATAATGTAGATTCAAGTTTGTTCAAATCATGGTCCCTGGGGGTAGGGCGGGGCCACAATGGGGGATACATTTTTATATAGAGAGAAAATCTTTTAAAAATCTTCTTCTCAAAAGTATTAGGCCAGGAAAGCCCAAATTTGAGTGGAGGCATCCCCAGATCATATAGATTCAAGTTTGTTTAAATAATAGTCCAGGGGTAGGGTGAGGCCACCATGGGGGATGAAATTTTACTTAGGAATATATAGAGAAAATCTTTCAAAATCTTCTTTTTAAAGACTATTTGGCCAGAAAAGCTTAAACTTGTGTAGAGGCATCCTCGGGTAGTGTAAATTCAAGTTTTCAAAATCACTAGTGGTAGGGCGGGACCGTGATGGCGGTTTGAATTTTTACATAGGAATATATAGAGAAAATCTTTAAAAATATTCTTGGAAAGTTTTTGGTCCAAAACTCAGTACTTAGTGTGAAAGCACAGGTTATAAGATTAAAGGTAGATTTAAGTTTGATGAAACCATGATTCCCTAGAGAATAGTGGGGCCACGAAATGGGGGGGGGGGGGGGTATATAGGAATAGAGAGAAAAATCTTAGAGGTACAACAACAAAAGGGGCTTGGTTTTTACCAAAAAATTAGAGGTGGATAAAATTGGCAGATTTTCAAATTTTTTTTAGCAAGATCAACTGTACTCAGTTGTCAAGATATTTTGATACTGTTATGCTAATTTGATCAGAATTAAGGCAATTGTTGCTCAGGTGAGCGATGTGCCCACTGGGCCTCTTGTTTTAATTATGTGTTGATGTATTGTATGCTACACCAAAAATTCAAAATTAACGCGAAACAAGCTATATATAAAAAATATACCAGTGGTACCGGTATATATTTTTTCATACATAGCTTATTTCGCATTAATTGTGATTTTTTTTTCTAGTGCAGCATACATCAACTTATAATTAAAAAAATAATTGATGAAAAAATAACTCGGGAATTTGGAGGGGGAATATGGGGGGGGGGGGGGTCTCGTCCCCAAGCACCTGTGATACATTCGAGGTGGTTTCGAGCTCTGTTGGAAAGGTCGGAGAGTTGTGAAAGTCGTATTTTTAAACGGTTACTATAGAATAACATATTTCAACTGTATGATTCAATGCATATACATGGATGTTATTTCATTGAGGTTAGAAAGTGCACATTTCCAATAGAAACCGGTGTCGTTGTCTAATAGTAGCCGTAACATACGGCTTATCGAGTAAAATCGTCATAGTTTTTATACAAACATAGAAAATGGATAATTCTTGCAATCAAACTATTCTGTGTACAAATATTAAGAAATCAGTCGCTTCAATTTTTAAAAAAAAACTTTGATTTTGGCGCAATCATGTCCAAAAACTTAATTCGACTGCACATGTGCCCAAATCAACGACAGTTATTCACGAAGTTTTAAGTCAATTCTTCATCTTGTATGTAGGTAGCTGGATATTTTAGTGTTGAAATGTGTGTTACGTTCCGTAAGGGTTGTCAAGTTTGCAGGTTAATTAAAATCTTTGAGAAAATGAGCATTTTGTTCAATCTGAAAAGAAAAATACTTACTGTGTCGGACATCTTTTTCAGCTAGTAACCGTATAATTTTCGAATAGAAACAGCGAACGTCGTTTTTTTACGGATAGCAACCGTTTAGGTACTACACCGTGATGATGAAGGAGTAGTACCAAAAGATCAGTGTCCTCTCCAAGCAAAACAGTTGGTTTTGTTTTCGCCGATTCGATGGCAGTAAGGGCTATCAATACATCAGCATCGGCATCTGCGTGTTTTGTTTTGATTCCCTTTTCTACCATCTTTGCACTCAAGAGATTAATAAAGTTTTGCTTATACTTAATGTTTGCTAGAAACATTTCTTTTTTAAGATTTGAAAGGAGTTCTATCTGTGAATGATACTTTTGTGCCTATGATTCCTTTGGTGCGTCGCTGGTGAGTGGCATCTTTAGTATCTGGACCCGAAGCATATCCATCAAATACAACTATAGCTTTACTGTATTTCCGTTTTACGCTGTCAATGTACCTTTGACAAAATTTCACCGAAAGAAAGTCCGCTTTGCCAGTGTATACGATGGAGAAGAGAGCCGCCATCAATTACATACTGAGTTTCGTCGTTTTCGCTCATTTCAAATGCGCAATAATCGCCCTTTCCCCAAATAGCATCTGCAAGACTAGTCTTTTGTGCTGTCCGCATGAGACCATTTGGATCAAACATTGAGCTTGGATGACTGCAGAGTTCATAGGTGAATATTTCGGATTGATCTTCATATATGCCATTTGATGCAGCAAGAAAGCGCTGGAAGAGAAGCTGTGAATCAACAATAATGACATCATCATCAACTTTGATAGCCGATTTTGCATTTAAGATAGTGGCCTGTTCTTTCCTTTTAAATGAAAATTCATCTATTTTTTTCCGTCCATGGACTTCAGTATTTTAATGCCTAATTTCTTTGAATTATCAACATTGACAAATTTGTCCGCTGAGACCCCTGTTTCTATGTTTTGCAAACTCGTTTCCTCTACAAAAGGACTTCTGCTAATAAGAAACGATAAAAAGGTTTTCAAATCTTGACAGTCTCTAGATCTCCTTGAATCCCCACCTTCTTTATGTTGGTCACTTGTTCCATAATTGACTCCAGTAAACTCTTGCAAAGCATTGTTCATTTCCGCGCAGTCTGGCATAGATAAAATTCATTGGGCTCGCTGACCCTCTGACATACCTCTTCCTCGAGTCATACCGCCTGTCGTCTTTAAGCTTCTCATTAAAACCTGTTCTATGACCAAATCAGAAGAAAGACCTGCCCAGAATTTATCACTCCTCCTTATAACATGATGGCCTGATTGTAGAAAAGCTAATACTTCGGGATGGGTTGTTTTCAAGTTGTCTATTTGTTGTAAGTATACCCGTGATGATTTGACATACAGATTGTGTCCCGAAGCTGCAAAATACGGAAGCATGTCTTTGACTGTTTGTAAATGTAGTTCCCAGTTACCAGTCCTTTCAGCTTTGATGAATCTACGGAGAATATCTATCATATCCATATATTGGAACCATAATTGTGAAGTACGAAAACTTTTGTGTGACTCCCGAAAGTTATCTATCCTAGATTTAATTTGATCTATTAAAACATTGTCGCAAGCTTTTTCGACGGATATGTCCCCTTTCAGTAGTTCATCCAACATCGCATCTGCTTCATGCAACTCATCCAAAAGGTCCTCAGCGTTAATATCGGTATTGTCGGTATTTATGTAATTTGCTGGATTAATATCATTGGTACCAGTCTCATTTTCGATTTCATCTGGAAGTGGTATGCCGTATTTGTGTGACAAGATTATTGACGTGAGAGCTGTATCTATCAAAAAATGTGCTCTTACTGCTCGTGCAATAGCCTTTCCGCTAGTCATATGAGTTACTGCATTTGGTGCATACACTGTTTCAAGTAGCTCAGTAATTCCTGATCCTTCCATCAAGTGACCAATGCCGCCTACAAAACTCATTTCTAAATGAATGCCTCCAAGTCTCAAGATAACTGACTTTAAAGGACTGTTCAATGGTTCATCTTTAATTATGTTCATTGCCTTCCAATAGAGGGGTTGATCAAATGTCAAAATAGGTACACAATGTTGAGCCTTTGCGTGCTTGCCTATGAAGTTAAGTGTTGAATTTATACATGTGAGATCACTAGGATTCATGTCTATCATTGGCTAAAAAACAACATATGATTTTCCTGGGTAGTCACCGTCCATCACTTTGTGCATAATTGCTGACCAACTGGGTCGGTTGCATGTCAAAGGCCAGCATACTTTTGACAGAAGGTCTAACTTCCAGGTTGTATCGATCATATTTGGCTCATAATTCATGGTTGCGAACTCTGCCTGTAACGATTGTTTAGATTGTATTTTATAATATTCTATGTTGATTTTTGCTAGGTCAGAGACTTCCTTTAGTGTGGGAGACAGCCTAGGGACAGCTTTGTCAAGTCTGAATCCCGGAGTGACAGCTGCAATCATGCCCATGAAATGTTCCATGAAATGTTCCATGACCATCTAATGTTCTCAGATTATCGTTATCAGCTATGTACTGAACGAAAGTGCCATTCCCAAACTGTGTGTTGGTTCTGTCATGAGCAGCAGCAGCAGCAGCAGCAGCAGCAGCATTAAGTTCAAATCGTTGAACCTCTGTGTAGGAAGAAGCGAAACCAAGAGTGTTCAAAGTGTCCAATAAAAATCTTGATCCAAAGTGATGGTGCATTTGTACACTGAGGGCAATTTGTAGCGGGGCAATAAGTGTTCTTGGTCGGGAAGCCTAAATAATAGCTTGACCAACAGATGCAACTTTAACAGAAGAGTCGTTTTGACTAAATAATGCACGTAGTAATGTTTGTAACGAATCTGGGACAAATATAATGTTTTGCTCTGAGTTTATATCAACAGAAGACGGATACACAGCTTTTGAATCTTTAAGACTCATGATATCAGCTTTTATTAATTTAGCTGCTGTTTCTATCATCGATAGCTTTTCCTCTTCTGAACTCTTAGATGATGGTCTTCTGTAAAATTCGTTCAGTATAGATGATGCTGTTCTCCTGAATGTGATTATACTCGGCTTTCCGTTTACTTCCGTGATGATGATATCGGATCCAAAATAAGTTTGCAGTCTCTTTTTCATGTGCACCACACTATACGCCTTACCCCACAAATGTCTTCCATAGCCTGAACAAGATCGCTTACGGATGCAAGTTCGTCTTGTGTTTCTTCTAATTGTCTAACTATTTGAAGGAAAGCTTTCTCTGATGAATCTTCTTTTGGTCGTCCTGGTGTCGTTCGTTTGACCTCCTTGTTTGCTTGCTTCGAGACGGGGATTTGCTTACCAGTTCTAAAATTAACACTACATGTTTGGTGGTATATTGCGTCTGCCGCGTGCAAATCTGATGGTGCAATGTTGAGCCTCATCAAAACAATTTTGGACCATTCATCATTTCTTTCTTTGCAGATGTTTCTAAGGGTGTTAGAAAAATCTGTTGTCCTGACAGGAAACACGTCGATTCCCCTTTTGCTCTCTGAAAATTTTGCAAAATATCCACAAAATAAACAGTTCTTCTGGAACTCAAATTCAGGAGTAGAAGATCGTAAGTCACGAGTTGGCTCGGTTATCGATACATCCTTTTCTCGCATGCCCTTATTAATTTCCCTCTGTTAGTTGATTAATAAATATTCATTTTTTATCATTTTATTTTTTTTTTTGAAATTGTCTCATCCTGTCCGCCCTATTTTTTTTTTATTTCATCCTAACCCCCATACTAACATGAAAAAATAAATGGAAGCTATATAAAACAATTTGTCTGCATCGATTTTGTATTTGATTATCGGTAGAACTTTTTGGCACTATCGGCGTTCCATACTTTATTTTTTCGTCAGAAACTCCTGGCAATAAGAATAAAATTCCCTTTTTACGAGACTATTTAATGATGTAATGTATATACTGTAGTCCAAATATAAAAAAACAGAGCTGTTTTGTATGTGATTTCTGGTTTAGAAACCTCGGCAAACCGAAATGAGCTCATTTCTGCCGCGTACTACATTTTGACGTTTCCCGTGTATCTACGCCTTTTAAAAACATCCAAAATACCTTGCATGGTAGCGTTAACTCTTAAGAATGTTAAATACGTATAAAACGTTTATATATAAGTTTTATATTAACTTACCAGAATGAAAAGGATGGAACCTAGATGCGTCGTCTGCAGTTGACCATTACGAGTTGTCTCCCATATCGTCATTCTTAATCTACGGGCGCCATATCTTTCCATAATATTTGAAGTAAAATCTAGATTTTTGGGGGGCCAAAATTGACGACTTTCCCCTATTTCGATTTTTCTCGATTTTTGATATGTTTTTTACAAGTTATATTTCTCACGAATTCCTCAAAAAACATTTCTGTTGCAATTAGTTTGAGGTATAACCATAGAATGACTGGACTAAATCCCTTGTGAGAGAATTACCGGTATCAAATTACTGAAGAGGATAAAGCATTGTATCAAACGGTAAAAAGGGGTATTAAAAGTTTCCCAAACAAAAGAAATAGGAAAAACACATAGATAACTTTTCTGTTTGCAAGAGTATTTTTCGTCAACTAAACACATTTGTTTTTGTTTCTTAAACATCTCAGAGCACTTGGACAGAGGTCTTAATAAATTGCAAGTAATTATCTTACAAAGGTACGATTGCAGACTTGATTCGTTGAAAAACTCATGCTATTCCACTTCGGTTTTAGTTTTTAGGATGACAAAATTTTCATGACACTAAATGCCACAAAAAACGTTTTTGGAAGCGTATGCAAAACGCAAAAAAACCCAATTTAATCATTCTATTTTTAATATCTATTTAAGCTTGAATGCAGTTATCATTGTTTTTCTATATAGAATTCATTTTTATCACAAAAGTGGTAATCAGGACTATAAACTGGCAAATACATCGTAAAAAAGGATATTAAAACAGTATTTAATCTACAATTTTTACATTTTTATATGCAATGCTGGGGTAACTTTTTTAAATGCATTCTAAAAACAAAAACTGTTATTATGAACATCGCAAAGTAATAAAAGGTCTTGTGTCAAATTCGTTAACAATTGCGTAAAGTGAAACACCTCTATATATAATTCGTAAACTGCCACCCCACTGCGCAGAAAGATTCACCACAAGTGATGCAGTACTCTTGCCACATTATATGGTCAGACAGAGTGAATGTCCACCCCATATGGAACCTAAGTGATCGAAGTTTCCATCTCACTTACAAAGCAAACGGATGTTCTAGCAGGTGTGATGGTGTTCCAATTTGAGTTAATCCTGGATAGGTACCGCAACCTTGTACCTCCAAAGCATACCTAGAATGACAGTGACACTAATAAGGATGGTCATGATTAAGACCATCAATACTGCTCATAATTATATGTAAACCCAGAAGAATAAAGGCAGTCCTTATTTCCTAGTCCTTCTTGATCAAATTAATGGTAAAATTTCTAGGCCGTGCGGGCCAGTGATGCAGTTTTCCAGGGCAACAAAATTGGGACACTCTTCACCTGCATAAATTGACATACCCTCTAATGGAAGAGTCGGAAGTGTCACCACGGACAGCTGGTAGCATTTGAATTAAAATTGCTTTTAGTAGTTTTAACTCAGTCAAGTACATGCATATTTAGAAATATCTTAAAGTGTCCACAATCTCTGCCACATCATTTTACAGAAGCACGACAATAAATTTTTAGCAAAAAGCTGTGCTAACAAGGGACCACCACCGTTAGCTTAGTTCGTATGAGCAAAGGATCCTCACAGTAAAATGTGATGCACGGGGTGAGTTCCTCGGCTTTTCTACCACTGTAGTTGATAAAAAGAAATGTACATAGAATTGCCTAGAGAAGGGGAAATGTAAGGTTTCAAATTGATTTGAGGTGGTACGGGATAATTGTTAAAAATCAATGAATATAAAAGTTTATTACAATTTTTAACATCATGAGAATGTTCAAATATCACAGTACTTTACTAAAACAAATCTTCAGAAACTTTTTGAAAAGTATAAATTATTAAAGCCCTATTAGGATTTGAATAGTTGTAAACAGGTAACAACAGGAAAAATTATAAAATCATACTTCATTCTTCATTTTATTGCTTATTTCGATCATAAGTACGTCACAACATGGAGGTGTCCCATACCACTTTATGCCAGATTAAGTTATATTTTCAGATTTTTTGTTTGTTTGATACTCCTTCTATTGTTATATTACTAAAGAAATTCCATCAACAATACATATGCATCCACTTCTACTCTCTTTGTATATCCTCCCCTATTACTATGAAGTAGTTTACCCAATCATATAAATCACATTTTCAATATATGTATTAAATATTGATATAAAGGTAACCTAAGGCGTTCTATTAATTATTTTATATTAGAACCTATGAAGGAAATGTAGGGAATCGGTGCAAAAAATTAAAGAACGAAGCAAAATAAGTTTAATTCCTTTTGTGCTTTCGATATTTTTAGAACTCAAAAATACTTATATTTTCCCCAAACAGGAATTCAAAATATATTAAATATGTGAGTGCAATTAAATGAAAACTTCAACGCTCTGAGAGAATTTTGTTGCATGAAAAAACGATCAATACTTAAATCAGAAATGTGACCAAGAAGCCTTATTCTAAAACAATATAAAGGAAGAAGATATCACAGTTCTTTTCCAGCGAATTAAAACCTAATTTTGTTAACCGTTTTTTCCTTATTAATGGGAACATTATAGAATAAATTTAATAAATATGACAAAATACAAAAGTTAAGCAGCGTGGAAGGGTCTTACTCAGTTACTGATCTGAAAGGCTCAATGAACCTTTCTATGAATTCGGCCTTTGTCATTTCATTGCAAACAATAGTCTCGTAATTTTTAATATCAAAGTGACCGCCGGTAAAGTTTGCGCTAGTCACAAGAACCTTAGCGGTTTCATTGTGTGTACAGGCTATAAACTTTGCTCATTGTGAGTATAGACTATAAACTTTGCATGGAAATACTTCTTAGTCATCTGGACAAAAATCTTTCAAAATATTTTCTCTTCGAGGATGGGATAGTTATCCACTGCAATGTCTTCTTTAGCAGCATTAATGATGTCGGTTATATTCTGGTTCTCATTTTTTTTAACATTTTCTACGAACGGAAAGGCCCCTATGTTTGCTGTATCGAGGTTTTCGATGACGATGTTACATATGTCAGTCAATCTCGTGGTGTCAAGAAAGGGTGTGGCCAAGTAAACTTTATGGTTTTGGTGGACAGCCATTGAGACAACAGGAATTTCCAGAGCGGGTAGATATAGGTTTTACCAGGTCTAATTACAGGCAAATGGAGGAAGGAAATATGTTCATCTGGTCTAGTTCGATGTCCCTGTATAAACATCGTCCGAACCAACGGGTTTTCTATCTGTTGAAAGCAGTGTAATGGATAGAAAACCTGTGGGTTCCGACGATGCTGTATAAATTAAAACGATGAATTGTCAAGAAATAAGTAAACTTACTACCCTGTGTGGTAGGTTCCATTTATCAAAGAAGAATGCACATATGGTGGCAAGCGAGATAACTCCCCCAACTATAATAATCCTGCTTCACTAAATCCTTGCAAACTTGCGCAGGTCAAAAATAGCTTCTTTCTGCCAAACACCCAGAGACAATTTTTCATAGTATCCGTATATTATACAGTAATTTGGTAATGTCTTCACCATTTAAGCAAATCGTAAGAATGCATTATGGTGGTTCGCTTAGACGGATTGGGCGTCTAAATCTTACCCCAAAGCATCCGATGGCGTTGGATGTTTGTAACATCCCACATGTTTATGAAGGACGCCATGATGCACGGCATCCAATTGGAAGCCGGTCGCATCTCACGGGCGTAGCAATAGTTAATATCATACTTTTAATCGTTTGATAAAATATTCAAGTCAAGTTAACGTTAACATTTTATAATATATAATCTGTATCAACGAGTTTATCGCTATTATCAGTCCAGTACTAACTGTCTCGTTTAATTTTATCTGGCATTATTGAATCGCATGTCTATTTATAGATCATCCTGATATTCGCATGATTTATAAGTCCACTATAATGCACTTCTAATCCCAAAGGGTCACCATGTCGAGAGCCGCGAAGTGTAGGGCCTGTAAGGCAAAATCTACTTATATGCGGTCCCCTCCACTAGCGCCGCCGTTGCTGCCGGGGTCCAACCAGAATCCCCCTTCCCGGTCATGTACCTACTGTCACCCCTCCCCAGACGGCACCTTTGGACCAAGCCACCAACATCCCAGCTTCTCTAGACACAGGTACGGATGAGATTCCTACAAATCCCGCAACACTGTGTAGCGTCACTGACGACTTAGACTCTCACTTGTCAGTAAATATCAGGCAATCAATTTATAGCAATGAATTCATTCATCTTCACAAGCTATTGCCTACCAAAGCTAGCGAAGAGCCTCAGCAACAATTGGCGTTAGTTAATGGGGAAATAGTTATTAAACCGAAACATAAGGAAGCTAAGATCACCAATATTGAAACTTGGACCAATGCATTCCTCATCTTTACCAGTGTTTTTCTGGCCAAATTCCCTGACCAAACCCAACAGCTCCTTTAATATATAAACATTGTCCGTACTGCAGCTTCTAGGTCCTCCAGCAGCAGCTGGTTGGACTACAACAACCAATTTAGGCTCAAGCGGTCCCGCAACCCGTTACTCCCTTGGGACACTGTAGACGCAGAACACTGGCTGTTGTATGTGGTCCAGTCCCTACAAACCCAAGCAAAACCCACTCAGAAGTCTCTTAAATGCTTTGACTACAATTACAAGGAACTTGCCTAAGACCCTATTGTTCATACCAGCATAGTTGCATTAAGTGCAGTAATCCCCACCCAGTTCAATCTTGTAAATATTCGCCCCAGTGTAAATATTCGCCCCAGCTATCAAACTCACCCTACCGTTACGAAAAACCCAGACCCAACCTCCGACCACTACTTGCTCCTGTACGTCAGCAAAGGGCACAACACAATTTTCGTCCCAGACCTGTGGGACCTAGCGCCTACACCGGTTAAACCTGTTGTATTGCAAGACATGTTAAAACTATATCCTGATCGTAATGTAACCAGGTATATAATTTGTACATTAAATTACAGCGCTAGCGTGTTTGATTGGTATACGTGTTTAGAGTGAATGATTGTATGAGAGTTTAATATCTGTAACGTGGACAATGACAAGACTGGACAATAGGGTCACTTAACTAACTCTGCATGCACCCTTCCCCGCCAAAATCTTATACCGGACAGTCACTCTCCGCCAAGCCCTTGAACGGGTCAGAACTGTACATTGTATAGCAATATACTTAAGCATTAGGATTGTTTGTCCCGGTAAGACTTAATGTAATAAATTAAAGTCATTCTAAATTGTAATATTACTGTTTCATTTCGTTTTCTAATGTGTATGTCTGTGTCTAAGTGTCTTGTCATTTGTGTCCATTCTGTGTTATTAGTTTAATTACGAAATTTCAGGTTTATTCTGTATTAATAAATATTTAACTACGACCCAAGCTTGGTTTATTTCGACCACTGGCTACAAATGGCGCCCACGTAATTTTCCAACGGACCGGGACAACATCCATTCCATTTTCCTTCAATCCCCGGGAGACGGCTTATCAAGTCCTGAACGAGCAGCAGCTGCATAACAAGGACCGTGCCAGAAGCGGTATCCATAAATACGACACCCTGCATAGACCCAAAGAAGAGGTGATTCTGTGTATGTGTGTGTGTAAATTATTATATTATAGATAGTGGAGGAAAAGTGAGAGTTCTCATTGCGTCAAGTATTTCTGGTGATGACGGGAAGACGCACGGATCTGGAGGCGCGGTAATCTACGTCACTCATGGCGGGAAGACGCACGGATCTCGAGGCGCGGTAAACCACGTGGCTGATTCCTTCGATACGCGAGGAAATTCGAAAGCGACGAGGCCTCAGGACCGACAGGAGTCAGGTACTTTCATTCTGAAAATCAGTGTTTGTGTCTGTGATTTGTCTTTTATATGTTAACTGTCTTGTCTTGATTGTCATTCGTTTGTGTTGTCAAAGTCTATCTGTGTACGACTTAACATTCTTTTTAGCGGGAATTCCCAGGTTTAATTTTAAAACTTCCGGAAACTATAAACAGCTGATCATTTTGTTTGAAGTTTGTGTATTCATCAAATCCTGTTAATATTAACACTACTCTATTTAGAAATTGTTTAGTTTTTTTTTGTTAAAGAAAAGGATCCTATTTAAATATCAATCTATTTATTTATTTTAAAGGTTTAAAACTTTTGTTTACATATAAAAAGAAAAAAAATACATAGGCCTATATCTGCAGATCAAAAAAAAATTTCTAAATTTTTTTATTCATTGTATTTACCGGGACTTGTTAAACTTTTGATGTGTCTCATTTGCAGTAAACTGTAGGTTGCCCTACAAACTATTCCCCTTGCATGAACTTCTAACAATCACACAGATTTGACAATTTTGGCAGACATTGAGCAGTTGAGGTTGTACACATTCAAGTGTTATTTTGTTTGAATGTTTGTGTGTAAGTGAATTATTTCATTGAATATCTCTATTATTGACGTGAAACATGCGCTGCGTTTTAATAAAGTGAATTTACAGTGCTTTAAGATATTTTGAAAAAGAGATACATTTCTGTGACTGGGACATTGTGGTGAAATTTTGCTGGTTTCACGGTGTATTTGTTGGACAGGTGTTTAATGTTGTCAGTTGTAAGATGTCAAAAGTGGCTGATCAAATTAAAATGTCATTCGAGAATGCTAAAGATCAGGAAGGTGATCATGAAGGTTCTTTTCATGATGAAGACTACAAATTAAAACTTTGCAGGTTATGTAAATCCCAATGCTAAACTTGAATCTGAAATGCAGAAAACAAGTACCCCTGCATCTGGTAAAGAATAAAACCCCTTGAACTTTCCCAATGTTAAGACAAATCTGCCTGTCACAAAGTGTCAATAACCCCAAGATCAAGGTCAATGTCTAACATTTCAGCGAAAACAATAAATTTAAAACATGGGTCAACACTGTGTACAGTGCAAGAAGCAAAAGTCATTGATAAGGTACCTACAGGTCTATTAAACGGTGGCAACTCTGAAAAGGTAAATCCTATAGAGTTGGGTGTGAAAGTAGATATGACATTATCTGAATCAGAGTTAGATACTGTGAACAAATTACTGAGAAAATACAGTCATGTTTTCTGCAGAGGTCCAATGGATCTAGGTAAGACTGACATAGTAAAGCACAGTATAAAACTCGAGGATGAAAATCCATTTAAGTTACCTTACAGGAGAATACCTCCTGTATGTATGATGAGGTAAGAGAGCATATCAAAGAAATGCTGCAAGCCGGTGTCATAAGAGAGTCCAATAGCAATTACTCATCTAATGTAGTGTTAGTTAGGAAAACAGATGGGTCTCTTCGGTTTTGTATCGACATGCGCGTCCTGAATTCCAAAACACGGAAAGACTGTTACATGCTCCCACGTTTTGATGATGTCATAGATACTCTGAGTGGTGCAAACTATTTTAGCAAACTGGATTTACGATCAGGATATTGGCAAGTGGAGATCGAAGAAGAGGATAAACATAAAACTGCATTTTTGGTAGGTAATTTTGGTTTCTTTGAATGTAATAGGATGTGCTTCGGTTTAACAAATGCGCCAGCAACATTCCAGAGATTAATGGAGAAATGCATGAGGGAGCTTTATCTCAGAGAATGTTTAATTTTTTTAGATGATATCTTAATATTTTCAAAAACTTTCAAAGAACATTGTCAACGACTAGAAAATATTTTTCAAAAATTAGCAGACCATGGATTAAAACTGAAACCTTCCAAATGTGAACTTTTCAAACAGTCAATTTCATATCTTGGACATGTCATTTCAGAGGTTGGAATCTCCACTGACCCAGAGAAAGTTTCTGCTGTGGTGGAATGGCCAAGACCTACTAATATCAAGGAATTGCGACAATTCCTAGGATTCATTGGGTACTACCGCAGGTTTGTAGAGAACTTTGCCAAGATTGTTGCTCCACTGAACAACTTATTGCGTGGACATGAAACCAAGACCAGTAAAAAGCAGAAGAGATATGAAAGGAAGAGCCATAAACCAGTGCCATGGAGATGGACGGATGTAGAGGAAATGGCTTTTACCATCATAAAAGAGAAGTTAACGTCTCCACCCATATTAGGTTTTGTTGACTATTCAATGCCTTTTGGGTTGCATACAGATGCCAATTCCAAAGGCTTAGGAGCAGTCTTGTATCAGAACCAAGGAGGAATAAAGAGAGTGATAGCGTATGCCAGCAGAGGACTCCACCCAGTGAGACGAATTATCCGGCACATAAGCTCGAGATTTTGGCGCTTAAATGGGCTGTGTGTGATAAGCTCCATGACAATTTATATGGGAACCAGTTTGAAGTCATTGCGGATAATAATCCTCTTACATATATCTTTACAAAGGCCAAACTCGATGCTACAAGCCAAAGATGGGTAGCTGCTCTTGCTAACTATGATTTAAGAATTTCTTAAAGGAGTGGACACCTCAGTGGCGATGCTGACGGATTGTCACGCAAACCAGTAGTCTTTAATGACACAGTGAAAGCTATCTGCCAGGCAGTTATGGCATCTGTACCATATTGCCAGAGTGTAACCATGGATGCATCTCCTTCATTGGCCGAGGATGAGATGAATTCATGTGATACATTCACTCTCAATGACTGGAGACAGGAGCAGTCCCAAGACAAGGCTATAGGGCGAGTTATAGACATCATGAGAAGTGGTTTAAGACCAAGGGGAGAAAGTGTCAAGAGGGAACCCTTGCAGGTGCAGAAGTTACTCAGAGTGTACAAGAAGTTGGAACTGATTGAGGGAATCTTGTACAAAACCTCTTCACATGATGGTCAGAAGATAAAACAGATAGTATTGCCAAAGTCCCTGAGAGAGGAAGCACTACGTGGCATACATGATGATGTTGGACATCCAGGTAAGGACAAAACATTGTGGCTTGCTAAGCCACGGTACTACTGGCCAGGAATGGAGTATGAGATCAACCAGAAAGTGGAATCCTGTGGCAGGTGTATTTGCAACAAAACTCCAGTCCAACCTACAGCGGAACTTGTTCCTATTGTTACAACCAAACCTATGGAGTAAGTATGTATAGATTTCCTTACTTTGAAACAGTCCAAAGGTGGTTACGAGAACATTCTGGTAATAACCGATCATTTTACTCGGTTCGCCCAAGCCATCCCCTGTAAAAATCAAACTGCGCAAACAACAGCTAGAGCATTATATGAAAATTTCTTTCTTCATTACAGTTTCCCAGAGAAAATTCACAGTGATCAGGGTAGGAATTTTGAGTCGAAAGTGTTTAAACATCTTTGTAAAATTTTAGGGATAAAGAAATCGCGAACGACTCCTTATCATCCCATGGGAAATGGTTCGGCTGAACGTTTCAATCAAACTCTTATTAGGATGCTTTCAACATTAACAGAGGAACAAAAGGCAGATTGGAAATCTTTTGTAGCACCACTTGTTCAAGCATACAATGCCACAAGGAGTGATGCCACAGGCTATACACCACATTATCTTATGTTAGGATGGCATCCCCGTTTACCAATTAATGTTTTCTTTGGTATGGATATTAACACAGAGAAAGGAGATCATCCAACCTATGTCGCCAAACTCAAGGATCGGATGGCATCTGCCTATTCTTTGGCATCGAAGGAAGCTTAAAGAATTGCCTGCAAGAATAAAGAGAATTATGACCAGAAGGTCAAGTTTGCCAAACTTGAGGTTGGAGATAGGGTGCTTGTGAGAAAGGTAGGAATACAAGGAAAACACAAGTTGGCTGACAAGTGGGAATCTGAAGTCTAAACTATTCGGAGTATTCCAAATCCAGACATCCCTGTGTTTAGAGTAAAGAGTGAATCGGGAAAAAATATTAAGACTTTGCACAGGAATATGCTCTTGCCATTCAATGCCATTCCCTCTGAAAACATTGAAATGCCTGCAGCACCAGTGTTGAAAAGGAAGAGTAGAAGTCAGGATGCTGGTAGATCATGTGTAGAGGACATATCTGATGATGATAGATCAGAAGACAGCTCAGAATCAGATTCTGACTCTAGTAGTTCAGAACTCAAAACAACCAGAGTACTTAGGTCATCAAGAAACCCAGAAATTTCACTGTCTTCTATAAGACAAACTAAAATTAGCAATATTGAGACCAATACTAATCATGAGTTTTCTTCATTTCAGAACTCCAGTGTTCCAGAACCGAACATACCGGTACCTTGAATCGGACAATTATTGATAATGAAATCGATGAAACGACAAGGTCATCGGGTCGAGTAGATGATACCACGGTTGAACAGAGTATTAGGTTATCAAACCGTAACTCTCGCGTTTTTCCGCGACGAACTGCTAGAATTCGAAAGCCTCCTGATCGCTATTGAGACTGGACTAGGTAGTGTTTTATCCCGTAAACTGCTTTTATGTGATTTTATGATGCAGTTTTCAGGTTTTTTAAATTCAATTCACTTATCATATTTTATGCCGACTCTCAAAAAACCAAAAAAACAAATTCCCTGGTTTTAAAATTAATCACTGTTATTTTTCTGAACTATTTGATGTGGATGACTCTTAGTTTTTAATGCCCTTGTTTTCTTAATTTTAAGGGTCTCCAATTTGCATTTGTGTATCAAGATATGATGATTATCACCCATTTATTGTGTTGTGGGTCCTGCTCTGATATTAGTTGTAAAACTGATATATTAGTGTTGTTGTGGGATTTACAATGAAGAGAAAGTTATTTTCCTTGGGAGATTCTGGTGTGTTCAGGGTGGTAAATTGTTATTTTGATCTTGTGTTTAGTGTTTTAGATGTTTCATCTTTGTGATCAGACTGACTGAAGCAGCTGAATCATTTGGTGACATGTGTATTTGCTTAATTTTGCAGAATTTGAGTTTTCATTGTTGTTTTGCTATATTCTATTATGTTGAAATTATGTTGTTTTATTTTAGTGTTAAATCATATTTCCTCTTCATGCACAATGCATTTGAGTTTAATTTCGTGAAATGTCAGGAGCCATTTCAATAAAGAGGGGGAATATGTAACCAGGTATATAATTTGTATATTAAATTACAGCGCTAGCGTGTTTGATTGGTATACGTGTTTAGAGTGAATGATTGTATGAGAGTTTAATATCTGTAACGTGGACAATGACAAGACTGGACAATAGGGTCACTTAACTAACTCTGCATGCACCCTTCCCCGCCAAAATCTTATACCGGACAGTCACTCTCCGCCAAGCCCTTGAACGGGTCAGAACTGTACATTGTATAGCAATATACTTAAGCATTAGGATTGTTTGTCCCGGTAAGACTTAATGTAATAAATTAAAGTCATTCTAAATTGTAATATTACTGTTTCATTTCGTTTTTTTCTAATGTGTATGTTTGTGTCTAATTGTCTTGTCATTTGTGTCTATTCTGTGTTATTTGTTTAATTACGAAATTTCAGGTTTATTCTGTATTAATAAATATTTAACAACGACCAAAGCTTGGCTTATTTCGACCACTGGCTACAGTAACATAGCTAGAGAACTTGTTCAGGGATTTAATTTTGGCTTTAGTATTCATTACACAGGCATAAGATCCCCAATTATTTCAAAAAACATGTTATCTGCCGATTCCCACACAGACCAGTTACACCAAAAAATAATTCAAGAAGTTCAGTTGGGTCGTATTGCGGGCTTTTTCAAAAATATTCCGATTTTAAACCTTCGCTGCAGTCCAATCGGGGTAGTACCAAAAAACAAGGGGGTTGGGGAATGATTTGCAACTTGTCCGCACCATAGGCCAAAGTGTCAATGATTTTATCAACCCTGAACAATGTTCGGTTCAGTACACGTCATTTGGCGATAAAACTGCAATGATAAGCCGTGGTGCCTTGCTGGGCAAAATATTCCGACTACTTCCAATTTGCCCCGAAGACTTCCCATTATTAGGCTTTCATTTTAAACACAATTTCTACATAGATAAATGTTTGCCTTTCGGTTCCTCCATTGCATGTGCAATCTTCGAAAAATGTTCCACATCATTACATTTGATTATCCAGACTACGGCAATGTCGATACAATGGTCTGCAACCTCGATTTTTTGGGTTTACGGGCACGGCAAATAACGATACCTGCCTCCACTTAATGAATACATTCGATCACGTATGCTAGCAATTGGGGGTACCTATTTCGCACGAGAAGTCCGAGGGCCCTACGACTAGCATTAAATTTTAGGCCATGGCATCGACACCATCAGTCAGTCAATATTTGTGCCCACTGACAAAGTCAAAACCCTCCAAGTTTTGTTATCTAGTTCCATTTCTAAACATAAAATCACCCTTAAACAAATGCAGTCGTTAGTGGGGTCTTTAGCTTTCACAACAAAAGCCATTCCAGCAGGCAGAGCTTTTTGCAGGAGAATGTATAGTAGTTTATCTTAGACAGTTAAACCGTATTATTATATCAGAGTAACAAAAACTCTAAAGCAAGATATGCAGGTTTGGCTCGAATTTCTAGCAAATTTCAATGGCTCAACCCCATTGTCAGACCCCGATTGGTTGGATCAAGATACCCTACTTATGGCATCAGACAGCTCAGGCTCCTTGGGATGTGGTGTCATCTTTGGTAGTCATTAGGCCTACATTCAGTGGTCCCAGCACTGGTCATCGGACATAAGAAGAGACATAACCTACCTCGAGCTCATTCCCGTAGTTTTAGCCATATTCGCATAGGTCTAAAAAGCTTATTCTGAACATTGGCAGCCAAGCAGTGGTCCATATTCTAAATCAAAAGTCATCAAAATCCGAATGGGTCATATTTCTTCTTAGACCCATCTGATTAGGATTATGCAATTAAATATTCAGATCAAATGTGTTCATATGTCTGGCTGCACAAATAACATACCCGATGCCATATCTCGTTTCCAGTGGCGCACATTCAGGCAGTTGGTCCCCCATGCGGACCAATATCCTTGTCCAGTACCCAGGGAGTTTTATAACATCTTAAACCTAAAGTAGAGGAACTGCTACAAAACTCTATCTCCAACAATACCCAAGCAACATACGATAAAGGCATCAATTCCTTCCTTCAGTTCCAATCTCAACACAATTTGCCCAAATTGTGGCCTACCCCCCCCCCCCCCCCTTTGATCATATTATTAATTATATAGCATTCTTGTCATGTAAGGACACATCTTACGCAACCGTTAGATTTTACTTAGCAGGAATCAGTTTCAACTTGAAAATTAATAGCTATCATGACCCTTGCTCATTTTTCTTTGTAAAGAAATTGCTGTCGGGTTTCCGTCATATGTCTCAGTCAAAAGACTCTAGATGTCCCGTAACCCTCCCAACCGTAATAACATTTTAAACGCATTGCCGCATGTGTGTGCCAATACATTTGAAGAAAATGTTTGCATCAGCCTTCTCTTTAGCTTATTTTGCTGTATTGCGTGTGGGTGAGATTACACAAACAAATCGTAATCAAAACAATGCTCTAACCATCCATAACACTGCGTTCTTAAGTGATTCAATTAAATTAATTCTGGCAAAAACCAAAATTGACCAGAATGGCGAAGGTACAACGTCAATCATAACCCTTTCTGATGACAATCACTTGCTATTCAACAACTTGCAGTCTTATTTGAATGCTAGACCTAAATACCCAGGTCAGCTCTTGTGTCACATTGATGGTCCCCCTCTAACTTACTACCAATTTAACCAAGTTCTCAGAAGGGCTTTGGCATTTCTCAACATAGACACTTCCGTTTTTAAATCCCACTCATTTAGAATTGGTGCTGCAACCTACATGTACGAAGGTTGTCCCAAAATAGCGTAGACAAGCTGACATGAACTAATAAAAGCGTTTGGTCGCCATATTAGTTTTGATCGCTCCTCTACTGCCACTGGGGTATATAAACCGGTCGAGAAAGTTACGGTCGGTTGCTTTCCGATCGAGGCATTCAGGTTACACGGACTTCTAAATGCACGAACTACTACATATTGTAGTAAAATCTTTGTAGGAAAGAAGAAAACAGCAATCAATAAAATACAAAATATATTTATTCTTTGAAAGAATTTCCAAGGTATTCGTACTATTTTGCACAAATAGTACTGCCTTACTTCACATGCACATCGAACGCGTGTCTCGTTCATACAGAGTGCATAACGTGTGCATCTTTTTGAAAACCCCGGCGGCACTGCATCCAACACAGTAGATAGTTGGATGAATGATAGTAAATCCAAGAAAGTAACAACGTAACATCGTTTCCATCGATTTCTACAAAAAAAAAATCCATGCGATCATTGACAATGCTCGATCTGCCACAGTGTGTGATTGCGCATGTGCGATGTTATAACATACACAGGAAAACAGTCTACAATTATGGAGGATTTTTGAAGTATCTGTGTCTGGATTTCAGTTTGTCTTGTTTCGTCGTTCATTGGATATTCCTTGCCAGTGCAGTGGTTGTCATATTATTTTTGTTCAAAACGCGTTTCTACACGTCTTTTCGTCCAAGGTAACGTGTTCGGGTGAATGGAATACCTGAATGCGGTGAAGCATGAATAGTCCTCTCGGCCTTATATAGGGGGTGTGTAGCGATGAACAGAACAATAGAAATCGACAACTAATATGGCAGTAGTCGGAGAAAAAACGGAAATAATGCGTATTTATGAATTCATGTCAGCTTTAATCGAAGACACAGGAAGATGAAACTTGTGCCACAAAGGTTTTAAGAAATGTGCAGTCAAATTATGTTTTGAAATCAAATATTGTTTGAGATTAAATAAGTGAAATAAATAAATGTTAGATCATACATTTGACATGCGGCGCAATGCCAAAAACGAAAAGTTAGAATCAACATAATGAATTGAAAATTGCGATGAAAAGGACTTTAAGAATGAAAAATTTGAAATAAAAAATACATTTATATTTGTTAATAACTCTGTTATTTACTCAGAAAATGTTTTAGCTAAAATAAAACTTTTAAAAATTTTATAGCGCATTTTGTAACAAGTTGAAGTGTTAACTCGTTGAAAAATGACGACGTCAACGTTGAAGGCGGCGCAGCGGTAACCGATAAAATTTTGTAAAGACCTTGAAACAAACCAGAACGGCCATTGAAGAAATAAAAACAAAATCGCTTAGAATTGCATTTTGTGAAGAAGTAGTCCTACAACTTTGAAAATATTCGGACGAGTCTGATGACAAGAAGTGAAAAAAGTAAACCCGACCGTTAGAAATGGACGTCAAAATGCTGAACAACATAATTCAAGTAGGACGAACGTTAGACAACAAGTATTACAGGCAAGTTTGGAGTCGGCATATCGTTTGTACGTAGTAAATATTTTTAAATAACAAAACTAGAATTCTATGTTGAATATATACTCAGGGTACATTTTCAAAGATGATATTTTTTTAAAGATATTTTCGGAAATAAAACGCAAATGTTATCGTAAATGATGTGGAGTTTCTAGCAACAACGTAAAGACTGGAAATTTTCGACGTCGCACATTGCCCCGCCTTACAAAACTTGTTGTTACTTATTTTTCAGTTTCTCAAGAAATAAATAAAGGACAGATTTGAATTTTTCAGTATTATTTGCCAAAAGACCACTGAAAAGAAACATTGGAGTCTAATGAAATTGCACTGAACAGATATTAAGTTATGTGTTCTGTCTACGCTATTTTGGGACAACCCTCGTACTTGCAGGGCATCACAGAGAACATAATCAAATCTAAGGGTAGATGGCGTTCAGACGCTTTTAAATCTTATATTCGCCCGCAATCTGTTTAACTGTAAGCATCTGAATCTTACTGATTGTAAGCTAAGCTTGCAGGTTTGCGGACAGTATGGATCGTTGGCTCTTCAATCATCTCCAGGGCACACAAATTTTCCAATTCCACTTTGGGGGAAAAATTGGACCTTCAACACATCAATGTCATATGGGCTGGCCGCAGCGGTTTAAAGTGGGAAGACTTGTGGCCGGTTGCGCATCTGTGGTTTATATAAGTACAGCTCAGATTCAGATCCTCGGATCACGTAAGCCGGGTTTAAATGCCAGGTGAGTCGGAGTTACCTAGGTAGTGATTCCGTTGCACACTTCAAAACTGAACCAGACTTATCTGATCCAAACTTACTAAGTGATGGATGTCAAAATCGTGCAAATCTCCAAATTTTACGGCATTGGAATTTTTTTTTATTAGAACTAATTGATTCAAGGAAGGATATTATAGAAAATAAGCAAAAGAACGATGGAAAAATTGTTTCAAAGAAAAACTCAGAATGGGAGAAAGTCACATGTGAATTTAATGATAGGCCTGGAGTTTATCAAAGACCTTGTACCCAGTTAAAATCTCTTTGGAAAAATATGAAATCAAGGACAAAATCTGACATTGCAAAGGACAGCCTTCAATCAGCAATTTCCTCAATGCTTCCACAGCATTATCTCCTACTGGGGATATGATTGGAATATAGGTACAATCTATTAGTCCAACAACACTGGGTATGCTACTTTGTTGCATAAACGCTCTTTGTACTTTTACAATTTTATGTCTAGAATGAAATTTTATATACTATACTCTGTCCCGAGTTTTTGCTTCCACCACTTTTCGCTTGATATTTCGATAATAATAAATGCCTTTGTTCTCAAACTACGTTCATCAACTAATATGAAAAATGTCCAGATTATCTGTTTTGAAACGCCCCCTCTACCGCCTCAGGTTTCAATACACATCCCAAAATAAAAAGTCTCCGGAGATTTTGCATTGCATCAGCCATTAATAAGCCCGGATTGTAACGTTGAAAAATTGCGCGAGGTGTCCCGAGTACTTCCGAATGGAGAAAAGATGTAAACATTTCCCAGTTTAAATCTCCGTAAGAACTTTGTATTCGTCCCTGTAAACTTTTATGAGTGAAAAGGGATAATTTGTTAATGAAGATATCTTGAATATTTTCCATTTCATTGATTTCAAGTGTACTTCTTTCACAGGTATGTGTATTTTCATTAAAAATCATCAAAATGTGATGGGAGCAATAACTTGGGACATACTATAGTAGTTATTGTACAAAAATGCTATTGCACGCTAAACTTTCTTAATTATTCTTGACACTCAATCCAAACAAATCTCCATTTCTTGATAGTAAATTTCCAGTTGTATAATATCTCAAAGTTATAAGAAGTTGATTCTGAGGGGATATCGAAGAATTTTGCTTAATTCCATCGTCCAAATTTCTATCAGTATTGTCAAGAATCAACAAAAGAGCTTATTTGCTTAATCGAAATCTGATTATAAAATCTGCATCGTTATAATTCTGTTTCTTACAATTTGTTCTCTTCTACGCAATCTTTCTATGAGATCAAACCTGTCCACATCTTCCAAATATCTTGCCATATTTCCAGACGAAAGTTTGAAGAAGGGTTTAAACCACCCCCATACCAGGTTCATGATTTACTGTTATTTTGAACCTTACTCACCCCAGCCTTACCTGTGTCATGTGTGTGCAACGCGTCTACCTGGATTTAAACTCGGATTCATTGATCGGGGGTTTAAACCCGAGATACGCAACCGGCCATTGGAGCTTTATTTGAACAATTTATTATATAGGTTTAATGGTAACGACCCTCACGCACTGGTTATCCAATGTGGCGGGAACAGTATTGGCCTACAATCACTTAAAAAATTACAGATCGAAATGAAATCATTACTGCGCAAAATCCATACATTAATGCCCAAAACCTTACTTATATGGTCGGATATTCTGCCACGTCAATCCTGGCGACATATGATATCTATAGTCTGTTCCAAGATATTCATGTAGCACATTTGGACGAATTTCAATAAAAATACACTTACCTGTGAAAGAAGTGCAATTGAAATAGTTGAAAGGGATATTTTCCAAGATAATTTCATTGACACATTATCATCTTTCATTCGGAAGAATTCACAGGAACGAAAACAGATTCCTTACGGAGATTTATAATGGGGAATTTTTACATCTTTTCTCCATTCGTAATACACTCGGAATACATCGCGCAATATTTCAACGTTATCATCCGGGCTTGCTGCAATACAAAATCTCCGGAGACATCACTTTTTTTAGCATTGTATTGAAACCTGATAAGCTAACAGGGGCGTTTTGACTGAGAAATCATGGAAATTTTTCATACTTTTGAATGCACATCGTTTGAATCCTGAGGTATTTATAAATATCAAGCAATTAAGCCAAATGTGAATCCAAAATATCTTGGGACAGAGATATTGCTGCTGAAAACGGTAAACAGCGCATTAATTGCTCACTCGGGTCTTTTGTGCGCCGTGTACTACAGGGCGCATTGATTATGCACCCTGATATTAAGGTGGCTCTATACACCCACAGTTTATTCCAATTTCCAATAGAAGACCACAAAACATAAACTTATCAAATATTAAAATGATGATAGGGATACTATAGGTATTTTTAAAGAATTTTTTAATGTTTTTTCGTGTTTTTGTAAAATAGTTTTTAAAAAGACAGCTATTAACAAATTCAGAAAAAAAAATTGTCATATGATGGATATTTCCTTCGGACACATAAAAAAATATTACACTTCTTAACATTCAAAAATGTTATTATTGCAATTTTTTTTTTTGGTATTTCCCCAAAACATAATTTTTCATATTTTCCTACTCTGTTGACATATCATCTGAAAAAGTTGCTTGATGTTATAAGAAAATGTATTTTAATAAATGTGACATAAAAAATTGAATGAAAATCATTGCAAATAAACACAAAAAATATTTTAAATTTTATTTGGTATGAAAGTTCCTCAGGTAAGGGTTATCGTTCCTAAGTCCCAAGGCCCAAACACCTTGGGGACTTTTCATTTCTGAGTTGAAGAAAATTTCCTAAATATAATGTTGAAATGATGAATACATACATATTTCATTATAGGGCTGTATAAGTGAATATACTAGTATTCGCTTTAACGCAAAACTAAGTCAAATAAATAAAGGGGGAAATTGACTAGGTTAATAGGATTTATATGTATCCCAACCTGAGAGAAATTCAAAGCAACCCTCCCATCCCCTGAAGGCGTCGATATTAATGTGCATTAAAGTATATTATAATTGAAATATTTTCACCGGTTTAGAATTTTCTTTCACAGTATTCAATCCAAAAAACACGTTTTAGAAAATTTTGGAATGTTAAAAAATTAATGTACTCAACGGGAATCGAACTCATGACCTTCAGGTTGGTAGTGAATCCACTAACCCACTGCGCTATGTCGTAACATATCGATAATGGGAAAGGAACTCTTTAAAAAATTATTCTTGATTTTAATGTTTATTTCCAAAAATAATACCACACAACGTGAAGCTGTCACAAACCACAATGGCACATTACTTGTAAGTAATGAATTTTCCAATTATCAAATTAAATCTATTAATTTTACAAATTTTTCAAAAGAGCGGTCCCCATACAATTCGCCTCAGTTTAAATCAGCCAGTACCGGAATTGCATGCTTCAAGATTTACTTTTTTGCGTACTGCGTCATCAAAAAGTGGTGTATAGAGCCACCTTAAGTCAGACCAAACAAAACTCTTTTGTGACGGGGTACACCTGTCTAACCTAGGCAATTCACTGTTCATAAACTCCATAAAAACTGCTTCAACTAACTTTTTGTCGTCCAACTCCAGAAAATATCCGTCTTATCCTTGAAAATAAAGTATCTGCGACTATTGGTCCCCTTGGTCATTGACCAGCGTATCTCGGGCCATCGACCAACATAGATCAGGCTTTTATCATTTAAATATTTGTTAAGGTGTTCGTTAATTGGAATTTTTTTTCAGTGTAGAATTTGTAATTGGAGCTGTGTGGCTTTAAAAGAAAGTTAAATGTTTATGAAATTTCCCCATCATCCCCTCCACCTTACCAATGATTTTACTGGTTTCCTCTTACTAATATAAACATATTGTGATATTATGAATTCCTTGCAACATTTATTATTTTATAAACTGTACATTTCTAATTTTACGCTAATACTTAATTCCGTGATTCGACTGTTTTGATCAAATCGCGGAAATTTAAAACCGTGAACGTCTAAACCTTGTTAAAATTTCATTAAGTTTACATTACATTTACAAAATAAAAGCAAGATGCCAGCATTCTATAAAAAAATGCTGAATAGAGAACATTTGTCTTCATGGATAATAGAGCTGATTTTGATTTTTTCATTAGTAACAGTTATCATCAAGATAAATAAATGGATTTTTTTAAGGATATGCATTTTACTCAGATAAATCTTATTTTCTTTCCTTTTTAGTTAAACTCTTTTGTAACTAAACAAACTCAAATATAAAAAAAACCGCGATTCATGTACAAACACATCTAAAATTCCACTGATTTGCTTGAACAAGGATTGGTGCATTATTCATTAATATAATTTTTACTTTATTCTAGAATACATAATTATAACATCGAAGAAAAGCTTTTTATAAGCTGTATATAAACACTTGTACCGCAATATCATTATACAATGTGAAATATTCAACGCAGAGAATACTGTACATACAAAATGTACAAAAGTGAAAAAGTTATATAAATCACTTTTGATTGCTTTCGTAGTTGTTATAAAACTCGAAAACAATTAAGGAATAAGGAAACATTCTTTTGAGCATTGTCCTCTACAAAAATTTAGATTATTGGGAATTATAAATAAACAGAAAGTGATGAAAATACTATATAGTATTTTATGAGTTTTGTTACAGGTGATAGACTTACAAAGGAAGGAAACAAATGCACATCATTTCTATATCAATGTAAATTTTAAACCTTTATACAGCTTTTATATGTAAACGGTGTCAGTGTTGGGTCGAGCGCAGGTTTTTATGGTTTGAAACGAAGACAGAAGTATCTGCTTGTCTACCCAAATCATAAGCCAGGGTTAAACTAAACGTCGTGTGCTTAGTCTACAGTGCGACGTCGTATTTGATATACGAAAAAGTTTTGTCTTCTGAAATAGCCGAAGAAAAATTTGTGATTCCGAGAATTTTTTATTTTTTCTTTCAATGTTTATCTATTTCATTGGTTCATACATCTTTTATTTAAACTTCATTTACTATCTTAAAGATCGGTTTCTTTGTGGTAATGTTTTTATTTATCAACTAGTCTTTTCTCCTGATTACTTATCGGGCCTCGGGATCATGAAAAAAATTCAAACTTGAGTCACAGTTAAAGTCAGTCCTAAAATTATAGTTTATCATGGAACGAAAATCGGAATTTGCAAGTAACCATGACACTTTAAATTAAGGTCTTCCCTTTTTTAAAACTTTAACTCATTTAAATCGTGTTAAAATGACTTTAGAACGATTTTAAAACATGATATCTAAGGTGCACTTGCAATGTTGCGTTAAATGACATCTTTTTTTTTATCTAATTGGATAAAATTTATTTTGGAATCATTTTTATTCGTGGGGTTCATGTTCGTGGGTAGCCAACATTTTGCGAAATTTCGTCGGTAGCAAGGTGAAATTTGTAAATAAATTTTAAACAAATGCATGGATTTACGTTCGTGAGAATGTAAATTTGTGTGCAAAGGTCCCCCACGAACAATGATGATTGCACAGTATATATGCTTAGCCTAGAAATTAATGAATTAAGATATTCAAGTCATGCTACTTACAGTTCTACAAAAAGTAGTTAGTTTCAGCTGGATGCTAAAATATCTATCATCACACATGTACGTTTTACAATGTTTTGCGCCCTTTACCAATGCAATCGGTATATTTGTATTTATAGAGACAATCTGACTTTGATTAATGAAAATGTTATCGTGACACAGGTTGACAGGATGCGGGGTTCATTGTTCAAATTTTAAGAAATTGAGCGCAGGTAATTGTACAACATTTGAGCGCAGGGTAATTGTACAACATTAAGTTATGTTTCAAGTTAATCAATTTATGCGACGATTTATCATTATATTGATTATTTATTATTGTATGCATAAAATATGACCACGTTCCTAGGAGACATGTGTTCATTATAAAAGACCAGGTGTCTTTTGATCAAGTTTTGGCGTTGTTCCATGTGACATTGTATTGATCATTTGTTTTTGTGTGCATTAAAATACACTGAATGCACGCAGTGGATTACACAAAAGAAAATCATCAATTATCTACTTTGGTGGAAAGATGAATCACCGGAAGTCAAAGATGGATACATATTTCTTTCTTACTGTCTTTCTTTTATCTTAGCTTATTTCATCCAGGGGATTTCTCGTACAATTCAAAAATAAAAGAAAAAAACAAACTCCTGATATATATAACATTTTCATTCTTTTTTTTTTAAATGTTCGTCAGAGTTGTCCTCTTCTATAAAGAAAAAATGTCCATGGGTAATCTTAAAACAGTTTCGGATTTATACTTTAAAATTTCAGAATAAGTAAAATATCAGTAAATATTGCTAATATAATTGTGTTTTTTCAATATTAGGTTAAATAATTCTTCCCTTTGTAGGAAAAAATGATCAATATACACAGCACCTAAGTCCGTATTAATATCAACAATGCGATGTAGAGAAACATTAATTTAAGAACTGTACGAATTCTGTTTATGTGGAAAATTACTGTAAGCTTGCTTTATTCTTATATTTCTGGTAATAATTCTTTCAATGCATTTCTGTAAAATAAAGCTCCAACCTTGCATAATTTAGCTTAAAGTCGAGAAATATTTTTTTAAACTATTGTTCAAACTTTGGACAATGTTTAGCTGGACGTGTTCAATGGTTATCGATAAGAGGGAAAAGAAAAAATACTTTGAGGCTGAGGATCAGATAACCTTGAAAATAAAGTATCTGCGACCTGTGGTCCCCTTAGTCATTGACCAGCATATCACAGGCCATCGGCCAACATAGATCAGGCTTTCTCAATATCATATCATACATGTAATTCTTTAACAAAATATCATTCATGAAAATATGATAAATTGGTTAAATTGTGTGCTTTTACAAAAAGAGCATGATGGAAATCATTTAAATTTTTGTTTAAGTGTTCGTTAGTCGGAATTTTTTTTCAGTGTAGAATTTGTAATTCAGGAGCCAGTTAAACTTCTTGTGTGGCTTTAAAAGAAAGTTAAATGTTTATGAAATGTCCCCCTCATCCCCTCCACCTTACCAATGATTTTTCTGGTTCCCTTTTATTATTATAAACATATTATGATAGTATGAATTCCTTGCAACATTTATTATTTTATTAACAGTAGATTTCTAATTTTACGCTAATACTTAATTCCGTGATTCGACTGCTTTGATCAAATCGCGGGAATTTAAAATCGCGAACGTCTAAACCTTGTTATAACTTCATTAATTTTACATTTGTCCGAAAAATAAAAGCAAGATTTTAAAATCTGCGAGCATTCTATCAAAAATTGCTGAATAGAGTACATTTTTCTTCATGAAGAATAGAGATGAATTTGATTGTGATGACAGTTTTATTTACTGGGACTAGTGCCATTTTTCTACGACGTGATACAATTTGGGTTTATTCAATTAAGATAATTCTACTGATTTTTCTACTAGCCGCCCTATCTGGAAAAACGTAGATATATACATTTTTCATTGGTAACAGTTTTCATCAAAATAAACGATAAATGTCATATTTTTCCCTAATTAATTAAACTCTTTTGTAACTAAACAAACTCAAATATAAAAAAAACCGCGATTCATGTACAAACACATCTATAATTCCACTGATTTGCTTGAACAAGGATTAGTGCATTTTTCATTAATAGAATTGTTACTTTATTCTAGAATACATATTTATCACATCGAAGAAGAGCTTTTTATAAGCTGTTAATAAACACTTGTACCGCAATATCATTATTCAATGTAAAATATTCAGCGCAGAGAATACATACAAAATGTACAAGAGTGAAAAAGTTATATAAATCACTTTTGATTGCTTTCGTAGTTGTTATGAAACTCGTAAACAATTAAGGAATAAGAAAACATTCTTTTGAGTATTATATTATACAAAAATTTAGATTATTGGGAATCATAAATAAACAGAAAGTGATGAAAATTCTATATAGTATGTTTATGAGTTTTATTACAGGTGATACACTTACAAAGGAAGGAAACTAATGCACATCATTTCTATCACATCAATGTATCCAGGATCAATTATCTATGTAAAGTTTAAATCTTTATACAGCTTTTATATGTAAACGGTGTCAGTGCTGGGTCGAGCGCAGATTTTTATGGTTTAAAACGAAGCCAGAAGTATCCGCTTTTCTACCCAAATCATAAACCAGAGTTAAGGTGGCTCTATACACCCTTTTTGATGACGCAGTACGCAAAAAAGTAAATATGGAAGGATGCAATTCCGGTACTGGCTGATTTAAACTGAGGCAAATTCTATGGGGACCGCTCTTTTGAAAATTTGTTAAATGAATAGATTTAGTTTAATTGGAAAATTCATTACTTAACAAGTAATGTGGTATGTGACACCTTCAGGTTGTGTAGTATTATTTATCGAAGTAAACAGTAAAATCAAGTATAGTTTTTAAAATAGGAGTTTCTTTCCCATCACCGACATCTTACAGCGAAGAGCATTGGGGTAGTGGGTTTATTACAAATCTGGAGGTCATGAGTTCGAACCCGGTTGAGGACAATACAATTTTAAACTTTTCAAAATTTTATAAAACGTATATTTTGGTTGAATTCTGTGAAAGAAAATTCTTAACCGGTGAACGTATTTCAATTATAATATACTTTAATCCACATTATTATTGACAGATGTTCCTTACCACCTTAAGGGGATGGGAAGGTGGCTTTGAATTTCTCTCAGGTTGGGCTTTGAATTTCTCTCAGGTTGGGATATATAAATCCTATTAGTTAATTTTCCCCTTTAATTATTTGACTTAGTTTTGCATTAAAGCCAATATATTCACTTATATAGGCATATAATGAAATATGTATGTATTTATTATTCCAACATGATATTTAGGAAATTTTCTTCAACTCAGAAATGAAAAGTCTCCAAGGTGTTTGGGCCTTGGGACTTAGGAAGGATAAATCTTACCCGAGGAACTTTCACATCAAATAAAAATTAAAATATTTTTTGTGTTTATTTGCAATTATTTTCATTCAATTTTTTATGTCACATTTCTTAAAATACATTTTCTTATAACATCAAGCAGCTTTTTCAGATGATTTGTCAACAGAGTAAGAAAATATGAAAAATTATGTATTGGGGAAATACTAAGAAAAAATTGCAATAATAACATTTTTGAATGTTAAGAAGTATTATACATTTTAGGCGTCCGAAGGAAATATCCATCATCTGACCAAAAACATCTCTTTCAATTTGTAAATAGTTAGGTTTTTAAAAATTATTTTACAAAAAACACGAAAAAACATTGAAAAATTCTTTAAAAATACCTATAGTATCCCTTTCATCATTCTTATATTTGATAAGTATATGTTTTGTGATCTTCTATTGAAAATTGGAATAAACTGTGGGTGTATAGAGCCACCTTAAGCTAAACGTCGCGTGCTCAGTCTACAGTATGACGTTATATTTTATATACGTAAAAGTTGTGTCTTCGGAAATAGCCGAAGAGATATTTGTGATTCCGAGAATTTTTCATTTCTTCTTTCAATGTTTATCCATTTCATTGGTTCATAAATTTTCTGTTTAAACTTAATAACTATCTAAAAGATCGGTTTCTTGGTGTTAATGTTTTTATTTATCAACTAGTCTTAGCTCCTGATTACTTATCATGCCTCGGGATCATAAAAAAAATTCAAACTTGAGTCAAAACTTAGGTCAGTCCTAAAATTATAGTTTATCATGAAACGAAAATCGGAATTTGCAATTAACAATTTTATACAATGACATTTTAAATGAACATGTTCCTTTTTAAAATAACAAACTTTTAATAATTTTACTCATCGTGTTAAAATGACTTTAGGCCGATTTTAAAACATTATATCCAAGGTGAACTTGCAATGTTTCGTCTATTGACATCATTTTTTATCTAATTGAATAAGATTTATTTTTTTATTCATTTTTTAACTCATATAAGTCGTGTTTTAATGACCTCAGACCAATTTCAAAACATCATATCTAAGTTACGTTTGGTGTTAATCTTTTTCGATAGGATTTGATGAAATTAAAATAACTTTTTAAAAGAGAGAGAGAGAGAGAGAGAGAGAGAGAGATGAATTTGAAATATTCAGGATATGTTACTATATTTTGAAGTTGTGCACCATTATTAAGTTGTTTTGCACCAGTGGCGTCATTTCTTGGAGCTCGCTTTGGCACGAAAACTGGGTACACTTTTTGGTTCAAACATTTTTCATACGTTGTGATTTGTGTCTTTTTATAAGTTGATAATTTGTTACGATGTATATAACGACGGTGATAGAGTACCAAAAATTCTTTCCAATAAAATTATAAGCGAAAATACTCGTAAAGTTTATCACTAATAATTTAAAAAGGATAAATATTTTGTAATGCATAAAAGAAGCAAAGATGTTTATCAGTTTATGTTTATTTCAGCCATTTTTCACCGAAGATCAGACTTGAAGTTCATACATTTTGCAATTTTTCCTGTCGTCACTTCCGGTCTTGATTAACAGCCGCTTTTGTAAAATTTTATGACCTATTTTATGCAGAGCTGACCTCAGAAACCATCAAAGACATGACTATGAAATTTTCAGGATATGTAGAGCATAGTTTGAATTAATGCACTATTTAGTTGTTTTATGCCAGTGGTGCAATTTCTTTGAGCTCGCCTAGGCCTTATAATTGGGTAAGAATTTTGAATAAAATTTTCATACGTTTTGATCTCTATCTTATTTCCAGTTGATATTGTTACAACATATATAACATAAGTGGTAGAAATAACATGTTCTTTCAAACAAAATCTGGAAAAGGGGCTAACACTCTAATTAGGGGCCAAGAGACTCTAAAATCTATTACAAATAACTTAAAAACGATCAGTATTTTACAATGCCTTATATAAGCAGCAAAGTTGTTGATAGTAACAGTTTCTATCAGAGAAAATCACTGCCACGTCCATTTATTACGTAATTAGGGATTTTTAAGGGTTCTAAGTCCTGAAACTTTGACGCAGTATATCTAGAGAACAATACCTATTTTGTTAAGCATTGTAAAAGAGAAAATAACAGCATTGATAATTCCAATCCATTTCACTAATTAAAACACCAATTCATGTCCCCATTACGGATCTATAGAGCTGACCACTAAAATATTCAACCCGTTGTATCTCAAAAATGAACAAATTTTTTTTTTAGTATTTATGAGACCTTTTGTATGAAATCAATAAAAAGAGGCCAATTTAAGAATCGTTTAAGTCTATTACAAATAACTTGAAAACCATAAAGATTTTGTAATGCAGTATAGAAGCATAGGTGTTGATCGCAACAATATCTGTTTGAAAAACCCATTTCTACATCCATTAATGACGTTACTAGAGAACTTTAAGGGCCAAAGTCCCCAAACGTTGACTTCAAATATGTAGAGAAGGATACATATTTTGTTGTAGAAAAAAAAAATGTCTGCTTTGATTATTGTAATCAAACTTTAATGCATTTCTGTTAAAGTCATTAAATGATCTGGACAATTAAAATGTTTAAAACAACACGTCAAGAAAAACAATCTTCTACTGAATCGCATGCTGACTGGCGTTTTTCATTCTAATTGCTAGACTATAATTAATTACCTAATTGTCTACGGACTTTTCCGTTTTTTCCCGATTACGACAAAGTGCACATGGCGGTGTGACCAGTCATCAGAGGATGCTCACTCCTCCTAGGCATCTGATCCTACCACCATCTTTGTACAGGTCCGTGTTGCTCTGCTTTGAATTTGTATTTCGTTTTATGGATTTTTTAGATGGTTGACAGTTTGTTATTGTCATTTTTTTCATGCATGTACCATCTTTAAATTTGTATTTATTCATTGTAGATTCAACAATTCAATGTTTTAAATTAACTGTAGAATCATTTTTTATTCGTAGGGTTTAATATTCGTGGGTAGCCAAAATTTTGCGAAATTTCGTCTGTAGCAAGGTGAATTTTGTCAATAAATTTTAAACAAATGCATGGATATACGTTCGTGAGAATGTAAATTCGTGTGCAAAGGTTACCCACGAAAGCCACGAACATTGGTCCCCTACGAACAATGATGATTCCACAGTATATGCTTAGCCTAGAAATTCATAACTTAAGAAATTCAAGTCATGCATGCTACTTACAGTTTTACAAAACGTACACATGTACGTTTTACAACGTTTCGCACCCTTTACAAATGGCAATCGGTAGTTATAGAAACAAAGTGACCTTGATTAATGAAAATGTTATCGTGACACCGGTTGACAGGATGCGGGGTTCGTTGTTCAAATTTTAAGAAATCAATTGAGCGCAGGATAGTTTTACAACATTAGGTTATGTATTTAGTTAATCAATTTATGCGACTATATAAAATATCATTATATTGATAATTTATCATTGTATGCATATAATATGCCCACGTACTTAGGAGACATGTGGTTATTTTAAAAGACCAGGTATCTTTTAAGTTTTGGCGGTGTTCCATGTGCCATTGCATTGATCATTTGTTTTTGTATGCATTAAAATAGACTGTATGCACGCACTGCATTACACAAAAGAAAATTATTAATTATCTAATTTGGTGGAAAGATGAATCACCGGAAGTCAAAGATGGATACATATTTCTTTCTTACTGTCTTTCTTTTATCTTAGCTTATTTCATCCAGGGGATTTCTCGTACAATTCAAAAATAAAAGAAAAAAATAAACTCCTGATATATATAAAATTTTCATTCTTTTTTTAAACTGTTCGTCAGATTTGTCCTCTTTTATAAAGAAAAAATGTCCATGGGTAATCTTAAAACAGTTTCGGATTTATACTTTAAAATTTCAGAATTAGTGAAACATCAGTAAATATTGCTAATCTAATTTTGTTTTTTAAAATTAGGTTAAATATTTACTGATGTTTAAATAATTCTTCCCTTTGTAGAAAAAAATGATCAATAAACACAGCACCAAAGTCCGTATTAATATCAAACGATGCGATGTAGAGAAACATTAATTTAAGAACTGTACGAATTTTGTTTATGTGGAAAATTACTGTAAGCTTGCTTGATTCTCATATTTCTGGTAATAAGTTTTTTAATGCATTTCTGTAAAATAAAGTGTAATGCTCCAACGTTGCATAATTAAGCTTAGAGTCGAGAATTTTTTTTTTTTTCAAACTGTTGTTCAAACTTTGGACAATGTTTAGCTGGACGTGTTCAATGGTTATCGATAAGAGGCATGTTCTGCCATCTTGTACATGGGTCATTATTGGAATCCACCATTTGGTTGATAATTAGACTAAAATTTAATGAACTGTGAACATTTTGTCAGTGGTGTAACAGGCATATAGTATAGGGAAAATTTCTTAAATAAAATAAAATAATTCTTTTAAAATGATGAACATAAAGTTTATATCAACAAACTTCATTTAAAGTTATCATATTTTATAATACACTATAAGTCATTAAAAAATTGATTTTTTTTATAAAAATCACATGTAGATAATTTCATTTCTTTATTAGAACAAATTTGTTTTTACTTTGATCTTTTAATCAAGTATTTAAATAGGTAAAACATAATTATAGCATACAAAATGTCAATGGTGTAACAAATAATGTCAATGGTGTAACAGGTCTCATTTTCCAGATTAAGAAAACACAATTACAATTACAATGTAAATAGTCAAGCTTTCTTTATTGTGACAGTGTCTAACTTGTAAATTTTTTTTTATATATAATTTATTGTTTTTGTTCCATACATACTAATAATAATGTTGACATTAATAAATTCAGTTTTTATAAATTTTATACACATGCATACTCACTCACACACAAGTATATTTACATACTTTTTTCAATATTAGTGGTAAATAGTTACTTTGCTTCCAAAAAAAAACCCACAAAAATAACAAACCAAAAAATAAATAACAATAATATGAATAGTAATAATCATAATATCATGAAACTAATCTAAAATGTTTTTCCATGTAAGCCACAATTTTTCAAAATTGCGCAGCTTTTGATTTTGGATAGCAGCATATTTTTCTACATGATATTTTATTCTTAAATGACTGAGTAATCCAAGAAAATTTGGCATTTTATTTTGCATTAAGGATATAAAAATATATTGTTTAACATATAGAATCATAAAGTTTATAACCCTGTTATTTTTTGACAATGGTAGCTCACCAAGAATAACATTCGAAACATTAAAACCAACTCTTTAAGAGGTCTTTCTGTATATATGAAGACTTAAATCACTCCAGAGTGTTTGTACTTTATCACAAGCAATGAAAACATGTATTATTGTTTCAACATTTTCCATACAAAAACCACAACAATCAGAAGTTTTAATGTTAATTTTCTTAAGGTATTTTCCAACAGGAACAATTCTATGCAAGATTCGAAATTGTAACATCTGGGCAGAAGAATCACTGGTGGTTTTATAACAAATTTTAAAAACATCTTGCACTGATATTGTGTCTACTCCATATGGCCTAAGCTCTGCCTCCCACTTGCTGATTGAGGTTGGAATAGCCTCATTTTTATTTAAAAAATTATAAAAGATTTTTGAACATTTTTCAGAAGATATATATATGAGAGGTTCAAAAAATAAAGGTACATATGGATTAGGAAGTCTTTTGAAAGAAGACCTATCTATTAACAATTATTTCAAATATTTTGAAATAGCTGTAACAATGCTATTGTATTGCATCACAACACTGTCAGATAGATTGTATGTATTTTTAAGAACTCCAAAGTCTAAAAGATTACAATCATCATCAAAAAAATCTTGCACAACCTTTATTCCCTTTTCATACCAGGATTTTAAAAAAAAACTGGTTTGTTGTTCACTTTTATATTAGAGTTATACCACACTGGAAAAACTTTTATATTAGAGTTATACCACACTGTGAAAAACTTTTTTGTTCTTTCATTATAGAAAATCTTAAATAGCACGTTATCCCACTGACACAGTTTACATAGTATTTTTTGAGCTTACTAACATTTTCTGCCATATTTTCTATCACAATGATGTCATCACTGATACATTTATCTTTTTAGTAGCAGGGAATGATGTCACTATGATCTGGGGGATTTCAACTGTAGTACAATACTATTTACTTGATGTATTTTAAGATAGTTTTATATAATTTGCCTAGTAACACCAATGACAAAATTTTTTTGTACAAGCATATATCTCATCAAATTCATTGTTTTCAAACTCAAACGAGAACTTGTTAAGGAGCATAGCAGAAATTAAAATATGAATGTTGTTTTGAAAATTAACGGTGATTTTTGGAATAAAACATCAATATTATTGAAGATATTGTAGGTTAAAGACGTTAGAAAAATTTAATGACAACATAAATTCACTGAAATCTCATAACAAATAATATTTTTTTATACTTTAGGCAGTAAAATTGTCAATTTATTTGTTCAACAATATACATTTAAGTTTCTAAAATCCAATGGTACTGTATATATTCCCCAGAACATTATTTTTCCGCCTTTAAATTGACACTGACGCAAAAGACTGCATATTTTGATAATGACCCGTATATGTGGACGAAAATGTTAACATTTTTTAAATATTGATTCGTTTATGATAAAATACTTACCAAAACTGTTGTTAAAAGATAAAGAGCAATAAATATGAGGTTTTGCACTATATTTTATGCACACAAGTACAGATCAAATCATTGTCGATCGCTTAAAACTGCACAGCTGCAGACTAATACAGAAGATTTAAAAATCCATTTTAAATAATATGAAAGGTCATTGATGTCCACTCTGCAATGATTTTTTAAGAAAAATGTTAAAATTTGCATATTTTAATTGAAGCTTCGTCTCAAAATAGAGTACTCCATTCTTAGTGTCAGAAACTACCAGGTCTAGATATATAGATTTCATTTTGATAATAACTGAAACAATTCTATTATTTATATTTTTTAAAGTAGGTTTTTTTTCTTGTACATGACGATTTATATATGCATAGTCCTTCAAAATCACTATTCTAGCTTGCAGTCGCTCAGTGATTTCAATTAAAATTTAAAGCATTTTACACTTGTAAATCAATAAATTTTCTTATCTTGCATTTCTATTTAAATCTCTGATAAAACAGAATGTTGGTGTTTATTTGCATGAGTGCTAAAAGGTATATTAAAATTTCTTTTAGCTATTAGCCTAAGGGAAAGTTTCTTGTCTAAAAGCTCTGTCATTGCTACTGATATTTTACAAACTACTCTGCATCTGTGATGAGTTGTTTTAACGTTTTTTTACAGGGAGAAGATTTTAAACAACAAGACAAATTGAATCAGGATTGTTATTAAAGAAAAGATTAAATTCATCTCAAAGTTTTTTTTTCAATGTATTCCCTGCTGTAATTGTTTTGATTTTTTTGTAGTAGTTCGTGGTTTCAACTAATTGTTGAATATTAACAAGGGTGTGTTTTCTGACCTTAAAATGAAATTATTTTGCTCATGAATATCAATCATCAAAGTCAATCCTTCCATCCATATCTTTTTAATTTATTGGAATCATTTATAACGCACATTAATGTAGATAACGCTATTCATCTGAGCTCAGATATTTTATTTATATCATTTTGATTCCTCAGTAGATTAAATTTGTAAAGTTAAAAAATAGAAAAACTAAACATGCCAAATATTATTTCGGATAAAAATTAACCCCTGTGACAAAATTGAGAACATGTTATAATGATACCTGGCAGATCGTTTTTATAGACGATGCCAAATATTATCCAATTAAAAAATGATTTAGAGTTCCAGACTTTAGTTTCCTTAAAATTCAATTTTTGGATGAGAGAATAATTTCACCACTATCTAAAACTTACAGCATTTGCCTCGAAATGCTGAATTATTATTTTTTTTATTTACTCATCTAGCTATTAATAAAGTCGAAAGAAATTATAAGATTGGTTTTATTTTTGTTTATTTTCATACTGTATTTTATCTTAAAATACTAACATAAGGATAAAACTTTATATAATATTTAAAGCTTACAAATAAATATAAAATTGCACACACGACAATCTTTTGCATGCAAGCTAATTGTCTTGGCACACATCAATCTCTTGTATCTCGACTAGTCTCCTGTACTGCTTAACACAATGCTTTGGATGTGTTAACGCTTTTGACATCCCCCTTAGTCCTTGATGATGACATCATCTAATTGTTAGATATCTTCTCCAATTGGCTGTGTACCCAGGCTGCAATCACAGCTATGTTTCCATCATTGTGTCTTTGTATAAAAGGATGAATCTACAATTCACGATAGATAATCATAAACACAAATACAGAAAACGGGTTCCAACAACATAAAGACAACAACAAATGACCAGTATATAGTTTATCAACAGCTTATAAAATATTAGTTTAAATCAAGGGAATTTGGGTAAGTCAATGAAGGATTAGGTACCGGTATATGCTTATCGCACTGTACTGTGTTCTGTATATATAGAAGAATAAATTAATGCCTTACCAACAGGTCTTCTAGAGTGAGTCTGTCTTCTGGTTTTTGCTGCATACTGCCAAAAAAATAAACTATGAATCAACCATCCTCATTCATTTTGATCACTTGTGAGTATATGTACCATGCGTTTAAAAAAAGGATCATCATTACACATCATTAGGCTGTCAAATTCAATTGCAAAGTCAAATGTGGAGATTGCTGAGATCTCTTAATATTGTTTATGCTTTCTGACTTGTTCCTGGTACCAGCTGTAATATAATGATGTGATGTAGACATGATAAAACCAGCCCTGATACAATGATATAATGTTGACATGATAAGGTGATAAAGTACCAGCTCTGATATAATGATATGATGTCCACATGATTAGGTACCAACTCTGATACATTGATATGATGTCGACATGATAAGGTTCCAGCTCTGTTATAACGATATGATGTCAACATGATAAAGTGAGAAGGTACCAGCTCTGATATAACAATATGATGTCGATAAGATGAGGTGATTTAGTACCAGCTCTGGTATAAAAATATGATGTTAACATGATAAGGTTGTAAGGTACCAAATCTGGTATAACAATATGATGTCAACATGATAAGGTTGTAAGGTATCAGCCCTGATACATTGACATGATGTCAACATGATAAGGTGATAAAGTACCAGCTCTGGTATATCGATACGACGTCGACATGATGAGCTGATAAGGTATCAGCTCTGATACATTGATATGATGTCAACATAAGGTGATAAGGTACCAGCTCTGATATAACGATATGATGTCGACATGATAAAGTGATACGGTACCAACTCTGGTATAACAATATGATGTCGACATGATAAGGTACCAGCTCTGGTATAACGATATGATATCAACATGATAAGGTGAGAAGGTACCAGCTCTGATATAACGATATGATGTCGACATGATAAAGTACCAACTCTGGTATAACAATATGATGTCGACGTGATAAGGTACCAGCTCTGGTATAACGATATGATGTCAACATGATAAGGTGAGAAGGTACCAGCTCTGATATAAAGATGTGATGTCAACATGATAAGGTGATAAGGTACTAGCCCTGATATAATGATATGATGTCGAGTATTGACATGATAAAGGTAGCAGTCCCGATACATTTATATGATCTCGACGTGATAAGGCGATGTGTCATGATGACATGGTACTGCCTCTTTATCTGACTTACCAGTGAGCCACCAGATTTACAAAGTCCGGAGAGAAGTGGTCGTCTGACAACTGGGGAGTTTCCTGAAAGCAGAACAAATCCAAGCGTTCACTTTAACAACTTTGGTATCAATTGGATCATATCTTAAAAAAGCCTCGCTCTGCTTTAAGCTCAACATGATTATTTTACTCTCAAAGCTTTGTAAGTACAGATTCAGGCCTCATTAGCAATTTCATCAACTTTTCTAGTAATATATGTACTAGACAAATCATGCATAGTTAATTCTGTTTTAATATACATATATATTTTGATAACCAATGCCAATTTTGAATTCAAGAAAACTAATTAATATCATTATACGACGGTTAATTTAATCAGTATTAAAGGTACTTACATCATTAATAATGGAAGACAAGAGACCCATTGGCTGAAAAGTATAATCATGGTAAAAAAAAAATTATAAATATAAAGATTTCCAACACATGTAACTGCTTTATATCATATAAATTGCACCACATGTATGCTGTCAGACTGTAGAAATTTTATTTGTTATGAATTATTGAATAATGTTTTAAACAAACAGTGAAAAAATAGTGGCATCTTCTTTACTATTTCCAACAATGTAAACTTTTTGATAATATACAAGTCTCCAAATAAATACACAGTTATGCATTTTTAACTCGAATTTCAAAAAACTAACTTACTTTCAGTAACCATGTGTAATTTCATAAACATGAACATATACAGTATCAAATATGATATAGTTTGAATCCCTACCTTTTCTGGATTCTGAAACAAAAGAAACACAGAATGAATGACTTTATCATTTCAAGTACCCAGCAAAGGGTCAATGATTGACTTTATCATTTTTTTAAAGTATTAAGCAGTCGGTCATAGAATGACTTTTTTATTTTAAGTATTCAGCAGTGGGTCATTGTTGGAAGGTGCTCTACATTCATTTACATTAACTTTGTCAGTTTGGAACAATGTTATTTGGTACGTACATGTTGGTATGGAAATTTCCCACTTGCTAACTGAAATAATAAAAAAATAAAATTTTATCAACACTTTTTGTACATACTAGTTTGTGTCTATATTTAGGTTTAACAATAGGATTTTGAGACTAAAAAATTAAACAGAATTGTGTGAATCAAACGTTTTATTGAAACAATCAGAGAGATGACTCACTTCAAACTACAGATAAAAGGTGCTACACAAATAAATATCTTTTTGTTTTTTCTATAACAGTTTATCAGATTAATCCATCTATTATAACAATGAGTTATTGAGTGCACTCACTTCAAATAGAGTGATTCCAAGACTCCAGATCTCAGCAGGTGTGCCATAGTCCTCTCCTTTAATTCTCTCGGGCTGAAAACAGAAAGGTGTGTCTAAATGAAGTCAATAGCAACAAAACTCCAGGGATCATAGAATGATTGTTATCTATGAGTGTTCATATCTTATTCAACAGACGAGCTTCATTCTTCATAAATTTATTGGAACATATCTCTATTGTTTTTACCGACAGTATTACGGTACATGTACATGTATCATGGAATTCGATCTATACTAAACATGGAGTACAAAGGTAATTTAACTTTCTACACAAGCAATTTATAAGATTTGTTCACAAAATGAGATGAAAATTATCTGAATATCTGATATAGAATGCACATTTCTTAATAAGAAGTGTTTTGTCCTTGTCAACTTACGGCCATGTAAGCGTTGGATCCTATGTAAGTTTTGGCAATCGACCTCTCCAACTACAAAAGTAAACAAAAGAGAAGTACAGTTCAAAGGTCACTCACTGAACTAGTTGACATTCAGTACTTCACAGAAGAAGTTAATATTCTTATTAGCAGAAAGGTCACCAGTAATAGTGATACATGTATTACATAAACTATCATAACTGCACTTCTAGCTGTCTGTCAGAATCAACAATACAACCCATTCAAAACCAGTGTTATAACCAACATGATTGGTTGCTATCTCTGTAATTAACATCGAGTTTACCTTCAGACAGACAAACCTTACCTGTGACCTGACCCCAGACAAACCTTACCTGTGACCTGACCCCCGACAAACCGTACCTGTGACCTGACCCCCGACAAACCTTACCTGTGACCTGACCCCAGACAAACCTTACCTGTGACCTGACCCCAGACAAACATTACCTGTGACCTGACCCCAGACAAACCTTACCTGTGACCTGACCCCAGACAAACCTTACCTGTGACCTGACCCCAGACAAACCTTACCTGTGACCTGACCCCAGACAAACCTTACCTGTGACCTGACCCCAGACAAACCATACCTGTGACCTGACCCCAGACAAACCTTACCTGTGACCTGACCCCCGACAAACCGTACCTGTGTACTGACTCCAAAGTCACAGAGCTTCACCTGGCCCTGTGTGTTGACTAGAATATTGGAGGGTTTGATGTCTGAAACATTAAGGATTACATATCAACATACATGTACATGCATTGTTCTAATTTTTATCCAAAATGTCTGTAATAAATGTCATTACTTTTAGAGAGTACTGTAGTGTTGTGCAAAAAGTATCATCATTTCAGATAAGTTTTCCAAAAAAAAACAAAAAACAATTTATGCTTTCAACCCAACACATCTATAATTCATCTCTATCTCATTCACATGTAGGATAACATTTTTCATCTCTCATGCAGGAATTGTCAATCTTTCATGACTACGAGTTTAGGGAGTTTTTTAATCTCATATGAAATCCCCCAGTAGGAATTAATCTGTCACCCACCTCTGTGTAGAATCTTCAGACTCCACATATAACACAGACCCTGGATAATGTTGACAGCCATTCTTCCCAAGACCGGCTCAGGAATCGGGGCATATTTATCTAAAGCACCTCCTGCAATAAAGTACATGTATTTCAAAATGTCCAATGTTGCAATGTATTGTCCCGTTGCAAGAGAAATAAGTTACAAAAAGATAGAATTAAGAGTGAAATCATACTGAAATATTATTTTTAATCCAATACATGTAGTATGTTTTAATTTTCTTTGTGAAATTCAAGATGGAATACTGTGGTTTCATTAATTTTCATGGGTATCAATTTTCGTGGATTTTCTGAAAACCACAGTTTCAAGGATACGTAATTTCGTGGCCAATGATCCTATCAGTACAAAATGTTAGTTGATATTGAACTTCAATGAACATTTAATTTCGTGGATCAACTTAACAACGAAATCCACGAAAATTAGTATTCAACGAATATTGATGAAACCACAGTAAGATAAATGTAGTTTCAATAGAAAAAAGACCTTTCTATTAAACATTTTAATGTAGAATTCTTCGAGGTAAAAATGACTTTTATGAATAATTACAAATAGATTAAGGAGCGAATAAGGGTAGGATATCTTTAATATAAAAAAAAAAGTAAAGCTATAATTTATTTCAAATCAGATAATTGTAAATGAATTCTCCTCACCGTCCATAAACTCTGTACAGATATAGATCCTGTTTTCATTGAAGAAAGCTTTGTAGAACCCGATGATGACCGGAGACTGACACTGAAATAACATAAGATTGATAGAGTACAACGATAGCTTCCATCAGCTACTAATAGGAGAAGTGATTGTGTGACTAAATTTACTATACATGTTCTGTATTGAAAGAGCATATATTTTTCTCTACTATAGTTACAGTGCATGGTTTACCGTCTTGTAACTTCAGTGATAGATTTACTATTTTGTAGGGTGTAGACCATGATCAACTTAACTGTAGTTATGATAAGATGATTATGACATGTTCAACAGTGGTAGCTTAGAAGCTGTGTGAGCTACTGACCTTATTTAGGATGTCTAGGCAGTGTCTAGGAGCTGTGTGAGCTACTGACCTGAGTGAGGATGTCTAGGAAGTGTTTAGGAGTTGTGTGAACTACTGACCTTATTCAGAATATCTAGCTCTGATAGAATCTGTTCCTGTGTTTTCTGGTCCACCTCTAACTTCACAATCTACAACAGACAACCCTGATATCAGTATCTCTGATCTACAACAGACAGCATAGATATCAATATCTCTGATCTACAACAGACAACCCTAATATTAATATATCTGATCTACAACAGACAACCCTGATATCCATATCTCTGATCTACAACAGACAACCCTAATATTAATATATCTGATCTACAACAGACAACCCTGATATCCATATCTCTGATCTACAACAGACAACCCTGATATCAATATCTCTGATCTACAACAGACAACCCTGATATCAATATATCTGATCTACAATAGACAACCCTAATATCAATATATCTGATCTTCAACAGTCCACCCTGATGTCAATATCTCTGATCTACAACAGACAGCCCTGATACCAATATCTCTGATCTACAACAGACAACATAGATATCAATAACTCTGATCTACAACAGACAACCCTGATATCAATATATCTGATCTACAACAGACAACCCAGATATCCATATTTCTGATCTACAACAGACAGCCCTGATATCAAGATCTCTGATCTACAACAGACAACCCTGATATCAAGATCTCTGATCTACAACAGACAACCCTGATATCAATATCTCTGATCTACAACAGACAGCCCTGATATCAAGATCTCTGATCTACAACAGACAACCCAGATATCCATATTTCTGATCTACAACAGACAGCCCTGATATCAATATCTCTGATCTACAACAGACAACCCTGATATCAATATATCTGATCTACAACAGTCCACCCTGATATCAGTATCTCTGATCTACATCAGTCCACCCTGATATCAATATCTCTGATCTACAACAGACAACCATGATATCAACAACTCTGATCTATAACAGACAACCCTGATATCAATATATCTGATCTTAAACAGTCCACCCTGATATCAGTATCTCTGATCTACAACAGACAACCCTGATATCAAGATCTCTGATCTACAACAGACAACCCAGATATCCATATCTCTGATCTACAACAGACAGCCCTGATATCAATATCTCTGATCTACAACAGACAACCCTGATATCAACAACTCTGATCTATAACAGACAACCCTGATATCAATATCTCTTATCTACAACAGACAACCCTGATATCAATATCTCTGATCTACAATAGACAACCCTAATATCAATATCTCTGATTTATAACAAACAACCCTGATATCAAGATCTCTGATCTACAACAGACAACCCTGATATCAATATCTCTGATCTACAACAGACAACCCAGATATCCATATTTCTGACCTATAACAGACAAAACTCTGACTTCAACATCTCAAGCTTCACCATCTATAACATACAATCATCAAAATGCCGTACTGTTATTCAACACCTCTAACTATTTTCATGAACTTTTTACTACAAAATTATTCATTTAAATCAGTTTGTTTGAAGTTAAATAAATTCTTCAATCTGCATCATTCTATAAATATGTATAACAGTTTAAAGAATGGCAATGTTCTGACTGACCTTGACAGCCATTATGGTTCCATTAGGTTGGTGTAAAGCTCTATAAAAAAAATTCAATTACTGATACAAAAAATGATGTAGTTTCTTTCACAAAATAGTATGTCAAATTTACTTATTGATCAATGTGACCTATTTATTTCATCCACATGACCTACTTATAGACTTGGCCTCCACTTCCTCCGCCAAGCATCTGTAAAATCTTTAGATCCGGCTCAATCTGCGGGTGGAAATCGGCGGGTGTCTGACTCTGGGGAACCAGTATTGTGGGGGCACCTGCTATGTTTGGATCATTGGGAGGTAACTGTGAAGGGGCTGGATTTTCTCTTGTTGTGTCTGTCTTTGGTCTCTGACTTTGTCTGAAAGTTATATTTTACCACTGTACAGTTCTTAACAAAATAATTCACCTTTATTGATAGTGATAAAAGCGTGATAAATACTAAGACAAACATTTGTTTTGTTTTGTTATTTTCTGATACAAAAAATGCATCAATCTTCAGAACCAAGAGAGGCAAAAACAATCAAACTGACCTATCTAAAGGAAATCAATATAAGAAGAAAATAACTGGGACATTATATTTGAAGAAAAATGACATGAGCTCTCTTAAATAATGAATCATTCTTTTATCTAGAAGCAGTAATATATAGTAAATAGTGCCTGTTTGGGAGGGTAACAGTTGAAATTGACATCCAAAGAAAACCGTTGTCAACCAACGTGAAGCGAAAGTTGACAATGGATTTCAAGGGGTGACCATTTCAACTGTTATCCTCCCAAATAGGCACTATTCATTTTATCATACTGAATATCATAATTTTAAAGCAAACTTAACTGCTTTTCTATAGGAATGACCTGAATTCTACTGCGAATCGTACGCACTTTATTTACAAGCATGTAACAATTCGTTGGGTTACCCATTGCCAAGTGTGTTGCTAACGCTGAAGGTAATAGAACGGATTATAAACTGCGTCTAAACCAATCAGATTTCAGTTTTTAACACATAAGTATAATAAACTAAAATGGTAGTCTTTTTATCTATTATAGAATAAAAGACATACATGTAACCCCTCAAAAAGATCCCACATAAAATCAAACATGAGCTACTCTGTACTAGTCTCTGATCTTCTAGGTTCTATTGTTATGACGGGTGGACAATTTTGACAAGAGAAACAGGTCACTCACCTCGGGATGTGTCTGACGGTTTGAACTGGTTTGGATGACCGGGCACTGGGATGAGTATCTATCTGTAAACAGAACATATCTCCCATTATGTCAGTGTTTGGAGGGGGGGGGGGGGGGTACCTTTCTAATTTGGGACATAAATATTATCATGGTGACAGGAATAGACACATTTCTTTATACACTGGCCACTTGCCCTTTCAACTGTAATGTAATTTTCTCATTAAAAGAGTTAGAACTTTTAGTCATACTGGATCAATATTTATAACTCCAAAAGAGAAAGTATTCTTCACAAAGCACTCACCTAAATTCAAAATAATATAGTCCAAGACTCTCTGTATAAGCTCTCTGCCACACACATTCATAAAATTTCCTTTTTTGACATAAAACTACTAAAGGTAAAATTACCCAAAATACTAGTCTCTATAGAAAATTAAAAAGGCCTTTAACAAGAGAACTGTAAATATGTTGCCACATGAAAGGGTTTAAACATGTGACTCAGGTCACAACCAGATAAAGTCTTACTACATATATAAGGACATTCATACTTCATACATTAACTTATGCCAAAATTCAAATAAAATTAATGTACCTTTAATCCAAATTTGTTTCTGTTTTGAGGAGTTTTCCCAACTAAAATATAAAACAAAAAGAATTTTACAAGGTATGTCTCTTATCAGTATCAATAACGTACATGTAATATGTCAGTATATTTGTACGAGCTGATGTCATTGTTTCGTTTTATCTACTTGCATTATTAATCAGGATCTACTTAGAACCTTAAATTATTATGATCAAACAAAACAGCAAATTAACATTACTGTGATTTACTAATTTTATACATTTAATTCAGTGATTCAATTGTTTTGCATCAAATTGCAAGAATGTAAAATCATGAAATTCAATACCGAATTTTTATCATAATGTCTGTCTGAAAAATGAAAAAGAGATTTTTGAATCCCCAATTTACACAGATATTAATTCCTCATGTTTAATTATGAATCTATAGTATGTCAATAAGGCATGGTAATAACTAAACTTGCTACATCAATTTAAACCAGTGATTACAAAGAACAGTTAACTGAGAAAATTAAATCCATCTAAAATCATTTAACGAGCCGAAATTGGAATTATCTGGGATGTGTTTGGACTAACCTCTGGGGTAGATAATCAGGGGAGGTAGAAGTCCACACTGTATGTCATCTTCACTCAGGGTCTCAAAGTACTGAAATATACAGATTTATGTATCACATTATGCTAATTATGTATCCCAGTACTGCATTTGTACCAGTTTTAAATAATAAATGGCTGGAGGATATAACTGACATCACAAGAGTATATCTAATTAAAATTGAGCTCATATGAAAGTGAACTAACTGCCTGAAACATGGCTGCCATCTCTTCATCACTCCGAACTGTGATTCGCTCATCGTCTTCATCTTCATCTACATGGACATGAAAGCAGCCATTGAGCAATATAAGACAGATAGTTTAGATATATGCAAGTAGAGGTAAGTACGCCTTTGACAGATAAATACCCTAGCAGTGCAGAGTATTTCACACTACTCTAAAGACAGGTACATAAGCTTTATATATGCATCTATGGTATATACTTACACTCAAATGCTGTCACACTTGTTTGGGGGAGAACTTGAGCAATTACTTCCTGAAAAAAAACAACAACAACACACATTCAAATAAAACCCAAAAATTGAAATCTACAAATGTGAAAGCCAAACCATGACTTGAACCTTGACCCTTAGAAACTCAATAATGGAGAATTACCAACTGAACTATTCAAGGCATGCAACTTGATGGAATCAATCAGAACATCACAATACTATACGGCGTTAACTGACACAAGCCATATCTAATGACAAAATCATTTTTGTATATTACACACATAACAACTTCATGAAATACTATCGCGTGTATTTAATGGCGTGTTAGCGTTGATTCAGAAGAATCTTGAAGATGCGCATGAACTTTCATCGAGGAAATTCGAACTATATGAGAAAATCTGTACCAAAAGGGAAATTTACATACTAATGCCTGGTGAAATGAAATCGCATTAGGTTGAACCATCCAATCCATGTCCTGTTCCTGTTCTGTTCGAATTCTTATCGTAAAAGGTGGCTGATTCATGCTTTGGCAGCTTCATTAGATTTTCATGCATATGCAGATCGATCCCGATGTATTTTGATGATGAACCCGATTTGAATTAGGGAATGGTGCATTGCTTAGCATACATGTAGTGATAACTTTCATATCATATAATATGTTTTACGGTGTGACCGTTGGGGCGAGCGCAGAAGGAACCACACATCTGTCATCATTGTTAAATGCAACCCGTGGACTTGCCCTAACCAAAAAACTTTGGCTTTGTCTCGAAAACTTAAATTACCACCGCAAGGAACCCGAAATTATCAAACTTTTATTCCAATGGCCCCTTCCTAGTCTTATACACTTAAACAAACTACCACTGAGCATTAATAAAATGTTAAACAGACTTACATTGTATTAAAATATTTTGATAAACACACGCCGTTTTTTTTATGTAGATACAATTATGTTTTATCTTTTCTTTACCTTTTAATAATGATCATTAAAATCAGTAAAAATAAATTTTGTCTGTTATTTCTCATTTTGTTCCTTGTTGTAACCCGTGTTTTAATTATTTTCCTCAGTGACATTAATTTTATTTTAAATCTTTTTAATTTTTGTACGCTTTGTAAGCGTTGTAGACATGTGCCCTCACCCCTTTCTTAGTGTGTGATATCCAATATTATTTGACCACATATGCAACTATATAACAAATACATGTACCGGTAGATATTTTAACAGTTTATCTATTCATTACAAAATGACGTGGCTGCACGTAGATCTAATAATGATAAGACTTTTCTTTCTTAATAATTTTTTGTCACCTACCTAACGTATGCATATATGATTGGATCAATATGACAATAAATTTAGCATGGAACTTGCATGTGTATTTACTAAGCAAAAAAAAAATCATCAAAACAAAACTAATCAGCCAAAGAGTCACCGTTAACACTGATACTGAGTACTTCCTACATGATCCAGTACATATGCTTGATCCACCTCTAAATGTATCGCGGGAAATTAAAGGGACATGTTCACGATTTTGGTCAAAAATTATTTTTTCGATTTTAATGTTTACAATGCTTCAGTAAGGCATTTTTAATAAACAACAAAAAATTTGAGAGTCATTCGGTGAGTTATTATCTAGTTACAGAGCTTACAATTCTTTGCTATGTAAACAAAACTTTTGTTTACATTTTGAATGTTGAAATGAAAATTCCAGTTTTAGACCTAAAATGAATGTGTTAATCGTTAGGAACTGTTTATTTATGCTTAAAATGATTGGTAAGATTTACAAACCAGCTTTAAAATTTTTTTTACTGGTATATTGAACCTATGTAAACAAAAACAGGGCACGAGCCTTGTTTACATGCCGAAGAATTGTAAGTCCTGTATCTTGCTTAAAACTCAACGACTGGCACCCAAATTTCATATGATCATTAGAAATGCATTCCTAAAGCATTGCAAATAATAAAAACAGAAAAATAAAATTTGACCAAAATCGTGACCATGCCCCTTTAAAACGCGAGATCTTTGTGACGTCATAGTTAACATTCTTTTGCGCTCGACAGTTTTCGTAAATTGTCGGACAAATTCGGAGAAGAAATGACGTCATACGTCAGCAAAAGTACAGGTTTTTTTACGTAAGCTTAAGAGGAAAAAAAAGAAAATTTAAAGTTTTCCAAAAATCTTCAAAATCCTAATCCGTGGGGGGGGGGGGGGGGGGGGGGACTCAACTATACTTCCAAAAAAATTCTTCCCTACCAAAAAAATTTTTCCTCCAAATCTTGAAATTCCTAGTCCGTGGGTGGGGGGGGGGGGGGGGTAGTACCTTCAATTTGACTACTCATTTCCTTATTTTCATATCAATTTTTTACTAACTTCCAAAAAAATGGGGGGGGGGGCCAACTCCATTATCATTCATTTTTTTATATGTAAATTTTAAAAAATTTGCTGCTGCGAGAAAAAGTGGGGGGGCCAGGCCCCCCCTGCCCCCCCCCCCCCCCCCCCCCCCCCTGATGCTACGTGCCTGTTTTAGAAGGATTTTTTTATTGTTAAATGAAAATAATGTATGCGATGTAGAGGTAAGAATTTTCCGTAGAAACACTTTCTGTTCCACCATGTTGCTATGCAGCGCAAAGGATCACTGGGATAGTAGAACATTTTCACGTGGCCTCATAAAATTTTCTTTGAACAATGTGCAGATTTCAACTCGAATTTCCTCCGTTCGTACACGTTGTCTATGGAGCTCGCTACGCGAGCGGCGCTTCGCGCCGCCTCGCTGCGCTCGCTATTATGATATTGGTACACAAAGCTCGTGAAGTTAGTGTCGCAAAATAAAAGTACCGAGCAAGACAAATGCTGCGTATAAAAGATAACTTACTCCATGTTTTTTTCCAGGGGTGGGGCTATGGTGGCAGGGGATAGTTTTTTTGGTCGAGGAAATGTGAGGCAGATAGTTCTCATATATGAGATTTAATTTTTCAGTGGATTTTTAAATTTGCTAAAATTGGTTTGCATGCAGGCGACACATGGTCCCGACTCTTGAGAATTTTTAAACATTTCAGAATAAAACAAGTACAACTTACATATAGCACTATAAAGAACAGCCAGGGACGGTCTCAAAATTTTCTGAAAAATTGCCCCTTTTTCACATTTTCACGGGTCCAGAACCACGCTCCAGTCCCGAGCAACTGCCATAAACTACCATATGATTTGTAGCTTAATGTATACCCATGCAAATAATCACCAATTGATGGGGGGTCAATCACCTTCTTTTCGAGTGATATTTCGTGTTCTGAACCCACCCTACTTTTCAAGCACAAAACCGAAAGTGAAAATTTTGGCCTCAGTTTCGCATTTTTATTCCATATCTGATGAAAAGTGCTACCAGTATTAAAGTGTCATATATCAATGAAATTGACTTGAGCTCCTCTATCCACAAAATGAAAGCAATAAATATTCTAGCAATTTATACCCCTCAAATAACCAGCCAAACCCCAGGTTCTCCCTTTATTTCAAAATTTTGACCGGGACTTTCCTTCGAAACTATCCCCTGCCACCTATATTAAGGCATTTAATCAATGCTTTCATCATTTAGATGCACCTGTGATTTTTTTTTTGAATCAATAATCGGTCATTATTTAATGGAAATGATTCAGTTGCTTTAAATTCAGCAATGCAGAAATTCAAACCCAGGATGCCCAAATCTCCTGTGTCAAGTACTCTCATATACTAAATGATCAATCTGGCATCAGCCATCTACATCTAACTGGTCTGACTGTCACAGATCTTCCTATTTGTTTGAAATAAAAGGCAATACTGCTACACGTGCTACATATAACACTGGAGCAATGAAGATGAATTTCATTTTTTTATTCAGCTGTTCCAAATATATTCATTTAAGGGCAGTTTTTGAAAGAAATTTATATACATGTTTTAAGGTAGTCCTATACTCGGCACTAAATGGGCTCAATCATTAAAAGCTTAGCTTTAAATGATAAATATACATTCTAGCAATACATATACAAAAGAAAATATGTATGTTTTCATGCTAGTTTGTTTGTTATCACCTCTCAGACGGGTGTACCCCCTTGCGAAAATTATTGACAATTATGAAATTTGCCAGACGTCCGTTTTTCCTAAAAATAATTACCAATTTTGGAAAAATTAGAATTGAACATACAAAATAGAGTATAAATATTTATTTAAGCCATATCTCATCAATAATTTTGCGCAATTTTTTGTAAGCAAGTACGCTTCATGGACCTGATGTATTAAAATAGAATACCTAAAATGCAATGCTAGTATCGCGTTTGGTAATTTTTTTACTATTTTATGGACTCAAACTTAAATTCATGGTGTTTATTCTATAGATTGACATCTTAGAAAAAAGATTTAGTAAAATAAATTATATGTTGACGGATTACTTTTCACGCTATAAGCTCTAAAATAAGCAGACCCTGACGAAAAAATCCGTAAAAATCACATTTTGTTACAGTTTTCTGCCTAGATCTGACAACAATGTTAGATATCATTTAAACATTAATTAATTGACGATTGATTAAATTCGAAATAGCTTCTGTCTCTAAATCTAAACCGGTTTTAGTAAAAGAAAAAGAAAAATTCGGGGGGGGGGGTCAAAACAAAGAAGATATAAGCATACCTGAGATCCTGGTTAATCAGAAACTTCGTTTTTCATTTTACTTTAACAGAATCGAGTTTCTCAACATTCATCATTTCTATATCTCATAGAATACATATATTACCGTTCTAATTGCTTATTATTGCCATTGTTTACAACAGTGATGTAGAGCAAAATCAATACCGGGTATCAAAAACGCTCTGTAAAAGTCAAACCAATATTGTAAAATCCGTATTATGACGTAGTGCGATACTCGGACTACTTTAATACTATATAGAAATAATTTTTGAAAAATGTCAGACACCCTTTATAAGGCTAAGCTCTGTTTTGATAGTAAATCTTCAAAAGTGTTGAAAATAACTCTCTCATTTAAATCCATATATGTACATTACACACACACAGTGCACAAACTTAATTGTCAGAATTAATTCCTCGATCTCTTGTGAATGCAAAAATATAATTATACACGAGTATCTTCCATAATACTGATATATACAGTCAAACATCGTTATCTCGAACTAGATGGGACTGTTTAAATAGTTCGAGATATCCGAGATATCAAGGGTGAAATACTTTAAAAATAAGTGGTTGGGACTTACAAATCACTTTGACATATCCGTTGTATTCGAGATATCGGTGTTCGAGATACCGAAGTTTAACTGTAATAAAAACACTACCTCTGTTTATGCATATATCCGCCTTTACCAATTATTCTTATTGTGTTTGTTCCAATAAAATATTTGTATTTGTTAGCAACTAATTGACATATGTGCTAAAAGATAACGGCATGAAAAGCAAAGTCTGTTAAAATCTCGATTTATTCAGCCATGGAAGATGCACCAATTTTAGTTGTTACTTGTGCAGAAACAACTACAGTATAATTGTCAAATAACTATTAAACATTAAAATGAGAGAAAAATTAACTAATTAGGCAAGCTCAGCTCAGACACCCCACCCTCCTACATTAATTTACACTGCTACTCATATACTGTGCTTTCATCAATTAATATTCAATAAATATCAATTTTTGGGCATTTCGTTATTGTGTCAATCCCTTGAAAGATAAGAAAAGATAATTCTGGGCCCTTTTGGGCATACAAAGATGATAACAAAGTATTAAAAAAAAATATAAAGAATACAACACCTACACACACACAGAATGAGAGAAGGTTACTTAATGATCATTATATAAAAGAAGAATCTTGACATGAAATGTTCTATGAAGTGCAATTTTTAATAACAAATTGTATTGAATACAATAAGAATCATAGCACACAAATTTACACATCCTAGAGACTGTGATTTTTATTAAATTTGCAATAATTGATGCCAAATTAAGAATATTGATGGAACCACAGTAATGAATATTAGCAGGGTAATTCGCATTAGCTGCAATAATGTATATATATACCCTCTCCGATTTTTTATATCTGATGTTAACTGGAGAAAAAAAATTTCAGACAAGGCTACATTATTGCAGCTAGGTTTGAATTAATTTAACAAAGGGGCATACAGTATATGCAACTCCTGAAAAAAAAATCATCATATCAAATCTTCTTTCAATATGCACATCTATACTTTTGTCTTTAACAACAACAATATATAAAGATCAAAAGGGCCAAAATTCTGAGAAAAATACACTGTAATTGAATCATAGTAGACATTGTGTAAAAAACCTACAAAGTTTTATGAAAATATGTGCAGCACTGGTTTAACAGGAGTTCCACTGAAAAACTGTTAACCACTATATTCAATACCGGTATATGGCCAACATTCGCGGATCAAAAGGGCCAAAATTTCCCAGAAAAATAATGAAATCAGAATTTCCAGGAATTATGAACATATCACTTTTGGTCCCAACAGATTTTTGAAATTCTGTGCAGCCGTTTCAAAGGAGTTATTAAAGCTGACCAAAAAAAACTGGGCTGAATTACTGATGATTAAAAACATTAAACCCCTTGCAACTTGTTTCCTGGGGTATAATTACCGGTACATGTCCAGTACTCATGTAATTGTATGTGAAATTTTTTTACATGTACTAGTAAATTTTAGAAATAGAAAAACTTTCACATCTACAATACCAACAGTTCTCTTTCTTGATGGACTGTTATTTCTTCCACAAAATTTTCAATCTGACATTTGAAATGTATTACAGTTTTCTGAACACACACCGAACATAATACTTGCACAATAATTAGTATTACATGTATATACATGTAGGTAAAGATGATTAACCCCTCTGACAGGCTTTGAATGTTTACAGTATACTGTGACGAATGTTGGTATTATTATTACCCATGCCAAGTTCAGTTATCTTTTAGGCACATGACATATAAACATTATAACATGTACAATGTATGTACTTCTTGAGAGCATCTCATTGATAACAGTCTTGTTTTTATCACAGCAATTATTTCTTCAGAACTTTTAAAAGGTTTCACCTGAAAAATAAGAAAAAAAAGTTGATAAATGTTGTATTAAACATTAAAAAGTTCACTTTATGTTTTTATTTTCATGCTTTTAAATGTAAAGGATGTCAATTTGTCACCATACCTAGTTGATAATAGCTAGTAAATTTAAATAAGGATGAAATGTTTATGTTCTATTGAACTTGTACGGCAAGTTTCGACTGTATTAAAAAGGCAGGTGAAATTTCTGTATATCTAAATAAAGTCATTGGTAAATAAAGTAACAACATTATTTGCGCAATATTTGTATAGATTATCTAACATGAAATAAAGTGATGTTACAGATTTTATATTTCGACCACTCCAGTTATTAAAGAGACATGGTGACGGAGCAGTCTTTGGTCCCCCTGCAGGGATCTCCAGTCAGGTGCTTTCTCCACTGAACAATCTAGTGCTGGTATTCAAAGTGGTACATGTATGACCATCACCCACACAAACATTTTTTGAAAGAATACAGAGACAAACATGTAACTTTGGCAAAGTTTTTCTTACAAGACAGATATTTTTGTGCATCATCTAAAATGGTTGCACAGTGTTATTGTATGTCTTAATTTTCTTCTCCATTACTTTTTGATTTCTATATAATACTCTCCGTTGAGTGGTTTATAATTATGATTAAATAGACAATAGTTTATGCTGTAGCTTGGTGGGAGAAATAATGAATGGACCAGACTGGGATTTGAACCCTGGCCTGGTCCATCATTATTTCTCCCATCCCATTACATTTGTTGATGTGCAACCTATTGCAACCTATTGAATTGACAGGTTAAATCCTGTCAGGGAAGATCCTGGGGTGATCTTTGAGGGCAAAAATCATTTAAAGGGGGACTGGACAGACTGGTTGAATATCGCCGCCAGATAGCTCAGTGGGTACAGCACCTGACTAGAGATACAGGGGGCCCTGGTCCATCATTATTTCTCCCTTCCAGTTACAATATAAATTAGCAAATTAAAATGTGTTTTTACCAAGTGTTTTTCACAAATTGTTTTCTAAAACTTACAAAGAAACTGCACGGAAAATAATGTTATGTTTAATATAATAACCCTGAGACGTCTACTAAAAGTACCCCTTACCCAGTGACCCTCTGCTCTGGGCCTGACCACTAGAAACTAGTGAATGTCACTTATCTTCAACAGAATACAAATAGAACTCCTCATTGCTTCCTTTTTGATCAGCTAGAAAATTAAACAAAAGAGATTGATAATTGATATCATACTGTGAAAATTATGTCATTAATTGAACTCTTAAGGTTTATTTCTGTTAATCATTGTGACCAAATTTGCAGTACAGAAGTTGTATTTATGGTATGTTTCTGTTGTCTCTTCGGTGTATCTATTGTCCAACCAGTGTATCTGTTGTCTTTTTAGTGTTTCTGTTTTCTCTTCGGTGTATCTATTGTCCAATCAGTGTATCTGTTGTCTCTTCAGTGTATCTGTTGTCTCTTCAGTGTATCTGTTGTCTCATCAGTGTTTCTGTTATTTCTTCGGTGTTGCTATTGTTCAATCAGCGTATTTGTTGTCTTTTCAGTGTATCTGTTGTCTTATTAGTGTATCTGTTTTCTCTTCGGTGTATCTCTTGTCCAACCAGTGTATCTGTTGTCTATTTTAAAGTGTATCTGTTGTCTCTTCGGTGTATCTATTGTCCAATTAGCGTATTTGTTGTCTTTTCAGTGTATCTATTGTCTAATTAGTGTATCTGTTGTCTCTTCAGTGTATCTGTTGTCTCTTCGGTGTATCTATTGTCCAAATATCAGTATCTGTTGTCTATTTAGTGTCTGTTGTCTATTTAGTGTATGTTGTCTATCTAACATCTGTTGTCTGTTCAGTGTCAGTTGTCTGAGTAACTTCTGTGTTGTCTGTACAGTGTGTGTCTGTTGTTCCCCTTTCTGTTGTCTATGTAATGTATCTTATAAAGTCTTTCTTATTTTTCTCATGTTGCATTTTATTGATAAGTCTTAACCTGGGTTATTTTTATAACAAGGACAGGGGATCCTCATAAGATATTTTTGCTTTTTTTTAATTGGATTGTACCTGTGGACATGGCCTCTAAAGCTTCAGAATGGGTTTTAAACTCAACAACAGCTGTTCCATTTTGCCACAGTCGTATACCATCAGCAGCCGACAGATGGATATGAATAGGTTCACATGGAGAAAAAAGCTGTAAAAAAAGATGCAGGAATATCAAATGTACATGTTTGATGAAACACCAGACAATGTTAACCATACCCCAGGTGCTTGACAACAAATACCTTTTCAATGTATAATTTTCCTAGGTCAGATTTACGACTGTGCACAAACACAGCATGAGGGGGTGACATGGTAAATTCTGGCACAGACATTTTGTGATCCACTTCCAATGCATCTGTTGGATAAACATTAATATACCTAAAACAGAGAAATCAGAGATTAGTGAGCTCCACATATATAATGCTTCACCTGTTATTGAATCAAGTCATGATTAAATGTCACAGAATATGTTGCAAATATTGTAGATATTATCTGATAACTTACCGTGAGCCCATGTATTCATTATGTCTAGTTAAGGCTTTTTCAGCGATTTCTTTGGAGGCAAATTTGACGTAGGCTTCTCCAGTTAAGCTGGCATGTCTCTTGACTGGCTTCATAATTCCATGAGGTGCAATTTCAAACCCTGAAGACCAAGAACAAAAGTTATTTTTCATAAGTCGAATACCCCTAGAAACAACACCTCTGAGAGGTCATTACTTTGCCAACAAGTTGACATTTTGCAGCCTAATATTAGTGAGGCAAGGCTTAATATCCCATTTGGGTCCTGCAAAAGTACCCATTAACAGTTGAAAATTGAATTACTAATTGTGTACACTGAAGTATTATATCCAAGGAAAGTTTGCCATCTTTTCATTATCTTCAAATTTGCCCTCATAGACTGTGCAAAATTGAACATACATTGTACTTTTATAAACCATTAATGAGCAAGGAAAAATTAAACAAAATTTTCAATATCATCTAAACAACTGTAATTTTGCCAAAATAAAAATGATGAGCAAAAATAACTCTGCAATAAGTACCGGTATTTTACAAGTGGTTATAGTGATTTTACCTGAGAAAAATGTGGCAATATCCTGTTTCGTGCAGCCAAAAGGTAGACCTTTAAGTTTGACCAGTGTTTCTTTTTCTTGAGGTGTAGGTGGGGTGTAGCCAGGGTATATTCTCTTAAAATCGGTTTCTTCCAGAACTGAAATATAGAAAATTTTGTGATAGTTGAAATAGGTTAAGGAGCAAAAACAACAAAAGACAACAAAATAGAAATACTGTAAACCAACTATAATTCGCAACGACCTAATTTCGTCATTTACCATAGAAAAACTGGTTTGCGGCTACTATTTTTCGCAAACAAAATGTAGACTGTGTGGAAAATAATATAACAAATATTAGTGACGACTTGGCTAATTAAAGTTGGTTTACTGTAAGTAAATTACTAAATACCAGTAGGTAAATTATAAAATACTAAATCTGAAAAAGTGGTGATCCCTCTGGACAACTTTAAGTCTATCCAATGTTTATTTTACATTTAATTTTACATTAATGTCCTGCAAATACACATACAAGTAAGAACAAAACATTTAACGTAGCAGGCAGACTTATTTTTGACCCAATCACAACTTCGCGGGCCTTTCCGGCAAACTCGGAAAAACACCTCGAATGTATTACCAAGGCGTCCATGACAACCCCCCTTTTTATAAAACTTGATATAAATACAACACATTTCATGATCTGTTGAGATGTGAGCTATTCTTCATTAAAGTAAACGATATACACTGAAATAAAACACAAAAGCGACATAAAAGACTGTCTAGCCGATACTTATTTTAATGGGAAGCGACTCCATTTTGTATAAAATTCTAAAATCAGGTGATGTTAATACATTCGAGGTGTTTTTCCGAGCTAGCTGGATAGGCCCGAGAAGTTGCGATTGATTTTTGACCTTACTTTCAATGTATCTGTTTCCAATCTCCCTCAGGTTGTACTTCTTAGCTTTAGCCAGGTCCTGTTTATTGATGTCCACAAAGCAGGTGCCCATTGTCCGGGCGTGTAAATGTACGCCGTCCTTTCCCCCCAACACATCCACATCTACAAACATCACAGGCACTGATCGCTCATTGTTAACATAAACACCAAAAAATAACCAAGTATTTCTAAATAAATATATTTTGCAATTTTACACTGACATTTTTTTTTTATCAAAAAGATGATTTAGCTACCCAAGAAGTACAATATTCATCAAGCCGAGGGCAAGGTGAATATTGTACTTCGAGGGTGGTTAAGTCATTGTATTGAAAAAAAAAACAGCATTAATTATTTATTATATGATTCAACGAAAAATTGATACAGACATAATATGAAATTGAGTATTATCTAGCAAAGATTTTAGTTTGAAGCCATAGCCGAACGCAATATTTCATTGGACGATCTATTTATAGTCCAATGTTGAGAAAATCAAATGTTATATTGACCTCTTAGGTCATATTCAGGTAAATTTAATGTTCTTTTTTTTCTAGAGGTTTGGGTGTCAGCCAATCAGAGAGCTAGGAATCAATCAATCATATAATAATTGATATATTGACCTTGTAGTTCTGTTGTTATAAACAATCATATAATAATTGATATATTGACTTTGTAGTTCGGTTGTTGTAAACAAATGTTCATACTTGGAACAACACTTTTCCATATTCAAAATGAAAGACATGAAAATCCATCTGGCAAAATTGAGATAGTAAACATCATGTCTGGTATATATCTCAGTACAGCCCAATTATAAATAGAGCTGAGTCCTAACACCAGAACCCCTTGCTATGGGTAAGGGATGAGGACCATTGCTAATGGTAAGTCACTTGGTAACCACAGAAATTGTTTAAAAAAGTGATAGTTCATCTACTTGTTCATAACAGATTCTAAATATTTGTCAGAAAAAATAATTATAACTAATCATAGAGGTCATTCTTTACCTTTAAAAAATCTGAGGACATCGGCAGCAGTGGCTTTGTAAGGCAGCCCTCTCAGCATGACGGTACATTTGTTGTTCTGTTGTTTATCTGCCTGATTCTCCTAGTAAATAAATACAGAGATATCAGGGGTCTATTGTACCTCTAATTTAGTTACAGTCATCCTGTGAGGTGGAAAATATGCATCACATAAATGATTTCACCCACTACACCATGATTCTTCTTTTTTATAAATCCAATCATAAAACTTCCAGCTGTCACCGCTGGTCACCATTTAGACCGAAGCTAATGGAAAACTGAATGCTGAATGTATTCTAATCAACATACATGCTTCACCCAATTAAATATACATGTACAGTAAAACACAGCTATAGTGAACACACTTATAATGAATTGACTCTTACAGTGAAGTGATTTTAAAACTTGATGGATATAACGAATTAAGCTTATAACAAAGCAAAATCGCTCATCCCTGGCACTTTGTTAAAAGCATGTTTTAATGTATATCTTACTCCGTCATGGGAGATAGAACACTCTATTTAAGATGCTCAACATATTCAACCACCTGGTATTTCATTATAAAGTATTGGCTTACATCTTAATCAATTCAAATATTATTGAAAGATAATTAACTATTATATAGTTTTAATATAATGAAACAAGTTTACTTTTTAATCCCCACCATTCAATATGATATTAATAGTGGTGATTGAAAAGGTAGACCTATTTCATTCAACACTTCCTTTCTGGTATATTTACTTACCGCTGCAAAGTTTCTGATAGGTGTACATGATCCACAAATCCAGGCTTGAAGTAAACCCTGAAAACAATATATACAATGTAGTTAGGCTGAAGATCATTGAGACGATATTTTATCCTCTATTCTACACATTTTAATCCTTCCTTCCCACTACAAAAGATTCATTTTACACAACGGTATGATACATTTGTAAACTAGTTTGTACAGTGCTGATCAGTCTCAGACCCAAACTGACAGAAAATAAATCCCAACTAAACCCTGGGTTTACTTTCAGGGTTACTCATGGTTTATTCCGGGTTTACTAAAGTGGAACCAGAGTTAACGCCAAATAAACCTAACGTAAACCCAGAGTGGACACAGAAAGTGACCCTGATCAGAAGTATACCCCTGAAAGCAGACGCTGTATGTATGTTTGGAATATACAAGGGGCAGGAATCACAGGCAGTAGGATGGTAAGATAAAAGACGGGTCTGCTTCACACTTCAGTTTGGAAAGTAAACCCCCGAGTAAACCCAAAGTAAACCCTGAATGGACACTAATTTTCAAAAAGCAAACCCAGACAAGCTCACTTTTGATCTCAGTCTCACTTTTTGACTATATATATTATTTATGTAAGAGTGAGACCTAGATCAAAAATCAGCTTGTCTAAGTTTTATATGGCCCTTGGACTAGGTGTAAGGTTGGGTCTGATTGGCACTGTAGTTCACTCATTTCCAGCATCCATTTATTATACTTTGGCACCTTCATTTGATAGATGTCAAATGGATGCTTAATGGATGTACATCATACTACTATGATGTACACTTCCCCCACCCCCAAGACAAAAATTGAGTGGTTCTTTGCCTCAACACATATTCTGTGCCCTACTATCAGGTGGATCAATTGCAAATTCTGGTAAAAAGCACCAAATATAATAGGCAAGGAAATACTGAAGCATAGGATCACATTTCAAACTCTGAACATAAGGTCTAAATTATAAGTCAGGAGACCTCACATTTACTAACCTATAATAACAATATGTTTATTAGGTTAACTCCTGCCTGGAGATGAACCTAGCCTAAGAATGATCTTAGAGGGCAAATGTTATTTAAGGGGGCCCAGGAGAAATGTGACAGTCAGACCAGTCTGTCTGTCAGCCAGATAGCTCATTTGATAGATCATTTGACTAGAGATTCAGGGGACCCAGGTTTGAATCTCTGTCTGTCCGTCATTAATTCTCCAATCTCGTAGAAAGAATAATCTTACCGTGACCAGGCTACGCTCAGGTCACAGTAAGAATTCATCGCATATACTTGCAATGTAGCAGCCGCGAAGCGCATCAGCTTCGCGTCGATTTTAAGTCTGTTAAAAATAATCTACATAGGAAAAATACATTTTTATACATAACAAACCTTTTTGAACATGCATATGTAGATAAGACCACAAAATATCCAATTAATGAGTCGTAACAAGGCATTCTGTTAAAATACGCGTTTGAATTTGCCTGCCATTTTGTCGGAAATCGCACTTGGAATGTCTCAGATTTTATCTTTAACATGGCGACCATAAACAGCGAATTTTCAAACGTGATGTTAAAAGTGGCAGCGACTAGCTTCGTTGCAAAAACAGTTAATGTAGTAATATGGGATTATAAAAGAGCAAAATTGTAGGAATTTGAGACCAATCATATGAAAATTGAGGCGAGATACAGTGCGATATAATTATTTTATTTGCTACAAAGCAAGTATATGGGACGAATTCTATCGTTAAATCCGGTCCGTAGGACATCTGTCATTTTAACGATAGAACATTCTATCTACCCATCCCCTTAAAGTGCAAAAGAAAATTTCATCAAGCTATCCTAAGGTCTTAAGAGAGAGATGAAAATGAGAAAAAAATTGACTAAAACAAATGTATTCTGTTAATAACAATATGTAAAAAAGAACCATGCAATATATGAGTAACCTTCAACACAAACTGACAAACACGTGTGGTGCATGTGTTGGGCTCTACCTGAGACTGACGTGTCAGACGCACTGACATTGTCCTTATCAATGACATTCTTCGGTTTAATTGTCAAACTCCTCTAGATCAAAGAAACGCGTTTATAAAATATTAAAACTGTCGTTGAAGAAAACTGAAAATCAAATACATGAAATTGTTTCGACTGTCACGCTGTTTTTGGTCATTTTTGTACACCGAACCCGATTGTAATGTGAATAAAAATAAAATGTAATCGCGGATCCGGGGCGGGTCCAAAAGATAATTTTGATTTCCATGGGGTTCGAGGCCTATGAATGTGAGTTTAATACGCGTTTCAATATTCCAGGGTACACCCAACCTCCCTCTAAATCCTGTCATTGGGAGCAAAAAATCTGTAATTAAGGAGGTTGGCTCCTGAAATAATAGTAATGTCAATCATCCGAAAACCACTTGGATATAAAGATGGGGACCTAAAAAGTTCATTTATTCTATTTGTGACCAATGTCACATGCCATTTTTTTTTAAATATATGGCCCCAAACAGAATTGATAATTTCCCTGAAACTTTTGCTAAAAATTGGCATGAAATTGATCATTTGAAGAAATCAAACAAATATTTATGATTTGAACTATTATTTAGTTATGATTTTAATATAGTACGAAGTTGAACACAGGTAGTGACTATAAAAGTAAAATCTAAGTCAAAGTTTATAACTTCTTGCTTTACGGGTGGCTTCAAAGGCCAGTACATAACACAGCAACAGATGTTAAAACATTTTGGAGTAATCAAATTGTAACGCAAATTTAAAAACAATTGTAGTAGTGTCATCTTTCCAAAACTTTGCATACAATTAGATATACATTTAATGTCTCATTTAAAAGTGAAACAAGTAGGGGTCACATCTAAAAATAAATTAGATATAGCTTGATAATTGACGCTTACTTACGGAATTTGTTTATGATAGGGATCATAATTATTTCTCTGAGTTGGATCTACCCTTTACGCCTTATCATGCTTTTTATTCTTTTTTTTCAGGAACAGATATGAGATTCATTTCATATGTCATAAATTATTTTGTGTGGAAAAACACAAGTTGTGTTTAATTCCATAGATCTATTCTTATTATCGTTGATCTAATTTGTTGATCTGGGCAAGTAAGTGTAAAAACACTTTAATGCGATTTTGGTAAAAATTCAGCAAATTAATATTTACATGCATAGTTAAAATATTATTTTAAAAAGGGGTAAGAAAAAAAAGTTTTATGAAGATATGATCAAGTTGAGCTCGATATCCAGTGCCATACTATCTATTAGGGATAATGATTGTGCATTGTGCATCCTGCAGATGCCAGGACGCCAACAGAGTGTGTCGTATGTACATCAGTGCAAACCGAGAAAACCTAGTTTTTTTATTGGAGATTTATTACACGTGAAAAGTTTATTTTTGGCTGAGCAAAGCGAAAGAAAACATATTGAAAGAACAGGTATATCTAAATATAAATCGGAAGGTAGTAGGCTAGCGACTTGAAGTTTCTGACCACTACATGAATTATTATCAAAGGTTTGGAATGTATTCTCCATGCAAACTCAGTAGTTTTAAGCAATTGCAAAACAGAATGTTGCAAATATATTGCAGCATACACATATACAGGAGAACAACAACGACTTAAGTAAGGCTTACTATAATATTGCCTGCATAGTTAAGGATAATCACCCCGAGTTCTTTTATGTCTATTTCTACAATACTCATAAATGTATTCTATCATCATATTGTACATGATTAAAATATGGTTCAGATAGAAGAAAAATGAATAAGCCTGGTAAAGTTAATTAGCTGTCACCATTAATACCACAAGATGTTTTGCTGTTTGATGATCAGTCAATCCACGTTATATTGTAACTAACCGAGGACCATCCACCGTGTAAAATAGTTTGATCTGAATCGCTCCATTTTTATATGGAGAAGCCCTGTAATTAAATAAAGCATGTTGTAGTTACATAATTCACGTAACGATGTTATTGGCGATGATTAGCGCATCGCACGTGCTGACACCTGTCTGACGGACACGCTTGCTGCGCCATAGGTACTAGATCACCGGAGTGCCTGCGGTATACATACTATAGTACTCAAAACAATAGGTGCGCTAGTGCACGGTTTTGTATCGTTTTCTTTGTATTAGAATAGGAATTTAAAAAAAAATTCTACTCACTATACTTCATAAAAAAGACATCGAACACCCTCCACTTTTAAAAAATAACTTCTGGATTTGCAAGTGCCAGTGTTATTGATATGACGGATCGAAATCTCACTTTCATATAGCTAGGTTTCCCGTTTACTATGAAACAAGCGATTAAAACTCCCCAAAACAACGTAAACATACACGGTTTTATACAAAATTTTCATTTTACAATATATTCATAAAAGAAATTAGTAGTACTATATGTAACAAAACATAATTGACTTTACTATTGCACCCAGAAGTTGTCAGTCAAACCTGTGATGTCCATATATTTGTTGATGACAGGTACACATGCAGCCTAATTGGACGAAGACAGCGGGACGAAGGAACACTAATTTATTTACTGTAGCCCAGTAATACAGACGACGTTCGTAATGAACGCTGTACATTAGGCAAAATGTAATAAAATTCTGCGTTAATAGTCGGCAATTAAATCAGAGAGTACTTTGCTTTTTCTAGATGGCAGCATGCACGCGATTGATAAAACACAAAACCGGGGACCGTTGGACAGGTCGCTGCTACTGGGGCTCCTCCGCTGTTTATAGACCCTTGTTCTTTATTTTAAGTCCTTTCTATCTCTGGGTTCATTAAGCAGTGATCAGTGGAATGATTCGTTTCGCCGTTTTTGCGCTGGTTTTGGGATTCGCTGCTGACGTCTACTGTAGATGTACTGTCACCCCCCTCAGGACCGAGACTACAAGTAAGTTATAGAAAAGCTGTATACTTCCCTGGCAGCTCAGTTAATACATGTACACCTGAGTTTGTTCAATCTTATAGAAAATTCTCTGTGCAAAAGTCATTTTGTACTAATCTTATGTTATAAACTTTAAGTTCATAGTTTTGCTCGTGTCCGCCCGGTGAAGGAAAAATACTGGACCATAATATTTGAACTGTTAGGATAACATATTTGTCCTTCAAAAGACAAGCCTATAAAGATGAAAACTAAAAAAACATAATGCATTGTACGTGATTTCTCTTTAATGTTAAATAGCATCGAAAACGGTAACCCTTATACTATCTAACATTCAAGTGCAAATCAGTAAGTTAGAGCGCTTCATACAATTTTAATTTTGAAACATCTAGAAGAAATTGATAGGTTAAGATCAATGTAGTTGAATTTTATATTACAGACTATGTACATTGTATGATATATTTATGAAAACAGAACGATTTGATTTTTTTTTACAAAGGGACCTAAGCTGACTATTTTTTCCTGTTTATTTGAATAAACTTTTGAGTTTCCATATCTGCACCTAACTAGTCGCAAGTTTATGTCTTGTTGTAAATTTTAAATCTTCCGGGTGGCACACAAAATGCAAAATTTACTTGTGATGTTGTACATTTTGCATTTACTACCACCCGGTAAATTCAAAATTTACTACAAAACATTAACATAAAAAAAGAAAAAATTACACCCTCAAAATTGAGAAGTCAATATCAATCTGCTTGACTGTTTACATTCAATTATTTTTCATGTTAAAATGCAATGCATCTTTTTTTTCTGTCCAATTCAGAATTAGGCAACAGAAGACAATACTGTGTTCACAATGTTACACAAGGGAATGTCAGTGTTCCGGTGGAGATTTTGATTGGTTCCCAGTTCCAGACAGCGGACTGCATCCGGTGCAAGTGTACCCGTATGGGCATGAGCTGCTGTGGGTATGTAGCCAGCCAGACAACAAACATTGTCTGCCAACAGACGGACAACATCTAAACATTGTTTGTCATTGTATGTCAAAACAGAAGTGTTGCATGTTGGAACCTCTTCAAATACAGTGCTGTTTTTTCTTCTAAGTTCCAGTTGCATTTATTTATAGTTGTGTACAAAAATGAATACCTGTAAATTTGATAACTTCTGAAACTTTTCAGAAAAGCTGTTTGGACTAGCGTATAGCATTGATTTATTCAATATTTTGACTTCAGGTTTGGGGTTGCAGATGACGCTGCTCTACACGTGCCGCCAGGGTGCGCTGCTATTGCTGATGGTTGCGAGGTTGTTCTCGTCTCATTGCAAGACATGCGCACTGATTGTTACGTCAAAAGTCCCATGGCTTATGAAAGACAAAGACAAATGAAAGACAAACAGATGATGTTAGATTATTTTTCTCACTCCAATCCACGTGCCATGGAAATATTACGCAGTCCTGAGTTTAGCAGACCACCGCGGCGTCATGGAAATGGCCAAGGGGGTCCCGCGGGTGGTGAGGCCGGCGCAGGGGGTGCAGCAGAAGGTGGACAGGAAGCGAAACCAATAATCACTGATGCTCACTTGGACGCCATGATGATTTCTGCCATGTTGGGCCGCCCTACTTACGGAGGATATCAACCCATGGATATAATGTCCGCTATGTTTGCGTAGTGCGATTCCGCACATATGATGTCATAGACTGACATCATGTGTAAACGTCAGATGCAAAATATTCAGACGTTTGTTATTATCAATTTTTGACACAACATGAGTATGTATTTTATTTTTTTAAACCAGATGTCATAATTGTTTGATTTTGACAATAAAGATGTTTTTAAAGAATGCATTTAACGAGGCCGAGTACAGAACGAGTACGCACGCTTTCGCGCAGCGTTTCATTTGTATTGTGACGTCATCTTTTTGCTTGTTTGACGCCATGGCGTGATAGTTTTATCTGCAGATATTCAGCGAAATTTGTTGAAAATGGCTCGTTTAATGCGTAAAATTAATGTTATATTGTGGAATAAACATAACTGTCTCGAAATATAAGCTATATTTGGGCTCGGGTCGAAAAAGTGAAGAGGGTTCAGCAGGCCAAACCCTCTGTCACGTTTTCTTAACCCGCCTAAATATAGCTTAATTCATATATTTCAAGACAGTAACCATGTATTTTATATTAATGACCCTTAATATGTGATGTTATATATTTTTTTATTACTTAAATATGTCTGAAGGCTTTAATAATACTATAAAGATCACCTTTTCCGCCTTTGTCAAATAAAAAATAGCCATTATCTGACAAATCTGGGAAATTGGGCATACAAAAATCAACTTTGATAAGACCCCTAAAACAAACCAGGAGGTAAAAGGTTTTTTTTGTTTGACCATTTGATGCCTTTTAGCAATAATTTTAATATGTAGAACAGAAAAAGAAATCCCTAGGGCAGAAGTTTAAAAAAATGTGCAAAATTGATACATTTCAAGCGAAATCCCATAGGGTCCTATGTTAAAGGTTACCAAAATTTGAGATGACCCCCTAAACAAACGGTGTGGTAAATGTCTTATTTTTTAATCTTAAAATAATAATTATATCAGTAGAAATTCAGGTAAAAAATTTCATTAAAAAATCTAGGGCAGAACTAATTAGACCCGGCCTCGTTAATATAATTTAATTCTGGTTGTAACGCGCTTTCTGATTGGCTAAAAAAAAATTTATAATGTATAAAGAATGTTGCCTACGTCATAGTAAGAATTACGTCAAAAACGTATCAATACGCCTGACGTTACGTTTGAATTTTGTACAATTTTACGTCATTTTAAAGGTCAAATGACCGTTTTTATCTGCAATAAAGAGTAAAAAATTAATTATAAGCAATGAATTCAATATTTATTAGTTTTATACGATATAGAATGGTTTGAAACAGCTTCGCAGTTTATTAAGCGTAAACTGCCCCAAACCATTTTATATCGTATAAAACAAATAAATCCTTAAATAAATCTGTGAAAAGTCATTCAATCGAAAGAAATTGACGTAAGGGTCAAAAGAACTGTTGCTATTCGTTTGAATCAAGTCTATAGAACACATTCATAATTTCATTGTAATTTTTCAGTCATTCGAGTTTCAAATGAAAAAAAAAATCATATAAAGATCATAGTAAATCGAAGCTTTGTCCTTATATTTGATCATAAACATACGTCATAGTGAAATTCGCTCTGGCCGTTGGAATTTTGTTGAGGTTTGAGAAAACTAGACGGTGTTTTTATAATTTTAAATAAATGTTTTCTTCCGTTAACACATTCTGACAGGAAAAATAGGCCATGAGTTTAGAAATTGTAACACAAAGTTAATCTTAAATTGACCGCCTTTCCGCCGCGTTCCGAAAGCACGCACCCCGTGTACAACATTGTTTACACCCCGAATGTTGTGGTATACGTGGTAAATACAAGAAAATTTGACCTGTCAACAATAAGGGATTACTGGCACTGTACCAGTTATCGGCAAAAATTTAACGTTTTCTTTTCGTATTTCCTTATTTCTTGATGTTTTTGGATATCAATTGACATTCTTCAAATGGTGAACTCCTTGTTTATCCATCTGTTAGATTATATCATTATTTAGAGCCCCAAAACCACTTGTTTTGTGATTTTTAGCACACCCCGAATTTGCCGAGTTTTCACGATTTACTGTACCTATCGGCTTTGTGATAATAACTTAGTAAAATCCCCGTACATGTTGATTTTATACTCTGCAAAATGTAATTTGAATTAAGCCCCTTGTGGTGTCAGACTAAAGGTCGTCGGGGTTATGATACATAAACAAGTTGCTGTCCTTTAAAAAAGGACTGCAATACGTGGACCATTTGCATGTGTTTCCAAAGCCTTACAATTCAATAGTTAAATTTTAATCTCAGAATTTAAAGGGTTCATACTTCTAAAATAATTATGATCTATATTAATGAAGATTGCATGTATAGTATCAGGCATTCGGCGAATTCTACTATTTGCGCACACATTACGATTTGCATTACTTTGTTAACTATGCAGTGACAGCTTTGTGTAAATCTTTTTCATATTTTGATGCATTTTTCTTGAGATTTAAACTTTTATACAGTGACATAATTATTCAATCATGTATTATATACAGTCACATAATTATTCAATCATACTTAAATGCTTAAATAATTTTAATCGGGAAGTACTCTAGCCTCGCCATCTATAAAAGTAAAGTTCAGCTACATGTGTACTCGGAAAACAACAAAACATTGCAAATTAAAAGCTATTTGATGCATGTTATAGTTTCGGCATGATATTACCTTATTTCATAATACTGACAGTGTATGTCACATGCCGATCATTCCTTTAAAAGGAATACTTTGTTTCTGTAATGTTTACCGACAACTTTACAATTACAGCGCCTTTAAACTTACATGTGCATATGGCATGGAATCCCGATCCCGATTTAAATAAACCTGTGCTAGCCTGGTTCCCTGAGCTACCCATTAAGCACAGGAACCAGGCTAGCTCATGCGCAGACTGAATTTTCCCCATAGCATCCGGTTTAACCTCGCTTATATATTTTCTACGTGGACCTCAGGGTCCACGCAACAAACCTCATAAAATTATTCGTTTGTTATCATACGGTAATACACAAAATCGTTCACAATTCAATACATAATTGTGTAATCAGGTGTTCAACTTCGCTATGAATCTCTGGGAATTTAGTGAATTCCCTTTGTTTATGCATGTTATATGTATTGATTTTATATGTCAAATCAAACAAGGGATATAATAACGTATTACAAAGAGGTATTATTCTATTTTTAACTTATTACGGCACATCCCCCACTGCTGAAAGTGCAAAGATGTAAATCAGCGGTAAACAATGATTGTTTAATTAAGCTTGTGTTTAAAACATATTCAAGAATGTTTTCAAGCAAACTTACTTTTCTTTATTCGAAACAGACGACTGAATTGAAAAATCTCGGATAGTCGCTTGCTATAAACCTGAACTCTCAGTTTAGCTGATAACTGGTCTTAGCCGATAACTGGTACAGTATTTTCTAAAATACAGATATTGTCTAGACAGTCCCTTTTTTATACGCTATAATTATGCGTTTTCAAAGGGAAAATGTTGCACAAAGTTAAATGGATTTTGTTTTAATTTGTTCAAGTCCCAGAAGGAAAGAGACTAAATTTGTTCTGATTCGACTAAATTAATAAAAAATCAATTGAACTTTGAGAGATTATTTCCCGAAGTGGTTGTTTTTTTTAATAAACTGATCTTTTACACTAGATTTCCAATAATTATAATTATATCCACACGATTTATGGAACCTTCTCCAGGTATTCATCCTATAATAAATTAACCGATTACCTAACCGCAATGCCCACAAAGTGCAATAAATTCGAAACCATTGGTTGAACTCAATTTCAAAATCAAAGTACTAAAATGTCCGTAATGTTCGGTATACGTGCGTACATTTCCATGACCGAAGTATCGCATGTAAGGTAAGGGGGAAAAGAAAGACAATCCAGTTTATTATAATATCGTATTTATCTCAAGCATATGCGATTGACGTTACACGATCGTGCTATAAATTCTGTTATAAACATTACAAGCCTAAAAATAGAAAATCGCAACCTCGCTATACTATATATATATTCAAGACAAATACTGGTTTTGGCATGTGCTACATTGTTTTCTAGACCTGATGAGAGTATATCAACCTCGGACGTCGTCCTCCGTCTATATACTCTCATCATCAGGCCCATAAAGACATGTATTGACCTCATCATAAGGCTATAATTGTATAGTATAAATTAAATGTGCAATACATGAATTTGACAATCAAATTTTGCAAAATTTCTTCTTTATCTCAAATATATGAACTAATTGTTCTTTTGCTTTTACAAATCAGGACTTTGATGTATCGTATATCAGTCCGATATTGAAGTGGGTGATGTTTACCCTTGAATGAATTTTAATCAAGTAGCAAACTTGCACATCAGAGTTGTCAGCGACTGGCAATGTCCCATAACAATAAAACCTCTCCCCAATTGAGAGGCATTCAACTCTATAAACAAAATGATGCCAAATCGTAAAGTTTCATCAACCTCGTTCGCAATCGAGTTTGTCTTGTCAATGTGTGTGTTAAAGCTAAGACCTTTTTATGACAGAGATTTATGGCAAGTGATGTTGGTGCCAAATTGATTCAATTCCTATCGATATTTCCCATTCAGTGGAATTCGTAAGAATTGATCCTTGTTGAGAAACTGGGACTTATATCATTATATATCGAACAAGACTAGTTTTCTTTCACACAGGGAATCACGAACAGGAGCTCCCCCGGGGCGATGGGGAGTACAATTATTGATGTAAAATAATGACACATGTAGGTTAATTAATCAAGGCAATTATGCACATCCCCACACTTCTTAGCTTAAGCACACCATTGGATTTTACACTGTGTCATGTCTGAATTGCTCTCCATTAACTTAGTCTTGTGTTTATAAATTGTTACCTACCAATTATCAATTTATACATTTTTACGTGTTTTCGAATTCCAAATGATGAAAGCGTAAAATAGCAAGTAAAAGGGGAGACATAGAATACTATGGTAGATAATACTAGTATCTTCTACTTACATGTAACCGAAAAACGTTGACTCGAAAGAATTTATAATACCATCACCTTTATAAAGAGCGTTTAATTTCCATTTAATTTGATCAGAATTAGGTATACTATTACCTTTTACTCTTTAATGAGAGAGAGAGAGAGAGAGAGAGAGAGAGAGAGAGAGAAGAGAACCGTGGTTTTAAAAGAGTTCATGGGATGTCAAAATGTGCATCATCATTAGGCGGTAGGGTGCCATACCTTGTCCCCAAGGTCGCGCGTTCAATGCTCGCTTCCTTTTAATTCTTGTACCGTGCATCGATCAGAGAGACGAGATGCCACGACGTTCTGATGGCCTGATTATTTCGAAGGCATCCGGTAAATGCTCTTATTAGGCGCTTAATAGCTGCAGATTTGAACCGTCAAATGACAAGCAAACCGTCTGTGCGATATTGGGTAATGCCTAATGGCCGTTCAATGAAAGACACATACATACAGGGTTATCTCGTCATCATGGCATGGAAGGACCGTGTCTGTGAGCTCTTGTTCAATTCAATTTCACCTTAATCAGAATTTATGCCGCAGCCTTTTTTTAAGTCGTAGTTACAATATCTTATAGCACCCACAGGACTAACGTCATCATATACGTAATTGTCAATTGGCACCAGCTAGGTTGTTAGTAAAAAAGGTAGTTGTATTTTGTAGCACTAACAAAAATATAATTAAAGCCAACATTATGTATAATTTTATAAGTACTTGTATTCAGTATATACTATTCACCTTTCTACATAAATTACACGTACTAAAGCTGTCCTTTTTATGGCTGTGGTTTTAGATTTTCAGGGAATAAAAACTGTAACAAGACTCGTGGATCATTTATCAATGTTATGATAGTGCGACTCAAATTTCCGAAATGAATTGATGGCCATGTACAGTAAGCGTGTCCCCAATAATGAGATCTGACGCGTGCTGGCGAGTAATGGCGATGGATGTATGGACGGGTTGGAGGAGTGGTGTTAGATTCAGGACTTGTGTCGGCCATGTCATGTACAGGGAAGTTTGATTTGATACAAGGGATCTACTTGGAACCAAGCACACAACCTCAAGCCAATCTGATCAGGGAACACTTTACACCTATACCCACAGCCCACAGACCGTCATCATGGAGTAAGCGCGCGCGATGCGCGTATCAACGAAGGTTGGGGGGGGGGGGGTCCCTTCCAACTTCTAAAAAAAAGTTAATTATACATTTTTTGTACTCATTATGCATACACGTCATTTGGAGTATCCATATTTTATCTGACTCTTCATTTAAAAAAAAGGTACTACGTGTTTGCAGTTAGCAACTTCAAAGTTGTTGGTCTTTTTAAATCTACCTCTTAGTGTAATCGTTTTCTCAAAGTTATGAACATCAGAGTCATTGCGTTTTTTATCATCATATTTCATTGAAATACTGTCTTGAAATATTATCAATTTAACCAACAAAAATAAAGATTGGGAAAATAAAATAATGTTTTTTCCTTTATAAGTAGTTCTACTGTGTGCAATTCTCATTGCAGTGTCAAACCTTTGAGACCTCATTAATTTGTTCCATATCATCCATCTTCCCAAGGGTTTCTGGTTCGCACCCTTTACTTGGGAAGATGATTTTATCATTTTTTTTTTGCATTAACAACATCATTATGTAGAATGAGATTGTTGTCTTGTCTTTTGTTTAAATTCTCTCATAAATATTTCTCAATAAATTTGTTTTTGAAAATATTTTCTTTTTTCTTTTTTGTTAAAGTAATGTTTTACTTTGAATTTTATGGATGATTTAAGTGTTTTTTTATATATAAAATGCCTTTGTTCTTTAATGGCTAAAAACCATGTTCTAGTACCATTTCTCTCCAGTGCATTTGTTACGTCATTTATCGAGTATGATTTTATTAAAAAGAAACAATGCAATGGTATACTTGGCGAGAATAGTTTAGATGATTTGTGGCCAACACGGGACCCATCAAAGTCAGGTAAAATATTAAGATTATTTTTTGTAAGCCATACACTATTTTGTTAAGGAAAAACTACAAGTTTCAGCATTCGTCATTTTATTTAAATATTTTTCTGGATAGCATTTCAAATAGTTCAAATACTTACTAAGTTTGGCTTAGCCAATCAAATCTAAATCGTTTAGTGATAAATTATTCTTTCTAAGAAAATGAATTCTAAATAGAACTTAATCGAACATGTGTCACTCGTTTTCATTGCAGAGAGCATGCTGAGAAAAAAATTACTATCTTCTCTTTTATTTCAAGACAATTCACAGGTTTCTGCCACCATTATTATTTAGCTCACGCGCAGCTGGAGGATTCAGACCGGTCTATCCTGGTCGTGTCTGAACGTGCGTGGTCAAGTCAGAAACCGTCATTTCATTTCTCAAAGACGAAAAAAAAATAACCAGCCATATCCAATTATCGCAGCCACAACGCCAGTCTAACAAAAAGTCCACGGACCTTTTGTAGAGAACGCCGAGAGGGGTTTGTTGGCCGCTTGTGAAGCAAAGAGGTTGTCATTGTAATTCTAAAGTCGAATAAGACATGGATATAATTAATTTTGGCGGAAATCCTTCTGGGATACGCCAAACTTGTGTTGTGTTTCATCATCTTTTTGAGTCTTATTGTACGCGGAATTTGACGGCAGTATTCCAAGAAGGTTTAATGGTGCTTTACTTTTCCGAACCCTGAAAATTAAAGAAGACTGTTGAACGTAAATAATTATACGTCGAATATTTTTTATACAATATTTATGATTATTGATCTTATTTTACATCCTCGATATAACTAGGCACAAAGTTTGAGTTGAGGGGAGAGGCCAGCGGGCCGCACCCCCCCCCCCCCCCCCCCCCACACACACACATACACATTTTTTCGTAACATATATTTTTCTTAGATTAACATATAGAAGTCAATCTCTATTTTCACTAAGATTGAAGTCCATTGCAAAGTGCAAGTTCAGACCAGATCACAAAGACAGATAATGAAGAACATCGTAACACGTGGTATAGTTGATATTCACAGAGCCCGGTTTTCTACCATTGCCTGCACCCTTAACTCTACTGTAGGGCGACGTCAGCGGTGGATTTCGGGGTGTCAGTTTCAATCCCTGGGGTTTCCTGTAAATCCCATCCATGTTAGAAGGAATTCCAATCTAATTATAACTCGCTCCTTGCTAACTAAATCGGTAGTATCTGCTGCCTCTCGTGAAGGGACTACAAAAGATAACAAAACGCGTGACAAAGGTCGACTCTTAATTAGATTATTCCGGACTTTACATCGTACAAATATCATTTATTTTTGGCTGGAGAATATCGTATGTCAGCATATCTTATTTAAAAAAAAACCCCGCTTTATGAGAATATCTATACATGTACATGTATGTACATTTTATTTATATAAAAATACTCAACGGAAAAAATCACACAAAAGTATGCCACCAAAGACATACATGTACAAGTAATGCTTCTGGTGTTTAATAGCTTATATTTACATTCGACTGTGTTTTTTCATTATAGTCTTTAAATGTCTCTAAATGCAACAACTTAATCACTGCGTATTTACATGTATTTTCATATAATTTACATAAGTAGTCCACAATCATTGATTTCTATGTTATCGGTATGAAAATATATTGCAAATTTGTTGGTAAAACACCATGCATGCATTACAAATATTTATAACAATTAAGTTGATTTTACTGTATAAAAAAACACCAAAAAACAACATATTAGTTATTGTTCATGAATTATATTTTCAAGACTCGTCTCAACAGTGCAAGTGATACAGCTGTCCTGGCTGTTACTAGTTTACTCCCTCTGTGATCTGCAATTTATACCAATGTATTTGATTTAAAAAATGATTTCATCAATAAGGAAATGTAAATTTAAGATTTGAATGATTTATTTTTGACGTCGTCGTATCAATAACTGCCGTTAGGTAAGCAGACAAATCATCATAACGCGCGTTATTCAATTTGTTTGCTCACATGACGGCAGTTATTGACAGGACGGAGTAAAAAATAAATCATTCAATGCTTTAATAAATACACTTTTCTAATCCCTGAATTTTTTATTGGCACAATGAACCTTGTACAGAACTTCTAACTGCATGATGAGTCTTAGAAAATTTTGGTTGAAAATGCTATGAAAAATTTCGCTAAGGCCCATTGGGTTATAGATATAAATGTGAGCATGGGGTATTTCAATTGCTAATGCCCTCAAAATCTATTTTTCACTTTTACTTATGATGCCGCTATAAATTCACCCGAATTTCTTCCCTATATATTTCCTACCATTTGCAAATCTGCCATTGTTTTTTTTTTATAATCATTATCAATTGATCACATATGGATTTCTTTTTATTGAAAAAAAAAAAGAAAGAGACAATTTAACTTAAGTTACACAATTTCACGGTTCAATGTACTTGAAATTGGCGAAGGAACTATTTTTTGTACCTCTCAAGGATCCATCACAAACCTGAAACCTTTAAACACGCGCAATTTATCGTGATTTTGAGATGAATAGGATCCACACGATTGATATCTCTGATAACGCTTGGAGAGTTAGTGTTGGATATGGAAAGTCGTGAAAGGAAATCATACATTGCTGAATCTTGATAAAAAAAAAAAAATAGGAATTTACAGGGAAAAAAGGATTTTGGTGTTCCCTAGCGATTGATGCCCGTTGATTGGCTAATATGTCTGAAAGGATTCCATTCCATTTATTAATCAGACAAGCCATAAAATGACAAGGCATAACAACAGACCGATCAGCGGCCCTCCCTCGGTCGTCACTCGACAAGACACAAGAGAGCTCAGAAACAACAGCCTAAAGAAATACAACATTCATTACCTGTAAATGTAATCATACAAGGCCTTTACCAAACCCAAAAGATGCAAAATATAAGTGTTCACAAATATGTATAACATGGAACATATTCCAGAGTTACTGATACATGTATATACATAAGTATAACATTCTTCATGCATTTTTACTAGTGTTTATACCTGTTGTACTAGTTACCTGTTCAAGCTTTCAGTTTTTAACTGTTTTTTTTTTTGGATTATATTTATAAAGTTAGAACAAGAATAGTTTGACTATATATTCCCTTGCCTTGCCTGAGGGTTTGTAGAACGGTCGATGTCGTTTATATACTTATATCCATAATACAAGATACGGGAAAATGTTCAAATTAAAAAAAGTAAAACAAAGTGGATTTTTTATTATTATATATTATTTTATGGTCCAAATTATCACATCTAAAATTCAAAGGCGGATCTGACGAGTAAATTGTTGACTGTTCCCCTCCTTAATTCAGACATAGAAAACCCATTTAATAAAGCTTTTTTTAAGAGTTCGAAAATTTAACTGTGTTTCGTATGATAAAAATCAATGAAAACTAATGATGGTTCTGAAGCATGGACCGATGTCTCGAGTTCCCCTCTTGTAGAATGAAAAAATACAGGAATTGGTTTTGCGTGAAATTCATTATTTTCTGCTATAAAACAGTTTATGTCGTCGCAAAAGTTCATCATTTATTATGCTGTAGACTTTGAGACAGTCGGTTTATGATGATTCTTATTTTTCTCTTCTTTCAATTTTTGTCATTTTTTAGAAACTTATCAAGAAACAAGAGGTCCATGGGTCACATTTCTTTCATAAAGAACACTGTCCAAATCTGACCGGAGTTCTAGTAACCAACTTTTTTTCTGTGATATTTTGTTTCTCTCTTTTATTCATTTTGTTTTTCATTTGACATATTTTACAGACCTCACACACAGATCTATAAAAACTGAGGAAAAAGTAAACTAATATAAAATGATACCATAAATTAGAGATGTTAAAAGATATATACATGAAATAATAAGAGATGCGGATTGTATATTACTTTCGGGTCTAATCAGCAGTTGAATTCTAAACCTCAAGACATACACTAGCAATATTGTCGATCAACGTAAAGAAAAACCGCATGATTAAAAAAAAATTCCAAATGCTCTAAAATGATTGAGATATATATACTAAAAATAGTGATATTTTTCCAGCTACACGACTGTGAAAATAGCAACTGCTGATAAGAATTTAAATTTGGAGGTTTTTTTTATTAAAACACTGCCGAGTTTTAAAATTTTAAGAAAAAAAGAAAAATCAGGTGAGCTAAAAAAAAAACCAGACGAAACGAATGAAATACAAAACACAGTTAACAGCTTAAGCTGTGTGGTTTTTTTTTTATTTTTCGCGAAAAAAAAGCTTTATTATATCAGAACTTTAATATAAAAATCTAATAAATGTCTGTTTTGGAGAGATTTGATGAAGAAAACTGCTCCTGTCTCCCATGGGATTTTAACGATTTCCCGCATTGGCGGTTAACGACAGGACTACTTCGATCTGTAGGTCGGCCGGTGATCGGGATCGGGATTCATCAGTCAGTGCGCTTCTCTCCTCCGTTGAACGATTTCCAGCATCATTCAAATCCAACTCTCCCGTATCTTATCTGGAACCGATAGAAAGGAAGTCATCGTTCAGGGGGTAAGAGACTTTTATTTTGTTGATATGTCAGGACAAAATGAAACATAGGACTATTATATAAAAATTAAACGTAGAATCTTTAACATATTGTATTTTTATTCATCTATGCAGAATCTAGCTGTTGTAAACTTATTATTAAATTATTATTTTTGATACAATTGTATAAATACAAACCGTTTTATATTTTATTAATCACTTACTCTTAATATTTTAAACTTCGACAAAATTAGATGAAACGATGATTAAAGAACAATTGAAATGAATTTATAAACAAAAAATAAGTGCACATGCTATATATTATCACATGTCATATTTTTACAGATAAAGTTCTTTGGTTTTTTAATCAAGCATTGATTGCTGTTTATTTTTGCCAATAATTTGTCATCAATTGATTTTGAATAAATATATTAAAAAAGGGCACGTAGCATCGTTTTTTAAAGTAAGGCGGGGGGCAGACTCAAAATCCAAAATACATGTGTATCAAGTTTTTTTCTTCTGAAAATCATCAAAATCTTGGGGGAAGGGCATAGTATACCTATATTTTCAATTTCACAGTTTCCTTTTTTTTTTGCTTTAAATTTTTACATGGTCCAAAAATGGGGAGGGACTATTTATATGTAAATTTAAGAAAAATATTTGATGCGACAAAAAGCGCTGGTACTACGTGCCTTTAAAAGATTGATATGTTTTCCGCAATGACAATTGGTGAAAAAATAAAACTTAAATAAAGACGGGGGCAATGAACGATTGGGGTCCAAAGAAATCCATCAAACTCCAGTCGTTAGTACCTCTAATGAACATGATGATGGAGATTGAAATGGCCAAAATTATAGATATCGGCTTTTTTGTCACGATCCAAAAACGATTGCTTCAAAGTAGCCCTCTCCGATCATTAGCAGCATATCTTAAAATTACCCCAAATCTCCAGTTACTTTAATTTGCATAAATTTCCCTAAAATGCCTTTAATGTATGTGAGAGAGAGAGAGAGAGAGAGAGAGAGAGAGAGAGAGAGAGAGAGAGAGAGAGATTTCTTGTATTAAATACTGGTATCGAAAGCAGTTTCATAAATACTTAAAAATTATGGAAAAAATCTAAAATAAACATTCGGGGATAAAAACATACTTAATCTGTTTTACCAAGCTCTGAATGAAAAGTTTCAGAAATCGTGAACAATGAAATTGTAGAAAGATGGCGTTAATGTATAAAAAAAATCTGATATTAGTATAGATTAGTATATTATAGTACAGGGTGATCCATAAACTCTGATACTATTTTAAAACTTCATAAAACTTTTGAGGTAAACTTTTAATTAAGGTATCATTAATCTCCAGTGACTAAAATTTTGTAGCATTTGTAATGTACGGGAAAAAAATCTACCAAAAAAGAAGAAAAGACGTAATAAAATCGGTGTTTGGGTTTTTCATGGTGCCTTATCTTTACCAAATGGCTACAAAATCGAGCTTCTGTACTTTGAGACTACTGACTAGTTCACTTTGAATTGTAATTAATCTGTTCTATGATGAACTGGATTTTGCAGACATATAATAGAGTAGGATAGTCGTAAAGAATCAAACATCTCACCACACAGGCTTATATAGTGAAAGAACAACTCAGGACAACTATTGACAACATTCAAGGAAAATCAAGATCTCTGTTCTGTCCAAGTTTTTGAACTGATCATCTGAATCTGCTGAATACATAATGTATGTTAGCAAGACGTGTATTCAATGATATCCAAAATAACATTATTGTAAATAATAGTAGATCAAAGCACGAAAAATGTATCCTAAACACAGCAAGAATGGTTGTGTGGTTTGAAAACAAAATTGAAGAAAGTTTCATTTCCTTTATAGCTGAGCCCGGATGTTCAGTTACTGCTGTGCTACTCATAACCCTGATGTAAACCTGGGTGGGGAGTCCTTCATCTGATGTTATTGAATGATCAAGTTATTAAATTCATCCTTAAAATCTTAAATATTAGAGCTGCTAAATAAATGAAATGTGGTGAGAAACAGAGGTGTAAAAATAGGGAGCGATGGCAATTTGTTATAAAAACTATATTTTTGTAAAAGTCTAGTAAACCATTTGACATAATTCTGCTATTTTGATGCTAATATTTAGTTTCCCATCTCTGCTACGTAAAGCACGCAGATCGCAATTAACCTACATAATACAAAACTGTAATCCTTGTGTCTTTATAGGGTATGTTTCACTTTATTTAACTTAATTCCTTGGAACTGTAATGGGCATTCAAAACAGTATCAGATATGTTAGATCAAGTAAATAACTATAATCTTAAACTCCGAGCTTTTTATGTGATGTACATGTATAGTAACTCAGGATTCCCTCTTCTATCGATTGTGATTTATATAAAACCAACATCTAACCAGTTTTAAAACGAACTCTCCGCGCATGTATCATGTACATGCATATCATTCAATGAGAGATAAACATATGTCATATTTTCTCTATCATCCTGTGATTATACAAAAAATCATAATTTCAGCGACAATATTGAAACAAAATAAATCCATTTCATTTACATATTATATAGTTCATTAGCTTTTATGTAGAGGATTTTTCGGATAAGAAACAGATGATGAAAATGGTAACACTTTACACACTTTCCACGCGAGGGAAATATCATGATCAGCAACAGTCTATCGGTTAATGCATTGTTTACAAAAAGAACAACGGACAATTGCATAAAATCAAAGACCAGCAAAGGACCAGACGTTGGCCACTGTAGCTGGTTTCAGTGTGCAATCGGGTGTGACGAAATCGAAGGGTATGTTTAGTTAATTAAAGAAAAATTGTCGTTAATTACAATTCCTTAATTACCTAGATTAACACAGAGAATATATATCAAGTAAAATGTGGCTTCACATTGTGATGTAATCTTTGTCACGGAGGTCCTTAAATTTCGTCTGACACATTCACACAGGTTTTCGTCAGCAAAAGATAAATACAACATTCTTAATGAAATCTTATATCCTTATGTTTATACAAAAAAAGAAAAAGATTTCCTTCCGTAGATTAAGTCTTATCGTTCTATCTACCGCGGCTACCGTAAGATTGGTGGCCTATCTACTGTACCTTTAGATATTATACATGTAAATTTAATCAAAAACATCAATATCAAGGTTTTTGATTGGACTGAAAAGTTAAGGTTCCCTGAACAAAGGCTCCCTCTCAAGGCCAAGGCAGCTGTTGTTATTTCTGATATAGCAATTTTGTTTCTAGGGGAAATGGGGCTTGTCAAAGTTCTCTCATTGTGTTTAATCTACTGATGCCAGAAACAGAATGCGACCATTTGTCTGCACTGGCGATTCTTCCCAACAGACAGGTTGTCCTGGAATGGTTCTAGGGATAGAATGACTCCTAGCATTGAGACATGCAGTGGAGCCATATTTCCTATCGAAACCTTGGTATGCTGACAGCGATTTTATGTAGTTTGCACACTTTCACATTACTGTAATCCAACCGCAGCCATGTAGATCATCAGTATATAGTTTTACCGCGAGGAAACACTTTTTTTTATCAGAATTATCAACTTAAGATACATCAAGAGGAACAATTACCTTTGTAAGTCAAAAATGAATCATTATCCCGTGCATTATTCTAATAGTAAGGCAAGTAGATCTTAATACTGGGTATAAATATTTTTGTTGAATTGTTTATCGGAATGATCAACTTAGATACTAGTATACCAAGAAGAACAATTTCCTTTGCAAGTCAAGCATGAATTAGGCCCACGTATTATTACATGCACGAACTCCAGCAAATAGTCGTACACAGTATGGTTCAGGTATATCATGATGAAGAGTACTACCTTTAATAGAGCAATATCTTTTTCTTTTTTTTTGTAACTGTTTTTATTACCCCAGAACATGTAAGAGTATTCTTACAGCCGAGGTTGGGGAGCCTTGGAGTCTATAAGTTAACATTATATATACTGAAAAAAATTTTGAAACGGGGTGTTTTTACAAATAACATCATTCATACACCCACTCATTCAGTTGCATGTATATGCACATTACTCTACATCATAATCAAGTACAAAAAATCAGCATTTTACAGTAAACAAAAATAAATTACTTTGTAATATCTAAGATCATAGGGGAAAAAGGCTTAAAATCAACAATCATTATTAAAGGACAACCTCGCCCATCTTACATGAAATATCTCTAATTCACAATTTTTCGTGTAAATAAATTTTTCACATTTGTAATAATAAAGTATTTCACGTTTGATTCCAGTAAAGGAGGGTAATTCTTTTCTACTCCTTTTTCTATATATATGTCTCTTTACAATACATATTATTATATTGAAAATGTTATAATATTTGTAATATCTACCAAATATAACATCTATTTTGTTCAATGGTATATCTAATTCAAATTCGTCCTTCATCCAAACTAGTAAATTATCCCAGATTTCACTCACATATTCACATTCCCAAAAAAGATGACAAATAGTTTCTGCATTACATCTACAAAATGTACATAACTCTGATTCAACTATTCCTATCTTACATAAATAAGTATTAGTCGCAATAATTAGAGCAATATCTTTGCTGTAAGTGACAGTACTCATAGTGATAGCATATTTTTTTTTTACATATGTACCAGATCCCGTACAGCTGTCGGAATCACTGGGGTTTGGATTATCTGCATCTTTACTCAGTCCCAGTCCCATTTATACAGCGCATTTCCTTCAAGTATTTGTTATTTATCAATAAATCAGAGTGCAAACGATGTTCTTTCAACATTATGAACAAATCGGAAGATTTGTCTTCTATGAAACACTCCCTCTAGTTAGTCAGATTTCGTCAGATACACGACTGAACATAAAAAAAAGTATACGGGGATTTTGCATTGCAAATGGGATGAAAGTACCGCGGATGATAACGCTAAAGAAAGTGCGAGTTGTCACAAATACTTTTGAATGGAAATAGAAGTTACCACTTTTAATCATTAATCTCCCAAAGAAATGTGTTTCCGTTCCAGTGACTTGCTCCGAACAAAAAGAGAGATTGTCAGTGAATGAATCTCAAATCCCCCCCCCCCCCCCTTCATCGATTTCAATTGAACTTATATATTTGACTTATAAGTTTCTTTCTATTAAAATCGTTAAAATTCGACAGAAGCAATAAATTGGGACAGACAATAGAGTATCATCAGAAACTGTCGGATTATCTGCAAATATGAACCGTTATGAATACCCGGATGTATAGGAATACGTTAATGAATATTAGGTGCGCCAACAACTATCCGATACACCTGAAGCAACTATTTTTATCCCACGCTAATATGAAGTACTCACTATATTCTTTTCAGTTTGTTCAACATCTGTCACAGTAGAGAAAACAAATTTTCCTGTTTGGTATTCAACAGGTGCATAGAATCGTCTGTCAAAAAGTTCTGAATCTCTCTGGGGCAATTGGTTTATTTATTTTTTTTATCATTTTATAAAAAAAAAAACGACGATTGACAACATGCGGGGTGGTTGGGATGGGGTTCCCTAACTGTTATACATTATCCGGTATGCTAATATTCCCCATTATAAATCTGCGCAAAAAGTCTTTTTTTCGTTCCTGTAAATTTTTGTGTGTGAAAATGATAATGTGTCAATAAAGATATCTTGGAAATTTTCCCCTTTCATAGATTTCAATTGGTTTTATGCATGTTTTCGTTTTAAAATATGGTCCAAATGTGTTGCATGAATATCTTGATCAGACAATCGATTAGTTCTTACAACATATAGATCGTGTTTCATGACTACTTAAATTGTCGTGTATATTCTATGACTACTTACAATATCGTGTTTCATGACTAGAATAATTGACGTGCATATTCTATGACTACTTACAATATCGTGTTTCATCATTAGTTAAATTGACGTGCATATTCTATGACTACTTACAATATCGTGTTTCATTGTTAGTTTAATTGTCGTGTATATTTTATGAGCAGTTAAAATACAAGTATCATGTATAATTTGTGGGAAGTTACAAACTTAATAATTTAATTTGTAAAAAGTTAAATCATCGTGAATACTAGTATTTTTTTCTTATGTAAAACAATGGCTTTCTTATCTATAACCAGTTCAAATATAGTATATATTGTGTGAAAAACCACAATATCTTGTATAATTTTGTAATTAGAAGTTCTTATTATTTATTTTCTTTATTTTTATGATAAGTTACAAGTTCTTTCTTTAAAGAAATTTACAGTCATTATATAACACCAAAGCGCGCTGTTTCCTACTGAAAACTGAATGCTGATTTTCTAGAGCAAAAAATTAATAATTAGTCCAGTCATTCTATCATTTATCACAACAAAATTGCGTTATGATTTTTTTTATTATAATATGTTAAAGGTGACAAAATATATTCAGAGTGATATTGATATATTTACACGTGCTACTGAACGTGCAAAGTAAGAACGAGTCAAATAAAGCGTTAATCTGGGTCATATCTCTATTTATACCGTGTTTATCTGGGTCATATATCTATTTATACAGTGTCCCGGGCTCAGTGAGTCTGTGCCCCATTATGCATATTTATTAACAATGTGCGTGTATGTGTCAAACTGTGTACACTTTGTGATTAACAATACCTTATTCATTTCATAAATGGTATCAATATTTCACGCTTATTCGCCGATCAGCCTCACCACGGCCACGAGATAACAGAGAGAGAGAGAGAGAGAGTTATTCATGTATGAAAGTTCCATCGTTTCTCATCAAGTCGGTCATCTAGCCTTTTCCCGGTTATTTTGCGGAAATCTACAGATATTTAACATATCGTTGACAGTTAAACAATCTTCCTAATTAGTGTTAATTGGTCCCCTGCTATCTCCCTACTTATTCTATTTTTGCTATAATACCGTATTTACCAGTTTAAAATCTTTCCAGCACCTTCAAGTTTAAAGGTAAACTGGGCGTTTCGTGGATGCGGATAAGCGCATTCATGTGTCAAAGGAAACACTGATATCTCCAAAGATTTGTTTTTCCAGAGATGGATAATTTTTTGTGTGGCAGTGTATGAGATATACCGTACGATCTAGCCCCGGGTATGGTGATTTGTGGGTGAGCTGAAAACCATCGTCGGAAACCCAAGCAAGTCTCTCATACACTGACCACCGACCGCAAGCCAACTCAATTATCTTTCTCTCGCGATCGGTTTCACGAACGCTCCCAATGTTGTTTTTTTTTCTTTTTGGTTGTTTTATTTTTTTGCATTTTTATGCTATTGTTTCAATTTTTTAGAAAGAAAGTATGATATCAAGTGATTGCAAACGCACGCAAACATCTTAATTGACAACCTCTCAAAATTCGGGAAATTACCTTATTTGTTCGATTAAATTCATAAAAATATCTTTGAAATCAACAAAAAAATCAAGAAATATCAACAGTTAGTATGGATAAGTGCATTTGAAACTGGTCGTGAGTTTCCCACAGTGACCATTAACCAATCAAAATGGTGAAACGATTAAAAAAAATTATATTTTGTAAGATTATTTATTGTTTGACAAATGTCTAAGCATTGCTGATTTAGCAAAAGTTGTTATATAGATTATATAGATTAATATGATTATCTAGTGAGTTAGCTTCGGAAATATTCTTAATAAAAATGGAAAATAAATGTTTTATAAGAAAATATGAGTTGATCAATATTTAGGAAATTAACTGTCTGAACTGACTTGCTGTCATTGACATAGAAATTGTTGTCTTTTCTGGGCTATATATTGCTCTCCTTATCCATTCCGGAATATATGTAATTGCCGTATTCAACAGTAGTCAATTGAGCCTTAATGCAAGTCTATAGATACGGGGTTAGTGTTAGCTACTGCTAGCTCTTGTCTTCGCTTTGGGCTGCTATGACAATATATTCAATGAATTAGTGCTAACAAGCTTTAATGTGAAATTAGGATTTAAATACATGTATTTCATTTTTCATTGTTTCTATGTAACATTTGTGCTTAGAGAATTATTTAGTTATCTATAATGCTTTAAATGATTAACGGTCTTCACGACCTTACTTCTGTAAAGAACTACTTCGCATTGCGGATAGAATGGATCTGATGAGTGCGTACGTCGACATCATTTATCATAAATGTATCAAGCGCCTGTATTCTTGGATGCAGAAATGAAAGTGCTTAAGGCCACACAAATATAATTCCTTTTTTGTCGGACCCCGCGCGCTCGTATTTAAATAAAACTATACTTGTAAATAATATTGTTAATTTCCCGCATCTGCATTATTTCTTGTTCTGTTTCCGCTCTATTTTTAAGATTGTTTATAGTTTTAATTTATAAATCATGTACAAGTAGAAGAAATATAACTCTCCGCTCAAATATATCTATGTACCGCCTAAAAGTTTTGGGTACAAAAAATAATAATTTAATTTTTTAATCGCTCGTCCGCTCGTACCCTTTTTCACTGAATGTCCGACGAACAAGGAATTATATTGGCGTGGCCTAAGTAAAATTTCTTTTCATTATCTTACGAGACCAGAGCATGTTTGCAAGATTTCCGCAGTGGCGCAGGAAAGATTTCACGCCAGACAGATAATCCCATCGTGGTCTGTGATGCTGGAGCAGTCGCGGTTTCAATGAAACAATTGCGATTACTTTTACTGTGCAGTGACAGCATTGAAGAAGAGATAAAATTGACTTTATATTGAGATGATGAGATTCATAAAAACGTGTTCATCGCTACATTACTGGCCATTAGGCTGAAGACGCGTGATATTGTCTTCCTATGGATCATTTCAGATGTTTTCATTACGCAAGAACCACCAGTCTTATATTTGACGAAAAGAAAACTTGCATAATTGTTTGGCAAGATAGTTATTGATATCAATAAGTCATCCCAGCAAATGCATATTAACCGTTTCTAAGTAAACAGATGAATAAAAAAAAAATTAGACAAATTCATGAGGCAATCTCAAGACTCCCTCTTTCTCTCAAATTAAATTTCAGTATAGCAAATGAAATACGTGATAAAATACGGGGACAACAAAATATTCAAATTTTATTAATTTTATTGTAAGTGGTTCCATATTTTTACATTATTAGAGATATTGAAACAAAGAATGCAAACACATATATGGTGTAAGTAAGTGAGTGTGTGTGTGTGTGTGTGTGTGTGTGTGTGTGTGTGTGTGTTTGAATGGGGGGGGGGGTTGAAGGGATGGGTAAGGGAGAGATGGGTGACCTTTATATTGTATACATTGGTTCCTTAAAGGGGCACATTCTAAAGTTTTTAAGGGCGTTGTTAGTTGTAAAAAAAATCATACATAAATTAGTGAAGACATCTCCCATAAATTCTTGATTTAACCCGTCGTTTATAGTGTATCAAATCATCTCAGCTGAAATGAAGACTTGCATGAATGTACGAAAGCCGAGAAGGATCATTCGAGATTCGAGATTCGAAATACGAGATTCGAAATACGAGATTCGAGATTCGAAATTCGAGATTCAATATCTAAATTAACCAATCAAATCATGGATCTGAAACCTGTATCCTAGCAACATCAAACTGTTCTAAATAAAGATCATTCGTACATGCTCTTTCCTACAAATAAATGTCTTTATAGCTCTTAATAAATGCTATGTTCACTTCTCCCTACCTAACTAAATAATTATTTACTTTTACACAGAATATCTAAGTAGACTAGTAATAATGCAGTGTGCTTCGCGGATCTAAGTGATTTTGTTTGCCGTGGTGCATTTCCACCTGATGCGTTTGAACCCTGGGGTATTTCACCACCAACCCGGGTTTATTCACCCCTTTTGTGTAAAAATGCGTTTATGGTAGAGAACTTCATAAGCGTAGCTAATTTTTTCTGTAGGAGGTCCTAGGCCAATTTTAAAAAAATTTTACTATGTAAATTTAATAAGCTCCAATTTTCCCGAAGAGGGGGTCCAGATCCCCTGACCCCCTCCTTTCTAGATCCCCGCATGAAGATTAGTACATGTATTTAAATAATCTAAATATAAATAACCTGTCCTGTTTCACTAATAAATATAAGCATTACTTATCGTTTTTATGTATGCATACAGTGATACACTAGTACTATGATTATAAACAAATCATTGAGATATTATCACATTATACGGAATTATTAATAAATACAATTTATTTTCCTTTTCCTCAGTAAACAACTTATTATGAGTCTTACTTTTGGAATTGTTTTCAATTTAGAAGGATACCTACTCTTTACAATTAAAGGTAGGGATGATAGGGTGCCAATTTGTTCACATTGCCGATTTCTTGTGCAGAGAACAGTAAAACTTTTTAAAAATTTGATTGTGCATGAATATTTGTTGTAATTGTTGTACATGTATTTTGTTATAATTCATTCATTGATATATCAATAAGAAAGATTAAAAGCATATGTTTCACAGCCAAGTTTCTCTGTAGTTTCCTACCCCCCCCCCCCCCCGCACCAAAATTGACAATAATAACATATAAGTCATACAAATGTTTACTTTTTTTGTAAGTAAATCTCTAAAGATGTAAATAAGCACTGCAAACAAAGATGTGTGTATTTAATATACTACTACATTACACTTAGCCAGATCAAATGTAATCAGGATGAAGCTACAAGGGGTGAGTGGTGCAAATTTACCAATTTGTCGCCATACACACAGAACACCAAATAAAGAAACTGTGAGTGGTGTGTGGAATGCATAAAATTATTATAAAATTATCTCAAATAATCAGTGCAAAAACCAACAAATAGACTGTTATTTGTTACATATCCTGCAAAAACATTGATAAAAAATGCTATCGTCCCATAACATAGCCGGTTAAGTTAATGTGTACACATGTAATTCTAATATACAAGAAGGCGGACGTATCAGGCGGGGATCCAGAAAATTAAATTTCAAAAATGATCGGTTGAATTACATTACATTTTTTGAAAATTGTTTTAAACTATCGCACGGGTCAAAATGCATGATAGAAGTTATGTACAGTGTAATTTGAAACTTTCATTTTATATCAATATGTAGTATTACCTATTATAACAAATGAGAGTATAGCACAACTGCCACAAGCAATACATGTCCTTTACCGGCACCACCTCCCTCCCCATAAAAAAATGAAACAATTGTCGTTTTATTTGCTAAAATGTGTGTGGTTCAAGATTTTTCTAAAGGACATACCCGATTAGAATTGAAAAAGAGTCGTACGTTTAAAACTAATTTTGTCAAATTTTTTAGATTCATTGGTTATATTTTGGTCCATTTGGGTAAATAGATGCACCAGCGCAGCTCTTATTTATATATAATCAGGCCATAAATTCAAAATATTTTCAAAAATTAATAGCTTTAAATCCAGTGGATGAAAAAATGGAAAGCAAGTCGAACTCGATGAGTGCTAATACCTGTGTTGAATGAATGGTACAGTAGGATATGCGCAAAAAAGTCCCGTCTACTATTTCCTACCCTATATTTATTGGAATATTAAATCCGATTATAAGAGTCAAATTAAAAATCAAGTACGGATATGTACCTGTTTATCAAAAGTAAAACTACTCATAATTTATCTACAGTGCATCGTTATGGAGCTACACAAAAAGTTTTATATTAATTTGCCGAGCCAAATAAAAAAAAACCTGGAAAACGAAGAGAAAACAAAGTGGGGACAGAATAACTGGCAAACTAATTAGGACTTTATAGCCCCCCCCCCCCCCCCCCCCAGATAATTGGAGTACAACATCCGCATCGAGAGAGTCGATGTAAATCACAGGTGCGCTAACACCGTTAAAATTAAAGCTTGCTTGTTGGTCTGCCCTTCCCTAGCTACCTCCCATCTTTTCTCCTTTTAGAGGCTTAATTATTGTCCATATATGCTTGTAACAAATCAAATCAATTTCAAATTCTAAATCAAAACTGAATTTGACACTACAAAACTGTCTGTCTGTCTGTCTGTCTGTCTGTGTCTCTCTCTCTCATATCGACATATTCTTATCTGGATTTTTGTCTTTGAGGTTGTAAATCATTATATCTTCTTTGGTTTAAAACTTCATCATAACCTTTTGACATGTCGATTATTTCATTGAGTTTCGTTTCATAGGTAAAACATTTAGATTAAACAGATCTTTCATCGCGAGCCGATTTTTACACAGTTGGGGCGAATACACTTCGGGTTAAAATTGTTCGGGGGGAAATACTTAGATTCGCAAAGCCAACAGTGTTATTTCTAATTTAATTGTTTATACTGTGTGGGGTTAATTCATCAATGTTAATTTAACCATGTTATAACCACTATATAAGAGCTATTAAGACATTTATTTGTAGGAAAGAGCATGTACGAATGATCTTTATTTAGAACAGTTTGATGTTGCTAGGATACAGGTTTCAGATCCATGATTTGATTGGTTAATTTAGATATTGAATCTCGAATTTCGAATCTCGAATCTCGTATTTCGAATCTCGTATTTTGAATCTCGAATCTCGAATGATCCTTCTCGGCTTTCGTATTAATGACCCAAACTGTCTTCGTATAATGGACTTAAATCAGCAATTGAAATTTTCAATTTTCACCAATTGTAATGGCAAAGGGAATTTTGAATGAACAAATACAAGTATATATTTTTATTGAAAATGGTATTAAACAGTAGCCAACCAATTCCGTTAATAATGTTTAAGAGATAAGATTTGCGCATAATTGTAATTAAAAACATTCATTAAGATACAGCTTTGTACAGAAGCGTTTCTTGTGCTTTATATCCTAAATAGTTGTCTTGATTTGATGAAGCAGAAATACAGGAATTGATTTCTCATAATACGGCATTAATAATTGTTTTGTATCGTCCTACTTACGTCATTGACAAGGCTTCTGGCAAGGATGGACTCGTTTTTTATTTTTTAACCAAAAAGGGACAACAAAGACACTCAGTTCACCTCTTGGAGAAATGACATTGATTGAAGTAATTAGATTTATATACGACCATTTTGAATAAATATTTAGCTACATCCTGTAGTAATAGTCCATTATCGGTCATATTACACGCTGAATTAATGGCACACGCCTAATAACTGCCCATTTCGAAAGCAGACAATTCCCAATTTTAAAAAAGGAGGGCGTTGAAAGCTCTTCTGCATGTCTCCGACAATAATATTTTTACCATACAAAGCAAATATCTATTAGCTATATTTGCTCCCATTTTTATTGTCGTGTATCTTATTTATTCTGTGTTGATTAATGGTAAAATGCTGACCCTATGGAACTTTTGTTGGCCATCGAGTGAGAATTTTTATCCAATCTTTATTGGAACTTGAGAAGAAAGTTCGATTGTAACATTAACTCTATCTCGTCTTTTAGTCAAGAATCATAAAATGTATGCAATGAATGCGTCATACTAATCTAGCGCGATGTCAGAACCTTTCAGCAACGTATGGAAAGTATAAAACATATAAAATTATATACAAATTTGCAAATTTGTAACTGATCCATGCAATAAAAGAGTTGTCAGTGTTATAGTAAATCGGTGCTGAACTATCGGACGAGGTAACAGGGCGAGGTAATGGCTGAACGGTCGCAGTGAGATGATTGATGATGGAGAAGAGAAAGCAGGTCTCCTCTATGAATAGTCGTTCAATACCACTTGACGCTGTGATTATACTGATAAAGTATACTCTAATGATGAAAGGGTGTAATGGGTACTCATTTAGTCGGTGAATAATTTAACTAAATTCAATCTGATTAGTACTTTTAAAGCTATGCTCCAGTTCTCAGAGTGCACATTACATACCACGATAACGAGAGAGTTTAGAAGAATTGTTTGGCATTGAGTTTTAAATACTGTAACTATCTGAGATCAGTATCTCACATCGTAATACAGTATAAAGATATTCAAAACTTCTAAGGGTTTATCTAAAGAACTAAATGCTTTTGTGGGTGATTCATGCGGGATACGAAGGTGGCGGCATTGCAGAAAAAAATGCATAGCGTGTTATGTTAATTTTTCTGCAATGATTGAATCATCAAAAAACAATTTATTGTTTAAATTTACACCTTTGTTTTAACAAATTAATATATTGGTCGTAAAAAAGAAAGGAAAATTAATTATATCAATGTTAACTTACTTCAGTATGTAAAATTAAAGAAACAATCAAATCGTCACCTATGTGTTTTTGTGCAGTCCGTCATTTTTCTTAGGTTGCTGAAGGTTTCCGATCGATAAACTGGTTAGATCTGGATTGTGTAGATTTTAGTTTTGTCAATTTATATATACAGTTGTGAATTACAATTAGATTCCGCAAATAATGGAGGGAATCATACTCAGTGGATGCAAATATTTAAACAACAATAAAATGATATCTTTGATGATATGAAGGTGCATGAATTACCAAAGAAAGAATTTTATTGTTTATATCTACTGATAGTGCTCCAGTACATCTTTCTTTTTACAAATCATAATACATTGATTGTAAAAAGTAAAAAAAATTAAATATTGGAATTGGAGTCTGACATCATCATGATTATTTCGTGCAGTTTGTGATTTTGTAGGTTTCGATAAACAGGACATGTAGATTTCAGTCCTGTCAGCTTCTAGAGAGCTATGATTTACAGTAAGTTTCCGTAAGAAATAGAAAAAATTATTGTCGATAGATGTAAATATATATTGATAATTGTTTTTCAAGAGTACATATCAAATTGGTTATGTAAGATTGAAAGTCTCACTTAATCTTACAAAAATAAATATACTATAAACACGTGAACACGTTTGTATCTGTGCTAATGGTGCATGCATTAGCAAAGTGTATTCATTAAAACAATAAAATGCTTTCTTTGGTGATTTATTCGGGATATGAAGGTAGCGACATTGCAGAAAAAAAAAATTCTGCAATGATCGCTACCTTCATAACCTGCATAAATCACCAAAAAATAAAAAAAACATTTCATTGTTTATGTTAACATCTTTCTTTTAACTTATATTATTAATAAATTGATTACGAAAAGAAAGTAAAATTCACTAAATTAATGTTAATGTACATAAGTACGTTAGCAAAAAGAAACAGCCAAATCGTCTCCTGTGAGACTTTGAGTCTGACATCATTATGATTATTTCGTGCAGTTCGTGATTTTTCTTAGGTCGCTGTAGGCTTCGACTAATCGATAAACAGGGCATCGCAATTTCAGTCCTGTCAGTTTCGGCCGCTGTAGATTTCGACCAATCGATAAAAGGGGCGTGTAGATTTCAGTCTGGCTGTTCCTATAGAGCTATAAGTTTCCGTTAGAAATAGAGAAGATGTGAGACTTTGAGTCTGACATCATTATGATTATTTCGTGCAGTTCGTGATTTTGCTTAGGTCGCTGTAGGCTTCGACTAATCGATAAACAGGGCATCGCAATTTCAGTCCTGTCAGTTTCGGCCGCTGTAGATTTCGACCAATCGATAAAAGGGGCGTGTAGATTTCAGTCTGGCTGTTCCTATAGAGCTATAAGTTTCCGTTAGAAATAGAGAGGATGTAAATATAGAAAATTGAACGTCGCAGACATAAAGGAAAATATACACTGAATGTAAATATTACAGTGTGAACAGATTCCAGGATTGCGATAATTATTTGATCAACTCCGCAAGCACTTGGTAGTGTCATTCGCAGAGACTGTCGCAGCTTTAACACGTGTTTAATGTCCGTGTGTTAAAACAATTGACAAATAGATGTGTATCTGATAAGGTTGCTGTGTAGACGGCTGACCTCTTAAGTACACACAGGTGAATTAACAACTGTAGTATCTTACGTGCATATCATACATAAGCCTTGCTGATCGACGTTAACCCGACATAACTTATTACACGCTGCATTTTATGACGAAGGCGTCATCATTCACCACCAATCAGACGTCAATGATTTCAATTAGCAAATACGACATCAGCAAAACCAACGTTGTCTTTGCTGGGTAATAAAAGGTCGAGTTCTTGTATGTTAAACAAAGATTCGGATTATTGAAAAGTACGAAATCAAATTAATTAAAGTCACCCTTGTTTATAAAATGAAGAATAGACGTATTGTTTGATTTATGACTACTCTGTACCCGACATCATTCGGTTCCTTGCTATCTGACTGTTACGTAGCCCCTAATTTCCCCTAGTAACACAACACCAGCCATTAGAGGCGTTTTGTTTGCAGTGAATACATATATTGTTTCTTTACAAACAGTGTCCTCACGATACGATCAAAACTCTAATTACGTGGCACCGAGGCATCCCACGTAATAAGAAGTGAGTACTAAAAAGAGGAGGACTCCAAGAGCTCTAAAAATAAAGAACGTGACGAATCCACGGACTGATGTATGGGACGCCCTGTAGTACTGGGAGTACCCCCCTGATGTGTGTAACACCCTGTAGTACCGCCAGTATCTGATTCACTGTAAATCCCGTTACTGTCAGGAAGAAGCACCTACAACATCCCTCCCGGGGGAATCCCTCTTTCATCTGAAGTCTTCGTCGTGGTACATCGGGGATTTGTCTGGCCAGGTAAGACAGATTTAATATCAGGAGCCGTTCCCTTTTATATTGTTTTCTTGTTTTTTGTGATATGATTTACTTTTTTTTTTAGATTTTTATCTATTTATTATTGAGAGGACGACATTCATCATATTTCATTATTAAATAAACTTAATTACATAATATATGTAGTTATCAAAATGTGTATATTTCTACTATAATAATTATACTATCTTTTGTTAGTCTATGATGTTTGTAATTATCGTGTTCCTGTGTTATGTTAATAATATGTAAACCGATGGGAAGATTATCTTTCGGAAATAAAGAACTTGAATTGATTTATGTTAAAGCTTATTGGCCGTACGTTAAATGATTTCTACGTATTGGTAATGATTATTTTTCTCCTGTTTAATTTCTTGTCAATACCTTACGTCTTTGCAGTGTTAGAGTTTTTATCACCGAGGAGACAAGATGGATGATTGAGATTATCTTTGATGAGTCAGCTGAACAACTAAGAAGTCCACTTGTGGCCAGTGATAACCTGTTAGGGTTAGTATTTTGTGAATAATTGATTTGATTCTAAAACAACTGATCACGAATTCCCCGTAGCTTTAACTAATCTGGAGTTATTTGTTTTGGTAACGTGAATTACATTGATAAAGGATCTCTGTTCACTCCTTGGTGCGCACACAGATATCCGTCCTTCCGGTTACAGGAGTTCTCATTTTGATTCATGACAAAATGCAGCGATTTCTAATCAGAGGAAATATTTCTGGTTGCATTCATGATCTACAACTATCTGGCCTGACACTAAATCATACTGATGCATTCACAACAGCCTTAAGAAATAGTTCCTGTAGGAAACTATCGCTCATCACCGAACGTGTGTCTGTTAAAGTACGACTGATGAAAAATGAGATTAGTTTAAAATCTATATTACTTTATTAGATCCTGTAATTAGGTTAATACTGAATTAACAAAATGATTTTCCATGAAGCACTAATTTTCAGACTGTCACCATGGTTTTCATCTCTGGTCGCTGATTCATTTACAGAATATTTATAAAAGATCATACGTCAGAGCTGATAAAAAAAGCCCTCCAATAATGAAACGGTCCCGGGAGGCCGTCATCCAGTATCTTGGTTAAAGCGTGTCAGGAAACAAAATTGCTTATCAGAAACGTTGAGAGAAATTGTTTTCTTAGATAAATGTGGCGATCAAAAAAGTTCCTTCAAATTCCAAAACTATTTTATTTTATCGTTCACACTGAAAGTGTTTAGCAAACTTAGAATGTGGTTATGTGATGATCTAACGATGGATTCGGACAAATTTATATATGGGCTCTTCAAGAATTCTGTCACTAACTGTTTCCGTGTCACTTGTGTCCTTAACAACTCCATTATTTTGTTTCTCTGAGTAAAAGTCAGAGCCCTACCTATAATTCCGTTCACACCGTCTGTTTCCTACAATTGTCTCAATGAAGAAGTAAATCAGACAGTCTAAGGAACCACAAAATCTAACAGCAGACACTATTATAATAAACTTTCCATCACAACCAGAAAAATTACATACAGTTTATCTCGGCTTTACATAAGATTGAACACCGTAATATGGTTTCGGCTGTTGCATGTTAAAGTATTTCGACAGCATTTAAGGTAATAAAACAATGCACAGGCATATTGATGAACCATTTTAGACCCGATTGGCATTAACTACAAATATTTACTTTTCAACTCACTGTCTTTGTCTGTGATAACATTACGAATCAATTTTGAACCCTAAAACCGAATTAGTTTTCATAAAACACGAATGACACAAAATAGGCGTGTCTTATAGCATAATCGAAAAACGGTATTGGCTGCGCCGCGTAGTAATACATACGCATGTGCTGATAAAAAATAGTGGTTTTAAATAATGTTTTAAAGATTACAAATTGGACATTATATAAATATAAGTAATAAGGAATCATTCTTTGAATATTATGGTGATAATTTCGGTCGGAGTGTGGTCAAATCTATCATAATGCCCCACGGGCTTTATCGGATTTGACAACGCCCCGACCGAATGTTTTGCAATAGAATTTGGACTCTTATCATGGACCTCTTGTACAAAATCGTTATTACAACTAAGTTTTTCTTTAAAATATCTTTAACAAAATAACATTTTAATCTTTTAATAACGAATTGTTAAGTTGCTATGGGTCAGAGACTATGGCATCAAATAATTTGGACTAAATAAGCAGTTTTAAACACTCCAAGATAATAGTTTTAGAAATTAATTGTGTAACTGCATATTTAAAATATGAAAATGTGACTACAAGCAACATTTTTAGCCGATGAGAAGCAGGAAAAAAATTCCACGTTATACTTAACCTTTTTTTTTTTAAACAACAACCATAGAATTCAATTTTTGGAGTGTCGAGGAAATTTAACTTTTTGGCTCTCACATCCAAAAAGATTTGGAAAAAAAAATACAGTAAAAACATGTTTACAACAAAGTCCCGGGAACAGGCGATTTTTGCTTTGTTATAAGCGTAATTCGTTATATCCGTCAAGTTAACAACATGAAATAAAGTCACGGGGAATGAAAATCAGTTCCCTGTAAGCGTCAATTCATTATAAGCGTGTCCGCCTTAACCGTGTTTTACTGTAAGTGAATATAAGAGGGTGGGCCGGCTTTAACAATATACAGACTAATACTGTTCCCCTTGATAATTACAGAAGAGATAGCTTAGTATAGTACACAATTATTTAATGCTTGAGCAGCTCAGTATGATCTATTGCCCGAGGCCAATGGCCGAGGGCAATAGATCATACTGAGCTGTTCCTTGACTGTTCAAGTATTAAATAATTGTTTTATTACCCAATTCCTTCTTTAGTTTTCGGGGTTTACAATTTGCATATTGCAGATGGTTTTCGTGCCATTATGCAATGTATTAAGATTTTTTTTCATCTTTTACATGCACAAAACCTGTTGCATGCATTACAACATCTCAATTTAATATAAGTTTACACAAAGAAGGGTGAGTCTTCAACCCATTAGATTTTAAATAGTCTTTTACCTTATAAGAGGCTTTAAAACTGTTGATTAATTAATTTTTTGATACTCCATTTTGAATTTGGTTTCATCAAGTACTAAAAACAGCGTCTATGTAAAGGAATATACATTCCCTGAGAACTATCGAAAGGATGTAACATTAACATACCCGCGTTCTGAAATACGTTGCCGGTCCAATAGATCGCAGTCTATTGACCGGCAGTTCAAAATAGACGCAAATATTTAATTTGTAATAAAACAACAAAATATCTTTGATTAGGTAATAAAGAACATTATATACAAGTTAAATATGTAGGGAATTTTTCTTAACTAAATTTACTACATGTAATACAAAGCTCACGAAATCATATCGTAAGATTTGAATTAGATCTAATAGGTAAATTCCTTGTTAATCCACCGTTAATTGATTTTAATTACAAGCAAAAAGAGCCTTGTCCATGTCTTTTTTTGTCCCCCTCGGAGGTAAGCGACCGCTCAATCTTGGAAGATGATAAACACCCAATCTAAGTAGGAACCGCTGCAAGTCTCTCACAGATCGCCGGCTAATTACCAGCTATCAGTATGATTACCATGCTTAAGAGGTTCAAAGAATTGATCAGTCTTGTGAGAGATACACCTGTCACAGTTACCGCCACAAGATGATGCCACCCCGATCACTTCACATTCTTCGTTCATTCATGTGACATGGGACAAACTTTGATTAAATCCATCGTTTGCCATATGACAATTTTCTTAGGAGTTCGGGCAACCAATTAGTAACAAATTAGTCAATAGATCTACGTTAAATTTTGATAGAGTATCTTTTTAGTTGCCAGCAGTTGCTTAATAAAGTAGAAATTCAATTAATTTGAATAGCTTGTAATTATAATAAAAATAAAATTCAATATCTTTATACCACTCGTCTTTTTATGAGAATTGATCTAGTCTAATAATGGCCACGATCAGACAGCCTCTACTTAATGTGTCGCGTGGCATTGTTTGAATGACTTTCCCAATCCCATTTTAAACGAACCTGTGAAAAATGATACGAATTCGATGTAAAAATTCCAACAAGTCTCTTTAAAAAAAGTATGTTCTGTAGAAATAAAGATTTAAAAAATGTAAATATTTACTATAGCATTGAATGATTTATTTTTGACGTCGTCGTGTCAATAACTGCCGTCAGGTGAGCAGACAAATTGAATAACGCGCGTTAGCGCGTTATGATAGATTGTCTGCTCACCTGACGGCAGTTATTGACACGACGACGTCAAAAATAAATCATTCAATGCTTATATTTACATTCCCTTACTGAAGAAATCAATCGTTTACTTAAATAAATCGATATAAAGTGCAGATCACGGAGGGAGTGAATAAGTAACAGCAAGAACAGCTGTTTTGTAAAACCGGTTTAAACTGGTTTTCACATAGACTGTTGAGATGAGATCGACGAGCATGAAAATATAATCCATGATAAATAACTCTTGAAATGTTGCTTTTAACAATAAAGTCAACTTTTTTGTTGAATTATTATAAAACATGGTGTTTTGACAACATTCATGAAATACATTTTTTAACTGATAACATAGAAATCACTGTTTGAGAACTACTTATGTAAGTTACTCGTGAATTCATACGCAGTGAATAGGAGTTGCATTTAGAGGCATTTAAACATCACGGAATTTAATGGAAAAACACAGTAGAATGTAAATATAGCTATATAACTTACCACTGTCATCTAACTAACTTCACGCACAGCTATTGAATTTTCATGACAGAATCCGTTACCTGAAACTTCAGTGCAGGCTGTGTGCATTCAGCTTGCTTTCAAAAAGTGTTTCAACATGCAGTAAAGCTTAACTTTAAACAATCCATATTTGTATTACTTTTATATTTAACAGGGGGAGCAAATGAAAAGTTTCCGAAAATGGAAAATTCATCAAGAATGACAAACAACACTGACTTCCGGTGCGCCGTTTCTAATGGCAGCATGGAGGCGTACATCTGTATCATCTCTGAGTTTGCGCCAATGACGATATGGTTTGATCGTTACATGACCATATTCTGGTACTGTGTGGGGATAACTGGGAATTCTCTCACCATTAAAATATGGTCAACACGCGTCAGTCGGACCAACATTTCCGCTCTGTATCTTATCGTGCTTGCGATCACGGACCTGTTTTACCTGTTGTTGCACGTGATACAGGAGCTGAAGTTTGCCTGGGGCCTCGCTACCATTGACATCGAGGGCTGGTGTCAGATCTACTTTGTTTTTTACATGTTTGCTATGTACATGAGCCCATTGTTGATCCTTGGGTTCACCATTGAACGTTTCTTGTCCATTATACACCCTTTCAAAAGTCAGAGGTTTTCCACAACCAATCGAGGACCGTTTGAGATATCTGGTATTACCGTGCTTGCCCTTCTCCTAGCTCTACCTCAGATATTCTGCTGGGATGTTATATACGGCGAGTGTCAAGGACCAAACAGCGACTTTCCTCGCGTGTGGATGTGGGTCTCCGACAGCCTCGTCTTTGTAATATTCCCTGTGACGTCACTCGTTTTGAATACGCTTGTAATGAGGGCGGCTTCCAAAGCGGACAAAATACGGAGAAGTACGGTGCCGCTGTGTCGAGGTCTTTCTACTCCGGATAAAAACGGACACCATAGCAAAGCCAAGAGCAGTCCCACTACTTTGACCTTACTGTGTGTCTCCTTTTATCGAATTATTACTGTCATCCCGGTGTCCATTCTATTTGCTCTTCAGGGAGAATTCAAGTATGGCAACTTCGAGCTGCCACTGTCGGAGATCGCGAAGGACCGAGTGTGGAGAAATCATCTGTCGTGGTACAAAGCCAAAAAAACCGTGGACGAGATCGGCTTGTCGCAGTACTGTTGTAACATATTTATCTACCTTGTCACCGCCCACCACTTCCGGCGTGAGATGAAGAAACTCTTCTATTTTGTGCCGTTCATGCGCAGTGATGAGTTTTCTGATACCTTTAACACAGCCTCCATGGAAATGAGCTTTCTGAAAAACAAACCCAAGGATGATGTGTAATTGCGCGTGAGACTGTTATGTTATCGTTACAGTGACGTAGCAATGAAAGTTTGATTTTAATGGTTTGATAAATTATTTATTTATTATAACTATTTCATTTGGAAAGGTTAACGTTGGAATTTTTGAAAAAATGATTTATGTTCACATGTTTAAAAAATACAAGATTCTAATCCATTTTTTAAATTGAAGTTGTCAATATGAATAAATAAAATAAAGTTTTTATTTCCCTTCTCGAATAATTTAAGGATAAATAAATGTGTAAATCGATTCATGCAGTGATCTTCTGAGAACAAAATGATTCTAAATATGCAATGAAGTTGGAAACAATTTTTCTAAAACAGAAAGAAATTTATTATAGAAAACTAGATATTTTCCATCCATATTCCAGCCAAAAATCATAAATGATTGATTAAACGGTTAACACGAGTTATTGGATTAGAACTTATTATAGTATTACACAATTTCGATACAGCATAACCATAATTCTTCCCATCTCCCAACAATCTCATCTTCTATGCAAACAATAAATGCATTACGTACAGTGAATATCCATTGAAAATCTTGCTTAAAGAGACCCCATCATCGCATTTTAACGATAAATACGATGTAAAACCTATACATCGTTGTTGTGGTTGGATTTATCAAGGAGGCGATTGTTATTATTGGCTTCAATTTTGTTGGTTGGATTTTTTTAATTTGTATTCAAAATGAGGTAAAATTGCGAAATTGAATTGATCTCAAAGTGTTAAAACGTTGACATATATAATATTATAATTATGGTAGTTATGCTTGAGTTCGGGAATGATGAGCAGTAAAAGTGGCAACACTCTATTCAGTACCATTTTAACAAGAGCTTGGACTTTGTTTAGTTGTGTCAAACAGTAATGTGACACAGGCATGTATATTTCATTGCTGGCCACTCAGCCATGGCTCTTTGAAATCAACAAGAATTGTCTGGCTTTTGAGCTAAGACTACGCAATAGGTGCATATTTCGCTTAAAACCGCGTCATTTTAAACTTGTTTTAACGCAAGATATAGATAGCTACGTCCTAATGAGAGTCCAAGGTCTTGTTAAAATGGTTCTAATAGAAAAATAAACCTAGAACACACAACGCATTCCGTGATTTTGAAACGTAAAGCGTCGCTACCGACTTAGGTTTTAGGTACTGAAAAGAACCAAATTAGTTGTAAATGAAATATCTGACTCGTAAACGTTTGATAGCTGGTATATCCGATATTGTGAGGACATTATTATATCTGTTGATAACATAAGTAGATATTGTCGTTCTTTTTAAAGTATAATCAGCTAACGTGAGTAAGCCTTGGATTTGTTTTGCAAACCTTTGGTTTGATTTTAAGGTATTCCGTCAGTGCACGGTGTTGGGTAACACAGTGTCATGATGGCATCCGCACTCGAGTGTACAAGGTATCGATACAGTGTGTCATCACAATGTGTCAGTACACGATGCCTATACACGTTATTTGTACACAATGCTAGCACCTGGTGCTATTACATGGCATCAATGCAATATGTCGGTACATGATGTCATGACACGGAATCCATACACGATATTTGTACACAATGCTAGCACCTGGTGCTATTACATGGCATCAATGCAATATGTCGGTACACGATGTCATGACACGGAATCCATACACGATATTTGTACACAATGCTAGCACCTGGTGCTATTACATGGCATCAATGCAATATGTCGGTACACGATGTCATGACACGGAATCCATACACGATATTTGTACACAATGCTAGCACCTGGTGCTATTACATGGCATCAATGCAATATGTCGGTACACGATGTCATGACACGGAATCCATACACGATATTTGTACACAATGCTAGCACCTGGTGCTATTATATGGCATCACTGTAATATGTCAGTGCATGACACGGAATCAGTACAGGGTGTTTGTACACAGTGTAAGCACCTTGCCAGGGGGCCATAAAGCTTAGACGAGCTCACTTTTGATCTCAGTCTCACTTTTTCACTATATGTTCCTTTGGTAAAAGTGAGACTAAGATCAAAAGTGCGATCGTCTAACTTCTATGATCCCTGAGCCTGGCGTTTGTACATGGTATCAATACAATGTGTCAGTACTCGACGTCATGACACTATGTTATGACACGGTATCAGTCTTAAGTCTCGGCACAAGATGTGATGAATGGGTACCATTACAATTTGCCTCTTATCGTGTCAGTCATGAGTGCACAGAATTCGAACAATGGCATATTTGGTAAAAACAGCATAGAACTGAGCCATTTAGAAATCTAACAGGATGTCAGAATATATGTCAAAAAGGCTTTAACGTTAACGGTCTTTTATTTGTTAAAAAAATATTTAATCATACATATTCATTTAAACATTGATGTTGAGATAACACGCACTCATTCATTGAACTAAATGTTATAAACACACACAGTCAGATGGAATCTCGCAGTGTCCTTACTGATGCTGCTGCTTTGTTTTACACAGAATTCTGTATCTATCTGTGATGTATGACATTCAAAGCAACTTCCCTCTCTATTGTACATGCATGTTCATTTAGACTGAAAATCGCAAATATATGCAAATAAATGATATAGTTTAGAGTGTAAGTAATTTTCCATCAGTTGAAATCACAAAATCGAAGTAGGGTAACTGCGAACAGTGTCGGCAACATTTATATCAATGGAAACCTCAATATGATATTAGTCAGTGTCTTTTCAGTATTTAATCCATTTTGATACGATAATTAGTTCAATAATTGCATTTTTCCCGCACGTTATGGCTTTAAGATAGTTATGTAGAAAATAAAATAAATTTTTTCTATTCAATTTGAAATGCTTTTAAAAAAGTCACACGGATACTTTTGTTCAGTTTTAAGGTAATATCTTTTTTAAGAATAGTTCAAGAACAATGACAATATTTTAGACAATTATAAGAAAGAGTGTATGCAATCTGGATATATTTCATTCATCATAAATGAAAAAAGTCCGAGTTCCTTATATTTCATTGCAAATGACAGATTAAAATAGTATTTTTCACCAGTTATCTTTAGATTGAGCTCCGGTACTTCTTATTGAACAAACTATAAAAATGTCATGAAGCATCACTGAAAGAACACATAGTTACTGTATGTCAAATTTAAGAAACATTTCATATGCTACAATGTAGATTATAACCTTAAAATCGACAAGCCTGATAAGAAAGCAAACAAAAACTATTCGGTTTTACCTGAAATATGCTAAGGAAAAGCAAAGCGGAACGATCATACTCTCAGACAGAGCTACGATTTGCGTGACACGAATCGAATCTGCCTGGGGGCCAAACGTGAGGGACCCACCAATCTAATCTACAGGACAATCAAAATGAACATTCATGTTTGGTCGACCAGTGGACTGTTCGCTTCTGCAGAAATATCTTACTTTGACTAATCTTTGGAACTTCGCAATCAATACAACAGTTAGAATTTCTTTTATTTCGAACAGACTAGCTATTGTGATATTTTCTTTCCATTTTTATTATTATCATTAAATTATTATCTAATTTATGTTTTTGTTTATATCTTTATTTCACATTTGAATATGTTAACATAATTTGTGACTCATTCAATTTATACAATAATTGTGATATATTTGCGCATGAATACAAACTACAAAGATGTTATATGCAAATTTGTGAAAATGAAAAGTACATAGCTGCATAGAGGAACTGACAACTTAGATAACGATGTCTTACCGTCGGTCTTTGTGTGACCGTTTTATTTTCTTATCTTTCACGACACTGCAAACCTTTGTGCGGATCATAATGAGGTTACTTGAATTGATTTTGGTTAGTTCAATGAAACAGGTTTACGTATATATACTTTAACTCTTTATTAGGTATTGAAACAGATGTTATCTCTTGAGTGCCTTTTTCTTGTTTCAGTACACATTGCTGCTACAGCAGAGTCACATTCCGACTTGCGGTACGTCTTTTATACAGTTTTAACTCCATGTACCGACAAGTCTGTTATATTTCAGTTTTATTATTTTCTTTAACAGGGAAAATTAAAGTAAATTAACAAATAAGATGACCACTATCTCAGCGATCTCTAGTTTATGCATTAATTTTGTAGCAGAAACATTTCCACTCAAAATTTTGTTTCATCGTCTTCGTGTAAGATTACAAAATAGACTCCAAGTGTTCAAATTTACATGTAAACATGTTTTTATACTAGCCTTAACTTTTAGTCCTAAATCCTTCGCTTGCATTGAGAAACGTGCTCAACGATGTTTTCCTATAGCGGGAGAAACGACCCCTATTCGTCTGGTGAATGGTGCGCATGCGTACGAGGGACGAGTGGAGGTGTACCACGGCGGGCGGTGGGGAACTGTTTGTGACGATGGATTCGACGCGGATGATGCGGCGGTAGTTTGTCGTATGCTGGGTTACACATCAATGTAAGTAATAACTATCTAAAATATCTTATGCTTCGCTGCATGGTATAAACAAACTAAGCAAAAAGTAGGTGTTGCAGTTCCTATACTATTTTTACCTAAATGAGTTGCAGATAAAATGAAAAAAAATTATAGTTAAAGAATTTAATGTAAATCGTTTTTGCATGTAACGTTGTACATAAAGAAGTGTAGAATTTTATCTGGAAAGTTTGTACTAACTTTCATAAGATCAAAAAATAAATTTGAAAATGGTTACACAGACAAATGTAGCAGATTTCACGCTTATACATGTAGCTGCAGGTCTGTAGCTCCCGGTCTGAAAAAATTCGGATGGAGGACCTGGGAGCTACAGGGCCACCCATTGAAAAAATTGTATATTTATTGCGCAGAAAAACGTGCGCTAGTTTTCGATTAATTTACGTATTTATTTATACGCAAATTCTGTGAAAACAATTAGTACCATTAAATTCTTCATTCAATTTACTACTGGTATCGTCTCTTCACTTGCCTCGGATAGTCTTTTAAACACCATCACCAGTCCCGTAAATTCATGTGGTGCAATTTGTTAACATGTAAAAATGGCGACTCTCGATCTCGATGTAAATTTAACATACTTGATTTTCCGAGGTCGGTAGCGTGTTTCGGAGAAAGGTGGCAGGGGATAGTTTCGAAGGAAAGACCCGGTCAATATTTTGAAATAAAGGGAGAACCTGAGGTTTGGCTGGTTATTTGGGGTGTATAAATTGCTAGAAGATTTATTGCATTCATTTTGTGGATAGAGGAGCTCATATCAATTTCATTGATATACGACACTTTAATGCTGGTAGCACTTTTCATCAGATATGGAATGAAAATGCGAAACTGTGGCCAAAATTTTCACTTTCGGTTTTGTGCTTGAAAAGAAGGATGGGTTCAGAACACGAAATGTCACTCGATGAGAAGGTGATTGACCCCCTATCAATTGGTGATTATTTGCATGGGTATACATTGAGCTACCAATCCTATGGTTGTTTATGGCAGTTGCTCGGGACTGGAGCGTGGTGCTGGACCCGTGAAAATGTGAAAAAAGGAAAAAAATTCAGAAATGTTTGAGACCATCCCTGGCTATTCTATATAGTGCTATATGTAATTTGTACTTGTTGTCCCCCGCCGCAACGCGGAGGGGGCACATAGAAATGCCGGGCGTCCGTCCGCGTGTCCGTGTGTCCGTGGGTCCGTGTGTCCGTGGGTCTGTGAGTCCGTGCGTCCGTGGGTCCGTGCGTCCGTCCGTCACACTTTTTTGTAAGCGCTCTCATGCCTACAAATTTTGACGGATTTTCATTAAATTTATACTAAATGTTTATACCACTATTACCTTGGTCAAGTTCGTAAATCAGCGTTGGTCGATACTTTTTGTTGGAGTTATGGGACTTTGACTGCAATAATGACTCCGTTTTATCCAAAACTTGACATTGTAAGCGCTCTCATGCCTACAAATTTTGACAGATTTTCATTAAATTTATACCAAATGTTAACACCACTATTACCTTGTTCAAGTTCGAAAATCAGCGTTAGTCGATACTTTTTGTTGGCGTTATGGGACTTTGACCCGTTAATGACTCCGTTTTATCCAAAAATTGACCTTGTAAGCGCTCTCATGCCTACAAATTTTGACAGATTTTCATTAAATTTATACCAAATGTTAACACCACTATTACCTTGGTCAACTTCGAAAATCAGCGTTAGTCGATACTTTTTGTTGGCGTTATGGGACTTTGACCACAATAATGACTCCGTTTTATCCAAAAATTGACCTTGTAAGCGCTCTCATGCCTACAAATTTTGACAGATTTTCATTAAATTTATACTAAATGTTTATACCACTATTACCTTGGTCAAGTTCGTAAATCAGCGTTGGTCGATACTTTTTGTTGGAGTTATGGGACTTTGACTGCAATAATGACTCCGTTTTATCCAAAACTTGACATTGTAAGCGCTCTCATGCCTACAAATTTTGACAGATTTTCATTAAATTTATACCAAATGTTAACACCACTATTACCTTGTTCAAGTTCGAAAATCAGCGTTAGTCGATACTTTTTGTTGGCGTTATGGGACTTTGACCCGTTAATGACTCCGTTTTATCCAAAAATTGACCTTGTAAGCGCTCTCATGCCTACAAATTTTGACAGATTTTCATTAAATTTATACCAAATGTTAACACCACTATTACCTTGGTCAACTTCGAAAATCAGCGTTAGTCGATACTTTTTGTTGGCGTTATGGGACTTTGACCACAATAATGACTCCGTTTTATCCAAAAATTGACCTTGTAAGCGCTCTCATGCCTACAAATTTTGACAGATTTTCATTAAATTTATACCAAATGTTTATACCACTAATACCTTGGTCAAGTTCCTAAATCAGCCTTGGTCGATAGACTCGATACTAGTATACTGCTTGTCCGGCGGGGGACCCTGGAATTCTATTCTTGTTTTATTCTGAAATGTTTAAAAATTCTCAAGAGTCGGGACCATGTGTCCCCTGCATGCAAACCAATTTTAGCAAATTTAAAAATCCACTGAAAAATTAAATCACATATATGAGCACTATCTGCTTCACATTTCCTCGACCAAAAAAACTATCCCCTGCCACCAAAGTCTGAGGCAAAATCGGTAGAAGTCATGTCCAGAATAGTCGAGTGAATACGCAGTTCTTTAATCCTAAAAATGTTATCTATCCTTTAAACTTTATAAATGAAATAAAATAAAAAGAAATTTTTTGATGGTATCCATGCTTTTACGAAGTTATTGCAATTTGGATTTGATCAACTTAGCCAAGCAATTCGTTGAAAGGCTTAGAGTAATATAACACCTATAAACCAATTGTCTATATAAAAGGCAGATTTATAGTACGGATAAAAAAGTTCCTGATAATTTAGAGTTATCGAACATTGCCGAGGATGGGAGATCGTTAAACGATTGTCATTTTAAAATATTCTGCATGCATGTTTAATTTTTTCAACATCACTTGCTGTGTTAAGTCTCCGTTATTTACTTGAATTATAAACATTTTCTTCCGAATAAGGGATTTCAAAATCAATGTCGAAAATTGTTTTTTTTTCCCCTTTTTGTGAAATAACTGGGTATGTTGTTTTAAAAGATACACGTACATATTGTTAAGAGCAAAAACAAAATCATAAAAAGAATCGGCAAAGAAGCAATAGGTAAATGAAAATATGTACGAATAAATTTGTTTAACCTTTTTATCTATACGAGGTTATCAAAAATTTAGATACTATAAAAACATGCGATGATTGTAAGTTCAACTCTGACGATTTTGAAGAGCCCGAATAAGATTAATTCATGTAGCTCCAAAGAATGATATTTTTAACAGAAAGTAGAAATCAAATTAATATATGTTAACAAAATACACACTATACGGTCATCTTCCGAAATATAGGCCTATATTAGGTGGAATTAAAACATTACAAAAACATCTTTATTAAAACCAAAACCTACTTATGTTTAAAAATATCCTGTTAAATACTAAACTGTGACTCAAACAGAGAAAGTCAAAAATAAAAAATTAACTCATTTTGAATTAATTAGATGGGAACGGAAATAGGTAAAATGGTTGAGCAAATAAAATGCAAATCAATTTCTCTCGACACTGATTTTGGGGGGAAAATGTATATTTCATCATGCTTAGTCTCCGAACCATGTTCTTTGTTGGCCGACTAGAAGCAAATATTTTGGAGACTCGCTTCATGATTATTACGTAAACCAAGGATCCATGAGTGACCCATGAAATAATATATTAACGGACTTTTAAAATGCAATTCACCTCTTTCACTCTAATCATTTTTCTTGCTGATTTTTCTAAATTCATCACCTAGTTTACATGCGCTCACTGTTTGCTTGATGTGAGTAGCATCGCGCGGAATTAGGCATTTACCATGATCCTTATATCGTTTTTTTTATTCCAAACAATTCCTGATTTTGAGATATTTGCGAGATACATTCATAGGCTACTAGTTCAAATGGTCATTGGAAGGTACTAAAACAGTTTTCAGATTCAAATTTCAAATTTGCAATTAAATGTATTACGTTTAAATTAATCTATTTATTGATCTGACAATTTATCAAAAATGCCCTCTGCTTCAACAGATTTGCGAAGCCCTACGGTGTAGCACACTTTGGTCAAGGTGTTGGAGTTATACTTATGGACGGTGTAAACTGTAGAGGAACGGAGTCCGACATCTCTAGTTGTTCTTTCGGTGGATGGACTGTCAACGATTGTCAACACAGCGAGGACGCAGGGGTATCATGCGGTACTTAGTTAATTGATCGAGAATATATAATTCCGTTAGGAATCCACATCAAAGCGATTTACGTCATGGAATATTATCATTACACCAAATAGTATTGAGTTTCCCGTAATTGTCAAAACGGTACCCTTTTCATAAATATATCCTAAATGTACATCTTAATAAAATCCCCATACAACTGGTATGCTTAACTCTTTAGAGCCTTTGCCGTACTTTAAACTTGACGGTGGGAATGTGAGCTCGGAAGGATATCTTCAAGTTACGGAATGGAATGACACAGCACACCCCGTGTGTGACAATTCAACATCGGACTCCCAATTCGATAGCATTTGTCAAATGATGGGATACAGCAAAGGGTAAATTTTGAATCAGAATTTAAATGTTTATCTACTTTAATTGAACACATTCTTTATAGTTGAGTCAAGGTAGAATAAATAAGCATCAACATATTTATTTGGGTAGTGCAATTTAAAAAAAAAACAAAAACAAAAAACACTAAAGCATGTTCAACAAAATAAATTGGGTTAAAATCGAAAATTGAAAAGTGAAATGAAAATCCCAATCTTGAAAATTTATCTGCATTTAGCTCTCTCATCCATGTCAGAGATTTGATTTTTTTGCTATAGGAAGGCGATTTTGCGAAAGTTAGGGCGGCTAGGTGCAAACAGCTAATTTTTTAAAAAAATTAATACGATCTTGTTTTCAACAGGGGAGTCCGTTTAGTCAGTTCAGTACACCACGTGACGAGAAGTTACTATAGCTACAACGATAGGGGTTGCTATGACAACATGATATGTACCATATCACCATTTGCAGTAACAAACTGCTCACAGGGAAGACAACTTAGAATCCACTGTGTGTCTAGTAAGAATAACCATGAGTTATTAATATACTCAAAAAAGAACACAAACAACATTAATGACATTTGAACTTTTTTTCGAGGGGGTGGGGGGGGGGGGGGGGTGGGGTTGGGGTTACGTTTAGTCTTGCCCTTCCATTTCCACGCTTGCAATTTATTATACTTTCATGTTAAATACTGAAATCTTAATAGTTTAGACACAGTTAATAATCCATACGCGCATACTTTACGCGCGTGTAACAATTCATTGTGTTACCGTTGCCAAGTGTGTTGCTAACGCTGAGGGTAATAGAACGGATTATTATCTGCGTCTAAACCAATCAGATTTCAGTATTTAACATGAAAGTATAATAAAACATGTGTATATAATACATTTGATTCTAATCGTTTTTTCACTCTTGTAAAATTTAAACAAGAATGTAGTGAATGTTTTTTGTATTCCATTCCCGGGTTTTTGTTCGTTAGATTTCTGATATAAAAAGATTAAAGATATTGATATAATCGGATAAAATTTAGAATTAATCATTTGATAACATATGTTAACCCTCGGGATTTTTTATACGCATGAATTGAAAATTCACGTGGAATAAGATAAAAATATGAGATGGCAAGGACATATGAAGTTTCATTGCCCTGACTCATGATTAGCTAGAGCCAATGAGATACCGCGTTATATAGATTTATTACAAGGTATCTATACAATAGACACCTAATAGTCTATCTATACAATAGACTCGAATTTTTGGGCTTTAATACCGAGAAATCGGAAGAGTACTGTCTTTTGTTTTATATATTTTAAACATCATTGGTACTTGAAGATTACCAATTTGTTTTTATTTTTTTCTCAATCAAGCTTCACTAATTAATAATCAACGAAAATTCCTTTTGAGAATCTGGAAATCATCTGGATTTTTGGATTTGACAGTCTTGCGTATGCGTATTACATTCACGCTAAATAACAGGAGGCTTTTTAGTTTAAGTTTCTATAATATCAGATTTGCATGGATAAACTCAGAAACGAATATACAAATACGTGTAAATTTTCATTGAATGTTTGCTTCATGTTTATATTCTGTTCATCAAAGAAAATACGGATATAACTTTAACTCAGTGCATTTGATTTGAAAAATCCCGAGAGTTCCGAATGTCAACATGTGTACATGTAAATTTGAAGCGAGTAAAAACGTTGGGGAAAAAAAGTGTTGAATTCTTCATTAATATGAATTAAATCTTTAGATGAAATGTATTTACAGCCTCAAAATGGTTTGTTATGAATAATTTGACTGTTATTTTCAATAAAGCTTCATTAATTTTCCCAAAATCGTATCGGAGCGATTCTGCAGTTTTTTGCTACATTTCGGGTATATGGGAGGCATTTTAACTGTGGTAAAAGCCTGCCCCGAGACACAGATTATTCTATTAGAATAAAATTAGATTATTCCGATATCATATGCAATGTCAACCCGTGCACGCACGGGTCAAAGTCTAGTACATTTGATGGGTAAATGCATGTTTCCTTTTTCTTTAAGACACCAATGATATTCGATTAATCGGTGGAAGAAAGGCATCAGAGGGTCGCATAGAGGTTAAACATAATGGAATATGGGGCAGTATATGCTCTCAAAACTTCTCTCTAACTGAAGGTATGGTAATATGCAGAAGTCTAGGATTCAAGAGCAGGTACGTATTAATATACTCGTATCATCTTTTCATGTCATATAATCCTTTTAACAAGATTTACATGAAATACCAATTCCTTAAATTGTAGCCACGTCACAGTGCATCGTGGTGACGTCTTTGGTCACGCGGACAGACCGGAAGTGATATCTGACCTAAAATGTAGAGGAACAGAGCCAGATATTTCAGCCTGTACTAATATTACCTACACAGAGCGACCGTGCTCCCTGGGCAATGAAGTGGGCGTCACCTGTGGTGAGTCCATAAAACTGTCATTATGGTTAATTATAAATGCACTGAAATGATAAGTTTCGTCATCGAAACCAGTCCAAAAACCCGAGTCTTCATCTACATGTATATTGTTAAAAGTTACTGGTTATTACTGATATAGTCATGACTTACAGACACAACTCCAATGCGCCTCGTGGGAGGGGCTGGACCATGGGAGGGCCAGGTGGAAATTCAAAATAGCGGCCACTGGAGGGGCGTCTGTCACGATAACCTTAATCAGCAGGCAGCAGAAATCCTCTGTAGAATGATCGGGTTTCCAGATAAGTCAGTAAGACACACAAGAAATACTAGTTAATCATTTGTTGGAGAATAATAAAAATGTCTAATTTTGTAAAACGTGCACTTTCAGAGACGTTATGGCTGAAATAAAACAAGATCACTTTTACGGGCGAGGTTCGAGGGACAATATGATCCGTGTTTTGAACTGTGCTGACGGTTTGTCGGACATCAATGGCTGTGAATTATCAAGAGGATGTACGTCTGGTGTTGGCTTAAACCTAAGGTGCCGTACGTATTTTTCGTAATTATTTGCATGTGGAAGAATGAATTACATAACTTGAATGATAACAGTGTTGAAGATAATACATGTGTATTTTTTTAAATCCCGGAATAACATAAAGCCATTCTAACCTTGTCGTTGTCGATATCAGATACAAAAGACATACGACTACAAGGTGGGTCGCATCCATTGGAGGGTCGAGTAGAAGTCAAAGTTCAAGGACAGTGGAGAACAATTTGTGACGAATATTGGGACGACTTGGATGCTACAACAGTTTGCCGAATGTTGACTGAATATCCCATAGATCAGTGAGTTGTGCATAGTTTGTTCATTTGTTTAAATAAAGTGACACTAAAGTCTTCTACAAATTTAAGCTTATAAGCATGTCACTATTTCTATGATTTTGACAAAATCATGCTGTTTAGAAACGTGACCGGAATTGCTTACAAGTCGGCGTTTTTCGGAAGGGGAACAGGAAGAGTCGCTATGTCTCGAGTCAATTGTAACGGGTCAGAGGTCAGCCTTCTGACTTGCCCAGCAGACATGACAGGGGGAGTGAACTGTGATCACTCACGTGATGCCGGCGTGTCTTGTTCAGGTAAAACATACGTTCTTAGCACCTCTTACACTATTACAGTATATGTGTCAGCACATTGCCCTGAAATGGTACTTTTGTAGTGAACAACCATGTTGTGTTGGTCGGAACCTCCTCCACAACCGGGACAGTAAATATTGTACAGGGAACCCAGTGGTACAGCGTCTGCGATCATTCGTGGACCTTGGAAGATGCTCGCGTGTTGTGTCGATCCATGGGATACTGGTAAGTTTTAGGTGGTATCATGTTAAATATTGAAATTCAGTAAATTTGTTGTTTTGGACGATACATGCTAATAAAGGCATCCATCGCTTCAAAGATTGAATAAACAAAGCGTTTTCAGGAGTTCCTCTCCAACTGTCTACGTGGACGCCTGGTTCGGACAAGCCAATGGTACCTCTCTGAACATTGAACCCGACTGCAAAGGATCTGAACTCAACCTTGCCTTTTGTTGGTTGAAAAATGAATGGGGAAATCAGTCGTGTTCCCATAGTGATGACGCTGGTGTCAGCTGTACCCCTACGGCTTTAGGTAAATCATATTTTCTGTTGTAGAACAACAGTATATATCTATGTTATAAGACTTTTGATAGATGCTTCTTTTGTTCTTTAGGTTTCCACACAGTTCGGTTATCGGACGGCGACGCCCCAGGAAAGGGCCGACTGGAAGTATTCTATAACGGTCAGTGGGGGTCGTTCTGTCTGGACGGCTGGAATCAGAACAATACCGATGTTGTCTGCAAAATGTTACACTACAAGTTAGTGTTTTTACAGCTGTCGAATACTGTCTTTTTTTTCTCTCCACCATTCAGAGCTATTATATTTAATTGTTTTGTTTTGTCTAAAGTTCTGGAGGTTCATTCTTCCAATCACAACAAGGAAATACCCCGGTCCTTGTAAACTCCCTGGGTTGTTTCGGCAATGAATCGGACATAGGATATTGCACGGCAGATCTAAATAAAGCGAGCTGTAAACTTAAATCTGTCGGGGTGGACTGCACTGGTACGTTCGCATTGCCTATTTAATAAACTATTACAACCACGGTGTATATTTGTCCATATATATGTTATCTTGAAAATAAAGAAGGACTCGCTTCATGATTGTGCTCAGAATTACGCATAACCTTTACAGATGGAATACGGGCTCGTTTTGTCGACAGTGCTCATAATTTTTCGGGCAGAGTACAAATTTACAAGGATGGCACTTGGGGAGAAATATGTTCAGCCGATCTCTCTGATAACGAGGCAAAAGTGTTGTGTTCTATGATGGGCTTCAAGTAAGACGAGCTGTTGTTTATTTTGAATGAAACAAACTTTCACATGATAAAGGACATAGTTACTTGAATCAAAATTTACTTTGAATACTAGTATCTTTGCTGCTTGAGTTAACGTTAAGTAATAGTTTATTTGCTCTGAATGCAAAACTCAATTACCCACAACAAGTGGAAAATCACATGCTTTGGTATTTCCTTACATGTACATTTATATGTTATCTTTTTATTAGAAGCAGTTTATACACAATCCGTAAACTTTGAAATTTGTCTTTGACATGTAATGAAAATGAATTTGAAGAATCTTTATATTTTTCACCATTTAGACAAACTACTGCTCACATGATCTCTGGACCAGCTCACCCCACCGGTAGCCATGGCGTTGTCAATGTGATAGATCTTCAGTGTGATGGTTGGGAGGAGCATGTCGAACAATGTACATATATCAGTTCTGGTGGATGCTCTACAGTCGGGGCTCATGTTCAGTGCTTTGGTTAGTTGGGCACAATTTCCAAACCTTTTTATGAATACGTTAAACGAGACAAACATGTCATATTTTGACAGTATATTTTGGTACGCTTGATGTTACTAGATTGCAGTGGTTTCTTCAACACATCTACTGGGAATCTAACCTCGACAGGATACCCTATTGGATATCCCAGAAATGACTGTCTCTACGTCATTGCTCCCCCTAACAACACTGATCAGATCTACAAGCTCGTCATCAGCGACCTCGATATCAACAGTACTGGGGACTCTCTCGAGGTGATTTCATCACTTTCATTAAAAGAATTAGAGTTTCTTTATTAACCAGGTCAGCTTTATACAGCAAAACAGAAAAAAAATCTTCGTTATAGCAGGAATTCATTATACGTTTATAGCGAATTCGTATTAATTATTTTAGCGTATTTGCCATAAAACAATCCTATAAAATAATCAACATTACCGTCATTTACAAAACAAAATATCAGCAAATCCTTTTTGCCTCATTTTTTATTTTTAAAAATATGCATAATATTTGAATTTTCAGATGCATTTTATATATACATCTGAAAATTGCATGTATCTTCAATGGAATTTGCAATGAAAGAAAAAAATTATACATGATAAAATACATTAAAATTTTGCCAACGGGGGTTTTATAATTACTTCGTTATAGCCGTAAATTCGTTATAGCCGCGTCATTATATAGGCAATTTTCTATAGGTTTATATAAGAACTTTGCCGGGACATGAAGAAGAATGCGTAACACTGTTAATTCGCTATATTCGTGTTCGTTATGTTCGAGTTTTGTTGTATAAATAGAATAGCTTAAGACGCTAGATAAAGGATACACTTACCATCCTTATCCATTAAACAATAAAAAGATTTGAACCTTCTTGACATTACATCGTATTTTTTCCAAAAAAAGTTAAGAAAAAAAATATCTTGTTCAGAAATTCCTGAGAAGAAAGTAAAATTATGACTAACAAAGATGTCTTTGGTTTTTTTTTTTCATTTCTCGTTCTTTATCTAAATAGCACACGATAGTCGTCAACTTAGTAGCACTGTAGAAAATACAACACTCATAACAAAACACAATATAGCACTGTAGAAAATACAACACTTATAAAAAAACAGTGTAGCACTGTAGAAAATACAACACTTATAACAAAACACAGTGTAGCACTGTAAAAAATACAACACTTATAACAAAACACAGTGTAGCACTGTAAAAAATACAACACTCATAACAAAAGACAGTGTAGCACTGTAGAAAATACAACACTTATAACAAAACACGTACAATGTAGCACTGTAGAAAATACAACACTTTAAATAAAACACAACGTACCTTTTATGAAAAGCAATTTTACAATAATTCTATGATTCTATTACATGCAATTAAACAAAGCATAATATTTGCTTTAAAGTAATCTTCCATTTCAAATGTTCATTTTGACTACGTTTTCCATAGATTACAGAGGGAGTAGGTGGACATCCGCTTGCTTTATTTACTGGGCATGCTCCAGGAAGTAATGTTGTAGCAGGGAAGGAATTCGCCGTCCGCTTCACGTCTGACACAGGCAGTCCAAGTTACCGTGGATTTAGTCTTCAATGGTCCCGTGTGTATTCTAGAGTTATTACACCCAGAGTATTTTTCTTTTATTTCCCAAAGCACATTTCTTTTAAAACCTTGATTATGTTCATGTATCATTTTCTTACCGCATTCAAAACAGCCCTTACATTGGAAGACGCAATTAGGGTGAACTGCGACCCAACAAATTGGCGGATAGTGGTGAACATGACACTGCTTCGTATGATGTATCCTGACTCGGGAGTTTCCCAAATTTACTTGTCCAAGCAGTCTTGTTATGGTCACGTGATTGATGACACTGTGGTGTTTGACCATTCTTATACTAACTGCTCTACGTCAAAAACGGTAAAAAATTATAAATTCTTTATATTACTAGAAAACTTACTTTCTTGATTGTTTAAAAATGGAAAATTTTAAGCCAGACAGTTAATACTATGTTTGTCTCAGATTTTATCTTGCGACATTATACAATGTTACAGGTATCTGATCAGTTTGTGACGTATAGCAATCAGTTGGTCTACCCAGAATCCACTAAACCATTTCCGCTAATCATTCACGGTTATCGATGGAGAGTTGACGTTAACTGTGACCTTGATAGATTCGAACACGTGACTCAGCACTACAAACCCACGGAGGCCCCGTTAACACAGACCACGATTCATCATCAAGTCGGGGGGACGGGTCATTATGACATAATGCTGCAGTTCTTTACAGACCCTCAATATTTCCACGAAATAAACGTGAGATATGAATTAACGTTTTGTTTGCCACCGTCACACAACGGAAAAAATCACAGTACATTGTTATTATTTTTTTATTTATCCTTTTAGGGGAATCCTATTACTGCAAATATTGGAGAAAATATCTATGTCAAAGTGTCACTACACAATGACGACTTTGGAACCAAAATGAGGCTAGATACCTGTGAGACAAAGCCTGAAGCTGTATCAGCTCCACAGAACACATACATTATTATAAAGAATGGGTAATTGTGGTTCACTTGATTTATGTCCAATATTGAGAAAGAGGGTATACGTCTATTTGCAATTCATTTTTTTTAACAAATTGGAAATTTTTGTCTTGTCCCCGTTGCTGTTTAATTTAAGTACCGGTACCTCTGAGAATGATAAATAACACTTTGTCTTTCCAGATGTTCTGTTGATCTCAGTACTCAGATAGTGTCCCAAGGAACTCACGAAACGCGTTTTATGTTTAATGCATTTGTTTTCCCGTCCAATCAAAATGCAGTTTACATTTCATGTAATGCTACGTTTTGTTCCACTGGTGACCTGTCCTCGAAATGTTCTCAGACATGCCACCATAAACGGTTTAACATCATTGGTCAATTGTATAATCTTGTGTAATGTAAAATAAAACCATTTTTGTTGACTACTTATTTATTTATTGTGCATTTTAATCTAACATTCAGGCATAAGTGTTCAAAGTGAAATAAAGAACTTCCACTACATTACAATGAATTTAAAGCCGTTGACTATTCTTATGCATTGTTCCTCGGTCAAATAAAACTAGGTTTGCCTACTTGAGATATTTGATGACATGCACTACACCCGCCGAGTCCCCAATAATCATTGAGCCTTTGTGGTCCGCCACCACTGAGTGAGGCACATCGATCCAGTCCCTTCCCATCTGGTGAACTTTCAATACCTCGCCATACTTGTCGAGCATGTGAATTGCATTGTTGTTTGCATCAGTCACGATCACGTGACCGTAAACATCGCAAGTTATGTCTGTAGGACTGAACATAAAGTCCATCTTCAGGCCAAGTGGTCCGGTATAGATGAACTTGATTTGATCGTTACGTGTGAATACGACAACTCGTCCTCTGTCTTTTGCTGTTTTGTCGATGACGCATATTTCTTCCTCGACGGTTTCTGCTACCTTTACTGGTGATGTGAAGAGGCGGGCGTCTATACTGAAGGCTAGGCGCTTCATCACTTTTCCTGACTTGGTGATCTTGACAAGCTGACGTTTGCTGTAGGGTCGGATTTGTCTTCCATCAGTGCTGGGAGAATCCACGAGGCAAGCTAGTAAGACACCACTTCTACTCATATGTATTCCTTGTGGATGCAGTGGAGAGGCATTAAAGTAAGTTTCAAGAGTTCCATTTAAACGCAAACGTTTAATGCAACGGGATTCAAAGCAGGAGAGGAACAAATCCCCGTTGCGAGATATAGCAAGGTCTCGAATGACAAAATCAAACTCACCGGGTTTCTCCATCGATCCGTCTACACCGACAAGTTGAATTTGTTTTGGGTTAGAAAGTGATGTCAACCATACCCGAGATTCACCAAGAAGAACCATGGTGTGGATTGGTTGACCGTCCGCACAAGGAATAGAGGAAACACGAATCAAATCAAGATTTTGAGATGATTTCAATGGTTCTGCCTCTAGTGACCATGAGAGAGTTGATATTGGCTTTTCCTGATGTTGGTGTCCAAATATTTCTTTTATTTGTTCATCTGTTGACGTTCCTGCGATGAAAATGAGTGGTATGGCTTCTCGAAATTTTATCTTCATGTCCACCGAAGACATCATAGATCTTAAATCCCTTTCTGATCTTATAATGCTAATATCCTCGGCCTCATTAATTGCCATTTCAATGCTTTTTATTATATCTTCTGTTGTTTTCAGCTGATCTTGTAAAACTTCTCTAGATTTTTTAAATTCCTCGAGATCGGAGGAATTTTTGGATGTTATGTCGTCGATCAATGCGTTCCTGACTCGGTCGATATCTTGGTGAAGCTGTTCAGCTCTCTTGTTGACGATATCGATGCTTTCCGTGGACTTTTTTGTGTATGTCTCCTCTGAGAGATTAAGATTTGTCAGTGCTTTCTCTATGTCCGATTCTAACCATGTTTTTATCGGTAAAACATGCGACTGAAGCTCATTTCGCAATTTAGTTCCCGCTTCTGAGATGCTTATGAACTGATGCCGCTGGTGATCTTCAACAATGCATTCGCTACAGACAATTTGATTACATTCCAAGCAGTGGAGTTGAACATCCCTGCTTGGATGAGAAAAGCATCTACGCAACCGGCTCCTTGGTGTTGCGGCTTCGCTTCTCTCACGCTCAAATTTTGAATAAAGCTGAGGTTGCTCTTTTGTTGTAGTAATTTTGGTCTGGATTTTAGGTTTTATCGTCCTCCCGATATCCGGAAGGGGCTTTTTGATATTCAAGTTTTCCTCAGATGAAGTGTTAGTGGCTTGTTGACGTACAGGAGGTTTCGGCGTTGCATCTGTATTTTGGCTACTATCATCGTTTTTAACATCAATCGTAAGTTCGGTTGAAATCTCCCGCATTTTATGTTTTGCGCCACTCAGTATGTCTTTGCTGTGTTTAGATCGGCAAGTTCTGCAGAAATATTTATCACATTGATCACAGAAGTAGACAGCGTTCACACTTTCGGTGCATTGGCTGCATTTGACATACCTAGATGAATTCTTATCGCGGCTGCTGGACTTGGTGGTCTCAGGCGAAGATTTAGGGACAGTGTCGCTTGTCGATGGAGTAACACTGTCCTTAGAGTCGCTATGTTCATGCAGAGAAGTCATTGATTTGCCCCTACCTAAGACAATGCACTTTACCTTATGGTACATATATATTTAAAGAAGTAGACAAAATTTAACTCTATTGGAAAACAAAATAATCAAGAGAAAGGTCTACTGCATGTATTTAAAAAAGGAATCACTGACACGGCAGACTGATTCCATTCGTCATTTAAATTGTTCAAGTCGATACCGTCAGTAATATATAGCTCGCTTTCTTACATTGATGGTTTGATCTATTGTTACACTTGGTCAATTATTTTTATGAACTAGTATTCAATTTCTTGTACTTATTATTCAATATGCACGATGTTTTGCACTATGACAAAACAAATAGTTTAATCTTCTACTAGACTTTGACCCCTGCGTGCACGGGTCATAGTTGACATTGCATATGATATCGGACATTTATATACGAAATACTGAGATACATCCACACACCGTATTGTTGACATTTACATGTCAACAATAATGCTATTAATTTAATTTCACTCTGCTTAGTTAGAATAATCTAACTTTGTCTCGGGACAGACCTTCACCACATTTAAAATGGCTCGATCCCATATACTCCTAATGTAGCAAAAAATTGCAGAACCGCTCAGTAAAGATTTTGGAGAAAATTAATGAAGCTGCATTGAAAATAACAGTCAAATTATTTATAACAAACCATTTTGAGGCTGTAAATACCTAATTTCATCTAAAACTTTTAATCATATTAATGAAGAATTCAACACTTTTCACCAACATTTTTTACTCGCTTCGAATTTACACACCATGTTGACGGATTTTTCATATTTAATGAACTGAGAGTTATTTCCCGTATTTCCTTTGATGAACAGAGTATATGACAAACTTTCAATGAAAATTTCCACGTATTTGTAATATCGTTTCTGAGTTGATTAATGCAAATGTGATATTGTGGAAACATAAACTAACGAGCCTCCTGTGATTTAGCGTGAATGTAATGCACATGCGCAAGAATGTAAAATCCAAAAAATCCAGATGATTTCCGGATTTTTAAAAGACATTTTCGTTGATTATTAATTAGCGAAGCTTGATTTAGAAAAAATAAAAACAAATTGATAATCTTCAAGTACCAATGATGTTTAAAATGTATAAAACAAAAAGCAGTACTCCTCCGATTCCTCGGTATTTAAGCTCAAAAATTGAAGTCTTTTATTTTCATATACAGTGGAGCCTCAGATATCCGGACGCCAGATATCCGGACGCTTCACTTTCCGGTCGATTTTTATTGGGAACGGAATTTTTACACAATAATTTGTCTCGTTTATCCGGAATTCCGCGTTCCGGATCCGGACGGTCAAATTTTACCACATAATACAGTTTTCCTTTAAATTTTACCTCATTTAACCGGACGGTCACATTTAAGTGTTCGGGGGCACAAAAGTTTTTTATGCGCAAGTGCAAATTGGTGTAAAAACATCTGACACTGGTTGTTGGTTTTAAACAATGCCTTCGTCCGGTAATCGGGGTCACCTGTGTAACGCTATGTACTCGCCGGTGATATTACGATAACCATGGATGCGACATGTTTAATTGTCGCCATTTAACTTATGAACTGTTATTGTTTGATTAAAATGTCATGAAAATTGTTTAATTTGTGTTTAAAAAAGTCATCTATTGATTGAATTAAAATTCTATTAATCGTAGTGTGATTAGATCGTTCGTACACCTATTCATTTTAAAACGTATTTGATAATTTGAGTTCTGTTTACGATAGTTATTAAGACCGCTTGGGATGTTCAGGGTATCGACATTAATTTTATAGCGTGTGTTCAATTAACAGTGTAATAATAATTTATGCCAAACATGGCGTGGATGAGTGTTCACGCTACTTGTAAATATCGCTTGGGTACAATTAACTCTATAGAAAGATGGATACGTAAAATTAGCTTGGGTAAGTTCTGTCAATGAAAAAATAGCTTGGACAATTATCAATAGGAAATATATACAGATTTTCACCCAATTTCAATCATCAAATGTTGAGCAGCTTCAAACATGTCAACACCACCGGCCAATAGAGCGAGAGTTGCGATCACCGCTAGCTTGAAGAAAAAGATTTGTCAGCATAAAGTGGAACACCGACTTTCTTCTCTTCGCTTTGTTATGCGAATGTAATTAAATTATCGGTTTAATACAGTGATTGTTATGTACATGTACATGGTCATGTGTTGCCTTGTAGAATGTTGTGCTTGGTGCCTGTGGGAAAAAACATACCTTCAATAATGTTTTTAACAATATTTTGTTTTGTTAATTTAAAAAAAACTACAAAACTTTTTTTGTAGTGCTTATGGCTATTAAAATAAAATATTTAATTGTATAATTAATATATGAGTTATGTTTCCATAAATATTAAAGGTAAATATCACAATTCAGATATCCGGACGCTTCACCTATCCGGACGATTTGGCCTGGGGACAAAAGTGTCCGGATAAGTGAGGCTCCACTGTAGTAGTATAGATGTAACTGTGAAGGCTTTTTAAGAGACAGCACGGCGCATCTTATCAAAAAACCGACTTGAAAAACATGTACGATCGGGTTCGGTATTGTTGTACTCATGAAAATATAAACTTTCAGAAAATTACAAAGTTCTCCATGAAATAAATCTAATTATTGTATTAGAATTAATAATAACGTATAATCTAAACGTTCTAATCTAAAATTACATCGCAACGTGTTACGGGAATCAGCCTTCTATACTAATACGCATGCGTATTTACTGATATAAAACACATGCAGAGCTCGCGAAAATTCTTCTGGACATGTTTGTTGATAAAAATATGTCATATTTACCTCTTCCAGGTAAAAATTGTTCAAAGTTTTTAAAATAACCACAATTATTATTTTGTAAGCATGTATTTTGCCTGTTTATCGTAGGAGTTGCTACAAAGTAAATTCATTTTTGTAAATGAGGCCCCTTGTGGGGTTATTTGACATAATAATGTCTGTTTATTTTAAAATGAAACGAAATTGATAAACCATCAATAAATTATCGAGAAAGTGATGATGTTTCCGTTTAGAGAGTCCCTTTAACCTCGTATGCCACGGTGACCGTAGTCGGACGAAGATCTTGTAGTTTTTAGCACGTGTAATTTACTGTCAATCAAAGTCCACCTAGTACAAATAAAAGATATAAGATTATTCCGGTTTGAAGGACCCTTAAATTTCCGGAAGCTCATAAGAACGTTAATTAGGTATGTGAAAGGGATTTTTATGTATTTTAACTATTTCTCAACGTTACTTCTTATACTTAACGATACAATAGGTAAAATCTGAAGTTAAATGTGTTTCAGCTGTACTGTCTCTTTAAACAGTGCGCTAAAGAATAATCGTTTTTATGACATGCTAACAGACGAACAATCAGTTTATCTTTTCTGGGTTTTTTTTATCCTGATACCGTACGAGAAAATAGAATATATGTCTCTTTCCATGTTGGTCAGAAATTTTGAGATATGATTAGATAAGAAAAGTCAAAAAGGATGTTTGCAACTTCGCTTTAATTTTAATTTGTTGAACTCAATATTTCAATAGTGTCCACTTGTTTCAATATCATGGACAGCTTATGGAGTCGCCGAGTCCATGAAATGAAGTCATTGATTCGTCCCTACAGTACTTACAAGAATAAAGGGACAATCAATCGTATCCTTCCTGACACTTTATTCCCATTTCGGAAGAGAAAAGTCTTTACAGTTTGGCTTGAAAACTTGCGATATGATTAAATTAAAAAAAACTATATAAAGATATTTGAAACTTTACAAAAGGTTATTGTTTACGACCTCAAGAGTTTTAAGACATCCACTTGTTTCAACACAAGCATACCAGCTTGGCATCTTTTAATGGAAGTATTACTATTGGCACTGTTTTTGCTAGAGGACCATGGTAAGATTTTTTATTTTATTTTTTTAATATTTTTAAAAAATATATATAAGACAATAATAAGTACATTGTACATTAGGATGACTTATAATCTTAAAGCTGAATTGGAATAAGGTCATTGACTTTTGAAATGGAATAAATTTAAGCATATTATAATAGAACTTTTATATAATATTTTAAAATAATATTACATAATGATCTTTAAAAAAATAACACGTTGGGATTATTCATGTTTATCTTCTAAATAATTAATCACGCATTACTGTAATTCCGATGTGTTTAAAGAAAATGAACATTCTGCAGTCAACAAAACTTTGAAGTGTTCACCCAATGTATTATTTGCTATCTGAAATAAGCAGATTTCTTCGTCTTGTCGTCGGGGTGTCTGATTTCCACTTAACTTTCAAATACATGTAGTTAAAACAACATTGACCTCTGGTTGCGACCCGATACCTTGACCTTTGCTAAATATTACTTGTAAACATTCCGGTGTGGTTGAATTTTGCTCAGAGCATTTGAATTGTGTTGTTGTCAATGGAAATGATCTGATGTTTCACTTATGGAAAAGAAAAATCATATCAAAATAACATTTCCTTCCGATTGCTTAGTATTTAAAACAATGTCGAGGAAAAAATAAAGAGCATATTTAAATGAGTACAAAGTGTTGCAGCAACAATGCAGTTATCAATATTCCAGAGGTTCTAGCTGGGTTTTTTAATGATCATTTTGGTAATGTTAAGTGTTTTCTTTTTAAACTATCACCAAAGACTAATTTCAATCACACAAAAAAATTGTCCATCATATTAAGCACGCGCAGAAAAATACCAATTTGATGTTTGACGTTTCGTCACGGGTAAATGGTTTCAATCGTTTTTGTCTTATTTTTTCTACGCTGTCGATGAAAAAGACATATCAGTTACACAATGTTAAAAAATTCACGTTCCTATTATCTTGTAATTTTCAAATTATTCTATTTTCCTTGGTGAACACTCAGAGGTTTTGGTAAGTGTATACTGTCGCAAGTAATTTATCCGTAGCTCAACAGGATTTATTTATATTTTAAAGTTTGTTTAGCATTCATCTTATTGATCTCTTATTCATTATTTATTACAATTCATTTCCTTATTTCATTATAATAAAGTAAAAGAAACATAGAAGATACCAATAGGAATCTATTTATTTGTAACACTTTTAGCAATATCATTATTAAACTGGATTTCTTTTCTAAAATCTTCATACAACTGTGTTTTATATAAACACAATTATTTCTTTAGGCAAACAGAAACATCTGGAAAAAAGCCCAATACTCGACTACCTGATGATTTTAAAACCTGGACTCATGTTTTGAAGCCTGTAACTACTTTTGTAAGCTGCATCTTCGTTTTGAAACGACGCATCCTTCGAGGAATGATATAACAGACATTGAATTTTCAGTCAAATGGCTTTCCAGAGTTTATCTGAGTCCGTGTACGTAGATATGTGTCGGACAATGGGGACTCCACAACAGGTAGTATGCAGGAGAGATATGGTCGACATAACAGAGTTGCTTAAAAATGAAATAATGAAAAAATCTAACAAGCAAGAAATGTTGAGTGGAAGTCGAAGAGAAGGATTTAGATTTAGAGAGTCAGACAGAGATACTATGTTTTGGCTTGATAACCACAAGGTGATCTGGGACTGGAATTCCCAATCTCAGTGTTACAACTTACAAAGACATGCACTGATTCTCTGCCACGATTCTGAGAGTCCTCCGGGGTTCACCCTCCTTTGTTTACCGATGGGAAGAGCTGACAGTAGAGTGTTGTCAGCTTGTGTACGGATGAATGGAATACTTTACATTTCAAGTTCCAAACACCGAAATATCTATTGTTCTGCTATAAGACCGAATTCTTCATTGCATGGACCGTGTAGCAATGGAATGCTAGGGAGGGTAGAAGTCGATTACGCCCATAGTTTTATCAGTGATTTTTGGCCACCTTCTGCCTCCTCATGGATAGACAGATGTCACTCATGGCCACCATCTCCGGTTGTCAACGATATTGTAAGACATGGGTGTCACTTTGTAGCAATAGGACACAAACTAGGAAACCATGCAGATAACGAATGGAGAATATCCTTCTCTTTGGCGGAGTATAAACTTGTGTACTCTATGAACCACACGCAATTTTTAACTTACGGTATGTTAAAATTGTTTTTGAAAGAGGTAATGAACAATGGGTTAAGAGATGATGAAAAACTGTTGTGTTCCTACCATTTAAAGACAACATTGTTCTGGGCCATTCAACAAACCCCGCTACATAACTGGTGTCCACAAAACCTCCTAGCCGGTTTCTGGGTTTGCTTTAAATATCTTCTCAAATGGGTGTATAAAGGAGCTTGTCCTAATTTTTTTATTCCGTCAAACAACATGTTTTTGAGCAATATTCATGGCAGAGCAAAATCAACTTTATTCAGGCGACTGTATGGGTTGTATGAGAAGGGTATAGCTATGCTGCTACACAGTACCTCCATCAGGTCCTCTATCATTGATATCCTTTGCAATCCAAGACTTGAGGTCTGTACTGATGAACACACTCTGATTTCTGAGGTTGACTTTGACGCAGGTTTATTCACTGAAATAGATTCCAATGATTCGTCATCCGGAGAACACTTTCAGTACATTTTAAAGGGATTACTGGTAATAGAAAAGTTGATCAATTTACCCTTAACAAACTATCAAGTTGTAATGTTACAAAAGCGTTTTGCTACCATCCTTCAGGGGTTAGTTTTTGGACTACAAAATAAATATTTTAACGGAGTAAATAATAAAGAGGTTTATATAAGAGACAAAATCTCATTAAACGTATTAAAGTTATCAGCCAAGTTTGGATATGTTTCTGACACATTGTACATTGCCATGTTTTATTACAAAACATTGAGATACAGAGAAACGGTTACCGTTATAGAGAAGACAAAGGTCAAATTTGCACAGCCACATCTGGCATACAGACGTATACACACAGAGAGATATAATGAAGCTGTAGGGGGGCTGCCTTGGTCTACAAAGATCAGACTAGCTATAGCAAACAATATCAGACTTGCCAACTACATCTTTTACATTCCGGAATTAATACCAGAACAGAAGTCTAGTGATGGCATGAATAGGGATTCGCTGATGATCTCGCCCTTTATTATGTTACATTTTCTAGAGTTTTTGAGTTGTAGACGGAATGACTCAATAAGAGCACAAGCGGCTTTGGAGAATCTTCAAGTTCTAGTCCAAAATGAGCATTTGGGGTTGGTACACGAAGATATCAGAGATATTTCTTGGGAAATGTTGGGGATCATTCAGGAAATGTCAGGGGACATTCCTGCTGCCGTATACTCATTCCAACAGTCACTTAGACAGCTTTCAATTCATGAAATACAATCGGCCACTCGACAGAGGATTCGTGATTTGCACTAAGAAGCTCCACATCACCAGTAAAAATCTGATTTAGTGAATATGCCATCAAAGTAAATGACATTGTGGACATACCCTTTTTATGTTTTTTCTTCGTTATTTACTCCGGAGCGCAGTGGTGGCATTTCAGTTTATGTGTTTGAGGACAATAAAAATACAAACATGTATATTTATAATGAACATTTTACTGTTTCACTATTTACTTTTCTTTAAATTATGTGTTTTTACTTATATTGTTGTAGTCTCAATTCGTTGGTGCAAATGTATAATGCAGGTCTGCAACTATCACATCGATCAGTTTCAAATAAACAGTGTCAATTTGACATTTAAATTAAATTTTATGTGGCTTTTATACCACTGCAATATGGTTGATATTTCTGAAGATTTAAGGGGGATATACGTAAGGTACACGTGGTATGGGGCATTTCTATATTGTGACGTACTATTTATCGAAATAAACAATTAAATCAAGTGTGAGTATATTGATAGATTCTTTCTCAATGTTGTCAACTAACAGTGTAGCGCAGTTGTTTTGTGGGTTAATTACGAATCTGTAAGCCACTATTTCGAATCCCGCTGGTGGTTTTTAGATTTTTCCCATCCAACAATTTTTCTAACCTATTTGTTTTGGTGAACTTTTGTAAAACTTGAAAATTCTAAGCCGGAACATTTTTTTAATTATAATGTACTTCTAACCACATTAATGCACACAAATGTCCCATACCACCTTAATAGCATATTATAAGTATCAGTTGGTCTAATCTCTTGTCATAAATATACATTTTATTAAAGACGGAATGTAAGAACATTGTTTTACTCATTTGTAGAGTTTCGATTCGTTTACAATAGAAACTTGTACATATATACCCTTTTTTAAAGAACCAAAATAGGCTGATAAGGTGAGTTTAAGTATTTAAAAAAGTAGAGCATATCTTATAAAATGGACATAATGTTCCGGGATGTGTGCTTCTATTTTTAAGGAACATATTTTTAAGCTCATATTCACTAAGAGTTTTGTGTAAAGTTCGAACTACGTTTAATATATCTTAATAAAACGTGCCCATAGACTTCAATTTAAAATTCAAGTAACAATTATTTGGAAAATAATTTAATTTATCTATATAAAATAATTTATAATTTTTTGAAGTATTTTTCCTATTAAGTCCAAAAGGGTCATTGAATTCAAAACAAGAAAACCTAAAAAAGAAAACTTGTGTTATAGGAGACAAATATTAAAGGGATAAAAAAAAGTGCATAGTATATAGTTTACTGCATATGCTTGTAACTTTCAGGCACGTAGCACTTTTTCAATTGTTAAAGGAAGTAGACGTAGCAAAATATCTTTAGAAGCAAAATATAAAAAAAATGAATATCGCTTTACAGAGGAATCCTCAAGTACATAATATATTAAGGATGGGTTAAGCGTAGGGGAGGGGAAAACCTCGCATCTTTAAATTTATTATTAATTTGGAGTTAAAAATTGAAGATATATTTTCAATAACCTGCTTCTTGCGTTTCTGAGTTTAGAAAACAAGATTTTAAATTTACTAGAAGGAGACGTATTGTAATGTCGTTTTAACAACAATTAGCTTTTTGTAATTTTTTTAAACCTATTTTCGAAAACATTAATATATCCATTTAGTTTTATTCTCTTATTAGTTATTTACCTATTAGTTTTGTTTACATGATACAAAAACATTTGAATTTGTTTTATCATTATCAAGATTTCCTGCTCTTAAGTTCGACAAGCTATATTTACTCCCGATTTATTTTTTTGTACATGGACATTTTGGTTAACTTCTAAATGTCTTATCTTTTTAATTCGATTACTACATATATGTATATACATGTACGTATAGTTTCTCTCATGATCATTTATTTCCATTAATATATTGTGTAATATTGCAGATTTTATGTAAGAAGTAAAAGATTAAAAAAACAGAAAACCGTAAATTCATTACCAAAGGTGAAGCTACGTCACTGGTAGGGAGTAATCAATAAGATAACAACAATCAGTCAGTAAAGGTTGAAAATCAAACAAGATATATCCCTCAAAGCATACTATTATAATTTGAATTAAGAATTTATATTGAGGTATTGTATACGACATGTTGGGTTCACCATTTTTGCCATGCGGTTTGATGTACATTGTACTTTTTGTAAAATAACGATTATTGTCATTAGAACTTATGCTTTGAAAGTTTCATCAATGAGAGGACAAGCAGTGCTTAAACATTTTTGAACAACAAAACAAGAAACAAAGTGCAAAGAATCATTATAGGTTATAAGTCTATACAACATACTATCTAGTTGCCTGAATAAGAAATTGAATTCTAAAAGGAGCATTGATTTATAAAAGAATCATTTAAAGGTAATCCTTAGTATTTTATTCTGCTGAATAATTATAGAAAATTGCAACTCGTTATCAAAAAGGACAATGTAAATAAACAAAATTTTAAATCTGCACCAATAATCAAGGAAACTATACATCTCACCCCATACCTCTCTCTCTCTCTCTCTCTCTCTCTCTCTCTCTCTCTCTCTTTCTTTCATTCAACCCTGAATATACATAGTTTTTTAGTGTTTATACCTTTACAGTGATAACAGTATTTGTATAATTATAGTGTTAGCAGTACGCTGTATTGTTCCATTGTTAACAGTCTGTTGTTTAGTTACATTGTTAACAGTCTGTTGTTTGATTACATTGTAACAGTCTGTTGTTTGGTTACATTGTTAACAGTCTGTTGTTTGATTACATTGTTAGCAGTATGTTGTTTGATTACATTGTTAGCAGTCTGCTGTTTGGTTACAGTCATAACAGTCTGTTGTTTAGTTACATTGTTAACAGTCTGTTGTTTAGATACATTGTTAACAGTCTGTTGTTTGGTTACATTGTTAACAGTCTGTTGTTTGGTTACAGTGATAACAGTCTGTTGTTTAGTTACGTTGTTAACAGTCTGATGTTTGCTTACATTGTTAACAGTCTGTTGTTTGCTTACATTGTTAACAGTCTGTTGTTTAGTTACATTGTTAACAGTCTGTTGTTTGGTTACAGTGATAACAGTCTGTTGTTTAGTTACATTGTTAACAGTCTGTTGTTTAGTTACATTGTTAACAGTCTGTTGTTTGGTTACATTATTAATAGTCTGTTGTTTGGTTACATTGTTAACAGTCTGTTGTTTGGTTACAGTGATTACAGTCTGTTGTTTAGTTACATTGTTTACAGTCTGTTGTTTGGTTACAGTGATAACAGTCTGTTGATTAGTTACATTGTTAACAGTCTGCTGTTTGATTACATTGTTAACAGTCTTTTGTTTGATTACATTAATAACAGTCTATTGTTTGATTACATTGTTAACAGTCTGTTGATTAGTTACATTGTTAGCAGTCTGTTGTTTAGTGACAGAATGCAGTCTGTTATATAGTAGCTGTGTTAGTATTCTGTTGTTTATATATATATATATATATATATATATATATATATATATATATATATATATATATATATATATATATATATATATAGTTTACAAAAAAGACTAAAATCTTTTTGAATTTAATAAAAGTCTATCGGCATTGCATGTTTGTTAAAAAGGAAATCACGGACACGGCAGAGTGGTTCCATACATTCGTCATTTAAATTTTTCAACTTGATACCATCAGTAATTAATAGCTAGCTTTCCTTGGTTAATAGTTAGATCCATTGTACCATAAGATCGTCTAACTGATATTTTTATGACCTAGATTTCCATTTCTTGTACTAATCATTCAATATGCACGATGTTATGCACTAGAATAAAATGAATAGTTTATTGCTCTGTGTAACGGTGTGGTTTTTTAAATATTGCGATATTTGTTAAATGTAAAAGCAAACAGAATATTCGATCTAATAGTTAACTAACAGACAAACAAACAATTCCATCCTTCCTTGTTATTGTTTCCGATACCGTAAGCGAAAATAGAATATCCGTCTCGTTCCATATTGGACAGAAAACTTGAGATATAATTAGATAAGACATGTCAAAAAGGATTTTTGCAACTTGACACTAATTTTATGTTGCCGACTCAAGAATTTGATAGTGTCCACTTGTCTTAATATCATGGACCGTTTTTAGAGTCGGCAAGTCTATTTGAAAAAGTCATTGATTCGTCCCTACTTAAGAAAATAGACGGACAATCAATATCATCCTTCCTGGTACTTTATTCCTATGTCTGAAGAGATAATCAAATACTCAACTCTTGCCATTTTGGTTTGAAAACTTGAGATATGGTTTGAAAACTTAAGATATGGTTTGAAAACTTGAGATATGAGTAGATTGGGAAAAATATACAAAGATGTTTAAAACTTGACAATAGGTTATTTTTTTCGAACTTAAAAGTTTTAGGACATCCCCTTGTTTGAACATAAGCTTACACAGCTTGCAGGCTTGGGGTAATGCTAAATGTAATGGTAATGCATTGCAATGCATTACATTTTTTCAAAGTAATGCTAGTTATGTGTAATGCCACAAATTTAGCATTACAAGTAATGGTAATGTAATTCATTACTTTCCAAAATCTAGTGTAACGCTGGCATTACATGGCATTACTTTGCATTACTATGCTTTTCTATGCAAGTTCATTTCTAAAATTGCGATGAATTGCGATATTTGTTAAATGTAAAAGATTAAAAATTGTTTTGAAGAAGAAAAATAATTATTGAGATAAAGGTAGTTTAGTTGTATGAGTTAAAAATAATCCATTCTTAAATTGTCAATATAACTAGCCATAACAACACAATTTCAAAACATTTTAAGGGTGTTGTTATTAAGATTTTTATATTATTTGAAAAACTTACTCCAATTAGTTGGGCATTTAATGAATTCTTTACTGTGAAGAATGTGCTAACAACACACAATGCCCCCAGGATAATCTAAGTATCGAAACAATCCATTGTTTTAAGAGGTGCTAAACACCCCATTTTCCACCCTTTTCTTTACTGTGTTCTATTAGAATAGAGAACAGACATACACCCTTTAAAGCAAAAACGAATGCATTGTCCAGTCATAATCTCTGAAAGCTTTAAAATTATTTCCAGTAATGAGTATTATAATCTTTTTTTGAAAAAATTACACACTCTCTCTCTCTCTCTCTCTCTCTCTCTCTCTCTCTCTCTCTCTCTGTGTGTGTTGTAGTGTTGTATATTAAATAGTTTGTACTGAAACAAAATACAAGATTCATGTATTTTATTATATTATTGCCTGAACGCTCATATTCATATCTTAGATTTTCAAACCCGAGAGGATGCCATTAAAAGATGAAACCCTTGAAACTTTGCTGATCATAATGTGCAACAGCAGTCTTGTATAAGCCATTAAATTTGAACCTGATAGTGAAGTTGGACCTGTAAATATGTTTGTTAATACATGTAAGCGTGTTTTATATATGAAGCATTTGCAAAAACTTTTTTATTTAGCTTTTAAATTACTTTAATTTTTTTAAACTTATTGTCGACTTTTCACAAAGTAATGGTAATGGAAATGCATTACTTTACTCATGTAATGGTAATGTAATGCATTACTTCAAGAAATTTAAGTAATAATAATGGTAATTTAATGCCCAAATTCAGGAAGTAATGGTAATGTATTACTTTGCAATGTAATTCACCCCAAGCCTGACAGCTTGGCATCCTTTAGTGGAAATATTACTATCGGCACTGTTTTGCTAGAGAACTATTGTAAGCAGTTTTTTTTATACTTTGAATAAATTTGTAAAATACAATAATAAGTACAGTCTTAAAGCTGAAATACAATAAGGTCATTGACGTTTATTTATATGGCATAAATTTAAGCATGATAGAACTTTGATATCATTTTCGTCTTGCCGTCGGGGTGACTGATTTCCACTTAACTTTAAAATACTAGTAGTTAAGAACGATGCATTTACATTGACCTCTGGTTGCGATCCGAGACCTTGACCTTTGCTAAATATTAAAAACTCTTCCGGTTGGGTTGAATTTCGCTCAGAGCATATGGATTGTGTTAAGTTGTTAATGGAAACGATGTTACACAAATGGAAGAGAAAAATCATATCAAAATAATATTTCCTTCGGATTTGGCAGAGTCCAAGGCAATGTCGAGAATAAAATATAGAACAGCAAATTTAAAGTGAGTACAATGTTTTTTTTTAGAAACACTTTATATTAATATACCAACGGTTCTGGCTGTTTTGAAGATGATCATTTTGGCCATGTTAAGTGTTTTCTTTTTAAACTATCACCGAAGACCAATATCAATCATAAAAACGAAATTGTCAATAATATTAAGCACGCACAGGAAAATACCAATTTAATGTTACAACGTTTCGTCACATGTAATTGATTTCAATCGGTGTTGTCTTGTTTATTCTGTACTGGTGATGAAAAAAGATATCAGATAGGAATTGTTGAAATTTCACATTATTTTATCTTGTAATTTTCAAATTCTTCTATTTCTCAGCGTGAACACATTTGCTGAGTGAATACTGTTGCAATTATTTTATTTATAGCTCATCAGGATTTTTTTTTTTAAATTTGTTCAGCATTCATCTTCTTGTTCTCTTATTAAAATGCATTACATTATTTCATTACAAACAATTTGAGACCCATTACGCAGGACAATATGTCGATAAAATAATGTTTAAAACGGCACACTTATTTGAAAATTTTAATTTTCTTTGTATATGTTTATTTTGTACAAATTTACATGTGCATACAAATGTCATTCGTGATTTGTAATTTGATGATAAAGAAATAAATGCATAAAAAAAAAGTTTTTACTTTTAATGTTGCAAAAATTATATAATTTTTAGCATTTCTAAAATCACTGATTGCAGGCTCTAAATAACATATCATATTACATATTAGATGTTTATACATTCAATGCTGATCATTGATTGAAATTTCATGCTTGTTCAAAGCTTTGCTGTGTCTAATCTGTTAAACTTCAAGAAAACTAAACATTGTTATTATTCTATTGACATATGAAATCATAAATACTTTCAGTGAGTTCATAGGTAAAGACGTGCAGATGAAAAAAATAGTTCATGTCATTTCTTCTACTAGATATAAACTATTCTATTCTACCTGGATCACCTTAAAATATCGACTAATTTGAAGAAACAATCAAAACTTATTTATTTAGTTTCATTTCTCTTTTTAAATTATTGTTATTTAATTTTTATTGCATATATTTCTAAACTAATTTGTTTTAGATTGTTTTGATATATGCATATTGTCACTCTACCATTGGCTTTCCATAATGAAAAGCATTCAATTTTGCATCTTTACCTTATTTGAAGACTTGTCTTTTGAAGACTTGTCTTTCCTCGTTGAATGGGAATCATATTTAACTTTGTTAAAATATCTGCGGTAAAAAATCTTCTTTTTTTCATACTTTCATACTTTATCAACTGGATATGGAGTTTTTATATCTCAGTGACTCATACGCAAGGGCATTTTCTACATATGAATAATTTCTAAAATGAGACAAGCTAGTGACAAAAAAGTTGATAAATTAAGATTATCAACAGTCTCGATTGACATCTTCATTTCGTAAGTTATGGTCGATACAAGGACCTTGTCAAAAAATACAATATTTCGCTAGATCGAATGTTGACTGACGTTTTCATATCTATTGTTAGGCCATTATTTATCATCGAATTGTCTACGGTTTTCCCGTTTTCCCGATTACGACAAAGAGCTCTCAGCGAGTGTGACCGGTCAGCAGAGAATGATTACTCCTCCAGGACACATGATCATGCCTCAAAACTTTGTAGAGGTCCGTGATTTCTCCACCCCTGTTTTGTATTTTTCCTTTGGACTTTTCAACTTGAACACTGTTCGTTACAACCACATTTCACTTTTAAATAAAGAGAGAGATTTATGCATATATGCACAAATATTTTTGTAAAAAACTCAAACTACGTTTTACAATATTTTCTTTTATTATTCAATAAGCAAGTAAACAAGTAGCAAGCAACAAGACATACAATCTGACCCCAAAAAAGACAAATCAGGAATTTATGAGACAACAACAGAGAGCTTATATGCACACAGTAATACCTATATAATGGTAATATACAGAAAACATAATATTTTCTTTTATGCATAGCTTCTATTAATAACACTTTAGGTCATCGTTTCTCTGTAATATTAGAGAGTAGAAAAGAAGGACAAGGGAAGGAAAATATATGGGGAGGAAAGATTTTAATATCACATATCTACTTTTAAAAAGTACAGGATATATGTGAAAAAAGAACCAATTAAAAAGTCTTTCAATTAAGGTATAAAAGACAATTCTGCCAGAAAATATTAAAACGTTTGATTTTTGTACTGTCATTAGAATTGTTTTTCAGGATTTTAAAGTAAAAAGTGACAAAAATTAGGAAACCTTTGATAGATGGACAGGTGTTTTGACAACTAGCCTTTTAAATGTATTGTTTTATTAAAGTTTTTTTTACAATAAAAAGTTTTACAATAAAACATGTCAATAGACTTCAATGTAAAACTCGAATGGCAATTAACTAGACAATAATTATATTATTATTTGCCAACACCCCAAAAAAATCATGAAAAGGAATATCAGACTATTGATAAATCATCCACAAAACGTGATCGCTATACATTGAATACCAAAAAATATATTTTTAAACACATAAGAAATCATAAAAAATCATTAAATATTTATGAATATATAGATAATGCAGTGTTTCATTACAATATTAGTCTGCTAAATTTTCGATAACATTCCAAAAACATTTTATGTTTTTAAAACTTACTACACAATATTTACATTCTACTGTGTTTTTCCATTAAATTCTGTCATCTTCAAATGCAACAAGTAGTCAAAGGTCAAGTTGACGAGTTTTATTATGACGTCACAAACGTTGAACGCTGTAAACTGCAACGTCACAAGCGAAAATCAAAGTTCACGCCTGTGGCTGTTACTGTGGCTCTTCCATTAATATTAACTTACCCTTAGGATAAGATAGGAATTTTAAGGTATGAATCACATTTGCAGACAAGACAAGAAGTTAAAAAATGTAAATATAAACATTAAATCATGATTTTTTGAAGTATACACTCTCATAACTGCAGCGGTGTGTGCACACAAATTTTCATAACGCGCTAACGCACGTTACTCAATTTGTATGCACACACCGCTGCAGTTATGAGAGTGTATACTTCAAAAAATGATGATTCAATGCTATATAGCATTCCCTTCCCTTTTCTACAATTTAAGTAATTTTCTCTAATAAGTCCAAAAGGGTCATGGTATTTAAAACAAAAAAATGTAAGGGAGAAAACTTTTGTAATAGAAAACATTCATCAAAAGGGGTGAAAAAAGACAGGGAAGCAAAATGTCAAAAAACCGATATCGCTTTTCTAAGAAAGCTTCAAAGCCATAATATATTAGGACTGGGGGCTGGAGTGGTGGAGGGGGGGGGGGAACCCTTGCATTGTTCTATTTGATTTGTTTACGATAATGAGAGATTTTTAATTAGCTGACTCTTTAGCGTTTTTGGTACATGGATTGAAAAAGCAAAGATCTCTCCTTCAACATTGTCTGCTAAATTTTTAAACATCATGAAATCCAGGAAAGTCTCAGGACATCCGGCTGAGATTAAACAACTTTCTTAATTCCTTCTCGACTAATCCGACATAATTCAAACCTTAAAATACACAAATGAAGCCATATTTACTCAAGAGAAGTGTCCTCGTTTAGAACACATGACTTTTTCTTCCCTTTCCTTACTTTTCATAATTAGTCCAAAAGCATCATTGTATCCAAGTAAGAAAACTTAAGGAAGAAAATTTGTGAAATAGGAAACAAGCATCTAAAAGGTGAAAAAGACAAGTGCTATGTAGTCTACTGCGTACGCTAGTTACTTTACGGCACGTAGTACCGTTGCAATTCTGAAGGGGGGTAAACGTACCAAAAACTCTTCACAAGCAAAATAATAAAAACAATATCGCTTTCCTCAGGAATCCTCAAAACCATCATATATTAGGGATAGGGGAGGGTAAGGGTGGGATGCTTTGCAAATTTACATTAAAGTTGTGGGTAAATTTGAAGGGATATCTTCAATAAACTGCCTCTTGTGTGCCTGAAAACAAGGAAAGAATTAAGATATAAAATTGACTAAGCCAGACACATTGTAATGTTTTGTGATCTTATGAAACCTTATAACGAAAACATCAAAAGATTCATTTGGCTCTAAATTACCCATAAGTCTTGTCCACATCATTGGTAAACGTTTAAATTATTTCTATCAAGATATCCTACCGTGAAGAACGCCGAGCTATTTTACTCTTGGTTTTCTTCTGGTACATGGATTGAAAAAACCAAATAAAAATTCTTGGTGCATGGAACATCTTTTGCATTGTTGGAATTTTAAATACAAACTGTTGGTAAAATTAAATGAACATTTCCGAAAATTCAAAATTTAATTTCCGAGACATTTTTGTTTATTTTTAAATGTACCATTTTTTTAAAAGAATTATTACATACTTGTTTACACATAAAGTTTTTGTTATGCTCATGTTATTTCATGAATAGATTTTATATAAGTGCAGATTTTGTTAAAGAATTTAAGTAAATGATAAAACAACAGAAAAGTAGTTAATTCTTCACCACAAATGAAGCTACGTTATTGGTAAGTAGTTATCAATCAGATAACTTCAAAGAATAAAGGATGATAATCAAACAAGATATATCCTTTCAAACAAACTTAAAAATTGAATAAAAATTCATGTTGAGGCATAGATTTCCGTTATAATGCACGTCCAATTCAATGTATTACCCATGTAAGGAATGACTAGTCCGTAGGTAGCCTTTCGTTGTAAACGACATGTTGGGTTCACCATTATTATAGCGGTTCGATATACTTTCGGCAAAATGGCGATTATTTTCACCAGCATTCATCCTTTGAAAGTTTCATCAGTGAGGGGACAAGTAGTGCTTCCAAATTTTGTACACAGGTAACACAGTACAAAGAATCATAGTGCACTTCAGTTAAAGTCTGTATAAAATATTATTTTGTTGCCTGAATAAGAGACTAAAATATAGAAGGAGCATTTTTTTTCGGAATAGAACAATAATCTGTAAAAGTTTATTCCACTAAGAATTAGTAAATATTCCATTTGTGTATTAGAGAGGGCAATGTAAATGAACAAAATATGAAAACTACATCAATTATCAAGGAAGATATACATCTAGTCTCTTTTTTACAGACAACTCTTGCCCTGCTCTTTCCTTCTCTCTCCCTCTATTTTTCCCTCTCTTTCATTTCTCTCATTCAATTCTGTAAAACGCCTAAATATGGCACAATACAAATTTTAGCGCATGTGGCACAACATCTCTCAATCGCTAAAAGTGCCTCAACGATTTATTATATGTATTTATAAATAAAAATTAAATATTCAACATGTATTGCGATCAAAACTCGTGCATAAATTTGCTAGTAACATTCGATATCCCTCGCGTTTATTTTATTTTTCTAACTTTTCTGGTGTTATCCCAGTCGCTATGTTAAATTAAAAGTCCGGAATTTCAAACTTGTTTACCAATCGCCTACTAATGAAGTCTACTGCATGACCTTTTGGACAAAAGTAAGTTAATTGTTTATCTGTGTACGTTAGTTAGAATCAAATTCTTTGTGTTCACGTGCCTGGTGAACACAAAATGTTTGGGCGTTAATCACACGAGAACATGTTTTTTTTTAAATTTTTTTTTAAAATTTATTATTTATTTGCGTCAAATCATTAGCACTTGCGATTACGCTAAAATACGTACGCGCAAAAATGTCTCCTTTTACAGTAGATTTACACGTAATTCATTCACAGCTAACAAATTAATTTACAGGCCAAAAAGGTGTATTGTACAGTAATAGTGATAGCAGTCTGTTGTACAGTTGAAGTGTTAACAGTCGGTTTTAGAGTGACAGTGTTAGAAATCTGTTGTATTGTTACAGGGTTAACAATTTGTTGAATAGTAACAGTCTGTTGTACAGTTGAACTGCTAGCAGTCTGTTGTGAAGATACAGTGTTAGCAGTCTGTTGTATAGTGTCAGTGGTGTTAAATAATCTGTTGAAATGTGTTACAAGTGTTAGTATATTTTTTGTTGTAAAGATCCTGTGTTAGCAGTCTGTTGTATAATAACAATGTTTACAGTCTGTTGTTAAATTACAGTGTAAGTACTATGTTGGTATCAGTCTGTTGTTAAATTACAGTGTAAGTACTATGTTGGTATCAGTCTGTTGTGAAATTACAGTGTAAGTACTATGTTGGTATCAGTCTGTTGTGAAATTACAGTGTAAGTACTATGTTGGTATCAGTCTGTTGTATAGTTACACTGTTAGCACTCTGTTTTTAGTTACAATCATAGCATTCTGTTTTGTTAAGCTACTGTATGACCAGTCTGTGTATAGTAACAGTGGAAGTAGTCAATTGTAAAGCTACAATATTAGCAGTCTGGTTTGCGTTTACAGCGTTAACAATTTTTGTATTTGGTTAAAGTGCTAGCAGTCTGTTGTAAATTTACAATGTAAGCAATCTGTTGTTTAGTTACAATGTAAGCCGTCTGTTGTTGAGTTACAATATCAAATGTTCGTTATATAGTTACAGTTTTACCAGCCCGTTGCAATATACAGTGTTCGCAATCTGTTGTACGGTTAAAGTGATAGCACTTTGTTCTATGGATTCTGTGTTAGCAGTCTGTTGTATAATAGTAAGTGTGTTACCAATCTGTTGTTAAAATTATTAGCAGCCTGTTGTATACAGATACAGTATTCGCTGTTTGTCGTATAGAGTCTGTTGTATAATAACATTGCTAGCAGTCTTTATAAAATTAGTGTTAACAGTGTGTTGTATTGTTACAACATTAAGAAATGAATTTAATTTCTACCTATGTTATACGATATAACATAACTTGGGGCAGTTTACCCTTTATAAACCGCGAAGACAAGTTGTCTTGTTACAGAAATATATAGCAACCATCCTTCAGTGCACTGCTTTTGTATTGCACAATATGCACGCACACGCGGGTGTTAACAAACAGTTGTATGTTGCACACAAAATGTACTGCACAATGCTGAATTTAGCAGCCTAGTTTGGGTATGTTTCTGATACGCCGATCATTGCCATGTATTATTAATTTAGATACAGGGAAGCCTCATCTGTTATAGAGAAGACAAAGGTCATAAAAGGAACATGTAAACAAAATGAAGTATATCGAGGCTGTGAGGGGGCATGCAGTCCTTGTCTAGAATCAAAGTACTGAAAGTACTGATAGGCAGTCCTTGTCTAGAAAAATGAGACATGCTGTAGCAGCGGATATTAGATTTGACAATGAAATCTCTATGTGTATTTTAATTAAAAATCGTCCAAATGTACTGCATTAATATCTTGGGACAGACTAAAAATGTCAAGGTCTAGGCTAATGCAGGGTACTGACACTGTACCGGTTCTCTGCTAAACTTTAACGGTTTTTTTTTCGCATTTCCTTGTTCTCGATATATTTGGATAAAACTTGACACACTTTAAATGGTGATTTCCTTGTTTATCCATCTGTTATATTGTATATCATTATTAAGAACTCATAACATCTTGTTTTTGTGCTTTTCGCACGCCCCGAATTTGCCATGTTTTACGATTTACTGTACCAGTTATCGGCTTTGCCATAATCACATAGTAAAATCCCTGTACATGTTAATTTCATATTCTACATAATGTAATTTGAACTATGTCCCTTTTTAGGACAGACTAAAGGTAATAGGGTTAATGATACATAAACAAAACTCATAAAATATTACGGTAATACACAAAATCGTAGACTTTTTTTTTTACCTAAGTTTAATCTCAAATCCTGAGAATTTACTCAGCTGAGATTTTTCTCAAATTGCATTTCACAAATCCAACTTAGTCATTTCTCAGCTGAGATGAATTTTTTACTAAGCTGAGTCAAGAATTTTCATTGTCTCAAGTGTCCCCTTATAACTTCTCCTGTTTTTATTTATTTATTGTTAATAAAAACAATCGTCTGCTTATGTTTTCAACAGAGGAAAATCGGATTAAATTAACAAGAGTCATAAAATGTTCATAAGTCATGAAATGTACACTTTGTTATGCTAAGTATAGATGACATATCTACATGATCTTATATATTATATAACAAACAAAAGACCACATTAAATACATTATGGTTACCTTAAAATCATTAGAAAGTAGAATCACTGCACAGTTATTCCATTTAACACAAACAAATGAATTAGTTCCCTTTGTTTACATTTTTGTCAAGGGAGATAACTCCGCCAAAATTATCATTTTTTTATGAAAAAAATATTTATCAAACCTGCATGAAACATTGCATATTCGCTGATTATTGAGTGGAATAGATCTCAGAAATGAACATTACAGACAATGAAATACTGAATTAATGATGTTAATGACATATTCATATTTGAGATTTGACTTAAGTCTGCTATGGAGGTAACTTAAGTTTTTTCTCAAATTGGGTAAAAAACACGACTAAGATTTTTTTGTGAAACGCAGATATTTGAGATTTCTCAAATTTGAGAAAAAACTAAAATATTTGAGAAAAAACTCAGACTTAAGTCTGAGATTTGACTTAAGGATGACATTTACTCAGAATGAAAAAAAAATTCCACTGATGATAATGAAACCCCATCTATTGTATGTTATAGACCTTTGATTGTAGTGTTATTTTTCAAAAAAGTACGTCAATGACCTACTTTTTGAGTAAATGGCCATTGAATATTTTTTGAAAAATCAAGAAAAATCCCATAAAATTTTACACTACAATTGAAATTTTCTTAATTGTAAATATATTTCAAATAATTGAGCACTTTAAAAAGTGTTATACATTTTATGAATGACAGTGGCACTAAATAGGTACAAAACATTAAGATTTCAGCTACAATTTGAAAAAATATTCCAGTCCGAATTTCCTCTATCAGTTTTCAAATTCCTACCCATTTTTGATCTAAGTTTACAAAAAATTGAATGATGATAATACAAAAACATTTATAGCATTGAACTACTTATATTGACCTTATTCTGTTGGCATAAAATTTATATGAGGTCAATGATCAAAATTTTGAGATATGGTGTCTTTTATCGTTTTTAAGCATTTTTTAATATTTTCGCAATTCGTGCCATACAATTATTTTAATGAATAAGTGAGGTAAAACCAGCAGAAAATATGAAAAATTATATAAACTAAAATATTAAATCTTAACTTTCAATATTAGAGTACTGCCAAAAATGATTTATATCATGTTTATATTTTGAACCCCTCTTGGTGCCCATCAGTTGTCCGGGAGTTACAATTTTTTGAATCTACATTATTTAAGGATGTACATGTATGCATAGTAATATCCAAAACAGTTGCACTATAGTTCTTGAGAAGAAGATTTTAAAACATTTTCCTATATATGTTAAAATTTAAACCCCTACTGGGGCCCCAATTTTTGTTCGGGGGTCACGATTTTTACAATCTTCACTATATATACAACCTTTTGTGTATGTATTGGCATTTTTGGTGAAGTGGTTCTTGAGAAGAAAATTTTTAAACATTTTTCATATGTAGTTCTATGTTAAACTTTGAACCCCGCCTGGGGCCCCAGTTTTGGTCTGAGGGTCAGGATTTTTACAATTTAGAATCTTCATTATACATACAAGCTTTTGTGTAAATATTGGCATTTCTGGAGCAGTGGTTCTTGAGAAGAAGATTTTTTAAACATTTTCCTATGTATTTCTATGTTAAACTATGAACCCCACCTGGGGCCCCAGTTTTGGTCTGAGGGTCACAATTTTTATAATTTAGAATCTTCACTATATATGCAAGTTTTTTGTGTAAATATTGGCATTTCTGGTGCAGTGGTTCTTGAGAAGAAGATTTTTTAAACATTTTCCTATGTATTTCTATGTTAATCTTTGAACCCCACCTGGGGCCCCAGTTTTGGTCCGAGGGTCACGATTTTTACAATTTAGAATCTTCACTATATATACGAGCTTTTGTGTAAATATTGGCATTTCTGGTGCAGTGGTTCTTGAGAAGAAGATTTTTTAAACATTTTCCTATGTATTTCTATGTTAAACTTTGAACCCCGCCTGAGGCCCCAGTTTTGGTCTGAGGGTCACGATTTTTACAATTTAGAATCTTCACTATATATACAAGCTTTTGTGTAAATATTGGCATTTCTGGTGCAGTGGTTCTTGAGAAGAAGATTTTTAAAACATTTTCCTATGTATTTCTATGTTAAACTTTGAACCCCGCCTGGGGCCCCAGTTTTGGTCTGAGGGTCACAATTTTTACAATTTAGAATCTTCACTATATATACAAGCTTTTGTGTAAATATTGGCTTTTCTGGTGCAGTGGTTCTTGAGAAGAAGATTTTTAAAGACATGCACCCTATACTTACTCTTTTGCAATTATCTCCCTTTTGAAAAGGGCTGTGCCCTTTATTTTCACAATTTATAATCCCCTTTCCATAAGGATGCTTTGTACCAAATTTGGTTAAATTTGGCCCAGTGGTTTTTGAGAAGAAGTTGAAAATGTGAAAAGTTTACAGACGGACGGACAGACGGACGGACGGACGGACGGACGGACGACGGACAACGGGTGATCAGAAAAGCTCACTTGAACCTTCGGTTCAGGTGAGCTAAAAACGTGATTTTTCAAGTGAAGTGTGTCGTGGTTATATATAACCATTTCAATCGATATATAAGTGATCTTTATAGCTCGCAGTCTTTCAGATCATGTAGAACTTGAGTTTGAGTTAATAAAGTGTTCATTTGATACTAAAAAAAAAATTCTTTCATTCTTTATTGCTTGTAGCGTTTACGACAGGTTATAACTAATAAAAATGAGAGTCATAATTTTACATGTAGTTGTATTTATAAACACCATATTACTACGTACATTTAACATCTTATAGAAATAATAAATAAAATTGAATACATATAAATCAAGTCGTCAACAGGAAGTAACTTGTAAAAATAAAAATGTATTTTACACTAGAAACGGATCAATGTGTAAGTATCTGATCAAGCATGGTAAAACTTCCAAAAGAGAACCCCTCCCTTGGAAAACAACATTATGTTTTCCTCAAATTATACTACATCCCAGATAAATGTCTGTAAAATTCTATAAATTGTTATTCCCTTTACGCTGTAAAAGATATTTCTCCGAAACTTTTTGCGCGAATTCTCTACTATCCACGCAAATTAATCGTCGTTTTTGTATTTTTAGTCTGCTTTGTAACTTAAACTTGTCAAACAAATGCCTTCGTTACCTAGTGTTAATAAATAACTGCTTACAATAAATCACGCGCGTGCACTAATTTTAAAATTTACTGGGAATAAACATGGAAATCAGCGTGCATATAATTAATTGGATGAACTTCATTATATTAATTTGTCGTTTCAAGTTCTGTGTCGGTAATACCAACATTGTGTTTATTCACTTAAAGTCTTCAACAGTGTATCGTGAATGATAGCTAACACTTTTGACAATAAAGCATGGCATGTGATTTATTTTAAGTCAGGGGATAATGTTTAAGTCCTCGTTCAATAAAATTGCGTCAAATCAATGCATGCATGGAAACTCTGCAAATATTGTTCCCGTATGAATTATCTTACATGTTTTTATTTTTGTCTCAAACCACGGCCAATATATACGATCCTCTCACTTTGTACGCACACTATGACATAAGACAGTTCTACAAAACGACTGCTGGATTTCTTTCCCTTTAAAGCGTTCAAAACAGAGGTTTCAAATTCAATGATTTGAGTATTTTTGAAAAATATTTACGATGATCCTGGTGTGACCCGCCATTTGAGGCCTTACTGTATTTTATGCAGACATTTTACTAAGAGTGAAAAAATTTGGACACAGTTTGAGTATCCCAACTAATGAATTTTCAATCAACTAATAAATAATAAGGTGATTATAAGCTGTAAAATAAATTCAATCTAAATAATTTTTTTTTTTAAATTATCAACCTATAGTACTGCACTACAATTATAATATTAATGTGTAGAATTAAAGCCGTTAAACAAATTTAAGCACTACAAATTCCTTATTTGAATCGAAAATAAAAATGTAAAACATTCTAAAACCATTCATTTTCTCTGCATCGTTATGTTTATATTGTCTTTATTTATATATTCTCTAACAATTTGCCTTATGCCTTAGTCACATTACTCTATAGCAGACCGGTGGTAATCGGTGATGTGAGCGATGCCCCAACATCAGTCCTCATCGGACAAGTAGTCGTGAACACATCTGTCACAGCAACAGGCATCGCACAGAGGCCGTGCATAATCCCGTCGATAATATTACGCGAGTCTAAAAGAATTTTTTTGATCGGCGTAACACCGATTACCGGCTGGAAATCGGACAAACATCGGACAGTCTTTACCGATCATCATACAATGCTCGACTGGTGGCCGGTGTAATGAAGAATAATGACCCCCGTAGAATAATGACCGGGGGTCATTTTTCTACGTAGAATAATGACCCCCCGGTCATTATTCTACGCAAAAAAATGACCCCCGGTCATTATTCTACGTAGAAAAATGACCCCTTTGCCTGAAGAATAAGTGTCATTTTCATAAAAATGAGCACACTCCACATGAAGAAAAGTGACTCCTGTAGAATAATGACCCCCTTGTAGATTAAAGTTTTTTAGTATATTTTTTTTATTATTTGTGAAATAGTCTTTACACGATTGTAATTTTTACTGCTGCAGTTTAATTACAGAAAGTAACAGAAATTATAATTCATATTCAAATAAACTTAAAGTGAAAGAAGGGGTATATCTTAGAAAATAAAAATCCTTCCCTTATAACAAGATATTGACGTAGTGCATCGGGGTATGGTTGTCATCTTAACAATTACATTTACATATATCTATGGTATTCCGATAAGGCCACTTCGACCTAAGTTGCAAAGGCGATAGTGCGAAGGCGAAGGAGCAAAAGTGCAAAGATGCGACGACGAAGCGCGAAGATGTGATGCCTAAAGTGCGAAGGTGCGAAGGCGAAGGAGCGATACTACTATCACTTCTTTCCAACTTTGCACTCTGGCCTTCGCATCTTCGCATTCGCCTTTTTTGATTGCATTCAGCAAGTCTCTGTCGATTTCATAAAATTTAATACAGGCACCGTACTCGCCAAGGTTTTCCGATTAATCCAAGCTATTATTGGTACGAATGCGCGAGGCCATCGCGCTTACTATGAATGTTTATAAATATTTTAATGTGTACATGTAACATATATGTTTACCAATAATGGCTATGCCTAATCATTTTCTACTCTCCTTAAAATGTAATGTCCGCCATAATGTGTACATATGCACTTCTAAGCTTCTGTCACTTACCAGCCGTCTGTTTACCGTGGACTAAACACAGTAACATTCTAATTTCATTATGCGACACGCCTTGCTCATGCATGGATCTAGATGGGGAGAGGGGGTCCGCCCCCGGAAAATTCAGTATTAATAATTTTACGCAGTAAATCGCGAGAGGGAGTCCGGACCTTATCCCCCTGGATCATTTAATTTTATTGATTTTATAAAAAAAAAAATTCAAAAATATGCCTCGGAACCCATTAAACGGTGGAGAGCTCTGCAATTTTAAAACATAGGTAATCACAGACTACAAAGCTAACCGAGACGAGGCATCACCTTTATAAGGCATCACCTTTATGAGACCACCTTTATCATATTATATGAAAACCCTTTTTTATGATCTTGGATATTCATGGATTCTGTTTTGACAAAATATCGTATATCATCTGTCAAAAAATTGTATGATAATCATATGTTCATATGATAATCAATACAATAATATATAATTAAAATTGCATCCTATTATGCTTACAATATTTACCATATACTACCATAAAATACCGTAAAAAATTGTGAAATATGATATTATAACGATACTATAACGCATGATATGACATTGTATTGTGTTATACATTATAATTGTATTTGATCAAATAATAGATTATCATAAAACATAATACAATATAGTATTTTATGAAACAATATTATATTGCAATAATACATCATAACATTGATACATATGATATTATATTGTATAATTAAGCGCTGGTTTATTATTTTTTGAAAGATGAGGTCTCATAAATGCAACGGTGTGCATACAAATTGTAAAACGCGCGCTAGCGCGTTATGAAAATTTGTTTGCACTCATCGTTGCAGTTATAAGACCTCATCTTTCAAAAAATAATAAACCAATGCTTAATTATGCAATATAATATATTGTCTTCTGTGTTGTGCGTAAATATCACTGAAATCAACCAATGCAATTTAATAGAGGGGAAAAAGTGAATGTGTGTAAATTTTATAGTATCATATTGTATTGTATGATACTGTATCATATTTGATACATAATATATTGTTTTATATAATACATTATAATTTTATACAACATTGTATCATATCAAATGATACAATATCATGGGATAAAGTAAAATATAATATAATACAATCATATCATACACATTGTATCACATTAAAATATCATAAAATACAATTTCATGTGATATGATTATATATCATATAAACCAATATCATATTATAAAATATAGTATGATACGATATTTTATAATATTACAATATCATATATACAATTTCATGTTATATAATTCTATATTACAGAAACAAATATAACACAATACTGTATGATACAATATCATAGAATATACAATACAATATCATAGGATGCAATATTATATATTGCAATATCATATGTAATACTATCATGTGATTAAATAATAAATAAATAATACAATATAATATTATACAATATTGTATCTTATTAATCAATACTATACATAACAACATCATGATACAATATCATATAATTAAATATAAAAACAAGAGATGTTTGTAAAACACTTATCCCCCCCCCCCCCTTGGAAACATCCACCATCCACAAAGGAATTGAACTGCAAATTACTGGAATTTTTCTACGTCCAAGGGCCATAGCTCTGTCGAAAATTGCTCGATCGTACCCAATATCGAACTTGACCTAGATATTATCATGATAAACCTGTATACTAAATTTCATTTCAATATGTTCATCCTCTGCGAAGAAAATGAACGGAAACTGTTAATGGACAGACCGACAGCAGCAGAGCAATATGCCCTCCCTTCTTCGAAGGGGGGCATAAAAATTGATACAATATTTTATCGTATCATATAACGTTTTACAATATAACATATGGTATTATATTGTATCCTATTAAACAATTGTGTTTCAAATCATACAGTACTATATCATAGGAATCATGTTACATCATTTAACAACAACCACATCTATCTATCAAGCAGGTTTGAGTGAGGTAGGAGATTTCTCTAGCATCCTTGATAATGGAGATCAGGCTCTCCATCTAAAGCAACCTCTGCGTTTCATTTATAATAGAGCTACATCAACCATGCAAGCTATCATCTATAAAACATGTGATCTATTCCAAAAAAAACTAAACCTTATCAAGAATCATAAACCTATGGGTCTGATTCAGCATTCAAGCCTGTCGGGTGCATCAGTATCATAAGACGCACCATCCATGCAAGATTGGTGAAGTTAGGGCCAGTTAACTAAGATATCATCATCAGAGGGCACCATCAATTAAACCTTTTATCTCCTCCAGCATCTCCAACCTATGGCTCTGATTCAGCATCCATGCTTGTCAGGTGCATCTGTATCATAAGACACACCATCCATTCAGGTTAGGTGAAGTTAGGACCTGCAATAACTAAGATATATATTTTGAGCATCCTTAATAATGAAGATCAAGCTCTGCATCTGAATTTACCTCTGCGATTCATTCATATTACAATTTAATCAGCTATGCAAGTTTGAAATAGTACTATTATCTATTAAACATGTTACATGTTCCAAAAAACTTAACATTATCCAGCATCCGAAACCTATGACTCAGACTTAGCATTCAAACCTGTCAAGTGCGTAAGTATCATAAGACGCACCATCCATGGAAGTCTGGTGAAATTATGACAAGTAATAACTAAGATATCATCATCAGAGGGAACCTGTTTCAAAAACTTTAACCAGCTCTTAAAATCTTAACCTCCTCTATCATCCGAAACCTGTGGCTCAGATTCAGCATTTAGGCCTGTCAGGTGCATCAGTATCATAAGACACACCATCCATGCATGTTTGGTGAAGTACGGACCAGCAGTAAGTTAGATATTGCTATTAAAGGGCACCTGCAACAAAAACTTTAATCTGCTCCAAAAACCTTAACCTCCTCCAGCATCTGAAAGTTAGGAACCAGATTTAGTAGGTCCAGATGCATCATCCATGTAATTTTGGTGTAGAGAGGACAAGTAATAGCTTAGATACAGGAGCTGCAACTAAAACTTTAACCAGCTCCGGACGCTGACGCCGGGGGTATAGCATATGCTCCCATTGACTTCGTCTGGGTGAACTAAAAACGCTAAAGCGCGAAGATTCGAGGGCGAGAGTGCGAAGTTGCAAAGGCGAAGAAGCGATAGTAGTATCACTTCTTCGCTTTCGCAACTTAGCACTTTCCTCTCCTCTCACATTCCCGCTTCGCCGTCGCATCTTCTATATTCTTCATATTGTTCATGAATTATACTTGCATTAAGGATTTCCACTATACAAACTGCTGGGTACATACAAGTTCATCTCCCAGAATTAATGATAAAAAACCAAAATTATGAAAAGTTTACTCCACTATTAGGCATTATAACCAAGCTGAAGTTAGTAGGCACTGACAGCAGCCATTACGCCAGTAGAGGTTAACGGCCAAAAAGGAAAATCGTCAAAGTACTGAGAGTACTCGTACAAAAAATATATTTTACTTTATCCTCGGCATACTTTAGTAAGTTTAGTTAATATTAAGAGGATCAATGCTTCAATAGTTTGTATGAGCATTGGTAACTTTTTATACAATAAAGATCGTCTGATCAAAATCAAGCGGGATATAAACCCCTAACATGGGCCCTAACCTCTAATCAACGCTTTCAGAAACAAATCTTTTCTTATTATAATCGATCAGTGTTTATTATCTATAAAGATTTACTATACTCAGGTACTCTTCACAAATTTGCTCTAAAAGAATAGTCTATTCATGATCACAAAACAACATTACAACAAATGTTTAGAATATTGATGTTCATGTATTACGTAGAAGAAAACAAAACTAACGCAGAATGATTTAAAAAAAAAAATCACTTTCCCCAAGAAATGTAAAAAAGAAGTATTCATATTCCTACGTTACCTGTCCCTTAGTCTTTTTTCCATAAAGATATATACATGTATCATTCTTCGATTGACAATTCATTCACCAATGAATATTGCTTATATCATTACAACAATTATTCTGTCATGATTATTGTTCGTTAATTATCTCACAGTATCCTCATTGTGTATGAATTTTTTTTTATTTGCGTCATTTCCCGCCGTATGTCGACGAGAGAAGTAACGTAGCTGTTAACAATCAATTTGTGGCAATTTCAGAGTGTTTTGCGTGTGCTTGCTATGGATATATACAGCGATTTATTTACAAGTTCAGTGCTTATAACTTCAAAATCAGTTGAACAGAGTGAAAAATTAAGTAATTTCAAAGTCATATCTTGGATACGGGGTAACCAATTTTTACTTTTGTTTACCGGGGGGGGGGGGTCATTTTTCTATGGGGGTCATTTTTCTTCATATTTATTATGAAGAAAAATAACCCCTGGGTCTTTTTTCTTCAGAAAAATCCAATTATTCTTCAGCTAGGGGGGTCATTATTCTACGTAGAAAAATGACCCCCGGTCATTATTCTACGGGGGTCATTATTCTTCATTACACCGCCATTAAATATTTTGTCGCGCAAAGCTTGCGAAATAATCGGGCAACTTTGACATTTCAAGAATTAAAAAAAAAATTATTTACCAAAGATTTTGATATTTAATGACATGAATTTATCTTTTACAATGATACCATCAAAATATTTTGATAAATAAAACAATAAATTACGTGTTATCGGAGCCGTAACAGTCAACAACGAAAAGTGCGTTAAAGTGCGTGATTGCGGGGAAAAGGTATATGCGTCAAAATGCGTGATTGTGGGGCAACGGTATATGCGTTAAAGTGCGTTACTGCGGGGAAGGGGGTTAAAGTCATTAAAAGAATGTTAGAAGTAATTTGTAATAGATCTATTTCTTAACTTACAGTTGCTGTTCGTTGTATTTTATTGAAACTATCATGGAAAATATGCAATATCTTAACATGCATCGCATGTTTATGTACATGATGAAAAAATATCTTATGAACGGCATATGTGTATTAAATGCTATGTTTTTGAAAACTTATTAATTTCAGAATTCAACTATTTTTTTTATTTCCCTGAATAATCATTGGATATTAATTTCTCGCATTATCACCGGTGTGAGATCGGTTTGTCCGGTGTGAGACAGCAGTGTGAGATTTTTCTGTCTTACACTGTGTATTACTACGCCGTTTTAAAACGTAAACAAATGTAGTATGCTGTAGGGAAATGTAAAATGGTGCATTGAGATTATCCATTAAGTAATTGTGTTGCTTAATTAATTACAATTTATCATATTTTTAATTAAAAAACTGTCGTATGCTCTCATTTTGACTTGCACTATTTGAAGCAGGCGGAGGGATATACCGAAAGTAATCTTCTGAACGTCATAACAGAAAGTTGTCAAACATCATTTTTTAAGGTAATATAATGCGAGAAAAATAATCATTCATTATATACTCGTGTGGGATAGTGAAATTCCACCTCGGGGCCAAGATTCACGGTCTAGGACTCGGCAAAGCCTCGTCCTAGACCGTGAATATTGTCCCCTTGGTGGAATTTCACTATCTTACACTCGTAATAATGAATGATCCTAGTCCCTAGCCTTGCAGACATCAGGTGCCAATTATGTTTTTCTCCCATCTTCCAGTTTCAATTTTTTTGTTATTACTTGATGACAACAAAATTAATCTTATTGCAGAAAACAAAAACAAACCCCAACGCGGATTTTAAAGAGAGGAAATTCATTTACTTACATTGTTTATGTTCTCCATAAAACTTTTACTTAGATTAATGTTTCTGAATAAATGCTAAATATAAAAAGCCAATATGAAATATCCATATAATTTTAATTCGTATCATTAATACTCCGGTTCAGTATATTCCATTTATTTATTTTTGTTACAAGATCGTTTTCATTAAAAATGCCGATCAATAACTGTAAAGTAATGCAGTTCAACAATAAATGACAAAACTTGATCTACATTTAAGTAACTAAAGATATCATAGCAATAATAAAATTTATCACTCATATTTAAAACATAATCATTACGGTTTGAAATGGTTTCTGAATCAGACTTCTGGAGTAATATAGAACAGAGGATGATTTCTATCTCCATTACTTATTCTTTGAAAGTCTCTTTCAGGTGAGGACAGGCAGTTCTCCCAAACTTGTAAACAAGTAGCACAGTGCAAGGAAGCATATTAAGTTACGCTTAATGTCTATATCAAAATTCCTTTTATATGCCTGAATAAAAAAAGTCAAAACTGAGAAGGAACATTGATTAAGACTAGAACCAATCACACATCAACCTTATCATTTCAATACACTGACAATTATTGTAAATTATATATGTGTATAACAGACGGCAATGTAGGTCGACAAATTATGAAAACCTCATCAATTATCAAGATAAATGTACATCTATTCTTCCCATGCGCGGATCCAGAAAATTTTTCCAGGGGGGGGGGGGGGGGTCCGAAGGATAATTGTGTTTGCCAGGGGGGTCCGAGGCATATTTTCGCGATAATTTTACTATGTAAATTTAATAAATTTTCATTTTCCAGGGGGGGTCGGGACCCCCCCGACCCCCCCTCTAGATCCGCGCATGCTTCCTATATATAGACAGTTCTCTCTCTCTCTCTCTCTCTCTCTCTCTCTCTCTCTCTCTCTCTCTCTCTCTCTCTCTCTGCTGAATACAGATTTACATGTATTTTATTCACAGCTAACATTTTTTTCACAAACAAAACATATGAATAACATATATATTGTCATCCAGTTTATAAAACCATATATAAATAAAGAAGTCCTGTAATAGCACTAGAAGATGGTCCTATAATCAGCCGTCGTTAAACCCTGAAGTAATACCGAACGGGCGGACAGGCAATGTCCTCATTTCCTTCTAAATTAATAATCAGGTCCATATACAGCTGTCCTGAAGAAGGTTTTAACAACTTAACCATTCTACAACAGAAAGGCATCATTAGTGATTACTATTGTAAATGTATAACAAATGTTACATGTAGTAATTGCGAAGTTATAATTCTCATGATTTAATACAACACAGCTGAATAATTGAATTAAGTACTCGTGTAAACTAAGGAATTTACATGTATAGTACTTGTTCTATACTCACTGTTGTGGCAGACGTTTTTTTGTGGCCTGGCATAAATGGTACATACACCATCTTCACTCCGTGACTGACCATGGTGACCTCTAACCCGTATTTATCCTGGAGGTTGGAAAAATAATGAACTATTATCAATAAATCAATTATCATCTAAACCTTTGATTTATTACAAAACTACTTTTTTGAGATTTACTGTCTTTGAAAAAATTCTCATTCTCCATCACTTCAAGAGATATTAGCTACCTTAAAGTATTGAAGGAATTGCTGGAGTGTAAAATCGGCTGTTCCGTGAACCTCCCACCGGTCCCACATGGTTGTTGTCAGTCCCTCTCTGAAATTCAACAGAATTTGTTACGTTTTATGAAAAATAATGTTTTCATTGAAGGATTATTTTAAATAAGATTCATAGTGAACTGTTATAAAAACACAAACCAGAGACAAGCAAATAATTAAAGTACATTGTAATAATAAAGACATTTCATTATTTGCCTCAAGTGCAATTTTTAAAAACCAGATCATAAGCATATACTGGTCTGCAATAGACATTTTTTTTTCAATTCTTAATCACTTTTTCTGGCCCAAGATATTTCAAAATTACATTCAATTCTTGTTGAAATCTGATAAATATACAGTAAAACATTTAAAAAATAGATTACATGTATAACTGTCCATAATGAAAAGGTATACATCATTCTAGCAGTGTAACATAGTTACTTTATCACAGTTTTCTCCACCTGTCCTGGCTCAGACAGTACAATTACTGGAAGAGCAAGGTTGAGGAAGGCATTCTTATACACCTCCAGGGGTATTTTGTCCAACAGCTTAATCAGCTCTATGGTGACCTGAAACAAAATACAGTACTGATCAGACCCAACCTAACAGAAAGTAAACCCCAACTAAACCCTGGGTTTACTTTCTGGGTTTACTCTGGGTTTACTAGAGTGGAACAAGAGTAAACCCAGAGTAAACCCCCAAGTAAACCCAGAGTGGACACAGAGAGTAAACCCCGATCAGAAGAATACCCCGAAAGCAGACGCTACATGTGTATTCGGAATATACAAGGGGCAGGAATTACAGGCAGTAGGATGATAAGATAAAATACAGGTCTGCTTCACACTTCAGTGCGTATAGTTGACTCCAAAAGCAATTTTCGAGTAAACCCAAAGTAAACCTCGAGTAAAACTGAAGTAAACCCCGAGTGGACCCAAATTTTCAAAAAGTAAACCCAAAGTAAACCCAGAAAGTAAACCCGGGGTTTAGTTGGGGTTTACTCTGGTGTTAGGTTGGGTCTGATCGGTACTGTAGATATATTCTGTAACTAGACAACATTGAGATGGTGACCAGGATGAAAAGAATATCAGAGAATTTTGCTTTGACCTCGACCTATCACTTAAAAATTGTCCAGCTTGCATAGAACTTGTAATTCAATTTCCCTTTCATTACCCATTACATACAGGCATTTTTGTTCAATCTGAGCAAGATCAAGCAAATGGGAAATTATCTATTGTGTAAAACTGATTATAAAGAGATCCCCTATGACCTTCACATTGACCTAGTTTAAGGTCACTGTATGCCATTGACCAAAAAGCTGTGTCAGTAAAGTATTAACCAAATAGGGCTAAGTGGAGAGCATAATATGCTCTTAAAAAAGGATTCTTGTGTGATCCAATATGACCTTGACACATCATTTAAGGTCCCTGCATACCTTTTAATCAAAGACACCATGTGGGTAAAATATGAGTCAGACTGTAGCAAAGGGAGAAAAGACATGCTGCCGACAAGGATTGTCCATATTATTCTGCTATAACCTTCACATTTGACCTTAAGAATTGGTTCAAAGTCACTACACACCCTTTACTGAAAAACTGTGTTTATGTGAAATATGAGCCAAATACGGCTAAGTGGAAAGTATATATGCTCTGAATAAAGGATCTTTGCGTGGTCCGATATGACATTCTTCCTTGATCTACAAATTTCAATCATGGTCACACCCTTTGACCATAGACACTCTGTGAGTGAAGTATGAGCCAGATTGGACAAAGAGGAGAGAAGATATGCCCCAGATTAAGATATCACATATAATTCTGCTATGACATTAAACTTAGACCTAGAAAACATGGTTTTAGGTCACTGCACAACCTTTAGCCAAAGGCACTTTGTGGGTGAAGCATGGGCCAGATTGGGCCAAGGGGGGAGAATACCAGGTATATGCTATGGATGAGCGATCTTAGACAAATGGACAGATGGATGGAAAGACAGATGGATACAGGCTGATCGCTATAGGATGCTGCAAGAGAGAAGCCTTTAGGCTATTGAACATTTCAGTTTATTTAGCTCTTTGATGATCTGAAGCAAAAATAGACATATTCTGTAATAATCATTTCAGTTCAATTGACTCAATAGTGGCCTGAAGCAAATAACATGTTTCATAAAAATTCATTTCTATTAGGTTTTTTCCTCAATAGACTAACTGACATTTTGATGATATCTTACTGCGGTCACATGACAGAAATACTGACCAATCCATTGACGGTCGCCGTGGTGGTGGCTATGGCAGGAACAATTCTACCAGCTATTCTCTTGGCTTGAAGTCTGTCAATGCTCTCAATGTTGTACATAGCTCCTCGTAAGTTCTACAATTGAAGTCAATGATGTAGTTATATGTGTGTAATGGTATATATGTACACATGTTTATATTATTCAATCAATCCTGACTCTACCTAATACAAGGAATATCTGATTGAAAAATAAAATGAATAAAATCAAGTGACAAATTGTAATATCGATGGCTCTGTATACATCAGAAAGTAAGTTGCACATCATTCATAACTCTGATCTTTAAACACATAATAATAATCACAAGTCACGAATGATTTACATTTCCATTAAAACAAATTTTAACTTCACAAGCAATATTTTGTAATATACAAAATTAATACATAAAAATGAGGTGTTATCATGGCAACTAATTACATAAATGTCATGAAAAGAATATTTTTTTAAGAAGCATGTTTGCTGTTGAGTTGACACTGACCGCTGCTGTAGATATAAAGTCAATGTGTCCATTGGTGTCATCATCTTTCTGTTGGATTGCTCAATATGGTATTCAATTTGGTCAGCAAGGTATCACATCAGGTTTAAATCTTAGGTCCTGTGGTTACTCAAGTGTAGATTGTTATTTTGCACTCAACCCATTCATTTTACACAAAGAAAAGCTCTAGAACACTCCCTCCTATTGTAAGCTATTCTATTCATAGACGTTTAAAAAGAATGTTCACCTGGACAGCACTGGACTCTATAGAGCATCAATTCTGCTTGGAGTAATTCTAATAGTTTTTTTGTGCTGACTGCTAAATTAGTTCAGACTTTTAAAGCAGTAATGTAGGATAACAGAAAGAAACAAAAAGGCCCAAAACGTGCAAATGTTAACCAGATTAACTCACTTTATTGCTGTCATACCTGAGTAATCACATGACCTAGATTTCAACCTAATGTGATACCTTGCTGACCAAATTGAATACCCTATTGATCAATCAGCAAGCTTTTGAAAACTCTACTGGTATTCTGTAATTCGCTGTAATGATTCATTGGACTCAGCACTGAAATTATACACAGGAACTTAATTAGACAATGGACTCAGCACTGAAATTATACACAGGAACTTAATGATTCATTGGACTCAGCACTGAAATTATACACAGGAACTTAATGATTCATTGGACTCAGCACTGAAATTATACATAGGAACTTAATGATTCATTAGACTCAGCACTGAAATTATACACAGGAACTTAATGATTCATTGGACTCAGCACTGAAATTATACACAGGAACTTAATGATTCATTGGACATAGCACTGAAATTATACACAGGAACTTAATTAGACAATGGACTTAGCACTGAAATTATACACAGGAACTTAATGATTCATTGGACTTGGCACTGAAATTATACACAGGAACTTAATGATTCATTGGACTCAGCACTGAAATTATACACAGGAACTTAATGATTCATTGGACTCAGCACTGAAATTATGCACAGGAACTTAATTAGACAATGGACTCAGCACTGAAATTATACACAGGAACTTAATGATTCATTGGACTCAGCACTGAAATTATACACAGGAACTTCATTAGACAATGGACTCAGCACTGAAATTATACACAGGAACTTAATGATTCATTGGACTCAGCACTGAAATTATACACAGGAACTCAATGATTCATTGGACTCGGCACTGAAAATATACACAGGAACTTAATGATTCATTGGACTCAGCATTAAAATTATACACAGGAACTTAATGATTAATTGGACTCAGCACTGAAATTATACACAGGAACTTAATTATTCATTGAACTCAGCACTGAAATTATACACAGGAACTTCATTAGACAATGGACTCAGCACTGAAATTATACACAGGAACTTAATGATTCATTGGACTCAGCACTGAAATTATACACAGGAACTTCATTAGACAATGGACTCGGCACTGAAAATATACACAGGAACTTAATGATTCATTGGACTCAGCGTTAAAATTATACACAGGAACTTAATGATTCATTGGACTCAGCACTGAAATTATACACAAGAACTTAATTATTCATTGAACTCAGCACTGAAATTATACACAGGAACTTAATGATCCATTGGATTCAGCACTGAAAATATACACAGGAACTTAATGATTCATTGGACTCAGCATTAAAATTATACACAGGAACTTAATGATTCATTGGACTCAGCACTGAAATTATACACAGGAACTTAATGATTCATTGGACTCAGCACTGAAATTATACACAGGAACTTCATAAGACAATGGACTCAGCACTGAAATTATACACAGGAACTTAATGATTCATTGGACTCAGCACTGAAATTATACACAGGAACTTAATGAGACAATGGACTCAGCACTGAAATTATACACAGGAACTTAATGATTCATTTGACTAAGCACTGAAATTATACAAAGGAACTTAATGATTCATTGGACTCAGCACTGAAACTATACACAAGAACTTATTAGACAATAAGATGGTATGTAATCTAATCTTTTAAAATCTAATTAGAATCATGTACATGTACTCATATAGCATAAAAGATTCTTGAATAAGAATGATAATATCTTTTCATATGTGTTTACTTTCATCAAGTGACATGGAGACAAACTCACCGTGTGTGACCTTGTCCTCATTTAGTGATGCCTGCAGGCGATTAGCGGCGTCCTTTTAAATCATCTCCACTTCCTGTTGTGTCGTCCATTGGTTTAGAGACAGATTCATCGGTCAGAATTCTCTATAGCAGAAAAAAACTACATTTAAAAGAATATCTGAAAATTCTGTCTTAAAAATTCAACAAAGACTTTAATTTTACATCAGACAATAAATAATGATGATAGAATATCATATATATATATATATATATATATATATATATATATATATATATATATATATATATATATATATATAAATTTGTCTTACAGATTATAATTATCTAATTTCTTATGTTCTATACGACAATCTTTCAATATAATCAGTGATTAGTAACTTATTAATAATAATCCTGTCAAATGAATTGCTATAACAGAACAACAGTGGGTTGACAGAACTTGCTTTATTTGTTGGTCGGTACTCAGGAATGTCCATGCTTCTATGACTGAGTTTATAGTTGTAAATGATGTATCCTAAAACGCATAAAATCATAATTAAAGACAAGCCCTTGGAGTAATCTATGGATTCTTTTTTCTTATTTACACAATTTATACAACGATGTACACAAGTGAAGGCAGTAGAGGTCTCTTCACACATTTGAAAATCAGAATCACTTTTTAATTTCAAAAATATTCAATTTTTTTTCCAATGAGGCTCTCTAAAAAAACCTCACCTCGGAGCTGACTGGAATGTTGAAGACTCCAGCATAAAGTCGAGCAGTGCTTACAACAAACTGGAAATGTCTGGAATTGAAAACATTGCCAGAATAAAGGGTGTAAGCCTTCTGTCTTACGGATCCAATTGAGGTCAGCTCAAACTTAGTGATGACAAGTCCAGTATTTCTTTCTCAAGCGGTTTTATTAAAGCGTGATCGTATAGTTACAACAATTAAATCTGTTAAACATCATTTTACATGGGTATACATAAGGTTTTACTTATGATGGACAGTTTTGACTAGTTCGGCCAGTATACGACGATCATGAGTGAACATTTAGTGTTCAAAATTAAGATTAATATTTTATTTCTAAATAAAGTAACAAAACCGTCAAAACTGCCAATCAAATAGTCTGGATGCAGGATGTGAGTTTCCGAGTCCTGGGTCTCGGAGTCCCCCACCTAGTATGAGGCATCACTTACTCATAATACGTTCATTCATACACGGCATAAAAGGTTACAAAGGTTAATATATAGAATACACAATACATAAGTCAATATAGAATACTAGAGCTATCGTTGCAGACACAGAATCGTCAAATATGACACTTGTTTTTAAACTCTCAATTTGGATATTATTATGCCCGTATTATTCGCCTGGTTTTATAACATCATTTAGGAATACTACGCAGTGCTACAAGATTCACAGATTTCATTCTGTTAATTATCATTAACACCATTCAGTGCGCAGTACACATAAGTATCATAGTGACCAATATGTAATACTAGCAATTCAAGGTCATAGCATGGCTATCTGTTTACAAGGGTTTGTTTGTTTTTATTGTCATGCACCAAGTCACAAAGTTTGAAAATAGGGAGAGCATTATATATTAAGATGAAATTTGACTTACACAGGGTTTTGAATGTTGAATTCCTGAGGAATCGGAGGCCGTTTAGGAGATTGCCAAAATAGAGCTAAAAAAATTCAACAAAGCATATAAAGATGGAGGATGTATGTATAATTTTCAGGAATGTAGAACAACAGGTGGTAATACAACATTGGCTTTTATTCTGTGGTATACAAGCACAGATGAAATTAATAGATTCTGATCATTTTCTTTCGCTTTTTTCATAGAACTGTGACTATATCTGATTCAAAATATTGTTGTATGATTTCAGCGATTGATGCCTCTGTTCTTATTCTTCAAAAAAATATGTAGAGTCAAATTTGTGATGCCCAGTAAAAATTGATTCCCCTAATTAAGTAGCATTTCATTCTTTTATTAATAAATGTACAAATACAACTAAGGATAAATCAATTAAAGGGACATCACGTGTTGATTTCAAACTTATTTTGACCTCATCATTCACTTAATTAAAATGGAATCTTACAGCCATCTTGCATCTTTGTGTCCAGAGGAAACACATGAAGGAGATGTTTTGCCTGAAAACCCAAAAAATTAAGAATTGGTAAATTTAATTAAGTTAAAGTAACGATTTCCATTTTGAACTTTTTTCTTTTTTTAATTTGAATTTCCTATTTGAATTGATAGAGAAATGAAATCTATTTCATAAATACAATACCTTGTGGTTAAAGTATTTCTGAAACTTGAGGCGAGCTAGCTGTACACATAGGCACCAGGTGGCCCTCCTGTTGGCGGCCATTTTGCTAACCTGGACAGCGCCATCTAGTGATTGTCCATTCTTCAATTTCTAAATATATATAATAAATAATATCAAAATATTACACTAATAAAAACAAATACAAAGAGTGTGAACAAATTCTTGCAAAAATGACTTGCATATCATTAACTTTTTGGGAAATGGGGACTTATTTTCATTTAGTTTTGCTGAAACTAATGCATATGGCAGTAATAATGTAATGTCAAACAAACATTAAAATCTGTTAAGCTGGTGCATACTTGTTGCTGAACAATTATAGAATCTCTAAAATTATAACAAAAAATTGTTTTATTGCTAAAATCATAAAAAATTTTTTTTACAAAATTGCTAAAATAACAGAGAAAAGTTAGACATACCCAGATCGCTCACAATTCTGAAAAGTAATATCTGCCTAAATAACCAGCTCTGTGGACTGTACATGTAATAACTATTTGAAAACTTTTATATGTTAACTAATTAAAAACTAAGCCAAAACATATAATCAAAATACATTTATAAAGTTAAGTTACAATTTTTCTACACATACTTGAATAACTTCAGTCACTTGTCCATTCTGTTTCCAAAATTTATTGAACAAGTCGGGCTTAACGGCAAAGGAGCTCTCAAACTGAAATACAGGGGTAAAAAATACAGTATTTATTTTAAAAAGTTCAACATTTTTCAAAATAGTATTCAGTGAATAAACATCCACAAAGTATTCTTCCCTATATTTCTTAAGAAATGAATTTTGTAGATAATTTTGTTGCCATAACAATCATGTTTTATTTTTATCCTGTTATAATGAGTTCAAATGAGCCAATATCATGGCATTTTCAAGTATCAAAAGTCAATATATGCATTGTATAGTTTGAACTTTGATAAAATAATGTTAGTATAGTTTTACTTACTTTAAATGAAAATTTAAGAGAGATGTATATATACACAATGAATTACTTCATTATCTATGCAGAAAAAACATTACCCTGAATCCCGATTGCTGAATGTTAATCAATTAAATAATTGTATCTTCACAGGGAAAATGAAACAAGAAAGCTTTAAATGTCATTTCATCTTTTAGAAAGGCAGAAAAGCTGATTAGCCATTCTAGAGTGGATGCATTATTTGTATCAGATTACCATAACTCAGGGTGTATATTGGCCATGGGTGTTTTATTGGTACCTTGTCTCGCGCCCACTGTATGCAGTGTTCAATATTAGCAGGAAATGACTTCAAGGTGCAGTAGGGAACACTCTCGTCACTCGGGTCACTCTGTTCAACGAAACCAGGAAAAGCTGTTTATAAACTATAGCTCATCCTATTCTTTAAACTTTTGATTAAACCAAGCATAAATTTCCTGTTACTTTTTTAAACGAAGAGGATTATTCTTTTAAATTAAAAAACCCAAGAGAAACAATAACTTTATTACTGCTCAGGCCAGCATTTTTTTATTTTTATGTTTACAAACCCACCGCTCGGTTTTCTGAGTTTTTAGAAAAAAAATAAAATTACAAAAAAGATCTTTTTTTTCTTCCCGACAGCAAATGTTTCCTAGTAGGAAAAGTGTATCGTCATTGTTATCACAGAGGTATAAAATCTGCTCTTTTTGAGTCATGATAGCCTAAAAATTTCTTACGCATCTTTTTCTCATTCTTCAGAGAAGCTTCTACAAACACTCTGCTGTAAGTTTCATACTTTGAAGTTTTACCGACAGTGTTGACCAGTGGCTAGACGAGATAGTCACACCTCACTGAACACGGCTTCGATAGTTACCTGTGCAGCTGTTTTCGAGTACATCACTGTAAAATGATTCCCTTTCTTTTTGTGTTGAATTGGCATATGTATTCATTGGCTTTTTTTAAAATTTATTTTACAGAGAGAGAGAGAGAGAGAGAGAGATGTATTAGAGATATTATAAATTTCTGCAGTAACTATTCTCATGAACACATTTTAAAGTGACCTGCCTAGTGAATTTAAAAAAAATCATATTATTGTTTGTGTATTTTCCGTTATTTTCAATTAAAATTTACCATTACATAATTAATTGCATAGTTGTACTTTGTACATGGAAATTCAGGATAAAATACATGCACACATATAGTTGCAGTGATGTTATAGAGTTAGCTGCAGGTCTGTATCTCCCGGTCTGAAAAAACTTGGATGGATCCAAGTCGTCCATCCAAATTTTTTCAGACCAGGAGCTACAGACCTGCAGCTATTATAGAGTCTGTTCACATTCACAATGTTATGTTTGAGTTTTCTCACATATAAACACCCAAACCAATTTTGTAAATAAAATGTGAGAGATCAATGAAGTTGAATATTTTTTAACTGCAGAAAACATTAAAGTAATAAATATTTTGTATATTAATAATCATATACTAGTATCATACAGGAGAAAACATTATGACTTTATGTACATAAAATATAGGTTTTTTAAAAAAAATGAAATGTTGACATGTCCGACAATAGTCTGACTAGTGACTTTGAATCTTGGGCTAGTAATTTTGTGGCCAAATTTTGTAATTGCACACCCCTGACGTTGCTATATGTACATGTAATATCAAAGCTGTATGTCTAATATTCTATTGTACTATTTCAGTGATATGTTACACAGATGACATACTTTTCTCATGCTACACTTGATGCAGTTACACACCACTATCATGAAGTTGTCATTCATTATATTATTAGAATAAAGATGATGTCATGAAAGTTTTTTTTTTCTCCTACAGAACTTTACAATTTTGTGGTTCGTAAACCTAAAAATAAAAAAAAAACTGTTGATCAAAAGAGATTTTTATTTTTTTTTTTATTTCCTCCTCCTACGGAACTTTATCATTTTGTTGTTTGTAAACCTAAAAATAAAAAAATGCTGGTCTCATCCTACTTTTTTTATTTTTGGAAAACGTGTTGTAGATTTCCTGATCATTCTCTTCAACGAAACCAATAAAAACTATTTCTGAACTATAAACTGTCTCATTGTTTGAAATGCTTGAACAGAGAATGTATTGATTTTTATGATAAACTAGAAATTAATACGTGTAGATAACCTGACTGCTGTAGGACTCAGTGAGATGAGGTATGATGACCTGTACGTGACCTTTAGTTCCCAGGGTTCCACTCTCCAACAACGCTCTTTGATTGGTCACACACCGACTATATGTACACCAGTAAGTATGTTTAATAAGGGATAAGTAAACCTGATTCAAACCTTAAATTATGCCTTACAGACAATGTGAATGCAAAATAGACAAATGACAATAATCATTACTAAAAGCATTATAGATGAAAGCTGATAAGCTAGATATTTACAATTGTGTATTTGATATGAAAAGAGATGTATTACATGTATAATTTTGGTCTCGGGTTCACATTATTTTTATTCACTGAATTTACATACTGAGTATGTTTTCTCTAAATTTGAATGAACAAAACAAAGGTTGCCCTTAAAATCAAATAATAACTTTAAGTTTGGCAAATGTATGTAGTTACAGCCAATACGCTTTATATTCACCTGTCCACATAGCGTCGAGCCTCGATATTGTCAAGGGCATTCACCACAACATCCTGGTTCTCAAAGAAGGCGTCGTTATAAAACCTGTCTTCTGTCTGTGGACACACTAAAAACCAAACAACAAATCATGGTGCCTTGTTCTTTTATTTTGTCACATTCATACGAATTGAAACAGAAAATGTTTTTTGAAAAAAGGAGAAAAACCCTAATGTTATAACATTCACTAGATCCTGTGTAGGCTTCATAGAATGGCAACACAATAAGTTAGGACTACTAACTTAAATAACATAAAGCATATGTTTATATAGGTACTCGAAGTGTAAACTGACAGTAATAAACATTAGGTCTATAAACTTATTTAATGAATATACACGTAACTATAAAGCATTATGTTAAGGTATAAACTGACAGTAATAAGTTTACTTGTACCTTTCTGTTGTTGTGCCTCTATATTCAGCTCTACAAGTAAAAACATGTAACATTTTAAAATCCATCAAAATGATAGTTGCTATTAAGCCATACACTTGTCTATTTGTATTCTAGCGTTAATTACATTGTTCAGTGAGGAACAAAGTGATTACTTCTAGTTATAAAACCTGAGTTGTATATCATCATGAATATCATGCCTCGGCTTTTAACTGAAGTTGTTGAATTGTTAGTAGAGGGTTTCTTGTATGTACATACCAGTAGATATGGTTTTATTTCTACCTTTCACACCTGAATGATAATCATTATGATATATATTTACCTAGATTTATCTGCAGAACAGCAACAGCTGCAGTGGTACTTTTGGGTTTCTAAAACAGAGAAAAACACTCCATTTCTTAACACTTACATATGTAATTTAGTACAAAGTAACAAATTTAAAGACATCTGACTTCTTCAGTAGCTAGGTTCTTAAGCTGTAAAGTTTCTTCTCATGCCCCTGATATAGTAAAACAGTAAATATTGATACAACCAAGGAAGGAATTTAATAAGGGGCTTCAGCGGGCAAATTTCTAATTTCATAATTGAAAAAATTTAATTTTAGAAATATTTCTAAAAAAGCCTCTTAAAATGATCTTTACTTCAAAATAACTGAAAGCTGGGTTTGGTCTTTCTGTAAACATGGTAAAAATCTTCAACTGTAATCTTGGGAATGTAGCTGCAATAAGCGACGGAACGTTTACTCTAAATTCCTAAATAATAATGGCCAGGTTAATATTGTTTTTTAATAAAGGAAAAAAAAATTCATCCTTCAAAAATGTTTCCTTTTATCGGGCATTAAGAGACAAACTAAATAGGGCATTGAGACATAAAAAGATGAACAACAATAAACTAAACTTTCTGCCATGGTAATTTCAAACTGTACCTGTATATCAGAAGGTCTGAACAGAAACTGACGGTTGAGGTTGGATTTTTCAATCAGATCGTTGTCTGTAATGGTAATCTACAACGACCAAATATTATACATAAACACGTAAAGAAACAACATTGTATACACATGCTAACAGACAAAACACAAGTTCTTCAGTCTATCTTTAGACAAAAAGGCCCACAGGCCTCATGACTCACTGCAGATTTTCTTTCTAAATTTGCATTTAATCTTTTTTATTTACTGTCAGAATACTAAAAGTCATTATTCGATTCTGTTAAACTGTTAACGCACACTGGACAATGGACAGAGAACAATTGTAAAAGGTCACCACAGTGACTATAAGGTTACATGGAATTGGTCAATTTAACTGAGAGAGAATATAAATCAATTAAAACTATCAAATCTGAATTCTGATGTAACTTTTGTCATGCAATCAATATCTTATGATCTATTTTTAGAATACTTACACATCCTCTGTCTTTCTGGCCTATCCCCAGCAGAGCGTAATTCTTCAACATTTCACACCCAATAGCACCGCATCCCACCTACAAAATAATAACATAGTTCATTCACTATTTGAAACATATTATAACATCAATTCCTACAAAATAAAAATGTGTTTTATGTAAAAATGGGACATGCCAATCACATCTTAAACAAGAGGCCAATTGGCCTTAACGGTCACCTGAGTAGCATATATCCCATACACAAACTTGTCATGGAGTCTCATATATGCATCTAATTAATTAGGTTTCATACTGGAGTAGAAAAATTATAAATTTGTAATGACGACCACGTTTCAAAAAGAACTGTGAAACCTATTATTTTGGTGAAAAACTAAAAGATCTGGTCTACAAAATCATGAATTCAGTTTTCCTTTCAGGTGTGTGGGAGTAAAGAAAATAATTTTTTAACGTTATATGCATTAACATCTATACATCCATTTTGGCCCTGCCCTAGAGTCAAAACCCATCCTTGAGGGGACATGAAAATTAAAATTTCAGTAGAGGACTTCCTGGTAAACATAATCATTAGTCAGTTTTTTTATACAGATGTGTGAGAATAGAGAAGAAAATGTTTAAACATTATATGCATTAACACTATATTGCCATATTGCGCCCCCCCCCTTCATGTTTTGAACCCCTGACTCAGGGGCCATGAATTTAACAATTTAGGTCAAGGAGATTGTGGATATCATAACCATGTATTCATTTTTTTGCCCACATGTGTGGGAGTAGAGAAGATTTTTTAAGATTTAAAACATTTTTACTATATGGCCATATTGGCCCAACCCTAGAGCCTGAACACCTGACCCAGGGGTCATGAATTTCACAATTTTGGTAGAGGGCCTCATGGACATCATAACCATGCATTTAATTTTTAACAAATATATATGGGAGTAGAGAAGAAGATTTTCTAAGATTTAATACATTTTTACTATTTGGCCATATTGGCCTCACCCTAGAGCCTGAACCCCTGACCCAGGGGTCATGAATTTCACAATTTTTGTAGAGGGCTTCATGGACATCATAATCATGCATTTAGTTTTTAACAAATATATATGGGGGTAGAGAAGAAGATTTTCTAAGATTTAATACATTTTTACTATTTGGCCATATTGGCCCAACCCTAGGGCCTGAACCCCTGACCAAGGGGTCATGAACTTCACAATTTAGGTTGAGGGCTTCATGGACATCATTCCCATGCATATAGTTGTTGACAAATATATATGATAATAGAGAAGAAGATATTCTAAGATTTAATACATTTTTACTCTATGGCCATATTGGCCCAACCCTAGAGCCTGAACCCCTGACCCAGGGGTCATGAATTTCACAATTTAGGTTGAGGGCTTCATGGACATCATAATCATGCATTTAGTTTTTGACAAATGTATATGGTAGTAGAGAAGAAGATTTTCTAAGATTAAATACATTTCTACCATCCCCATTGGCCCCACCCTAGAGTCAGAACCCCTGACCCAGGGGCCATAAATTTCACAATTTTGATAGAGGGCTTCATGTACAACATAACCATGCATTTAGTTTTTTCCTCACATGCCTGGGAGTAGAGAAGAAGATTTTTGAAAATTTGGTTTTTTTTGCATATTTGGCCCCGCCCGTGGCACCTCAGGGGTGGTAGAGCCATGAATTTCACAATTTAGATTCTTCTTACCATAGAGATGCTTTACACCAAAAATGGTAACGATTGGCCTGGTAGTTTTCAAGAAGAAGTTAAAAATGTAAAATTGTTAACGCACGACGCACGACGCACAGACGCACGACGCACAACGCACGACGACGGACGAAGACCAATTGCAATAGGTCACCTGAGTGACTCAGGTGACCTAAAAATCTACTGATAGTACAAGCATAGAATTCCTGGGTGTGAATTCACTTCAGACAAATGAGATAAGAGTTAAATTACTGCTTATATATATCTTTTAGTAATAACTAGTCTAATAGATTTACAAATAAAGGAGAAAACAAATATTGGACCTGGATTTTACCAAGAGCCTTGAATATTTATTTTACAGTCTCTGTTTTATAGAACAATAACAAAGATGTCTGTATATAAGGTTCGTTATGATAAATTTTTTTGTGACACAGTTACTTTACTTTATTCACATAAGCCCAGAAATATCATTAAACAATAATTATATTAAGTTATTTTAGCAGGAGATAACTCTTAAAATATACATGCATGTACATGTATTCTCCCAAAATAAGTCATAAAAATTCATGTAATTATAACTCAGATAAAAATATTCGGAAACACTTTCTCACCATTCTATAGGAATAAGCTCATGACACTGAATGCTTGGCGAGATAATATACAGAATGAAATTGACCTCTGACTCAGAAAATATCAAGGTCAGGGCTGCGTTCAAGATCGTAGCAGCTAGCCTAGCCACTAGGCCGTAAATATCTTGGTCTATTGAAGAGACCGCTAGGTAAGCCCCTAGGTCTCAGATTCGAAGTTGGAAATATTCAACTAAAGACTAGTTACATCGACATAATTTGTTTATTTCCAGCGGAAATATACATGTTAAAATCCATAATAACTTAAGGGATGAACAAAATATCACTAAGTAAATAGATTTCATATTTGTTACAAAGTGGTAACAAAGGTGGCCATCTTGAATTTGATGCTAAACATAAAATATCTAAGCTACGAATATTTACGTAGCTGCTAGGCTAGCTTACCGTTCAACCACGTAGCCCTACATACTGTGGTTTCATCAATATTCGTTGAATACCAATTTTTGTGGATTTCGTTGTTTAGTTGATCCATGAAATTAAATGTTCATTGAAGTGCAATTTTTATTAACATTTTGTATTGATAGGGTCATTGGCCACGAATTTACGTATCCTTGAAACTGTGATTTTCACTTTATCCTCGAAAATTGATACCCTTGAATATTAATGAAACCACAGTAACAGCTACGATCTTGAACGCAGCCCTGGTCCGCATTCCAATAATAAGTCAATATATTAACATACGTCTGCTCTGGTCAATTGCCAGACGAAGATTGGCAAACTTTGAAGGTAAAACACATAAAACAATATATACAAAACAACCAAATTAAACCTGACACAAACAACCAATAAAAAAAATGTCACAACAACAGATGTTAGTGAAACACTTATACCCCCCCCCCCTCCCTGGGAAACTTCAACAAAGAAAATAAATGTAAACTGCAAATAAGTGGAACTTCTCTACGTCAAAGGGCCATAATTCTGTCAAAATATGGCTCAATCATACCCAATATCGAACTTGACCTAGATATTATCATGATAAACCTGTATACCAAATTTCATTTCAATATATTCATCCACTGCAAACAAAATGAGCAGAATCTGCAAATAACTGGAATTTTTCTACGTCTAAGGGCCATAATTCTGCCGAAAATGGCTTTATGGTATCCAATATCGAACTTGACCTAGATATTATTATGATAAACATGTATACCAAATCTCATTTCAATATGTTCATCCTCTGCAAAAAAAAATGAGTGGAAACTGCAAATAATTGGAATATTTCTACGTCCAATGGCCATAACCCTGTCAAAAATGGCTCTATTGCACCCAATATCAGGGCTGCGTTCATAGTAGCTAGCTTAGCCGCTAGACCGTGTATATCTAGGTCAATTGAACGTACCTCTGGGTTAGCCGCTAGGTCTCAGATTTGAAGTTGGAAATATTCAACTAAAGACTAATTACATCGATAAAGCTTACCGTTCAACCACAGAGCCCTACGTAACAGCTATGATCTTGAACGCAGCCCTGTTCCGCATTTCAATTGTAAGTCAATATATAAACATATGCCTGCTGTGGTCAATGTCCAGACGAAGATTGGCAAACTTTGAAGATAAAACACATAAAACAATATATACAAAACAACCAAATTCAACCTGACACAAACAACCAATGAAAACCAAGTTCACAACAAGAGATGTTTGTGAAACACTTATACCCCCTCCCTGGGAAACTTCCACAAAGAAAATGAATAGTAAACTGCAAATAACTTGAATTTTTCTACTTCCAAGGGCCATAACTCTGTCACAATATGGCTCGATCATATCTAAAATCAAACTTGACCTAGATATTATCATGATAAACCTGTATACCAAATTTCATTTCAGTATGTTCATCCTATGCAAACAAAATGAGCGGAAACTGCAAATAACTCGAATTTTTCTACGTCCAAGGGCCATAACTCTGTCGAAAATGGCTCTTTTGTACCCAATATCGAACGTTACCTAAATATTATCATGATAAACTTGTATACCAAACCTCATTTCAATATGTTAATCCTCTGCAAAGAAAATGAGCGGAAACTGCACATAACTGGAACTTTTCTTCCTCCAAGGGCCATAACTGTGTCAAAAATGACTCGATCGTACCCAATATCGAACTTGCCCTAGATATTATCATGATAAACCTGTATACCAAATTTCATTTCAAAATGTTCATCCTCTGCAAACAAAATGAGCGGAAACTGCAAATAACTGGAATTTGTCTATGCCCAAGGGCCATAACTCTGTCGAAAATGGCTCGATCGTACACAATATCGAACTTGACCTATATATTATCATGACAAACCTGTATACCAAATTTCCTTTCAATATGTTCATCCTCTGCGAAGAAAATGAACGGAAACTGTTGGTGGATTAGTTGACCGACAGACAGACAGCAGCAAAGCCATATGCCCTCCCTTCTTCGAAGGGGGAATAAATATCAACTGGCCAACTCACGATCAAGCACTAGCTGCCCTTAGGAGGTGTATGAATTAAGAGTGGATCTAAATTTACTATGTGTATACTGATTTAGATGTATTTTAATTACAATAACTTTATTTATTTATAAATCAACAATTTTTATACTCTTACATCTATCAGAGTGTTTCAAAATGACACAAGAAAAGTAACTGTTGTGAATCCATGTTCTATTTTTAGCACATTAGAGTTTTATTTTCGAAATGCACTCTAAAATTAACTCATAGACGTAATTAAATTATTTTATTACAGTCATGTATATTAAATTTTGTTTCTTTACCATGTTCAGTTGTAACAAAAATCACTCTAGATATTGGTGTACTTAGTATTCACACCTGACTTGACTTCAGACATTTTTAAATTACAGAATGGCTCTTCAGAAAATGTCTGAGTCAGTGTATGTGGGGATGTGTCACAAGATAGGGACCCCACAAAAGGTGACCTCCAGGAGAGATATAGTGGATATGAAGGAGCTGTTCGACAATCAAAATGGTCGGGGGAGATTCATGGGGAGTGGAAGTCACAGAGAAGGATTTAGATTTAATGATTCAGACATAGACACTATGTTCTGGCTAACTGACCTCCGAGTGGTCTGGGACTTCTCTCAGTCTGAGTATTACAACATACACAAACAGACACTGATTCTCTGTGATAGTTCTGAGAGTCCAGCAGGATTTACGTTACTTTGGTTACCATTGGAGAGAGCTGGACAAGGAGTGTTGTCATCGTGTGTGGAAATGAATGGGGGACTCTATATATCAAGTTCTAAATTCATAGAGAACGCGTGTGCATCAATCGCTCCTGATAGCAGGATACATGGACCATGTAGCAGTGGAACAAGAGGTCCAAAAGAAGTTTCACTAGAATACGATGAGGCTTATTGTTTTGCCAGTGATTTTTGGCCCCCCTCTGCCTCCTCATGGATAGACAGATGTCACTCATGGCCCCCACCTCATGTTGTCAATGACATAGTTAGAAATGAATGTCACTTTGTAGCAATAGGACACAAACTAGGAAATCATGAAGATAAAGAATGGAGAATTTCTTTCTCTCAGGCAGAATACAAACTTGTGTGTTCAATGAATCATACACAGTTCTTAACTTACGGTTTGTTAAAATTGTTCTTAAAGGAAATAATTAACAATGCATTAGGAGATGAAGATAAACTACTGTGTTCCTACCACATGAAAACAGCTGTTTTTTGGGCCATTCAACAAAACACATTACCTCAGTGGTGTCCACAAAATCTCCTGGCCGGTTTCTGGGTCTGCTTCAAACTTCTCCTTAAATGGGTGTATGAAGGAATTAGTCCAAACTTTTTCATTCCAGAAAACAACATGTTTCTGAGCAAAATCCATGGCCAAGCACAAACAAGTCTATTCAGGCGACTGTATGGGTTGTATAAGAAGGGTATAGCATTGTTGCTACACAGTCCCTCCATCAGGTCCTCTATCATAGATGTCCTCTGTAATCCCAGACTCACGGTGTGTACTGATGAACACACTCTGATCTCTGAGGCTGAGTTTGATGTACAATTATTTGGTGAGATACATAGTAATGATGCACTACACCTATCAGACCTACAGCGCTGTATGAAGGTCCTACACACAGTAGAACAGTTGATAGGTTCTCCCCTGTCACAGTATCAAGTTGTAAGTTTACAGAAACATACAGCCACCATCCTTCAGAACACTGCTTTTATATTACACAACATGTGCACAAACACAGGTGTCAACAAACAGGTGTATATTGCAGACAAAATGTCCTGTCACATGCTGAAATTAGCAGCAAGGTGTGGGTGTATTTCTGACATGTTCTACATTGCCATTTATTATTACAAGACATTCAGATACAGGGAAGCTTTATCTGTTATAGAGATGACAAAGGTCAGGTTAGCACAGCCATATCTGATGTATGAGGGACGTGTAGATAGAGAGAGGTATACTGAGGCTGTAGGGGGACAGTCCTGGTCTACAAAGATGAGACAGACTGTAGCAAGGGGTATCCAACTTGACAACACAATCTGTTATATCAGTGAACTTATACCAGAACAACAGTCTGCTCTACAGAAGAGAATGCCTACATTATATATCCCAGTATTTGTAATGTTACACTTCCTAGAGTTCTTGTGTTACAGACACATTGATACAACATTATCACAAGCAGCTTTAGATCATCTACAGGTCCTAGTCCACCAAGATCAGGGATTCTATATACTTGATCTACACAGAGACATCTCCTGGGAGATCCTGGGGATCTGTCAACAGATGGCAGGAAACCTCCAGGCTGCCCTGTACTCATACCAACAGTCACTCAGACATTATCCATTCCATGAAATACAAACTGCTACCACACAGAGAATCCATGAGTTACAATTTTAAGTTCAGTTAAAAATAAAATTAAATCCAGGTGCATATGTACCAGGTATTTACATGAAAGTTTTTAATAGGATCATACAGCTATAAAATTTTGCAAAGAAATACAATTTCTTTTGAGAAGATTAAACATTTCTGCACAGTGGCTGTGAACACTGTCATTGAAATTTTGAACAGTAGTTAGATCACATGATGTGTGTACTGATGATGGTGAGAACACTACAATGGATACGCACACGACATCTTTGTTTTATTTTGATGATATAACCTAGCTGTTGTTTCACTAACCTTGGTATAAACATGTCTGGTGTTGCTGCCTCTTCTTTGTTTATCACATCTCTACAATCCAAGTACAGCTGTAAAATAAATAAAATCACAATAATTATTCTGTGAAGGCTAGCTTATATCTTTAATGAGACACTACAGCCAGTTTTGCACAATAATATACCATGAAGAGACAATTTTCCCACAATTGTGGATGTAATGTTGTAAAAAATGAAAAAGTAAAATAAAAATGTAACAGGTGAAAAAAAAATATACGGTTATAGGGTGAACAACTTTAAGTACAGATTAAAGTTACTAACTTTGGGTATGGGGTGATGTTAAAAGTATCTGAAAGGAAGTGATGTTGTTTAAAGTGGGGCAGGTCCATGGGATGTAGTTGATGATGCATGTTGGATGTGTAGTTCCTGCTGTACTTGCCCCAATGGTCACACCGTGAACACACTTATTCTCAATTTACTGCTAAAATTCCATCATAATTTCAAGTGTTCCAAACAAAAAATATTGCACATTTTGCCTTTCGTTACTCAGTCATGCATATACTCAAACAATAAAATGTTTTCTTTGGTGATCTGTGGGCTATTGCAGAAAAAAAATTACATAACCCGTGTTCATTCATGCAGGATGTGAAGGTAGCGATGTTGAAAATCTTTGTGATTAATACTTTGTGCAGTCCATGATCTTTCTTAGGTTGCGGAAGGTTTCGGTCAATTGATAACTGGTTAGATCTGGGTCCTGTAAATTTCAGCCCTGTCATTTTCTACATAGCTATGAATCATAATTTGTTTTCTTATGAAATAGAGAAGTTACTCTGTTGATCTTTTAATACCATGTTTTAAATGGTATTTTCGAGGCTCCTGAATAGTGTTTGGGTCTTCAACTAAACAAATCAAAAACTATGTAATGTAACAAGTGAAAAGCTGTCAATGTGACATTAAACCGCATTTCCTTTTATGTGAACTGTATCCATAATCCATGTCAACCCGTATCCAGTAAAATGGAGTACCCTATATGCAATATTTTGCCAAAAAATGACTAAGTTCAAAAGCTGGTATTTTTTTCATAAATAATCAGAAATCAAACTCCTAGCAATATGCACACCTCTAAATCTGCAAAAGAACAACTTCCTATCTTGAGAACTGTAGGAGGAGTTATCCGTACAATGAGGGTACCCTATATGCAATATTTTGCCAAAAAATGACTTTTCATAAATTATCGGAAATCACAATCCTAGCAATATGCACACCTTTGATATATGTACAAATGATCTGCAAAAAACAACTTCCTTTCTTGAGAACTGTAGGAGGAGTTATCCTAAAATGATTGTCCCCATTTGGCAGCCGCCCGCCCACCCGCCATTTTCATCATTAACCGGATTTTTCTGTTGGAAAACCCGGTTTAAAATAAATTCAATTTTTTTTTCTCTAAAACATTAATGAAAAACTATATGTGTGTGTTGGTGTAAATTTGCCTGTCACTGTTCTGTTTTATTGTTATATGCATATGTACTGTACTTACCCACTGTTTGAGTGGTGTAAATTTGCCTGTCACTGCCTTGATTCCTTCCTGTGCCACGAATCCCCCCAGAGCCGCACACAGCGGTGATAGACATCCGGTATTTGTGAACGACAGAACATTGAGGAGATCCACGTCTATTGTTGTTACCTAAATATCAACATCATCATAATGAAAATCAACCTATAAGAAAACTCTCATGAGTATATATTTTGGTTAAGATATAATTTTGTTTATCTGGTTATTTTACAAATGATCTCTTGTTGTCACTATTTTGGCAGACACTTTCCAATAAAAAAAAATTCTACACTTAGAAGTTCTGTCTGTTATTGCACATTACTGTAAACCAACTTCTTTTCATGTGCGAGAAATATTTGTGCGGTTCATGAGAGACTTGTTGTCGCGAATATTTCTTGCCGCGAATCAGCCCTCGACGATTGATTCTTATCACAACATGGATCTGGATAAGGCTTGGTAGCAACAATTAGTCGTTACTAAACCAGTTTATCTCCAGTAAATCGTGAAATAAAGTCACTGTGGATAAAAGTTGGTTTTCAGTATTTAACACATCTAAAATCGCCAAAAAGTAACTTTAATACTCAATTCTTACAAGGTAATGGATGGGCTAAAAAAAATTCCATTTACATTCAATTTATATTCATTAGATTGAAAAGTTCTTAATCAATCTGTTTTACATGTAGAATACCTTGTTGGTGAGTTCTGTGTTGAGTCCTTTAGCAAGAGATACAAGATTACTTGAATCCTCCACACACCTAGACAAAGAGAAGATAACTCAGATTTGTACTTTTATCTACAGCCAAACACAGATTCCTGCATAAATTGACATATATTTTAATATCTATTCCTAGCTTGAACATTTATGAGATAAACAGATGAGAGGAAAATGTTTAAATCTTTGCCTGTAATATATTCTGAATAAGCCTGATTTCGTATATCCAGCTACTAGTATTTTCGCAATGATCTTACTTTCGTGATCATTTTTATATCACAAAATATTCAATACACAGAAATTATATCTGGGGAATGTAAATACTGCAGCGTTGTATATATCACAAACCAGCTGCCTCTCATTAAAATCTGATGTCTTCAGAAACAATACATTTTTTAAGATGCACTCTTTATGAATGGACATTTCTTACCACAGACATCAAATCGCTTCAAGTTCAAACTTTTCTCAGTGTTTCAATTCCAGGGTTATTATTTTTAGACAGCAATCGCAATCACCTGACACTAAACTCAATGTCCAAAACAACTCAGTTTGTTTATATGTGCAATTATCCAGATGATTTTTTAATGACTTTTAAACTAATAGGTGATGACATATTTACATTCAGTGCATATTTCCCTTTATGCTTGCATTGGAAATATGCAACGTTCATTTTCCTACTTAGCTAATTCATGTGCCAAGAGCACACATGTAAATGTCATCATGCATTTTGAGTACATTTATCATTGCAAGATTAAATGAAACATTCAAGCTTACATAATTTCATATGAACTAAATAAGGAATAAGGAATCATTCTTTGAGTATTATGAGGTGATAATTTTGGTCGGGGCGTGATCAAATCTATCATAAAGCCCTTCGGGCTTTATTGGATTTGATCACGCCCCGACTGAAATTATCACCTCATAATATTCAAAGAATGATTCCTTATTAATTAAATTTATATAATTTTAAGCCATCGTACAATTAAATCTTTAACTATAAATAAGCAAACCCCGCCGGCGCCTCAATTTGGCGTCATTTGTATTATGGGTTATATAGTACAAAATCGATATGTAGTGTTATCACAAACAAAGACACTGGATGATGTAAATATTATAAGATAATCATTTAATCATATCTATTCGTGAATAAAAAAGATTTTGGACATAGTTTCTGGCACTATATTTGAAGTTGCTGAAGCGAACTTAATAACATGCTAATATGGCTGTTCCATGTTTGTTTCATATCCCTGACAAAGAGTGTGTATAACGGCTTTAAAGTGACATTACACAAATATTTCATACAAATTGACATCAGAATGAATATATAAATATAAGCATTGAATGCTTATTTTTGGATGTCGTCGGTCCAGTAACACACCAAGCTGTGCAGACAAATTATCATACCACGCTAACACGCAGTATTCATTTGTCTGCACCGCTTGGTGTGTTATAGGACCAACGACATCTAAAAATAAGCATTCAATGCCTAATTGAAGCCTCGTTGTTTAGATTTAAATTACAGTAACTTAGTAATGAATTGGGTGACGGAGACAACAAATCACACCAATATTATTAATTCCATTTTTTCAAACACCAAAGATATTAAGACAGAAAAAATGAAATTTAAGTCCTCACCAAGCTTTAGGGAATCTCTTGAACTTTTCATTAAATCTATGGAGAGCTAGAAAACCTAAATGAATATTAGCGGGTGCCTGAAACAAAAAAAAAAGAATTAAGTATTGGAACTTTGAAAGAGAGAGGAATGTGAAAGAAAACACAAATATAATGACAAACCAAAATGACCTTGCAAGGAACAATCAATAATTGTCTCTACTGAACTACCGTATTTGTACCGGTATCTTATATCAATACAATATTAAAATAATATCTTATGACTGCAACACTGTAACTAATTTTATCTGATATCAATATTAAAGTGATTTCTTAATATTGCACCATCAAGGTTTGCAATTTCATCAATATTTAAAATCTGAAATGACTGCTGCATCATAAAGGTTTGTCTATTAATTAATCAGTATGATAAATACATTAAACATTAATGATAGGTCTGACAGACAGATGGACAGTGATTTAATCCCCAGCAGAATCTCATTGGATGATTTACTTATTTACTGATGAGGACTTACTTCAAACCTACACAGATCTGGAATAAGCAGCGAAGGGTTCAGAATTTCTTGTTCCAGAGATTTCTACAAATACATCATCAGACTATAATTGACATAACACAAGATCTTGTTACATTATTGTAGTACTTTCTATAAGATAAACGTAAGTAAATTAAGCTATAAAACTCTTTTAAAAAGTATTATGACTTTAAACAATTCATAAGGTTTAACAAGAAAGTTCAAATAAAAAGTAGCTGTTGATAAAGGGGCAATTATACCATGCATGAGAAAGAGTTTCAATAAGACAAAATTAAAATTTAAGCAATACATGTAGTTTCACCAGTATTTGTTTTCAGACACTTTTAGTGAGAACTTTTTAATCACAAAATCAAATGTTCATTGAAATAAAATATTAAATATTTGACAACAAATTGTATTGAAAAGACAATAAATTTACATATCCTCAAAACTCTAATGGACACACGAGACGTTCCTTAATTTTATATAATTTTTCTTGATATATTATTCCTTATTTATTAACATTTAAACCTGTTAACTTACCAAAATTACCAGGCTCTTTCCGGAGCAAGAACATCTAGAATTTTCCTTAAAATAGCATGCAAAATGCATTTGCATGCTTATAAATAAAGTCATTTTATACATTTTCAATTGAACAACTTATATCTAAAATAAAAAAAAGTATCATATAACATAAAAATATAATTATGGAATTACTTAGTGGAAATCTTCACATTGTGGAGATAGCAAAAAATAGAACAAGAATAGAATTCCTGGGTCCCCCGCCGGTCAAGCAGTATACTAGTATTGAGTCCATCGACCAATGCTGATTTTCGAACTTGACCAAAGTATTAGTGGTTTAAACATTTGGTATAAATTTAATGAAAATCTGTCAAAATTTGTAGGCATGAGAGCGCTTACAAGGTCAATTTTTGGATAAAACAGAGTCATTATTGCGATCGAAGTCTCATAACTCCAACAAAAAGTATTGACCAATGTTGATTTTCAAACTTGACCAAGGTAATAGTGGTATATACATTTGGTATAAATTTTATGAAAATCCGTCAAAATTTGTAGGCATGAGAGCGCTTACAAGGTCAATTTTTGGATAAAACAGAGTCGTTATTGCGATCAAAGTCTCATAACTCCAACAAAAAGTATCGACCAATGCTGATTTTCGAACTTGACCAAGGTAATAGTGGTATATACATTTGGTATAAATTTAATGAAAATCTGTCAAAATTTGTAGGCATGAGAGCGCTTACAAAAAAGTGTGACGGACGGACACACGGACGCACGGACACACGGACGCATGGACGTACGGACGGACGCCCGGCATTTCTATGTCCCCACAATGCGTTGCGGCGGGGGACAAAAAATGGAAGATAGGTCGCGTCTGACCTTAATTGTAAGGGGAAAATGGTGTGGTATAGTTAGAGATGATCAACTGTCAAGCAAAAAAAGGCATGGTATAATGCAACTGCTGAAACATTGCAATATCAATTTGAAAATCAACTCCCCACTCATAAAAAGCAGTTGCAGAACAAAAAGGAAGCCATGGCCTCAGATAATGTGTTGTAAATCAACCAATAATGGAGTGAGTAGATATCATTACCGCCTTCCTTTTCATAGTAGAAATTTATTCCCAAAGTTTTTACAAAATAGGATGTTGCATTTGTTTGACATGTCAGCATATGTATTAAATTAACAATGTGTAATGTCTACTTACAAACGAGGCATTCTGGGACACTTTGACCTGACGAGCAATGCCACCATGTTTGTAGGTAGCGAATTCTTCTCCTGTCGTGTCACAGATTTCAAACGTGTATGGGGACAACACTGAAAGAGTCACACACTCGGATGTTAACATAATTTACATAATAGTCACTGAAGTCTTCCCAATCAGGCCATTATTAATTTGACAAGTCATTTGCCCTAAGCCCACCTTTAATTTTCAGTATTAGAAATAAGCCTACCTTTTATTTGACAAGTCCAACCATTAAGGGCGGTCATTCCATTTATTTCTCTAAATGTCACATGATCACCAGTGTCAAATCCATGCATTTTGTTCTTAAAACATGAAACAACACCAGGTTTTCCCTTTTCAAAAAGAATAATTACATTTATGATTATGATTGAGAATATTTTCATCACAACTCATAAACATATAAGGAGGCTGGGGGCCAACACATTATCCAGGATATCTGCCTTCAACTTTGACACATTATATTTTTGGCCACTTGCAGCAAAGAAAACAATCTTTAATTTTAAGTTTTTTAAACAATTTTACCATTTTACTATATCTTTATGTAGAGCTATTTGTTTAAAATGGTTATTGTTTGCTGTTTCAAAACAAGTATTTGAGAATCCTCCAAAAATACTAAAGAGTATTTGTCAAATACATGGAACTAATGCCATGTCATTAGTTAAAACTTAAATGTCTAAGTCATTTGATACAATTTGTTCTGCTCATCAGTAATTTTTAAGCACAATACATCAAACTCTCACCTTGATAATTTTCTCGATGAAAATCTCTTTCGGTTCCTCACCGTCCAAATCAGTGATTTCAAAATTATCACCAAAGTCACAAAAAGCCCCACAACACACTCCAAACACGTCGGCCGATATAAACTGAAATCGTCATCAAAGTTATCCAAAATTTTATATAGATTATTACATGGCAATTTTTATATCGCATCCTATATTAGCCCGAGGTCGCGGTACATCAGCCCGAGAGCCGTCAGGCTCGAGGGCTGATATACCGCGACCTCGGGCTAATATAGGATGCGATATAAAAATTGCCATGTTATGATTTTTATATCATATACTTATAGAAAATATTAAAGAAACAATAAAAACATCATGTGATGAATTATTATTGTTAACAAATCGCTCTGTTTCCATATATTCCATCTCTGATAAACTCCATGAAATTTTTGCGCCAGCTGTTTGTATACTAGGTTGACGTCGAAGTAACTTTTTGACGTCATACTCGGAGATCGGAGTTGAACGACGCATATCGATCTCTACGTCATAAAAGCCAATGATTAACGGAAAGGGGTGTGATATAACATCCGAAGATTGCCGGAGAGGGGTGTGATATAAATCTTATATCACACCCCTAGGGTTTATATCACACCCCTAGGCGAATTTTCAGTTTATATCGCACAGGGCAGAAAAGGGTATATTTTCTATAAGTATACGATATAAAATATTCAAAACACATCACCTTTGTCAAATCATACTAAATTTTCATCAATATACTGTGAACATCAATTTTTTTGTGAATTTCAAAGTAAATCCACAAAATCAAAAGTCTGAAATTATTGACAGAAAAATTGTCCAAGAATTCATGTATCCTCAAAAAATGAAATAGAACAAAAAAGAATCTAAAATTTGTCAGCTGTTGTAATCTTGATTACTGTAATCTTTTATGTACCTTCCTGGTTTATTATGTATTACTGCTGTACTCGACTGTGTGCAAAAGAAAGTAAAATTTGGGTCAACTGAAATAATTTGGCTGCAGTACAAAGTAAAAGGAGCCATGCAGAGCATGACTGTATAACAATTTCAGAAAAAATTCTTTGTGCATTAATACAAAATTATTTGCTTGTCAACTTTAAAGGTTATCATAACCGAATGACCAAAATATGGTCCTCTTAAAATCAGATTTAGTATCAACGTCTTGAGCTGCATCTTTTTTCTTTATTTCATGTCCAGATCCATTTTCATTTTTCCCTTATAAAGCTTAGAGTTTACTTCATGCATTTTTCTTTAACAACTCAGAGTCTAAATACTAAGGTGGGAGGGGACAAACAATCATTTCTTAAAGATGGCTAAAGTCTTCAGGTTCAACATCACAGAATCCTGCGAAAAGACAATGACTGTTTTAAATTCCCTTCCAGGAAAATGTTATTTACTTGTCTGAAATCAACTTCACTTGTCCAAAAAATGTTCAATACTTACTCTTATTTGAGGGGTATGTTGTCTGCAGAAGTTGTTCACACGAATCTGGACTTTCAACGGTGCCTCTGTCAATATCACACACTAAAAACACAAAAACTACCTGTATTGAAATACAGAGAATGTACATAACAAAGAAAACGGTCAAAACTGATGGCACGTCAGACCATTATTGATCACTAGTAGTCAATCGGTAAGCTTAACTATTTCAATTTAATTATTAGACATGGGACTAATTAGGGAAGAATAAATAGAGGTTGCTACCTAGCAGTCGTCTACAAGAGGGAAGGTAAGACACCTGTTTCCTACTGCTTTTGGAGAAGGTGAAATTTTTTCTTGATACTTTATGGGTTTGTTCACATAAAACCTGATATTGTGAGTTAAACAGTTGATGAGATAAATGAGATTTTTGTTTCTGGTATCTAGACAGTACTGAGATAAATGAGAACTGAGATAGGTTCTCGATGTCTAATGATATAATATTGTGAGGCAGGTTAGATTGTTCCAATATTTATCAGTGACATTGATGAGACTGTTACCTGATATCTAGCCAGATACGACAGATCTGAATCACAATCTAGTCCTGTTTTCAAGGCAGACAGAGACACATAGGGGTTCAGTTCTGCCAATCTACTGCTGCTGGCTTTAGCTCTGGAAAGCAAACCATTCAAAAAAGACAGATTATATCAAAAATTGTTAAGAGGACAAGGTGAAAAGCTTCAAATGAAAATAAAATAAAAAAAAGAGATGTTTGTGGAACACTTATGCCCCCTCCCTTGGAACATCCACAAAGAAAATGAACGTAAACTGCAAATATTTGGAGTTGTTCTAAGTCCAATGGGCATAACTCTGTCAGAAATCGCTCTATCATACCCAAAATTAATCTTGACCTTGATATAGTTTAGATAAACCTGTATACAAAATTTCATATCAATATGTTCATCTTCTGCGAAGAAAATGAGCGGAAACTGCAAATAACATGAATTTTTCTACGTCCAAGAGCCATAACTCTGTTCATCCTCTGCAAAGAAAATGAACGGAAACTGTTGGTGGACCGACCGACAGACCGACCGACCGAGGACAACAGCAAAGCAATATACCCTCCCTTCTTCGAAGGGGGGCATAATTAGGCAATGTGTTATAGTTGAACAGTTGTGCAGAGAAACGAACAATTCTTGAATAAGTTTACAAGATTGCTGTGTGCGACATATCTAGCACCTTCAAAGGCGATATAAATTTATCTGGCATGCTGTAGTTGATATGTGAAATGAAACCAATCTATAAACTAAACAATGTCCTATCCATTGAACTTGTGTAAACGTGTTGCTATATGACAAACACTGGTTCTGTCAATGTTAATACCGGTATGAATGCTGACCTGTTTTTGCCGACATCTTCCTCTCTCAAAAAGAACTGAGTCCCCAGGTCCTGAATCTCAGCCAGTTTACAGTCCTGGATGGTCAATTTCTATGTGTAAACTGGTTTAGGATAACACTGATTTCTGACAGTTCCTTGGAGATTAAAATCAATATTTCATACATCCTTATTACATGGGCATCAAAGTCAATGAAATATCAATTGAAATTCTATTCTTTCCATGCAAAAACCCACCTTTACTCCAGCTAAGGCAATGTTTTTAGCTGAAAAGAAACAAAAGAACAAAAGAAGTAAAAGAAAAAGACGGTCAATTACATACCACATTTGATTTTTAACCATTCCATTGATATCCACTTTGGTCTATAAAACTCTAGATCACAACTTTAATGTTGCTTAGAATTGTAAAGATAAACCATTCTCAATGTCATTTTTTATGCTGAGATTCTATGATCATAATTATGATATTTGATAATCATATAAAACCTTTCTTATCTTGGGGTCATTAGTAAACTGACAAGTGAGAACACATGTAAACCGACAAAGCTTTAAATCTACAAGTACATCTCTGTTATTTTTATCTACCAATTTCAATTCCTAAACCTCCCATGCCGTAGATAAGGATGGCAGAGTTTGCCATTTCTTTCATTGCAGAGTCACCTAAGACATAGCGCTGTCGACTGAAACAAAAACTTAAAAATTCAGAGTTTTTGGATAGTCTGAAGTGTGAGATCTAATTAGCACATCATTGGTACATGCATGTGCAAAGAGAAAATTTGACTAGCTGCACAATGATTCAATCAAATTTATTTCTGCTCAGTAAATTGGACCCAATTCTCCGTAATTTTGTGTATGTCTTCTCCTAGTTTATGTTCACACTTGTGAATTTTCTCTACTTTTAAAAATGGAACTTTGGCTTTTGAATTGGGAAAAATCAAAGAAATTAACATTTTTGGCATCAAAATTATGGGGGCAAAGTGCAGATTTAATTTGGGGAAAAAAACTTTAATAGAACTTTGTAATTAGAACGGGCCTAATTTCGGACCTATGCTGGCTATAGAAAAATCACTGGCCAGAAAACCAAACAAGCGGTTAATGAAAAAGCGTAAACTGTTTCAAACCATTTTATATCGTATTAAACAAATAAATATTGAATTCACTGCTCATAATTCATTTATTTTACTCTTCACTGTAGATAAAAACGGTCAATTGACCTTCAAAATGAAGAATTTATTTTACAAAATTCAAACCTAACGTCATGCGTATTTTTTTCTTTAGCTAATCAGAAAGCGCGTTACGACCAGAATTAAATTATTAACATTTTAAAGCAATTACTGATATAACGTATCATTGATTTTGTTAACAAATCTATGTGAATTTAAGAAAATACATTGCAGTCTGAACGTTTATTTTTGATGCAATAGCTATATGTCAAGGTCTATGCTAATGCAGGGTACTGGCACTGTACCAGTTATCTGCCAAACTTTAACGGTTTTTTTTTTCGTATTTCATTGTTTTTTTTATATAGGCCTATATATATTTGGATAAAATTTGACATACTTTAAATGATGATGTCCTTGTTTAGCCATCTGTTATATTGTATATCATTATTAAGAAATTAAAACATCTTGTTTTTGTACTTTTTAGCACGCCCCGAATTTGCCATGTTTTACGATATACTGTACCAGTTATCGGCTTTGCGATAATAACATAGTAAAATCCCTGTACATGTTGATTTCATACTCTGCATAATGTAATTTGAGTTATGTCCCTTTTTGGGTCAGACTTAAGGTAGTAGGGGTTAAATGATACATAAACAAAACTCATAAAATTGTTCGTTTGTTATCATACGGTAATAAACAAAATCGTAGACTGTTCAAATACACAATATTGTGCAATCATGCGTTCAACTGCACCATAAATGTCTCAGAGTTTAATGAATTCCTTTTGTTTCTACATGTGATATGTATTGATATTATGGCAAATCAAAGAAGGTATATAATAACATATTACAAAGATGTCATATTCTAGTTTTCACTTATTACCTCACATTCCCCCACAGCTGAAAGTGCAAAGATGTTAACCAGCGGTAAACAATGATCGTTCAAGCTCATGGTTAATTAAATCATATTCAAGAAAGTTTTCAAGCAAACTTACTTTTTTTATTCGAAACAGACGACTGAATTAAACAATCTCGGATAGTCACGTGCTATAAACCCGAACTCCCAGTTTAGCCGATTACTGGCCCCGAGGTTATAAAACTTTTTCCATACTCATACTCCAACTCGTACTCCGTACTCCGAGTATGTGCTCCACTGAGTACGGCTCTAAAAACCGAGGTTATAAAAGTTTTGGAGTACGTTCTCCGCTGAGTACTATTTGGAGTATGCTTCAAAAGCCGATCGATGAAAATTTACGTCTCTGGAGAAAGACATAGAACCGTAATTCATGTAAATAGTCCTGGCATGTAGGCAAACTGTACATGTATTCAGATTAATTAATTATCAACAAAATGTAACACATTATTTACATGTACATATTACCTTCTTCATCATGGAGATGTGTCTGCATCTATAAGTTATGAATTTTTGAGCAACAAAGACGTTAAATCCAGTGTATTTGGTAAAATTATCAACAAATTGTGTTTATGTCAAATCTCTCTCTCTCTCTCTCACTCTCTCTCTCTCTCTCTCTCTCATGAGACTCAGATAGTGATTCATGCATGTGATGATTAAGTATAATTATATTGTAAGGAACGATATGAATATAGAAGAAAGAAGTAAGAATTTACACGGATATGAAGAGAGTATTTCAACATAGAATTTAGTTCGATATATCTTAATTTTTCCTGCCCCCAAGTGGATATCTCTTAAGATATTTAGTGAGCAGTTCCTGTATTAGGAAAAACAGGAAGAGTTTAATTCAAAAATATAAACATATACTTGGGAAAATCACAAAAATACTGAGAGGATCCGTTTATTTTCACACTCAGAAAGTATACACTAAAGAAATTATAGGGGTATTCCAATTTAATTGCAACATACTATACTTGCCTTAATTCTTGTGAGAAAAAAACATCTAATATCTTGAAGGGGTGGGGTGGGGTGGGGTTGGAATTGCATCAATGAACATATGCCAATAGCCAAGTACACACGTAAGTTTCTCATTTCAATATTTTTGGGAATGTGCACGAGAATTTAAGAAAATTCACTAATTGAAATATTTTTGAAATTTCCACTATGAGGACTACGTTAAACCGAAACAACGTGTTCAAGGAAGCTGTGTACTAAAGTTGCTGTAACCCTTTTTGTGGGGTTTCATTGATGGTTCAAGTTTTTCTCACTTAGTCAAGGCTTGAAAATGTGTGTTTAGAATTTACATATACACGTACCGTGTCATTTTTAATCTTATGTAACGTCATTTGATCTTTTGAGCAAGCCTTTTCCTATTCATCTTTAAAATTCGAAATACATGTGTTAATTTTAGGTTACTTTAGGTAAAAAAGAAATAACTATATGAATTATTTAGATAGTTACTTGCTAATGAAAATAATTTAAGAGATGAATATTCCCACAGCTAAGCTATATAGAGAAAAATCTCTCACATGAAAATGCGAAGAAGCTATTTTATCACAAGTAGTACATGTATTTTCAATCGATTACATACATTTTTTTCTGGGAGGGTTTAGTTACACCATTGAACACACGCGTTTTCTTCTTATTGCACCGTTGAAATCAGTCTAATGTAGAGAAATCCCCCAAGTTAAAAAAAAAGATAATTAAGACTTGCAAGTTGTACATTTTCTTTGCCAGAAGGAGTATGATTTAACTTTATTTGGACAAATTTTTTAGGGCTGTGGGGGGGGGGGGGGCTGGGTGCGACCTCCTTTACTCCGCCACTGATTTATCGCTTGTTCTATAAAATGTTTCCCTTTCCAAGTTTTGTGGCAACATAAATGATAATTGATAAATAAGTAAGTAATAGAAAGTTTTAGACTTTTATGCATCCCCCATCCTTTGTTAATGTTTAGAACTAACCTACATTTTCACTGTAATCAAAAAAGGGACCCAGCAAGTACATCTGATTGAAATTGATTAATAACGATACATGTTCATTGATTTCTTTGTTTTAAATGATAGGGTGTATGGGTAGTATTTGACTAAAAACAGAATTCTTAAAAAGTCGAGCTATTCAACGGTAGTATTTTGTACGTAGATTTACATGTATATGTACATTAATTAATGAAGCAAACTATCTTAAAGTTATTTTGATAATCTTGGTTGCAGTTCGCCCTTACTCTTAAATTCACCCCCATTTTATCTATTCTAGATACAGTAGAACACGGTTATAGCGAACACGCTTATAATGAATTGATGCTTACAACGAAGTGATTTTTATTCCCCGTAACTTTATTACATGTTGTAAACTCGATTGATATAACGAATTACGCTTATAACGAGGTAAAATCGCCCGTCCCTGGCACTTCGTTATAAGCATGTTTTACTGTATGTCATTAATGGTAAAAACTTTCCATTTTAATTCATATACATGTAAATATGATTAAATTATAGCGTATAATACAGCAACGTTACAATATGAACAATATTATATGTTTGCACTGCATTTTATTTAGATTAAATGTCTTGTGTACGACTTTGAGAAAGCTTCATAGCTTACTCAGAAAATCGCCGTTTTGTACTCAGCCGGAGTACGAGTATGAGTATGAAAAAGTTTATAACCTCGATACCTTGAGTACGAGTACGGTTTGGGGCACGGAGTACGATTTGGAGTACGAGCTCGTACTCAAGAAAGTTTTATAACCTCGGGGCCTGGTCTTAGCCAATAACTGGTACTGTACCAGTATTTGCGAGTGGTAAAATGCATATATAAGTAATAAACAACGATTATTTAGTGAACATGGCTAACGCGCATCATGGAATATGCCAGCAGAGGAGTTGCTATTCATAACGCAATGTTCACTAAATAACGTTGTTTATTTCTTAAGTAAAACAGTATTACAGTCACAATGAAAAATGGCATTCAATATTGTACAATTCTTAGGCGTCTTGATATTGTACTTATCTAGGTGAAAATAAGACACATGAGTTTAAACTGGTCAAGTTTATACAATTAACAGTATACACGTATTCTATAGTTCTAAAATAACCAGGCTGTTGTTTTTAAGGTGACAGAATATAAACAGTATATTATATTTAGGTAGTTACAACATATATATTTCCATCAAATAGGGAAGAGGGGGAGGAGGAGGGGGGGGGGGGGTAATAAGAGACATTTACCCCGACCGACAAATGAATCATTAAAGTCATTAAAAGAATGTTTGAAATAATTTGTAATAGATCTTTTACTTTACCTACAGTTGCTGTTCATTGTATTTTCAACTATCAAGGAAAATATATGCGATGTCTCTACATGCATTGCAAGTTTATGTACATGATCTAAAAATATCTTATTAACTGCATATGTGAGGTAGATGCTATGTTTTGAATACTTATTAATTTCAGAATTCAATATTTTTTTTATTACCCTGAATGGCCATTGGATATTAATGCTCCCAGGCCTTGCAGATATCAGGTGCAAATTATGTTTTTTCTTCCTTCTTCAAGTTTCAATTTTTTTTGTTATTACTTAATGACATTAAAACAAAATTAATTTTATTACAGAAAACAATAACAAACCCCAACGCGGATTTTAAAGAGAGGAAATTCATTTACTTAAATTGTTCATGTTCTCCATAAAACTATTACTAAGATTAATGTTTCTGAATAAATGCTAATATAAAAAGCCAATATGAAATATCCATATAATTTTAATTCGTATCATTAATACTCCGGTTCAGTATATTCCTTTTTGTTACAAGATCGTTTTCATTAAAAATACCGACCAATGACTGTGAAGTAATGCAGTTCAACAATAAATTACAAAACTTGATCTACATTTTAGTAACTAAAGATATTATAGCAATAATAAAATTTATCACTCATATCTAAAACATAATCATTACAGTTTGAAATGGTTTCTGAATCAGACTTCTGGAGTAATATAGAACAGGGGGTGATTTCTGTCTCCATTACTTAATCTTTGATGGTCTTTTTCAGGCGTGGACAAGCAGTTCTCCCAAACTTGTAAACAAGTAGCACAGTGCAAGGAAGCATAAAAAGTTAAACCTAATGTCTATATCAAAATTACTATTATATGCCTGAATAAAAAAGTCAAAACCGAGAAGGAACATTAATTAAGACTAGAACCAATCATACATCAACCTTATCATTCAAATACACTGACAATTATTGTAAATTATAAATGTGTATAACAGACGGCAATGAAGGTAAACAAAATATGAAAACCTCATCAATTATCAAGATAAATGTACATATATTCTTCCTATATATAGACAGTTCTCTCTCTCTCTCTCTCTCTCTCTCTCTCTCTGCTGAATACAGATATACATGTATTTCATTCACAGCTAACATTTTTTTCACAAACAAAACATATGAATAACATATACATTGGAGCCTCAGATATCCGGACGCCAGATAACCGGACGCTTCACTTACCGGTCGATTTTTATTGGGAACGGAATTTTTACACAATAATTTGTCTCGTTTATCCGGAATTCCGCGTTCCGGATCCGGACGGTCAAATTTTACCACATAATACAGTTTTCCTTTAAATTTTACCTCATTTAACCGGACGGTCACATTTAAGTGTTCGGGGGCACAAAAGTTTTTTATGCGCAAGTGCAAATTGGTGTAAAAACATCTGACACTGGTTGTTGGTTTTAAACAATGCCTTCGTCCGGTAATCGGGGTCACCTGTGTCACGCTATGTACTCGCCCGAGGATATTACGATAACCATGGATGCGACATGTTTAATTGTCGCCATTTAACTTATGAACTGTTATTGTTTGATTAAAATGTCATGAAAATTGTTTAATTTGTGTTTAAAAAAGTCATCTATTGATTGAATTAAAATTCTATTAATCGTAGTATGATTAGATCGTTCGTACGCCTATTCATTTTAAAACGTAATTGAAATGAAATATTTGATAATTTGAGTTCTGTTTACGATAGTTATTAAGACCGCTTGGGATGTTCAGGGTATCGACATTAATTTTATAGCGTGTGTTCAATAAACAGTGTAATAATAATTTATGCCAAACATGGCGTGGATGAGTGTTCACGCTACTTGTAAAAATCGCTTGGGTGCAATTAACTCTATAGAAAGATGGATACGTAAAATTAGCTTGGGTAAGTTCTGTCAATGAAAAAATAGCTTGGACAATTATCAATAAGGGAATATATACAGATTTTCACCCATTTTCAATCATCAAATGTTGAGCAGCTTCAAACATGTCAACACCCCCGGCCAAGAGAGCGAGAGTTACGATCACCGCTAGATTTGTCAGCGTAAAGTGGAACACCGACTTTCTTCTCTTCGCTTTGTTATGCGAATGTATTTAAGTTATCGGTTTAATACAGTGATTGTTATGTACATGTACATGTGTTGCATTGAAGAATGTAGTGCTAAGTTTCCTGTGGAAAAAACATACCTTAAATAATGTTTTTAACAATATTTTGTTTTGTTAATTTAAAAAAAATCTAAACTTTTTTTGTAGTGCTTATGGCTATCAAAATAAAATATTTAATTGTATAATTAATTTATGAGTTATGTTTCCATAAATATTAAAGGTAAATATCACAATTCAGATATCCGGACGCTTCACCTATCCGGACGATTTGGCCTGGGGACAAAAGTGTCCGGATAAGTGAGGCTCCACTGTATATTGTCATCCAGTTTATAAAACCATATATAAATAAAGAAGTCATGAAATAGCACTAGAAGATGGTCCTATAATCCGCCGTCGTTAAACCCTGAAGTAATACCGGACGGGCGGACAGGCAATGTCGTCGTCCTCATTTCCTTCTAAATTAATGATCAGGTCCATATACAGCTGTCCTGAAGAAGGTTTTAACAACTTCACCATTCTACAACAAAAAGCATCATTAGTGATTACCATTGTAAATGTATAACAAATGTTGGTAATTGTGATGTTATAATTCTCATGATTTAATACAACACAGCTGAATAATTGAATTAAGTACTCGTGTAAACTAAGGAATCTACATGTATAGTACTTGTTCTATACTCACTGTTGTGGCAGACGTTTTTTATGGCCTGGCATAAACGGTACATACACCATCTTCACTCCGTGACTGACCATGGTGACCTCTAACCCGTATTTATCCTGGAGGTTGGAAAAATAATTATCTATTATCAATAAATCAATTATCATCAAAACCTTTGATTTATTACAAAACTACGGTACTTTTTGAGATTTACTGTCTTTGAAAAAATTCTCATTCTCCATCACTTCAAGAGATATTAGCTACCTTAAAGTATTGAAGGAATTGCTGGAGTGTAAAATCGGCTGTTCCGTGAACCTCCCACCGGTCCCACATGGTTGTTGTCAGTCCCTCTCTGAAATTCAATTTGTTATGTTTTATGAAAAATAATGTTTTCATTGAAGGATTATTTTAAATAGGATTCATTGTCAACTGTAATAAATACACAAACCAGAGACAAGGAAATAATTAAAGTACATTGTAATAATAAAGACATTTCATTATTTGCCTCCAGTGCAATTTTTAAAAACCAGATCATCAGCATATACTGGTCTGCAATAGACATTTTTTTCAATTCTTAATCACTTTTTGTGGCCCAAGATATTTCAAAATTACGTTCAATTCTTGTTGGAATCTGATAAATATACAGTAAAACATTTAAAAAATAGATTACATGTATAACTTTCCATAATGAAAAGGTATACATCATTCTAGCAGTGTAACATAGTTACTTTATCACAGTTTTCTCCACCGGTCCTGGCTCAGACAGTACAATTACTGGAAGAGCAAGGTTAAGGAAGGCATTCTTATACACCTCCAGGGGTAATTTGTCCAACAGCTTAATCAGCTCTATGGTGACCTGAAGCAAAAAGAGATAAATTCTGTAACTAGACAACATTGAGATGGTGACCAGGATGAAAACAATATCAGAGAATTTTGCTTTGACCTTGACCTATCACATAAAAATTTTCCAGGTTGCATAGAACTTGTAATTCAATTTCCCTTTCATTCACGTCACTGCATACTCTCTAATCAAAGGCACCAGGTTGGTGAAGTATGAGCCAGACTGGAGCAAAGGGAGAAAAGACATGCTGCTGACAAGGATTGTTCATATCATTCTGCTATAACCTTCACATTTGACCTTAAAAATTGGTTCAAAGTCATTACACACTCTTTACTGAAAAGCTCTGTATATAAGAAATACGAGCCAAATAGGGCTAAGTGGAAAGTATATATGCTCTGAATAAAGGATCTTTGCGTGGTCCAATATGACCTTCCTCCTTGATCTACAAATTTCAATCATGGTCACTGCACACCCTTTGACCATAGACACTCTGTGAGTGAAGTATGAGCCAGATTGGACAAAGAGGAGAGAAGATATGCCCCAGATGAAGATATCGCATATAATGACATTAAACTTAGACCTAGAAAACATGGTTTTAGGTCACTGCACAACCTTTACCCAAAGGTACTTTGTGGGTGAAGCATGAGCCAGATTGGGCCAAGGGGGGAGAATATTTGCTCCGGATGAACAAATGGACATAAGGATGGAAAGATAGAATGATGGATAGACAGACTAATTGCTATAGAATGCTGCAAGAGGGAAGCCCTTAGGCTAATGAACATTTCAGTTTATTTAGCTCTATGGTTACCTGAAGCAAATAACATGTTTCATAAAAATTCATTTTAATTTGGTTTTTTCCTCAATAGACAAACTGACATTTTGATGATATCTTACTGCGGTCACATGACAGAAATACTGACCAATCCACTGACAGTCGCCGTGGTAGTGGCTATGGCAGGAACAATTCTACCAGCTATTCTCTTGGCTTGCAGTCTGTCAATGCTCTCAATGTTGTACATAGCTCCTCGTAAGTTCTACAATTAAAGTCAATGATGTAATTATATGTGTGTAATGGTATACATGTACACATATTTACATTATTCAATCAATCCTGACTCTACCTAATACAGGGAATATCTGATTAAAAAATGAAATTAATGAAATCAAGTAACAAATTGTAATTCTGATGGTTCTGTATACATCAAAAACTAAGTTGCACATCATTCATAACTCTGATCTTTAAACGCATAATGATAATCACAAGTCACAAATGTATTAAAGGAATTACATTTTCATTGAAACAAATTTTAATTTCACAAGCAAAATTTTGTAATATACAAAATTAATACATAAAAACGATGTGTTATCATAGCAACTGATTACATAAATGTCATGAAAAGAATAAAAAAAATTATGTTTGCTGTTGATTTGACACTGACCGCTACTGTAGATATAAAGTCTATGTGACCATTGGTGTCATCATCTTTCTCAAACTCGACGGGATTCATTGGACTCAGCACTGAAATTATACACAGGAACTTAATGATTCATTGGACTCAGCACTGAAATTATACACAGGAACTTAATGATTCATTGGACTCAGCACTGAAATTATACACAGGAACTTAATGATTCATTGGACTCAGCACTGAAATTATACATGGAACTTAATGATCCATTGGACTCAGCACTGAAATTATACACAGGAACTTAATGATTCATTGGACTCAGCACTGAAAGTATACACAGGAACTTAATGATTCATTGGACTCAGCACTGAAATTATACACAGGAACTTAATGATTCATTCGACGCAGCACTGAAATTATACACAGGAACTTAATTAGACAATGGACTCCGCACTGAAATTATACACAGGAACTTAATTAGACAATGGACTCGGCACTGAAATTATACACAGGAACTTAATGATTCATTGGACTCAACACTGAAATTATACAAGGAACTTCATTAGACAATGGTATCTAATCTTAATATAATTACAATCATGTACATGTACTCATATAGCATAAGAGATTCTTGAATAAGAATGATAATATCTTTTTCATACGTGTTTACTTTCATCAAGTGACATGGAGACAAACTGACCGTGTGTGACCTTGTCCTTATAAAGTGACGCCTGCAGGCGATTAGCGGCGTCCAGTAAATCATCCCCACTTCCTGTTGTGTCGTCCATTGGTTTAGAGACAGATTCATCGGTCAGAATTCTCTATAACAGAAAAAAAACTACCTTCTAAAAAATTCTGTCTTAAAAATTCAACAAACATATCAACTTTTATTTTACATCAGACAATAAATAATTATGATAGAATATCATATATATATATTTATCTTACAGATTATGATTATCTAATTTCTTATGTTCTATACGACAATCTTTTAATATAATCAGTGATTAGTAACTTATTAATAATAAGTCCTGTCAAATGAATTGGTATAACAGAACAACAGTAGGTTGACAGAACTTGCTTTATTTGTTGGTCGGTAGTCAGGAATGTCCATGCCTTCTATGACTGAGTTTATAGTTGTGAATGATGTATCCTATAACACACAAAATCATAATTAAAGACAAGCCATTACAGTAATCTATTGATTCTTTTTTCTTATTTACACAACGATTTACACAAGTGAAGGCAGTAGAGGTCTCTTCACACATTTGAAAATCAAAATCACTTTTTAATTTAAGAATAATTCAATTTTTTTTCCAATGAGGCTCTCTAAAAAAAACCTCACCTCGGAGCTGACTGGAATGTTGAAGACTCCAGCATAAAGTCGAGCTGTGCTTACAACAAACTGGAAATGTCTGGAATTGAAAACATTGCCACAATAAAGGGTTTGTTTGTTTTTATTGTCAAGCACCAAGTCACAATGTTTAAAATAGGGAGAGCATTATATATCAATATGAAATTCGACTTACACAGGGTTTTGAATGTTGAATTCCTGAGGAATCGGAGGCCGCTTGGGAGATTGCCAAAATAGAGCTGAAAACAAATACAACAATGCATAAAAGAAGTGAAGATGCATGCAGAATTTTCAGGAATGTAGAACAAAATATGGTAATACAACATTGGTTTTTATTCTGTGGTATACAAGCACAGATGAAATGAATAGATTCTTATCATTTTCTTTCGCCTATTTCGTAGGAATGTGACTGTTTCTGTTTCAAAATATTGTTGTATGATTTCAGCGATTGATGCTTCTATTCTTAATCTTCAAAAAGTACATCTTTAAATTTGTATACTAAGATAAGTCACATTAGTTGATGCCCAGTAAAAATTGATTCCCCTAATGAAGTAACATTTCATTCTTTAATTAATAAATGTACAAATGCAACTAATGATAAGTTTGACATTAATTAAAGGGACATCATGTGTTGATTTCAAACTTATTTTGACCTCATCATTCACTTAATTAAAATGGAATCTTACAGCCATCTTGCATCTTTGTGTCCAGAGGAAACACATGAAGGAGATGTTTTGCCTGAAAACCCAAAAAATTGAGAATTGGTCAATTTAATTAAGTTAAAGTAACGATTTCCATTTTGAATTTCATTTATTTTTTAATTTGAATTTCCTATTTGAATTGATAGAGAAATGAAATCTATTTCATAAATACAATACCTTGTGGTTAAAGTATTTCTGAAACTTGAGGCGAGCTAGCTGTACACATTGGCACCAGGTGGCCCTCCTGTTGGCAGCCATTTTGCTAACCTGGACAGCGCCATCTAGTGATTGTCCATTCTTCAATTTCTAAATATATATATTAAATAATATCAAAATATTACACTAATAAAGACAAATACAAAGAGTGTGAACAAATTTTTGCAAAAATGACTTACATATCATTAACTTTTTGGGGAAATGTGGACTTATTTTCATTTAGTTTTGCTGAAACTAATGCATATGGCAGTAATACACATGAAATTTAATGTCAAACAAACATTAAAATCAGTTAAGTTGGTGCATAATTATAGAATCTCTAAAATTATAACAAAAAAATTGTTTTATTGCTAAAATCATAAAATTTTTTTTTTTACAAAATTGCTAAAATAACAGAGAAAAGATAGACATACCCAGATCGCTCACAATTCTGAAAACTAATATCTGCCTAAATAACCAGCTCTGTGGACTGTACATGTAATAACTATTTGAAAACTTTTATATGTTAACTAATTAAAAACTAAGCCAAAACATATAATCAAAATACATTTATAAAGTAAAGTTACAATTTTTTTACACATACTTGAATAACTTCAGTCACTTGTCCATTCTGTTTCCAAAATTTATTGAACAAGTCCGGCTTCACGGCAAAGGAGCTCTCAAACTGAAATACAGGGGTAAAAAATACAGTATTTATTTTAAAAAGTTCAACATTTTTCAAAATAGTATTCAGTGAATAAACATCCACAAAGTATTCTTCCCTATATTTCTTAAGAAATGAATTTTGTAGATAATTTTGTTGCCATAACAATCATGTTTTATTTTTATCCTGTTATAATGAGTTCAAATGAGCCAATAGCATGGCATGTTCAAGTATCAAAAGTCAATATATGCATTGTATAGCTTGAACTTTGATAAAACAATGTTAGTATAGTTTTACTTATTTTAAATGAAAATTTAAGAGAGATGTAAATATACACAATGAATTACTTCATTTTTCCTTTGAAATATCTATGCAGAAAAAACATTACCCTGAATCCCGATTGCTGAATGTTAATCAATTAAATAATTGTATATTCACAGGGAAAATGAAACAAGAAAGCTTTAAATGTCATTTCAACTTTTTAGAAAGGCAGAAAAGCTGTACATTAGCCATTCTGGAGTGGATGCATTATTTGTATCAGATTAGTTTAACTCAGGGTGTATATTGGTCATGGGTGTTTCATTGGTACCTTGTCTCGCGCCCACTGTATGCAGTGTTCAATATTAGCAGGAAATGACTTCAAGGTGCAGTAGGGAACACTCTCATCACTAGGGTCACTCTGTTCAACGAAACCAGGAAAAGCTGTTTATAAACTATAGCTCATCCTATTGTTTAAACTTTTGATTAAACCAAGCATATATTTCCTGTTACTTTTTTAAACGAAGAGGATTATTCTGTTAAATTAAAAAACCCAGGAAAAACAATAACTTTATTACTGCTCATCCTACTTTTTTTATTTTTGGAAAACGTGTTGTAGATTTCCTGATCATTCTCTTCAACGAAACCAGGAAAAGCTATTTCTGAACTATAAATCGCCTCATTGTTTGAAATGCTTGAACAGAGAATGTATTGATTTTTATGATAAACTAGAAATTAATACACGTAGATAACCTGACTACTGTAGGACTCTGTGAGATGAGGTATGATGACCTGTACGTGACCTTTAGTTCCCAGGGTTCCACTCTCCAACAATGCTCTCTGATTGGTCACACACCGACTACATGTACACCAGTAAGTATGTTTAATAAGGGATAAGTAAACCTTATTCAAACCTTAAATTATGCCTTACAGACAATGTGAATGCAAAATAGACAAATGACAATAATCATTACTAAAAGCATTACAGATGAAAGCTGATTAGCTAGATATTTACAACTGTGTATTTGATATGAAAAGAGATGTATTACATGTATAATTTTGGTCTGGGTTCACATTATTTTTATTCACTGAATTTACATGCTGAGTATGTTTTTTCTAAATTTGAATGAACAAAACAAAGGTTGCCCTTAAAATCAAATAATAACTTTAAGTTTGGTAACTGTATGTAGTTACAGCCAATACGCTTTATATTCACCTGTCCACATAGCGTCGAGCCTCGATATTGTCAAGGGCATTCACCACAACATCCTGGTTCTCAAAGAAGGCGTCGTTATAAAACCTGTCTTCTGTCTGTGGACACACTAAAAACCAAACAACAAATCATGGTGCCTTGTTCTTTTATTTTGTCACATTCATACGAATTGAAACAGAAAATGTTTTTTGAAAAAAGGAGAAAACCCTAATGTTATAACATTCACTAGGTCCGGTGTAGGCTTCATAGAATGGCAACACAATAAGTTAGGACTACTAACTTAAATAACATAAAGCATATGTTTATATAGGTACTCGAAGTGTAAACTGACAGTAATAAACATTAGGTCTATCAACTTATTTAATGAATACACACATAATTATAAAGCATTATGTTAAGGTATAAACTGACAGTAATAAGTTTACTTGTACCTTTCTGTTGTTGTGCCTCTATATTCAGCTCTACAAGTAAAAACATGTAACATTTTAAAATCCATCGAAATGATAGTTGCTATTAAGCCATACACTTGTCTATTTTTATTCTAGCGTTAATCACATTGTTCAGTGAGGAACAAAGTGATTACTTCTAGTTATAAAACCTGAGTTGTATATCATCATGAATATCATGCCTCGGCTTTTAACTGAAGTTGTTGAATTGTTAGTAGAGGGTTTCTTGTATGTACATACCAGTAGATATGGTTTTATTTCTACCTTTCACACCTGAATGATAATCATTATGATATATATTTACCTAGATTTATCTGCAGAACAGTAACAGCTGCAGTGGTACTTTTTGGTTTCTAAAACAGAGAAAAACACTCCATTTCTTAACACTTACATATGTAATTTAGTACAAAGTAACAAATTTATAGACATCTGAATTCTTCAGTAGCTAGGTTCTTAAGCTTTAAAGTTTCTTCTCATGCCCCTGATATAGTAAAACAGTATATATTGATACAACCAATGAAGGAATTTAATATAATAAGGTGCTAAAGCGGGCAAATTTCTAATTTCATAATTGTAAAAATATAATTTTTGAAATATTTCTAAAAAAGCCTCTTAAAATGATTTTTACTTGAAAATAACTAAAAGCTGGGTTTGGTCTTTCTGTAATCATGGTAAAAATCTTCAACTGTAATCTTGGGAATGTAGCTGCAATAAGCGACGGAACATTTACTCTAAATTCCTAAATAATAATGGCCAAGTTAATATTGTTTTAAAATATAGGAAAAAAAAATTATCCTTCAAATTATTTTTCTTTTATCAGGCATTAAGAGACAAACTAAATAGGGCATTAAGACATAAAAAAGATGAAAAACAATAAACTAAACTTTCTGCCAAGGTAATTTCAAAGTGTACCTGTATATCAGAAGGTCTGAAGAGAAACTGACGGTTGAGGTTGGATTTTTCAATCAGATCGTTGTCTGTAATGGTAATCTACAACGACCAAATATTATACATCAACACGAAAAGAAACAACATTGTATACACATGCTAACAGACAAAACACAACTTTTCAGTCTATTTTTAGACAAAAAGGCTCACAGGCCTGCAGATTTTCTTTCAAAATTTGCATTTTATCTTTTTTATTTACTGTCAGAATACTAAAAGTCATTATTCGATTCTGTTAAACTGTTAACACACACTGGACAATGGACAGAGAACAATTGCAATAGGTAACCACAGTGACTATAAGGGGAAATGGAATTGGTCAATTTAACTGAGAGAGAATATAAATTAATTAAAACTATCAAATCGGAATTCTGATGTAACTTTTGTCATGCAATCAATATCTTATGATCTATTTTTAGAATACTTACACATCCTCTATCTTTCTGGTTTATCCCCAGCAGAGCGTAATTCTTCAACATTTCACACCTAATAGCACCGCATCCCACCTACAAAATAATAACATGGTTCATTCACTACTTGAAACATTTTATACCTGAATTCCTACAAAATATAAAAGTGGCTTAGGTAAAATGGGACATGCCAATCACTCTTAAAAAATCTACTGATAGTAAAATCTCAATGAATCAATACAACGATTGTACTCTCAATGAATCAATACAACGATAGTATTCTCAATGAATCAACACAATGACAGTATTCTCAATGAATCAATACAACGACAGTATTCTCAATGAATCAATCCAACGATAGTATTCTCAATGATTCAACACAATGACAGTTTTCTCAATGAATTAATACAACAATAGCATTTCAATGAATCAATACAATTTAATTGATCTATGCTTTTTATCTGTTAATATTTAAAAAAAATCATGAAAACTACTCTGATAAAGTAGCAGGTTTCGAGTTCTTGAACATTATAGAGGTTAAGTATATTTTCTGCAGTGTCGCTTCCTTTATATCCCGCATGAGTTGGCAAAGAAAGAATTTTATTGTTTAATTATGTACCAATCTGTTTATTCCTCTACTCATACATAGAGTGTAAGTTGTTAATTATAATTACGAGGGTTGTTCGGGAATTATTAAGACTTTTACTCTCACTCCCTTGGGGAAAAAAGATAAGTCGTTCAAATTTCACATGAAAGTAAAACCAGGATACCTTTTATCAACAGGAATATTCTGAAGTTTATGACATCATTCATTCATTCTTGGTAAGACAACAAACTTTCTTTTTATTTAAAAATTGCATCAGTTACATATTATCTCCATTATTGATTTTGTTTTGTGAAAAAATCTAGTTATTTTTCCCAAAAGTCAACTACTTTGAAACGTCTCTTACATTAATTCTGAATATATATTAGATCTGTTGAAATCAGTTTGTGTGTAAAAAATACTTGATGTTTTGTTTTAATTTTAGTAAAGCAATTGATAAATAAACCCCAATTTACTGAAGTTTTTGACCCCTTTTCATCGTATAGTTTTTGTTTCAGCAATTATTTGGCAAGACAAGGTCTTCTCTCAAGATTCCCACAAATTTGATGTATATTTGCTGAACTGTTTGAACCTTGATGTCAAATTTCAATAAACCGTCATATTCAGATTTCTATTCTCGGTACGTTTTTTGAACTATCTCTGTATTTCAAATCGAATACAAGTGAAACTTGCACAAAAGTTAGGCACAATAAATAGCAAAATGAACATGTACAATCCAATTTCTTTTATCATTAATTGTAGGTCTACCAACACTTAAAATGTAGATGTTTAAATTTTTTCAAGTTCAAGTTTGGGCCTGCGACAAGTACCCCAACCATTGATCAACTTGTTTGTATACCGTTGTAAACAAATTATTAATTTGTAATATTACTTATCACTAAGAAAGGGAAATATTTGTGATGTCTCAATAATTTCCAAACAACCCTCGTTTTTGTTATATGCTCAATGTTATGAGAACTACAAGTAAAGAGATAAAAATAAACAGTTCAAACTGATTATAGTTTTTGTAACCTGGAAATTTTACCATGAAAAGTCTCAGCTTGGCCAACTCTTCACATTTCCTCTGTCCCAAACAGATTCTTTGAGCATCATATCTGTCATGTCTGAAAGCATATCAAATTAATGTTGTTAGAACCTACAGTAGATAGAAGTTTTTGGAAATACTTATTTTCTCAATGTGAATTCACTTCAGACAAATGAGATAAGAGTTAAATTGCTGCTTATATCTTTTAGTAATAACTAGTCTAATAGATATACAAATAAAGGAGAAAACATATATAGGACCTGGATTTTTCAGAGAGCCTTGAATATCTATGTTACAATCTTTGTTTTATAGAACAATAACAAAGATGCCATGTATATGAGGTTCATTATGATAAATTTATTTGTGTCACGGTTACTTTACTATATTCACATAAGCCCAGAAATATCATAAAACAATAATATTAAGTTATTTTAGCGGGAGATAACTTAAAATATACATGTACATGTATTGCATTTCTCCCAATATAATTAAAACTCATATAAAAATATTCAGAAACACTTTCTCACCATTCTATGGGAATAAGCTCACGACACTGAATGCTTGGCGAGATAATATACAGAATGAAATTGACCTCTGACTCAGAAAATAACAAGTTCAGGGCTGCGTTCAAGGTCATAGTAGCTAGCCTAGCCGCTAGACCGTATATATATCTAGGTCTATTGAACGGACCGCTAGATTAGTCGCTAGGTCTCATTTGAAGTTTAAAATATTCACCTAAAGACTAATTACATCGACATAATTTGTTTATTTTAAGTGGAAATATACATGTTAAAATTCATCATATTTTAAGGGATGAACATAATATCACTAAGTAAATAGATTTCAAACTAGAGCAGAGCTCGTGGCCACGATAAGGTCTTCCGTTGTTGCTGCGAGTTGAAAATATATGTGATATGGTGTCAAACGATTATAATTGACTAATATTTCAGTTCTGCTTTTGTTATAAAGCGTGTTGTGATTGACAGCCTGTATATAAAACGTGTTTTGAAAAAGAAAGTAAAAAAATGTTAAAAAAAAAAACTATTTGCCGAACACATTTAATGTAATCGTTTGAAACATTATTTAAAAAATGAGATGTTTAATGGCAAGTTAAAGTTTCAAAGGGTAGCAAGCATTGTTATAAACAGTATGTACTCATGATTCTTGTCAGGAATCGCGTTTTTTTTAAACCGAACCAACCTACAAAACACGTAACCTTTTCTCTAAGATAACTTCTTTATTCAAATATTTCTATATTTTTGAAGACTATGTGCAAGTTTAGAATTGTTGCTTGCTGACAAAATTTAGAGACCCTGAAACGTACTACTACAATAAAAAAGTGTGCGACTTACGTGCCAGAAACGTTTCGTGTAAACCGTTTAGCATTTCGTATGAACCGTGAAGCGTTTTGTGTAAACCGTTTAGCGTTTGGGCAAAGCGTGCAGAATTTCGGACGAAGCGTGTCAATCGTTTTGAGCAAAGCGTGCGAGAACCGTGCGAAACGTTCATCAGATTTCATTCGGAACTCTCTGACAATTTAATTGTCTCTAAATGGCGCCCGTGTTATACATTACTTTAAACTGTTTGTGATTGGCAAAACTCTTTTGTAGGTATTTTCATGAAGAAAATCTAGAAGAAATGATAAACTTATCTTTTTACAAAATTTAATTAATTTTTTAACAATCAAAAGAAAGGTATACATTTATATGTAACGTTTTTATACGATGTTTCAGTACTGGTACAATATTAAAAATCCCTATACATAAACAAAATATGAACTACAGTTAGCAAAACATGATTTCTATTGGAACAAACCTAAATCAACTTTAACTTACACGATCATGTTTTGATAAGCATGTTTTTATTTTTTATTTAATTACATCGATAACTCTTATTGAGACCATTCGGCTGTGTACAGGCAGTACACATAACCCCGGACATCGGGTAAGACCTGCACCTGGCTGAACCTGTCAATCAAACTCTGTGTATTTGTTTTCATTGGATGGTCAGGCGTCTCTTTCTTTGTCAATAGCCAATGGAAAATTAATGACTTTAAGGTAATCGGAATCAGTATTTGATGAAGCACACAATTTAAATGACAGAAAATTTATTAATTATTTGAACAAAATTAAATGTAAACATAGAAAGAAAATATATTGTTCATTTCTATGAATTGCGGGAAGAAAGTTCTTTCGAATCCCGATAATAGATATTTTTACAAGAAATTATTTTTATTATTTAAACCACCTTTAACGGAAAACTAGAAGTCTTAGAAGTTATCAACACACAGGGATTTGCCTACAATTTACACAGTCATGCAATTAATTATTATGGGAATCCATACGCATGGTACTTAATTCAAATAGATTATGATAATCTATACACTGTACGCCGTTATCCGGAGCGCCGGTACTATATACGAATATTGAGTCAAAAATTAAAATCATTTTGATTTCTTGTTCTTTTCAATACAATGTTAAATAACATGTATTTTGAGAAAAAAAATTCGAAATAGTAATTACAATTTCCTTTTTTGTTTAATTATTTGATTTTTTTTTCTGAGTTACATGTTGATGTACAGAACATATTTATATACGCGAATGATACGGCATATGAAAAAAATAATCGGTTGTTCCTATAACATTTTTTTCTAACGAATGTGACTAACTAATTTTAAATATTTTTCAACATTATCGAAGTAAATAATATCAAGTTTATTTACTGTTTGTATTTTGACCTCTCCGAAACCAATAAAAATACTAATGTTAGAAGAAAAATCAAATCCGCCGAATACTGAAAAAGTGATTTCAGTTTGTATTCATACGGATTTTATTTTTTGGTATTGACTATTGAGTTACATGTACGGTAACTTTTTTTTGGATGATTTTATTAGTTTTTATTTTAAGTAGTAAAAGCACCCTTCCAACTCTTACTGAATTACAAGTGATGACTTGGGGCTATATATATATGTTCGATCTGAGCTGTGTGCGCTGAAGCGACACAATATTCTCGGTCGCACGTGGCGATTGAATTAACACAGACTGACCGAATAAACAAAGGGGTGGGAAAGGGAAACAAAATGTTACACATACGAAAAAGCCACCAAAAAAGATTTTAGACAGATTTTGATATCTTTTCGCCAATAAAAAAACCCCAGCGCGAGCACTTGTCAGCTGGGCGGGAGGTGGGGGCGGGGAGGGGGGGGGACGCAGCAATGTTAATGCGTTCGCTTCCACAATGTAGACGACCATGTAGAAAAACTACAGTAGTGATTAATTTGTGACCGATAAAATCTAATCAAAAGTTGTTTAAAACTCGTGAATATTCTTTAAAATTATCAACGAATGGGGCGCGTCTTTTAACCACAATTAACCACAATGAAACCACAATGAATGAATGAATGATGTGGTTTGATTAAATTAACCCCAAATCTCTGGAATATACATGTATATATTTAAAAACCTCATGAACAAGCGAAGAAATAGGATCATAAAAAGGCAGTCTGTGGAGATAAGATGCAGTTCATGGCATTCCTTATTCCAATTGGTCAAGGTATTTATATTCACATCCAAATCAAATAACTTTCAACCAATCTGTTAGTCTGTTCAAGCTTCCATCGCTTGTTGATTTTCTCAATGAATACACCTCAGGTCTAAATGTTATTGTACAGAGTAAATTTTAAAAATCAGGCATCAGATTCCCCTGGCAAACAAGAATATCCCTCCCCAAAACACCCTCTCAAATTATTAACAGTATCACCCAGGTTCTTCATGTTATTCACAATATGAAATTTCAGTTGTTATTATTTTTTTTAATTGATAATTTTAGGTTGTCTGTATACTGATAGTAAAAGAAAATACAAATACCTCCCCCCCCCCAATAAAAAAAATGTTTTTCACCTTTTTGATTTATATTCTTCTTTCACATCATGTTATATTTAATACCTAAGTTATTTTTTTTTGGGGGGGGGGGGTTGTTGTTGTTGTTTTTTTTTTTTGCTGATTTGAGCCATCTTAATTAAACAAACAGTGATGGAAATACAATTTGGAACACTCAACAGACTAATTAATTTAGATTATAAAAATACATGTAAAGTTAACAGCATTAAAGTAAATGTAAAGGTAATTTGGGAATTTGTTTAAAATGGTTCATTTTGTTATAAATTTGCTATGAATATATTAAAATACAATTGTAGGATTATGTGTATGCTGCAGAAACAAATGAATTTGGCTCTTATCATCACAACAGTCTGTCAAAAGGGAGACATAGAAGAGAAAATGTGAGTTGATGATATTAAACAAAATTAATCAAAAAGTGATGTCACATGTAGATATTCAAATCAGCTGATAGTATATTATCTATCATGCAGGGATCAACAGTTACACTTGTCTAGTTGCTTTGTCCAGCTGATCTTTTTATTTGGACAAGTCAATCTACACAAACACTTGTCTGGTTTACAATTCATTTTTCTCGAACAATTATGATATGATGATAGACCTGATAAAATGTCATGAAAAATTAAATATTTTTTTTTTTCACTTTAATGGAACAGATCAAACTTTTAGTATAAGAAAAAAGAAACATGAAATTTCAGTGAAGGTTGAAAACCTATAATCAAACTATATATAGTAGCTTAGTTGCTGAAATAAATGTACTAAATGAACTTGTCAGTGTCATATCACTAGAACACACCAGCAGATTGAGTAGAATATTCTTCTCTTGAGTGATTTTACATGTATATACAATAGTAAGATATGTTTTAAACATTAATAATTTATTTTTAATAAGAATACTGACCCAGTACTGAGATACACTGTATTTGATAACACCAACAATAAGGATAATTTTTAATGAAATATTTTGTGACAGTAAATAATGTGGAGACCAACCATACTCTAATCAATTTCTATATATCATTTATTTCATATGCCATTCATAATTTTTCCATACTTTTCAATGACAAATTACAATTTATAATAGCATTTACACAGGTAAGCAACTTGCCCGAAGAACAGGTTAATATTTTAGTTAATGGTGAGCCCTGTTATGCTACATCTAATTCAATTGCGGCTATTTATTAGTGCATGCAGCTATAGACTAAATTCCAAGTGAAACGCGGGTAGGTTAAGGCAACTCAGAGTTTAACGACCGTCAAAATAATGATCAATTTAAAAGATGTTTATTTTTATGAAAACAGCGCGGGATATTAATACCAAGTGAAAGAGTTCACCAAGATATTATTTTTCTACTTCGGAATCGACTCAATCTTTGAAGCTGCCGTGCCATGGTATCACGTGACAGTTAAAAATAGATCACTTTTTAACCTTAACAAAAAATCAAAAAGTGTAACACTACCCCGAAGTTCATTTGTATGTTTGATACAATAATTCGATTGGCAATTAGTTCATGTTTATTAGTATTACTGCTAGAATCCTATTGTACATCGCATAAAATAAATATTGTAAATATTTATCGGAAACCCTCTCAACTTCTAAAATTTCATTGAAAATACTACGTATTTTTCGTTTAAAACAACAAAGCACAGGATTCTAGCAACACTTTTCAGGTAGTTTAGGTCATATACCGTTGATATTTACCAAAATCATATTTTCTTATATCCGGGGTAGTGTTACACTTTTGCCATTTTTTGTACACACTGACAGAGGAAAGGCTGGTCAAGTCATATAAATGTCGATCCGCTTACCTTATAACACTCGCTGATTAAACAAAATATCCATGCCTGTATTATCCTGATTATATTCTAACTGACACTCATCTAAATCTTAGGTATCTGTATTAAATAAGTCTTATTTCGGCATTGTTTACACTGCATTTCGATAATTTGTCTCCCGACATGATCTTCTCTTTTAAACATGCTTGTGACGTCATCAATGATAATTATACGTAATAGCGAGCGCAGCTCGCCGGCGCGCAGCGCCGGCGCGAAGCGAGGTCTACCGGCAAGGCGTGTGTGAATAGAAAATTCGGACTAGTTGCACATTCATTCAACGGATTTTTTTGGCGTCAGTAAATCGGACCAGTAATGCATCGTTTTAATCGTCCCAGTAGTTCCCTGTAATCATGGCAATTTTTATCACTTCACACTCTCACGAGAATCAGCAAGACAAATTTAGACAGTAAAAACAATAACGATGTAAGCGACATACAGTCAATGTTACCTCTAAAGTTCACCTCAGTACACTTTCAATCAAAAATTATCGTGTGACGTCACAAACGTTTACACATTGATCCGATATATTTTTTCGGAGTCAGTAAATTTTGACCCACAATTCATAGTACCAATGGTTTCCAACCTCACGTTCCAACTTCACGTTCTCCCGAGAATCAAAGTAAAACCTTTGAAAAGCTTCTAAGATGTGTAATTTTAAGAACATCATGCTTCTTAAGTAAATAAAACAGTATACTTCGCATACTTTTATTTCTCAGGGGAGTTTTAAAGAGTAAGACGACACTTAACCAACGTCAGCTTTGACGTCACAATAAGCACTGATAAGGGGAAATTACTCTAATTGAAGTTATTGTAAATCTGCTGAAATGACCAAAATCCTCTCAAAATCTTGCAAAGGCTAAGATAACGAACAGCTGACGAATAAGGACATTTCTTCAGATACAGGAAACAGTTGTAAATTGCACTAATTTGGATGAATGCTCACAAATATTTTATTCACTATAATTACGGTAATTTCCTGAAACGTAACGTTATGCGTAGCAGCGCCTTTTTTTAAAGGGGGTGGGTGGGTGGATGGCAGCCTCATCCAAAAAATCTTTGCACGCAAAAAGAAAAATAAATCATGAAAATTCTAATCCTTCAGCTCTTTAGCAGTTCAATGGTTTCTTTATTTTCACTTCCATTTATTACATGCGGGGGGGGGGGGGGGGCAACACCATGTTCTTTTAACATGATAAGCAAATATTTCTAAGCGTAAATTAAAAATAAAATTAAACATTAATTATTTTTTTTAAAGTGGAGGGACAAATCCATGGTAAGTCGATTTTCTATGTATAAATTGACAAAAATGAAAAAAAATTTAGCATGGGGGGAGCTCTATGATGAGTCAAGTTTTATATGTAAGTTTAAGAAAAAATGTCTACTGCAAAAAAAAGGGGGAAATCAATCAATCAATCATAATCACAATCACTTTAAAAGAGGAGATGCAGTGCAATGAATATTTATATATTAAAATATTTATTATTTAACAACATTGTATCTGAGATTAAACTATTGTTCTACATATAAATAAATAAATTATAACAAATCTTATAAACTATGAATAATAAAAATTTACTGAAAAATAGGTATGTTTTATTTTTTGGCATTCAAATTTCACGTTGTTAATTTTATTTTATTAATTTATTATAATTGATTGTTTGATCACATGCTGTGCTCGCCCCAACGGTCGCACCGTAAAACATATTAGAGAGAAATCGAAGATATATTCAGTTAGAAGAGTTTCTGGTGATATTTTATGTCTGTAGTTTTTATAATTTAAACCAGAGTTAAAGTTAAAATCGACATGTTTCTGAGTAAAATATGACATCATGCTGCTTATTGTGACGTCATATCGATCAGAGGAATTTGATCGCTGTGAGTTGCCTTATCATACCCGCGAAATAACATTAATCAATATAACTTTAAAAAATGAGATAATAATTAAAAGCCACGCAGCACAGTTAAGGCTGTCAATAAATTCCGTTCAGACAAAAAGTTCGGGAAATGTGCATTATGACATCACAGTATATTAAAAATCTCAAAACTACTTATTCATTAATTTATTAGCAAAATTAATTCATGCTAACCTTTTAATTGAAAACAACAAATGCTATTACTTACAATTTTGAGGTCCATTATATCCTACACACTGAAATATAAGCGAGATGTCGTTCTCGCTGTACTACAAAATATGACGTCATATACTCCAAAATGACGCATTAAGTTAAGTCATTGAAGGCTATCATGCAGTTTTTTAGCGAAGAAAATTAAATGTCATAGATTAACGGAAAATTATAAATGAATATTTTGTTTAACATTATTATAAGTAGAATGCTACCTATATAGTCTTATTTTCATTTTGTTATAAGTATACATCGTATTAAGAGGCAACCTCTGTTTTGTGTTAAATACCGTATATCTTAAAGCTGAGTACCTAAATAAATCACTTAATTGCAAGGGCATACGCTTCACTGATCCTGACAAAATTTTACATGTGAATTTGAAATATGCTATGTAACTTATAAACATCTACGATCCTTGTAAAATCTTACAAAATAATTATTTTTTAATGAAATTAACCTTGTGACCTTCAAAACTATTCATCAAATGCAGTATAAATTACGGTTACTACTAACAAATAATCTTATCTCACGAAGTTTGCAGCGTTTTTCAAAATGTACGGTATAACATTAAGTTATTTTATAATTCAGTTGTGAATTTTGACATGACTATGCCCTTGCAATATTGAATTTTTTAAATGACCTCAAAACTACAAATACATCTGCTTGTACCATGCGACTGTCATATCACGTGACCACTATGAACATAAAATATTGTACTTTTATATATATATTTTAGAAATATATATTATTTGAGTGACTGTTATTGGTTTTAATAAGGACATGCCAGTTGAACTAAAGTAAATGCGTTTTCATCACAAAAATTTGCCGATATTTTTATTGGCCGCCTTAACTGTACTGCGCATTTCCTCTTTTTCACTTTTGAAATTTTGTACATGTAAACATAAACACATCAGGATTTTGCTTCTTATTTGAAAAAAAAAATTTCAATCACATTTGAACATGTCTGTTGTGGTATTTTATGCGAAATACATACATGTTCCTGTAAATGATTTTATTAAATGATCCATACATGTAATATTTTACTTTTTCAACATTGCAGAGTGTTAAGGAAAATGATGAGAACGTTCAGTGAATACCCAGACCAACAAGACAGTCAGAAATACAATGCTAGATGAATAAATAATAAACAAACTGAACTCGCTAAAATATTGAGCAATTCAACATTAATTTATTGTCACTTTGTTGTGTATTTTTTTTAATTTTCATGATTTGGAATATATTTTGAATATTAATTTGAAGAATTATTTATTAGTTTTTAAGTAAGTGTTGATTTTTATTTCTGGAGTTGCATTGAAAAGATATATCATTTTCCCCTTGTGTTGATATTTGGAGTTATCTGCCCTTTATCATACAAAAAAATTAATTTAAGCCTTGTTAAACTGGTTAAAATCATAAATATTGTTATCTTTTCAAGCAGTTAACCTAATTCATTGATGGAAAATACCTAAAAACAGAATTTCATGCTATTATGATTTGTTAAGATTCAATTAATATACTTTCATGCTTGGAGTTATCTGCCCTTTGCAAAAAATATATAGAAACAATTCTTATAAAGCCAAATTAAATTATCTTGATATATTGATTTTAAATATTTTAAAATATTTAACAAGTTTTTCATTTATTTAAGCAGAAAAAGTATTTTAAAGGAATTTTATGATCAACTTATTGTTTAAAAAATATTTCATAAAATTTTTTAGGGGGTTAGGAAGCTGTCAAATTAAGAAATTTTGGAAGTAAAATAAACAAAAACGAAAAAGATACCCGCTCTAGTTTTTATAAATAATATTTTATATACCCATGTTTTCAAATTTGCAATTGATTTATTTTTTCTTTGCCTGTAATTTTTGAGAGACTTTCAAAAATAGGGTGAAAATTGAAATATCAAAATTTAGAAATTTTGGCCATCTTTGAGCCAGCTTTAAAATGAACAAGGACATCGAGATTTTTTTCTCTTGCATCATGTACATCTATATTTGTGCTATGTATATAATGTGTGAAATATCTTGAAAATTTATAAACTAGAGGTACTGTGAGCAAGCTCACAATTGATACCCCCCGCTAAGAAAAATTTAATATTTAAACATTTTGAAATATTGGTAAACTGAGCCGGATTTTTTCCGAAATTTTTTTCCCCACATTTTTTTTTCCTAAAAAAAAGTCATCTGGACAGGCCAATTTCAGAGAGACAGGGATGAGAGTCCAAAAATAGTTTTATGTGGCCTGAAACAGGCAAACTTTGTGTCAAATTTTAGCTTCTAATATTTCCATTAATACAAGACATAACACAGACAGAATTTAGCATTTTTGAAACAATGACCTTGAACTTCCTCAATTGACTTTGGGTCAAGGTCATGACACACCCGTAGGTCATAAGCAATCCTTGTGTGAAGTAAAAACTTCCAATGTTTCCCAAATAAGAAAGATATGGACCGAACACGAATTTTGCATTTTTTCTGCCAGTGACCTTTCCCAAATGACCTTGGGTCAAGGTCATGACACGCCCTTAGGTCATAAGCAATCTTTGTGTGAAGTAAGAACATTTAATGCTTCTCCATAATGAAGATATGGACCGGACACGAATTTTGCATTTTTTCTGCCAGAGACTTTGTCCTTTCCCAAATGACCTCAGTTCAAGAACATGACACACCCTTAGGTCATAAGCAATCTTTGTGTGAAGTAAGAACTTCCAATGTTTCTCCATAAGAAAGATATGGACCGGACACGAATTTTGCATTTTTTCTGCCAGTGACCTTGACCTTGACCGAATGACCTTGTGTCAACGTCATGACACATCCTTAGGTCATAAGCAATCTTTGTGTGAGGTAAGAACTTCCAATGTTTCTCCATGAGAAAGATATGGACCTGACACGATTGCACAGATAGACGGACGGACAGACGGACGAACAGACGGACAAGGTGATTCCTATTTACCCCCAAAAACTTTGTTCGCGGGGGGTATAATAAGCCCATTCTGTGACTTTGAGTATACCTTATTTTCCAACTCAAAAACTGTATTTGGGCCCTAAATGAATGAAATTGGTTACCATGGCAACCAAGGTAATAGGCATTATTTTGATGGTGGATAATGTCATACCTTATGAGTATCAATCACCTGAGAAAGTTTCATGGAAATCTGAGATCATGCGTGCTATGACCCTATATTAAAATTTTGGTTTTTAAAGAGAATTGATGTTAACATGTAACGCTTTTTACACTCATACTACAAACATCACTTACAAAATAACTTTGTAACGACCTTGATAAGATCCCAACAAACAACTTTTCCAGCGACAACTTACCGTTTTTGAGTTATTAAGCAAAAACGTTTAGGGGCTACTGGCCCTTAATTTAAGGAGCCAGCCCTTTTTTATTGGTGTCAAATGAAAGCCCTTGATATTCTGCACAAATATTATTCTACATGTCTTAACAAAATATTGTTCGTTTAAAAGATATAAAGGAAGATATGTCTAAATTTTCGCACATTTTGGAATCCTGTTTTTTGACCCCCTACCTTTTTCTAAATAAAAACGTAATCCAAAAACAAAAACAGATGTGCACAACTACAATGTCTCTGTTATTCATGGATTCCCATGCCCTGCTATCATAGTCTCGGAGCCTTTGTCTTGAAACCAAATGCCCTAATTTTTTTTTTAAATAAAGGGATAACTCGTATACGGAAAAGGAATTCTATATTGTATGAATTGCTTAAAATAGTGTTTTGTAAAGTCTATTAGTTATGAAACTTTGAACAAAAACCGTTCAGAAATGAGCACGCTATGAAGCCTCATAGTTCGCGTCTAGGAAGAAAAAAAAAGAACTAGAACAAAGCTCGTTGCGAGAGTAAAGCTTGAAGTACCTGTAAAAAACCGTTCAGAAATGAGCACGATATGAAGCCTCAGAGTTTGCGTCTAGGAAGGAAAAAAAGAACTAGAGGAAAGCTCGTTGCAAAGCAACGAGTGGGTCTTCCGTTAATGTCGAGAGTAAAGCTAGAAGTACCTGTAAAAAGCAGAGTTCTTAAACCAAATACAAAAGTAACTAAAACATGAAAAAAAAATCGAATAATTCTTGGAACGACTTAACAATATCCGAATGATTTTAAGTACGACTTAATAAAAACCTTTCCGATTTCAAGACAGTCTTAACAAAAAAAAATCCGAATGTGTTCAAGTACGACTTAACAATTATTTGTGGTACTAGTTAATTTTACATTTAACTTTGTGCTATTTTTTAAACCAAGAACGCGGAATCAAAATTTCCGGAAAAATCAAATATTAAACCTCAACTTCTCTGTTGTGTATCGTCCGATTTTAAAACGAATTTCAACGTTAGATTAAGCTTAAAAAGTTTTTGATTTTTGCTTAATGATTAATATTAAATTATCGCTTGAAAAGAGTTATTATCAAAAGACTTAGAAGCCCTTTTTAGCCACTAATTTGAAGGGCCAGTCCTTATTTCTTGATATCAAATAAAAGGCCTTGCAAATATAAACATATTTTGTTCATCATGTATTCACGAATTGTTAAATGTTCTCGAGATATTTGAACAGCTGTGTTTTAGGGGCCGACCCTTTAACTCCTTATAGAGGCCACAAACAACAAAATTTAAGTTGTCATATTGTTGAGAACATTCTTCTTAACATTTTTTGTTCTACATTGCTTTTCAAAATATTTCTCCTTTTTTAGATATAAATGATAATAGTTTCAAACTTCCGGCCCCTTGAAACCCTTATTACGTAGCATATGACAAAGGTATGGTACTGTTTAGATAAACAGCTGTACAATGAACATTTTTGCTCCTATGATTAACAACAAATCATTTTTCAGTAAAGAGTTATTTTAAAAAGACTTTTGAGCCTTCTTGGTCCTAAATTTGAGGGGCCAGTTCCTTTTTCTTATAATCAAATTAAAGGTCTTGCAAATATAAACATATTTTGTTCAACAAGTGTTTACAAAGTGTTAACCGTTTTCGAGATATCTGACAAATGTGTTTTAGGGGCCGACCCTTTAACTCCTTAATGGGGCCATCAACAAAAAATTTAAGGTGGCATATTGTACATAACATTATTTTGAGCAACTTTTGTTCTACATTGCCTTTAAAAATATTTCTCCTTTTTCTGATAATAATGATCAAATTTTCGAACTTCTGGCCCCTTTAAACCCCTAATTACGTAACATATGACTTAAGTAGGGTACTGTATAGATAAACAGCTCTACAATGACCATTTTTGCTTCTATAGTTGATAACAAACTATTGTTCAATGAAGAGTTATTGTAAGAAGACTTTAGAGCCTTCTTGGCCCCTAATTGACGGGGCCAGTCCCTTTTTCTTGATATCAAGTTATATGTCTTGCAAATATAAACATCTTTTGCATTACATGTTTTAACAAAATATGTATACATCAAAATTTATTTCAGAAAATGTTCTTAATTTTGTGGAAAATTTTGGTGCTAATTTTCAGGTTCAGGCGAGCTTCAAGGCCTTGAGCAATTTCCATTCATGGAAGCAAGGGGGTACATCTACAGACATTCATCTACAATCCCTGAAAATTTAAAGCTTCTGTCTTTATTAGTTATGGAGGAGATGCGTGGACAAAATGACCCTTAAAAATTTACAAAATCGTCATTATCTGAAACCGGAAGTGATGTCATCATTTGAAGATTAAATAATATCTAGCGAAGATGATGTTCTATCACTCTCTAAAATTTCGTGGAAATCGGTTGGGTAGTTTTTGAGAAATAACGCTCCAAAAAATTCAGAAAAAGAAAAAAACTAGAGCAAAGCTCGTTGCAAAGCAACGAGTGGGTCTTCCGTTAACGTCGAAAGTAAAGCTAGAAGTTCATGTAAAAAGTAGAGTTCTTAAACCATAAAACATAAAAAACTAAGACATAAAGAAAAAAATTGAATCTTTCTTGGTACAAGTTCACAAAATCCGAATGATTTTAAGTACGAATTAACAAACCTTATCGATTTTAAAATGACTTTGCCAATACAATTCCCAATGTGTAAAATAACGATTTAACAATCATCAAATAATTTTAGGTACGAGTTAATTTTACCATGAACGTAAAACTATTTCCTTAACCAAGAATGTGGAAACAAATTTTCCGGAAAAATCAATTTTCAAACCCCTATATCTCTGCAATGCATGGTCCGATTTTAAAACGGATTTCGGTTTTAGATTATGAAACATAAGCTCTAATTTTTTGTTTTATGACTAATATCAAATTATCGCTAAAAAATAAGTCAAAATGAAAAGACTTTGGAGTCCTTTTGGTCCCTAATTTGAGGGGCCAGACCGTTTTTCTTGATATTAAATGAAAGGTTTCAAAAAAAAAAACATATTTTGTTCAACAAGTATTCACGAATTGCTAACCGGAACAATTCTGTTTTAGGGGCCGACCCTTTAACTCCTTCCTGGGGCCACCAACATAAAAATTCTACATTTCATATCGTTAATAACATTATTTTGAGCAACTTTTGTTCTACATTGCTTTTTAAAATATTTCTTCTTTTCTAGAAATTACTGATCAAAGTTTTGGACATCTGTTCCCTTTAAACCCCTAATTACGTATAATATGACTGAGGTATGGTACCGTATAGATAAACAACTGTACAATGAACATTTTTGCTTCTTTAATTGATAACAAATTATTTTTCAGTAAAGAGTTATTGCAAAAATACTTTAGAGCCCTCTTGGCCCCTAATTTGAAGGGCCAGCCCCTTCTTCTTGAAATCAAACGAAAGTCCTAATTAATCTAAACAAAGTTTGAATTACATGTCTTAACAAAATATTTACACATTAAAGGTAGGGCCAAAAATGTTAGAAAATGTCGTTAAAAAAATTGGTGCCAATTTTTGAGCTTGGGCGAGATTCGCCGCCTTCTGCATTTTTCAAAGTGACGAAAGTGACGTCATCAGCCATCAATTTAGTACGTTTGATGCTCAATATGTCCTGTAAATTTCATGCAAATCGGTCGAGTAGTTCTCGAGATATGGCGTTCGAAAAAAGTAAGAAAAAAATAATAATAAAGAAAAGAAACAAAAGAATAACAAGAGGGTCTTCCGTTGGAAACGGAAGACCCTAATAATAAGAATAAAGATAAGGTAGAATAACAAGAGGGTCTTCCGTTGGAAACAGACGACTCTAAAAAGAATCCGAAGAAAAACAAAAGGTTCTTCCATTGGAAACGGAAGACCCCAAAAATTAAGAATAATTTTTACCAGCACAATAATAGTAAGACCTTAATTTGTTACAAAGTGGTAACTAAGGTGGCCATCTTGAAATTGATGCTAAACATACAAGAATAGAATTCCTGGGTCCCCCGCCAGTCAAGCAGTACTAGTATACTGTATATTGGAATATTTTCAAACATTCAGGGCTGTTCCAGAATAAAATGTGTGGGGAGGTTGGGGGGAACATTTTTTTACCCCCACCACCCATTTTTTTTCTATTTTTCCTGTCGCAAATATTTCCAAAATACTACAATCTAAAAGGACTTGACCAAAGTATTAGTGGTATAAACATTTGGTATAAATTTAATGAAAATCCGTCAAAATTTGTAGGCATGAGAGCGCTTACAAGGTCACAAAGTCCCATAACTCCAACAAAAAGTATCGACCAATGCTGATATTCGAACTTGACCAAGGTAATACTGGTATAAACATTTGGTATAAATTTAATGAAAATCCGTCAAAATTTGTGGCCTGAGAGCGCTTACAAAAAAGTGTGATAAATCCATCACAAAGTCCCATAACTCCAACAAAAAGTACCAACCAATGCTGATTTTCGAACTTGACAAAGGTAATAGTGGTATAAACATTTGGTATAAATTTAATGAAAATCCGTCAAAACTTTTAGGCATGAGAGCGCTTACAAAAAAGTGTGACAGACGGAAACACGGACGCACGGACACACGGACGCACGGACACACGGACGGACGCCCGGTATTTCTATGTCCCCGCTCCGCGTTGCGGCGGGGGACAAAATTATTTAAGGTATCAACCGGTAATTGTCTTCACTATATAACTCTATAGAGGGGTAAATTCTTAAAAATCAGTTTGTATTCCTCATGGCAAAATATTCGGAGGAAATGTTGTTTGTTACCTATCTCATCAGCTAACACCATAAAAAGGGCAAGCGATACTGCATTTTCTCAAAATATCTAGCTCCAAACAGGTCTACCCTCAAAACCATGTGTTTTCCATTTGTATGTAAACAGACTGCACACTCCCCAGGAAGCTGCTGCCCTGAGAGAAGTAGTCCCTGTGAAAAAAGATCATCACCTAACAAAATACATGAAATATCCTACTCAGTGGTACAAAAATTTTTAAAACTGAGTAAAGGAAAATGTAAAAATGCAGTCAAGGAAAAAAATAATTCTGAAGAATTTATGGAACTACAATTGACTAAGTTCATTTTGATTGGCCGATTACCGGTGTGATACCTTGAAGAGACTCTAAAGATGTCAGATCCCTTTCAAATTTGCACCTGAGAATTCCCAATCAACTATCACAAAATCCCTAAAACCCTGTCCCCAAGCTCCCAATATTTCTTTAGCTATTGAGGATTTATCTCCCTTACTCAGACTGAAGAAAATAGCACAGATGAAACACATTTGTAGCCTCACACCAGGCATGACCTGAAGCCAATTTTTATCCTTAAAACAACAAGATACACAATCATCTTGGTACCAAATCAGAGCATATACTTTTTTCTTTACATCAAAATAAAAATATTCCATTAGAGTCACTTCATTATGCAATCATTGAAAACAAAGAAGAAATTTACCCCTAATGTTCACACATTTCATAACTATATTGTGAATTAACAGGACAAAAATGAAATCTGTATCTGGTAAATTTATATATCAGGTAAAGCCTGTTTACTTGTCTACACACTGCCATACTCACTTTTATCTAAAAGCAGCATGGTAACACAGGACAGCCCAAATGATATCAGCATGTAATGGTGCTCAGATCTGCTCTGACAACCATAAATCTTGCTTTGATGATAAGAAATGTAAAAGAAACAACTGGGATGCAACTTCATTCTGTGATTTATGTAACATTCTATCTGTAGAGCAAAAGTAGCCATGGAATTTCAATTAGACACACTTAATTATACCCCTCATCAGGCCATCCCTATAGAATTTGAAGACAATTACTGATCAATGATGATTGACACATGTTAGATAATTTACAGCAAGAGCAATAAGCATATACATGGAGTAATTCAATAAGGCAATCCATTTCTGATGCATATATTTACAAGAGAAATCACATAAGTGCTTGCCATATTACAATACTAAAAAAAGAATCATACCAACCCCCATAGTTGTGGATATGGGTGGGGCATCTATATTGTACCCATACATGTTACATAATATGATTTCATTCAAATTTTGATTTTCATTACTTAGAATAGGACAGGTGTGCTGAGGTTACCATATAAAAAATAGCAATATCTCCTTCTAAACATTTAACAATGACTAATGTTACAATATCTTAGGTCATTCAAACATAAATATCAGTATTTGTATTTTTGTAAAGAAGGAACTCCCCTTAAAAAGTGGGAAGAAACTGATTTTTTTGCTATAATGCATAAAGACATTTTCTGGTAAACTGAAATTCATCAGTTTTTAAGGATGAAAATCATCAAAAGCTCTTAGATTCAATCATGATGACATTATATACACTTGACTCATAATGACCTTCTCAACTAAATGCATGAAACCTCTTTTCAACACAAAATATGCATCTGTGTGATCTTGTAAATGGTGTTAAAGCATGTTTTAGCCTTAAATTATTACAAATGGATAATTCAATGTAAAATAGATATACACATAGCACATATTTGTCCAAATCCTCTCATTCCTTGAATCATGACTATGTAGGAAATGAAATGAAATCTCACATAATGTGAGCAAAAATCCAAACAAAAATTAAGTTTTTGTCAAAATAATCCTTCATTAGAGTGTTCATGTTCTTCTTCTCATTGTTTTGCACTTGTCACTTTATTCTGTAACTTGCCCATAAACCTAAATATTTGTCATTCGATGAAAAACCAGTCGCTGCGTACTCTTACGACAAAGTCTGGGAGCACCATAATATGACTGCGACAACTGATCTGCACACTTTTACAGCATCTAGAACACAGAAACCAATATTCTAAGCTCCAGCGACTTCATATCATCCATTTCAAAAGGTTTGTATTTGAGAAATAAACAACGTTATTAAGTGTACATGGCGTTATGAATAGCAATTGCTCTGTTGGCATATTCCATGATGCGTGCTAGCGCATCATGGAAAATATGCCAGCAGAGCAGTTGCTATTCATAACGCCATGTACACTAAATAATCGTTGTTTATTACTTATATTTGCATTTTACCACTCGCAAATACCCTGTATTAGCCTAGACCTTGACATTTAGCTATTACATCAAAAGAAAACATTCAGACTGTAATTATCTTTTTAATTCGCATAGATTTGTTAACAGAATAAATGATATGTTATAACAGTAATTCCTTTAAAATGTTATCAAAAACATGTTTTAATATTAAGCTACATGTCAATACGTCAATTGTAATGGAGTTGGAGAAAAACACATGATGTATCGTATATAACGTCATGGAAAAGTATATATAACGGTACACCTTTATGACGTCATAGTATACTGACAGAGCAATTGCGATTATAGAGAAATAATTGCAGCTCCTCCGTATGGGTATACAGTGGGAAAGAACAATGGAAATGCAAATATTATCATATATTGAAAATTAAATGTTTTCCACACCAAAAATCATCATTTTTCATATTTTTTTCATTACAAAATTTTAAAAGCATTTTTCCATCTTCAGACTGCAGAAAATAATTTCTGTCAACAAGATTTGACATTAAATACTGAAAACCTGCATCTGCATGCATTTTTACAATTTCACACACAGCCCTTCAAGGTATCACACCGGTAATTGTTTTCACTATATAACACTATAGAGGGGGGAAAATTCTTAAAAATCAGTTTGTATTCCTCATGACAAAATATTCGGAGGAAATGTTAGTTGTTACCTATCTCATCAGCTAACACCATAAAAAGGGCAAGCGATACTGCATTTTCTCAAAATATCTAGCTCCAAACAGGTCTACCCTCAAAACCACGTGTTTTCCATTTGTATGTAAACAGACTGCACACTCCCCAGGAAGCTGCTGCATGTGCCCTGAAAAAAAGTAGTCCCTGTGAAAAAAGATCATCACCTAACAAAATACATGAAATATCCTACTCAGTGGTACAATAAATTTTAAAACTGAGTAAAGGAAAAAGTAAAAATACAGTCAAGGAAAAAAATAATTCTGAAGAATATCTGGAACTACAATTGACTAAGTTCATTTTGATTGGCCGATTACCGGTGTGATACCTTAAATTAAGCTACGAATATCTACGTAGCGGCTAGGCTAGCTTACCGTTCAACAACGTAGCCCTACGTAACAGTTACGATCTTGAACACAGCCCTGGTCCGCATTTCAATTGCAAGTCAATATATAAACATGCGCCTGGTATGGTCAATGTCCAGACAAAGATTGTCAAATTTTGAAGGTAAAACACATAAAACAATATATACAAAACAACCAAATTGAACCTGACACAAACAACCAATAAAAAACCGAGTTCACAACAAGAGATGTTTGTGAAACACTTATGCCCCCCCCCCCCTCCCTGGGAAACCTCCACAAAGAAAATAAACAGTAAACTGTAAATAACTGGATTTTTTCTACATCCAAGGGCCATACATGTAACTCTGTCAAAAAATGGCTTGATCATACCCAATATCGAACTTGACCTAGATATTATCATGATAAACCTGTATACCAAATTTCATTTCAATAAGTTCATCCTCTGCGTAGGAAATGAGCACAATCTGCAAATAACTGGAATTTTTCTATGCCCAAGGGCCATAACTCTGTCGAAAATGGCTCTATTGTATCCAATATAAAATTTAACCTAGATCTTATCATGATAAACCTGTATACCAAATTTTATTTCAATATGTTCATCCTCTGCGTAGGAAATGAGCACAATCTGCAAATAACTGGAATTGTTCTATGTCCAAGGCCAATAACTCTGTCGAAAATGGCTCTATTGTATCCAATATCCAATTTGACCAAGATATTATCATGATAAACCTGTATACCAAATTTCATTTCAATATGTTCATCCTCTGCAAACAAAATGAGCCGAAATTGCAAATAACACTAATTTTTCTATGTCCAAGGCCCATAACTCTGTCGAAAATGGCTCTTTTGGACCCAATATCGAACTTTACCTAGTTATTATCATGAAAAACCTGTATACCAAATTTCATGTCAATATGTTAATCCTCTGCAAACAAAATGAGCGAAAACTGCAAATAACTCGAATTTTTCTTCATCTAAGGGTCATAACTCTGACAAAAATGACTGGATCGTACCCAATAACAAACCTGACTTAGATATTATCATGATAAACCTGTATACCAAATTTCATTTCAATATGTTCATCCTCTGCAAACAAAATGAGCGGAAACTGCAAATAACTTGAATTTTTCTATGCCCAAGGGCCATAACTCTGTCGAAAATAGCTCGATCGTACCCAATATCGAACTTGACCTATATATTATCATGATAAACCTGTATACCAAATTTCATTTCAATATGTTCATCATCTGCGTAGGAAATGAGTACAATCTGCAAATAACTGGAATTTTTCTATGTCCAAGGGCCATAACTCTGTCGAAAATGGCTCTATTGTATCCAATATCAATTTTGATCTAGATATTATCATGATAAACCTGTATACCAAATTTCATTTCAATATGTTCATCCTCTACAAACAAAATGAGTGGAAGCTGCAAATAACTGGAATTTCTAATTCCAAAGGCCATACATGTAACTCTGTCAAAAAATAGTTCGATCATACCCAATATCGAACTTGACCTACATATTATTATGATAAACCTGTATACCAAATTTCATTTCAATATGTTCATCCTCTGCGTAGGAAATGAGCACAATCTGAAAATAACTGAAATTTTTCTATGTCCAAGGCCCATAACTCTGTCGAAAATGGCTCTATTGAATCCAATATCGAATTTGACCAAGATATTATCATGATAAACCTGTATACCAAATTTCATTTCAATATGTTCATCCTCTGCGTAGGAAATGAGCACAATCTGCAAATAACTGGAATTTTTCTATGTCCAAGGCCCATAACTCTGTCGAAAGTGGCTCTATTGTATCCAATATCGAATTTGACCAAGATATTGTCATGATAAACCTGTATACCAAATTTCATTTCAATATGTTAATCCTCTGCAAACAAAATGAGCGGAAACTGCAAATAACTCGAATATTTCTTCATCCAAGGGCCATAACTCTGTCAAAAATGACTCGATCGTACCCAATAACAAACCTGACTTAGATATTATCATGATAAACCTGTATACCAAATTTCATTTCAATATGTTCATCCTCTGCAAACAAAATGAGCGGAAACTGCAAATAACTTGAATTTTTCTATGACCAAGGGCCATTACTATGTCGAAAATGGCTCGATCGTACCCAATATCGAACTTGACCTATATATTATCATGACAAACCTGTATACCAAATTTCATTTCAATATGTTCATCCTCTGCGAAGAAAATGAACGGAAACTGTTGGTGGATTGGTTGACCGACCGACCGAAGACAGCAGCAAAGCAATATGCCCTCCCTTTTTCGAAGGGGGTATAAATATCAACTGGCCAACTCACGATCAAGCACTAGCTGCCCTTAGGATATATGCTCAGGTGTATGAATTAAGAAAGAGTGGATCTAAATTTACTATGTGTATACTGGTTTAGATGTATTTTAATTACAATAACATTATTTATCTATAAATCTCTAACATCTATCAGAGTGTTTCAAAATGACACAAGAAAAGTAACTGTTCTGAATTCCATGTTCTATTTTTAGCACCTTAGAGTTTTTTTATGAAATGCACTCTAATATTAACTCAAAGATTTAATTAAATTATTTTATTACAGTCATGTATATTAGATTTTGTTTCTTTACTATGTTCAGTAGTAACAAAAATCACTTTAGATATTGGTGTTCACACCTGACTTGACTTCAGACATTTTTCAATTACAGAATGGCTCTTCAGAAAATGTCAGAGTCAGTGTATGTGGGGATGTGTCATGCGATAGGGACACCACAACAGGTGACCTCCAGGAGAGATATAGCGGATATGTCAGAGCTGTTGAGGAATAAAAATGAACTGGTGAGGTTTATGAGGAGTGGAAGTCACAGAGAAGGCTTCAGATTACATGATTCAGACGTAGACACTATGTTCTGGCCAACTAACCACCGAGTGATCTGGGAATTCTCTCAGACTGAGTTTTACAACATACACAGACAAAGACTGATTCTCTGTGACAGTTCTGAGAGTCCACCAGGATTTACATTACTTTGGTTACCATTGGAAAGAGCTTGCCGGGTAGTGTTGTCATCGTGTTTGAGGATGAATGGGGGACTCTATATATCAAGTTCTAAATACAGAGAGATGACACGAACTTTAGGAAGACCTGATTCTATAGTACATGGGCCATGTAACAGTGGATTACATGGTACAATAGAATACGATGATGCTCATTGTTTTGTCAGTGATTTTTGGCCTCCCTCTGCCGCCTCATGGATAGACAGATGTCACTCATGGCCCTTAGCTCATGTTGCCAATGACATCATCAGAAATGGGTGTCACTTTGTAGCAATAGGACACAAACTAGGAAACCATGAAGACAGCGAATGGAGAATTTCTTTCTCTCGGGCAGAATACAAACTTGTATACTCAATGAATCATACACAGTTCTTAACGTATGGTTTGATGAAATTGTTTTTAAAGGAAATAATTAACAATGGAATAAGAGATGAAGATAAACTGCTGTGTTCCTACCACATGAAAACAGCTGTTTTTTGGGCCATTCAACAAAACACACTACCTCACTGGTGTCCAAAAAATCTCCTGGCCGGTTTCTGGGTCTGCTTCAAACTTCTCCTTAAATGGGTGTATGAAGGAATTAGTCCAAACTTTTTCATTCCAGAAAACAATATGTTTCTGAGCAAAATCCATGGCCAAGCACAAACAAGTTTATTCAGGCGACTGTATGGCTTGTATGAGAAGGGTATAGCATTGCTGCTACACAGTCCCTTCATCAGGTCCTCTATCATTGATGTCCTCTGTAATCCCAGACTCACGGTGTGTACTGATGAACACACTCTGATCTCTGAGGCTGAGTTTGATGTAGAATTATTTGTTGAGATATTAAGTAATCATTCACTAAACACATCAGACCTTCAGCGCTGTATGAAGTTCCTACACACAGTAGAACAGTTGATAGGTTCTCCTCTGTCACAGTATCAAGTTGTAAGTTTACAGAAACATACAGCCACCATCCTTCAGTGTACTGCTTTTATATTACACAACATGTACACAAACACATGTGTAAACAAACAAGTGTATATTGCAAAAAAAATGTCTTGTCACATGCTGAAATTAGGAGCCAGGTTTGGGTTTGTTTCTGACATGTTGTACATTGCCATGTATCATTACAAGACACTCAGATACAGGGAAGCTTTATCTGTTATAGAGATGACAAAGGTCAAGTTAGCACAGCCATATCTGATGTATTGGGGACATGTAGACAGAGAGAGGTATACTGAGGCTGTAGGGGGACAGTCCTGGTCTACAAAGTTCAGACAGGCTGTAGCAAGGGATATCAAACTTATCAATAAAATATGTTATATCAGTGAACTATTACCAGAACAACAGTCTTCTCTACAAAACAGAAGGTCTGCATTATTCATCCAAGTGCTTGTAATGTTACACTTCCTAGAGTCCCTGTGTTACAGACACATTGATACAACATTATCACAAGCAGCTTTAGATGAGCTACAGGTCCTAGTCCACCATGATCAGGGACTGTATATAGGTAATCTATATAGAGACATCTCCTGGGAGATCCTGGGGATCTGTCAACAGATGGCAGGACACCTCCAGGCTGCCCTGTATTCATACCATCAGTCACTCAGACAAAAACAATTCAATAAAATACTTACTGCTACCACACAGAGAATCCATGAGTTACACATTTAAGTTCAGTTAAAAATAAAATTAAATCCAGGTGTATATGTACCAGATATTTACATGAAAGTTTTTAATAGGATCATCTGCTATTTCTTTGAGAAGTTCTTTGAGAAGCGTAAACATTTCTGCACAACACTGTCATTGAAATCTTGCACAGTAGTTAGGTCACATGATGTGTGTTCTGATGATGGTGAGAACACTACAATGGACATGATATCTTTGTTTTATTTTGAGGATAACCTAGCTATTGTTTCACTTACCTTGGTGTAAACATGTCTGGTGTTGCTGCCTCTTCTTTGTTTATTACATCTCTACAATTCAAGTACAGCTGTAAAATAAATAAAATCACAATAATTACTATGTGAAGGCTAGCTTATATCTTTAATGAGACACTAAGCCAGTTTTGCACAATTATATACCATAAAGTGACATTTTTCCCACAATTGTGGCTGTAATGTTGTAAAAAATGAAAAAGTAAAAAAGTGAATTGCAGCAGGTGAAAAAAAATATACGGTTATAGGTTGAACAACTTTAAGTACATATTAGAGTTACTAACTTTGGGTATGGGGTGGGGGTAAAAGTATCTGAAAGAAAGTGATGTTGTTTAGAGTGGGGCAAGTCTATGGGATGTAGTTGATGATGCATGTTGGATGTGTGGTTCCTGCTGCACTCGCCCCAGTGGTCACACCGTGAACACACTTATCCTTAATTTACTGTTAAAATTCCATCATAATTTCAGGTGTTCCATACAAAAAATATTGCACATTCTGCCTTTTGTTACACAGTCATGCATACACTTAAACAACAAAATGCTTTCTTTGGTAATTCTTGTGGGTTACTGCAGAAAAAATTAAATAACCCGCGTTCATTCATGCAGGATGTGAAGGTAGCGATGTTGAAAATCTTTGTGATTAATACTTTGTGCAGTTCATGATCTTTCTTAGGTGGCGGAAGTTTTAGGTCAATTGATAACTGGTTAGATCTGGGTCCTGTAAATTTCAGCCCTGTCATTTTCTACATAGCTATGAATCCGTTTTCTACTGAAATAGAGAAGTTACTCTGTTGATCTTTTGATACCATGTTTTAAATGGTATTTTCGAGGCTCCTGAACAGTGTTTGGGTCTTCAACTTCACATATGTACATTAAAAACTATGTAATGTAAAAATAAATTCAATTTTTTTTCCTCTAAAGCGTTAATAAAAAAAAAATATATGTGTGTTGGTGTAATTTTGTCTGTTACTTTTCTCTTGTATATAAAATGTACTTACCCACTGTTTGAGTGGTGTAAATTTGCCTGTCACTGCTTTGATTCCTTCCTGTGCCACGAATCCCCCCAGAGCCGCACACAGCGATGACAGATATCCGGTGTTTGTGTACGAGAGAACATTGAGGAGATCCTCGTCTATTGTTGTTACCTAAATATTAACATCATCATAATGAAAATCAACCTATAAGAAAACTCTCAATATATTTTGGTTAAGATATAATTTTGTTTATCGGGTTATTTTACAAATGATCTCTTGTTGTAAGTATTTTGGCAAACACTTTCCAATAAAAAAATTCTACACTTAGAAGTTCTGTCAGTTATTACACATTACTGTAAACCAACTTCTTTTCACGTGCGAGAAATTTTTGTGCGGTTCATGAGAACCTTGTTGTCGCGAATATTTCTCGCCGCGAAACAGCCCTCGACGATTGATTCTTATCACAACATGGATCTGGATAAGGCTTGTTAGCAAGAATTAGTCGTTGCAAACCAGTTTATTTCCAGTAAATCGCGAAATAAAGTCAAGCGAAAAAAGTTGGTTTTCAGTATTTAACACATCTAAATTCGCAAAAAAGTAACTTTAATGCTCAATTCTTACAAGGTATTGGATGGGCTAACAAATTCCTTTTACATTCAATTTATATTAATTAGATTGAAAAGTTCTTAATCAATCTCTTTTACATGTAAAATACCTTGTCGGTGAGTTCTGTGTTGAGTCCTTTAGCAAGAGATACAAGATTACTTGAATCCTCCACACACCTAGACAAAGAGAGAATAATTTTATCTACAGCCAAACATAGTTTCCTGCATAAAACTGACTTAAATTTGAATATCTATCCCTAGCTTGAACATTTTTGAGTTTAACAGATGAGAGGAAAATGTTTAAAACGTTCCCTGTAATATTTTCTGAATAAGCCTGACACCGTTTATCCAGTAGTTTTGGCGATTATATAAATTTCGATTTTTTAGCGATCACTTTTATATCACAAAATATTCAATAAGCAGAAATTGTATCTGCTATTCTTTGTTATAAAAAACTTTATAAATTGTTTAAAAAAATGCCCGACGCAAATAAAAGAGTTACACATTTTTTCAAATTTTGTGACAAGCGAAAATAACCGGATATACGGTATATGTAACTTGTTTCTAACATGTCATTCATAGACACTTCTTTGATATACAGGTAAGAATGGAATGTTTGTTTAAATCTGCATTAAATGTTTTCTAAACAAAATAAAAACTGTTTGATATTAGACAATTATGCTATATTTTATGCCATTTAATATTTTTAAACCCTGCACACTTTCTTTTTCTCATTCAATCTACATGTATGTAATCTAAACAATAATAGTGGCGTCAACTTGAACCTGTCAACATGTCAAGTTTACCTCATACGTATATATATACGGCACTTGAATTGTTGAAGGGACATGGGGACAACACACCCATGATTTAGCAAATGACAAATTTTACACAATCTCCTCATTTTTTATATATCATTTGAAAATTTTAACTTTTAAAAATTACAGTGTTCAAAAGTAATCAAATTAAATTAAAAAGAGAATAATAGAATTAAGTGTGGGCCAACACAAAATATAAAAAAACCCAAATCTACGCATGCGTAGGGGAATGTAAACACGCAGTATTTGTCTGCACCGCTAGGTGTGTTATAGGACTGACGACATCCAAATAAAGCATTCAATGATTAATTGAAGCCTCAGTGTTTAGATTTAAATTACAGTAACTTAGTAATTAACGAGACCGAGTACAGAACGAGTACGCACGCTTTCGCGCAGCGTTTCATTTGTATTGTGACGTCATATTTTTCTCTGTTCACGCCATGGCGTGATAGTTTCAACTACAGATATTCAGCGAAATTTGTTGAAAATAGCTCGTTTGATGTGTAAAATTGTGGAATAAACATAAATGTTTCGAAGTATAAGCTATATTTGGGCTCGGGTCGAAAACGTGAAGAGGGTTCAGTGTCATGAATCATATATCCTGAACTGATATAATGATCAGACGAGTTCTTTGGAATTGCCAGATGTCTGTATCAGAAACAACCAAAACACCAAAATAAACAAACAAATATTTAGTAAGAAAAAAAATACATATAAGAAAAAAAAATAAATGAACGAAATATTAAACCAGATTCTAACACACAGAGTCGACTCTAATTTCAACAACAAATCTTTAAATTGACTTCAAAACAAAATATTCTTTCCAAAATTTAAACACTTAAATTGATTCACATATATTAAGATTTTCAAATAATTTCCTTAAACTCGTTTATCAACTTTCAAATCAATTTCACAAAAATATCAGAAACAAATATTCAAAACAATGAAAGTGAAATTTCAATAAATTTCGTCACATTTCCTTTTCCTGGTTCCTAGGTATATTTCCGGTGACTTTTCACCCAAACCCCGGACATCACATAGACAGACACACGGACACACAGACACACGGACAGATGACACAACCGTTGTTCCGGTACGTAGACAGTTAGGACACCACAACACAACACACATATTCAAACGTCTCCAGCGTAGACCGCTCCTGGTCACCATACATCGACGCCACGTGTCCCCGATATGGATGAAAAATGGCGGGTCTGGCGCTCCGTACTCGTCTCAGAAGTTGTTGTCATAATTTAGCTGGTATAAACCGTCATCCCCTTTAACACAATTTCTTGAAATTGGTGACAAACATACGGAAATGAACAAAGTAGGGAAAAGTTTCCCAATCTTGGTGACTACCACATGCCTCTAAATAGACACACGTCCACTCTGCTGGACTGCACGGACTGGAGTGCGGTATTTAAAATTTACCGTGTACACGTCACTCCAGTGACAGGTTTAGAGAGTAAAAGGAATAGCGGGAAATTCAAACATATATATATTTACAACCATATCAAGTACGTTACATTCAGCAAGCCTAACCCTCTGTCACATTTTCTTAACCCGCCTAAATATCGCTTAATTCATTTATTTCAAGACATTAATAATGTATTTTATATTAATTACCCGTAATATGTGATGTTATATATTTATTTATTACTTAAATATGTCGTAATGTTTTAATAACACAATAAAGATCACCATTTCCGTCTTTGTCAAATAAAAAATAGCAATTATCTGACAAACTTGGAAATTGGGCATACAAAAAATAACTTTGATAAGACCCCTGGAACAAACCAGGAGGTAAAAGGGTTTTTCTATTTGACAATTTGATACCTTTTAGCAATAACTTTATTATGTAGAACAAAAAAAGAAAACCCTAGGGCAGAAGTTTAAAAAATGTGCAAATTTGGTACATTTCAAGCAAAATCCCATAGGGTTCTATGTTAAAAATTAACAAACTTTGAGATGATCCCTTAAACAAACGGTGTGGTAAATGTCTTATTTTTTTATCTTAAAATAATAATTATATCAATAGAAATTCTCGTAAAAAAATTCATTAAAAAATCTAGGGCAGAAAAAATTAGCCCCGGCCTCGTTAATTAGGGGAAGGGGGAGAACAAATCACACCAATTTTATTAATTCCATCTTTTCAAACACCAAAAATATTAAGACAGAAAAAAAATCAGAACTGTCCTAATGGGACTAATACCCCCGCAAGGCTAATTTCAAATGGGACAAAAAATTGAATTGAATAATAAAAAGTTTGGAACACATACAAATTAAAAAATTCTAGGAAAAAAGTTAACAAAGAAATATTAAAAACAAAATTGTCAGAATTTCACTGTAAATACATATGTATAACAGTAATACATTTACAAATTTATGTATCCGATGATATTTTTTTATTTATTTAATTATTTTATAGAAAAACCAACAAAATGACAATAACCCCTCCCTTTGCAGTAAATGGAAATACCGGTAGTTAAGCAATGCTCTTCTGTTGATAAAACTTTTAATATATTTCAAATAAAAGTCTTGACAGATGCAATTAGTTGTTTCAAATTTTCCCCACTTTCTCCTGTGGTACAATGGATTTCCATATAAAAAAATTGATCCCAGAGGACTATGATTTTCTTTGATGAGCTTGTAAAATTTAATAAACTCCCAAAACATAACCATAATTACCATACTATGTAAAATTATGTAAAAAAAAAAAAAAAAAAAAATTTGATATTTCAAACAATTTTAAAATTGCCAAAACACTACAATCATATCAGGAATTTTGAATTTCATTTGAATTAATGCCCTATGAGGTCACTTCATCAATTTACTTGACTAATAAATTCAGACAACTTCTAAAAATAGTTAACTTCTTTATTAAAAATGATATGATTTATTTCCTTATAATGATAGAAACTTTTGGTTTACGTGAAACAGATTTATAATAGCCCAAAAACCACCGCCCATTTTACAGATTATCAATTTTCCCTAAACACATGCTCCATCCTAACCATGGCTCAGATAATGGCTCCCATGGGACAAATGAATTCAGCTTCACTTGTCTTTGATGTTCCCAAGCTCCCAAGAATTTATCATTGACAAACAAAGATTTTGCATTGTTAGTTGATAGAATACTTATAAAAAATAAATTTAGTTAAGACAAAAAGACAAAAAAAAACTCTATCTGGATGTATTTACATAAATATATTTTAAATGTTTTAATACTATTTATTAATTAATTAATAAAATCTGTAAGGATTACCTCCCTTACTCTATGTACAATATATAGAATAAGGAAAATAAAAACTGTCATAAAATCATTAAATCTTGTCTGATCTTAGAAAAAATTAGAAAGAATAATCTTAGTGTGACCATGCTACGCTCAGGTCAAACAACTGTCATTTTCAACATACCCCATTATAAATTAAATCTTTGTAAAATCTTCAGATAGTGATGAACATCTGTACAAATTTACAGACTGTTCCATGCAGTAGTTAAAAATTATATAGGGGGACAAAATTGCGTCTACAGACAGACAGACAGACAGACGGACGGACAAACGGATGGACAGACAGACGGAGAGGGTGAAACCAATATACCCCCTAAACTTCGTTTGCGGGGGTATAATGAAATTTAAGTCCTCACCAAGCTTGAGGGAATCTCTTGAACTTTTCATTAAATCTATTGAGAGCTAGAAAACCTAAATGAATATTAGCAGGTGCCTGAAACAAAAAAAAAGAATTAAGTACTGGAACTTTAAAAAAGAGAGAGGGACGTGAAAGAAAACACAATAACAATGACAAATCAAAATGACCTTGAAAGGAACAATCCTTAATTGTCTCTACTGAACTATTTTTATCTTTAATCAATACAATATTAAAATAATATCTTATGACTGCTACACTACAACTTATTTTATCTTATATCAATATTAAAGTAATATCTTATTATTGCACCATCAAGGTTTGCAATTTCATCAATATTTAAAATCTGAATGACTGCTGCATCATAAAGGTTTGTCTTTTAATTAATCAGTATAATATATACAATAAACATTAATGATAGGTCTGAGAGTGATTTGATTACCAACAGAATCTCATTGGATGATTTACAATGACTTACTTCAAACCTAAACAGATCTGGAATCAGCAGGGAAGGGTTCATGATTTCTTGTTCCAGAGATTTCTACAAATACATAATCTGACTATACTTGACATAACACAATATCTTGTTACATTATTGTTGTACTTTTTATAAGATAAGCATAATTCTTTTACAAAGTATTATGACTTTTAAACAATTCATTAAGTTTAACATGAAAGTTCAAGTAAAAAGTAGCGGTTGATAAAGTGGCAATCATGCATGAGAAAGAGTTTATATAAGACAAAATTAAAATTTAAGCAATACATGTACTGTAGTTTCACCAGTATTTGTTTTCAGACAAATTTTGTGAGAAATTTTTAATCACAAAATTAAATGTTCATTGAAATAAAATATTTGACAACAAATTTTATTGAAAAGACCATAAATTTACATATCTTCAAAACTCTTAATTGTAAGCGCAAAATGGTGTGGTATAGTAAGGGATGATCAACTGTCAAGCAAAAAATGGCATGGTATAATGCACCTGCTGAACCATTGCAATTTCAATTTGAGAGTCAATAAAGAATCAACTCCCCACTCAAAAAGGCAGTTGCAGAGCAAGCTTGGGTCAATGACCATGAAGCCATGGCCTCAAATAAAGTGTTGCAAATAGCTCTTTTTCATAGTACTAATTTATTCCCAAAGTTTTTACAAAATAGAATGTTCCATTTGTTTTACATGTCAGCATATGTATTTATTTAACAATGTGTAATGTCTACTTAAAAACAAGGCATTGTGGGACACTTTGACCTGTCCATCAATGCCACCATGTTTGTAGGGAGCGAATTCTTCTCCTGTCGTGTCACAGATTTCAAACGTGTATGGGGACAACACTGAACGAGTCACACACTCAGATGTTAAGATTATTTACATAATATTCACTGAAGGCTCCCCAATTAGGCCATTATTAATTCCACAAGTCATTTGCATTAAGCCCACCTTTGATTTGCAATATTAGAAATAAACCCACCTTTTATTTCACAAGTCCGACCATTAAGGGCGGTCATTCCATTTATTTCTCTAAATGTCACGTGATCACCAGTATCAAATCCATGCATTTTGTTCTTAAAACATGAAACAACACCAGGTTTTTCCTTTTCAAAAAGAATAATTACATTCATTATCATGATTGAAAATATTTTCATCACAACTCATAAACATATAAGGAGGATGGGGGCAAACAAATAATACAGCAGGTCCGCCTTCAACTTTGACACATTATATTTTTGGCCATATATAGGATCTCTCATGATTTGCGATGGTATATGATTTTTATCCAATGAGTTGTACACACAACGAGTTGAATGAAATCATATACCATCGCAAATCATGAGAGATTCTTTTTTTCACATGTTTTACTAAGTATTTTGTTAATCATAACTTTTTCTGAGAAAAATTATAATTTTTGTGCCCAACACATCACCTTTGTCAAATCATACTATAGTTTAATCAATATACTGTGAACATCAATTTTTTTTGTGAATTTCAAAGTCAATCCACAAAATCAAAAGTCTGAAATTATTGACAGAAAAATTGTCCAAGAATTCATGTATCCTCAAAAATGAAGAAAACAAAAAAAAATCATTCTAAAATTTGTCAGCTGGTAAATTCCTGATAACTCTCTCATTTTCTCATGTACCTTTCTGATTTTTTTTATGTATTAAGGCTGTACTCACTGTGTGCAAGATAAAGTAAAAATTTTGGGTCAAAGGAAATAATTTGGTTCCAGTACAAAAGTAAAAGGAGTCATGCCGAGCATTACTGTATAACAATTTCAGAAAAATTTTCTTTGTGCATTAATACAAAATTATTTGCTTGTCAACTTTAAAAAGTTATCCCAACCGAATGACCAAAATATGGTCCTCTTAAAATCAGATTTAGTATCAACTTCTTCAGGTGCATCTTTTTCCTTCATTTCATGTCCAGATCTATTTTCATTTTTCATTTTTCCCTTATAAAGGTTAGACTTTACTTCATGCATATTTCTTTAACAACTCAGAGTCTAAGTACTAAGGTGGGAGGGGACAAACAATCATTTCTCAAAGATGGCCCAAGTCTTCAGGTACAACATCACAGAATCCTATGAGTATATGATGTAAACAGGGCAATACAATAACTGTTTCCCTAACAAAAAAATCTTATGTACTTGTCTGAAATTAACTTCACTTGTCCAAAAAATGTTCAATACTTACTCTTATTTGAGGGGTCTGTTGTCTGCAGATGTTGTTCACACGAATCTGGACTTTCAATGGTGCCTCTGTCAATAGCACACACTGAAAACACAAAAACTACTTGTTTTTAAATGCAGAGAATTTACATAACAAAGAAAACGGTCAAAACTGATGGCACTACAGACCATTATTGATCACTAGTAGTCAATGGGTAAGCTTAAAGGAAGTGAACATGGAAAAAATAACCCTTTTGCAATTAACTTGAAAAGTCCTCTGAAACTTGATAATGAAAGTTGTAGCTATTGAATTTATTTATTTTGAGAGATTTTATCAATTAAACACTCTCAGTGAAAGGTTAATGGAGGCCATCAATTATTTCCCAGCATGCATCTGTGCTCTGACGTAAATGAGACACATTGCTGCTGCTGACTGGGTCAGTGTTACAAACTGATCGCACTACGGGAAAACATACCTGAATGTCAAGCAACATTTTGCACTGTCAGAAGGGGACAAGGATTTAATACATTTTCCATTCCTGACCCTAAGCGTGACTATGAATTGTGCAAAAGATGGATTCATAATTTGGGGAATGAGAAATTAAACATAAAGACTTTTGTGTTTGCATATCATAAAATTGTGTGTGAAAAACACTTTGAAGAGGATTGCTTTGAAGATGATCTTGAGGTAGGAATTTGCTTTAATGTTTTAAATTTAAGTTAAATATGCATTTGATATACGAATGATTTTCAAATACAGACAAAATATAAATATTTTGATAAACAATCTTCAATAAATAGCATATTTCTTTAATAAAGGCACGGCTGATGAATTTCAAACCAAGAAAAAAACTGAAAAAGGGGGCAGTTCCTACTATTTTCCTTGACAGCAAAACTCCAAAGAAAAGGGAAACAAGTGAAAAAAGAATAAAAGAGAAGGAAAAAGTGGAAGTGAGTATAGGGTTATTTTAATAACTAACGTTGATACAGTCAAATTCATGAACAATGAATCTGTGCATTAAATAAAAGCCTTAATTTGTATCATTCTTGAATTCACAGCTACTTGAAAATATTCTTGTCAATGCTGAAGATGATGACAATATAGATGAGCCAGGCTGTTCTTATGATACTGGGAGATCGGGACAGAAAAGGAAAGGAGAAACAATTCCTGTAGGAATATCAAAAAAACCAAAGGTAAGCAATTTAAAAGTTTAATGTATATATCTATTTTGTAAAGTAAAAGCAAAGGCATTTTAAATTTAAAATCATACTGTTTTGTAGAATTCAAAGAACACTGTTGATGTTGGAATTCAGTTTGAATACATGGATGAAAGAACTATGAAAGATATGGGAACACAATGTGACATAAGAACTGAAAAATCAACAGAATTCTGTGTCAACTGTAGATCAAGAGAAAACCCTGGTCTAGCAACATCTGATCACGGATATTCAAAAATATTCCAGGATATTCCTTCAACATCAGAAACTGACACTATTTTTCTCTCCTCTACACCTGTGAAATCTGCACAGTGCTTCTCGCACACATTTGAATCGGAAGAATTATCGCATGTCAAATCAATTACTACCAAAGCTGACCCAGATTTCTCTTTCATTCCCTCAGATGAGTCAACAAATGAGTTATCAAATTTATCAAGTGATGAAGAGCAAGATGTTAATCCTACTGAGGATTCAAAATTTATTGTCTTTTGGTCATGTATCAAATCTCTTTTCTGTATGTTAGTGTGCCAAGTTGGCAAACAACCGTTTGATGCCAATGCTACAAACCATTATGTCAATGGGACAGGATTGTCTGTGGAGTTTAATTGCATGAACAACCATAAATTTACTTGGAAATCACAACCCTTTGTAGGGAAACAACCCATTGGTAACATTATGTTATCAGCAGCCACATATTTTAGTGGATTAACTTTCTCAGGCATTTCAAACTTTGTTAGTGCATGAATTTACAAATAATATCTAGAACAACTTTTATCAATAACAGCAGAACATTAGTGTTACCTGTCATAGATATGTACTACAGAGAACAACAAAATGATATTCTTAAAAAAATGAAAAGGAAACCCCTAGTAATTTGTGGAGATGGTAGATGTGATTCTCCAGGTTTCAACGCTAAATACTGTACATATACAGTCATGGAGGCCATGACTTCTGCAATTTTAGATTTTAATGTTGTTCAAGTAAGTCAAACGGGGTCATCTTCTACAATGGAGTTAGAAGGATTTAAAAGAATCTTGTCAAAATTAAAACAATCCAATATATCTATAAAAGCTTTAGCAACTGACAGACATGTACAAATACGGAGTTTTCTTAGAAAAGAACACCCTGGTATTAAGCATCAGTTTGATGTTTGGCATTTAGCAAAAAGTATATGTAAAAAGCTTCTGGTAGCATCAAAAAAGAAAGGATGTGAAGATTTAGCTCCTTGGATAAGGAGTGTAAACAATCATATTTGGTATTGTGCATGTCGTTGTAGAGGTGATCCTGATTTGCTTGTTGAAATGTGGAGGTCTTTAGAACATCATATTTGTAATGTGCACGAATTTCCTGGTAACAATTATACAAAATGTGGTCACCCACAACTCTCAACAGAGGAAACGAGAAAGAAAAAATGGCTGCAGAAAGGTAGCAAGGCCCACAAAGCCCTATTGACTGTTATTTTTCACAAAAGACTTCTAAAAGATATTCGCCAGTTGAATATGTTTTGTCATACTGGTGAACTTGAGGTTTATCATTCAATGATGCTGAAGTACATTCCAAAGCGTCAAGAATTCAAATATGACCAATGGTAGCCCGTACACAGTTGTCAGCTATTGACCATAACTTCAATATTTGGAGAAATCAAAAAACTGATGATGAGGGTCAACCAAAATTTTACAGAGCTTTCTCAAAAGTTACTGGAAGATGGACTGCCAAGAGACTCTATGAAGAAAAAGATTATGGATTTAGATTAGACTTGATGGATATGGTTCTGGAGCAAAAAGAATTAAAATCAAACTTAACAACAATGCATCAGACAAAAAAGAAAACACTACCACAGAATATAGCTAAAATTCCAGCTCCCCCAACTTCTGAGCTTGTTGAAGCCCATATTTCAAGATTTAAAATTAATTAAATTTCATCCACTTTATTCAAGTGTTTGATATATAGATATCAAGGTAACTGGGTGGTTTTTTTTTTATGTCATTTTTACAATGAATATATGCATGCAAGTATATAGGTATACATTAGGTAAATATCTGTATTCTTATTTACAGTCTTTTTACACTGATAAATATATGTACTTATTCAGAATCTGAATCAGTGTCTGAGGCTTCATGAAATCCTTCATGATTTCAATGCTCATCGGGAAATCAATTCCTTATTTTTGTCACTACACATGATGGAATAACAACTCTGAACTTTTTCCCAAGAGGCTGACCTCGCCTAACCCAATTTATAAACTGTCTGTAGGCCATAAATCTTGATTGTCTGTAACAGAATTAGATTGTATCAGATGTATGTGCAAGTGATAATACACAACTGAGATGTTGTTTAAATATTTCAAATAAATATTGATTGTATTTGAAATCATTCTTTGGGAGTCTTACTTGTTATTTAAGTGCTCTGGGGCTCTTCCTCTCTTTTACCGGTATATCTTGGATAGATAATATAAGCTGTCTCGAGGATGACAGGACTAAGACACACTGTATCAAAATCTGGGTGCTGGGATATGCACTTTATGTGCTCGTTAATGTAGTCCGCCATATAATGTTCAAATTCATAGCAACAAAGACATTCCTTAAATGTAGGTAGAATTGTACAGTTTTCACAAGTACACCAATTCAATGATGCTCCTCTCTCATTCACATTAACTGCAGGTGGAGGGGCATCATTCTGGGCTTCAATTTCTTTCTCTGTAAACTCTGGTTCAAATTGATAGCCCTCAACTTCAGTTTCATTGTTTAATTCACTTTCTAACGATGACATTTTAATTGCGTAACTGGGTGTTGATTAACCAATGTGTCAAAATGCAATGTGTCTCACTGACGTCGGCATCAGTGCTGCCCTCTCTTAGATGCTTAGAGATAACCCAGCAGGGAGGTAATGATTTTATCAATATGGCGGCTCCCATAAATTGCAAGAATTAGTTACTTATAATGGAATATCTTCTTACTGAGGAAAGCTATGTCTAATTGGCTTTACAAAATCATTATATACATCAAACTGACAAATTTGAGCCCTTGATAATTTTTTCATGTTCACTTCCTTTAACTATTTCAATTTAATTATTAGACATGTGACTAATTAGGGCAGAATAAATAGAGGTTGCTACCTAGCAGTCGCCTACAGAAGGGTAGGTAAGACACCTGTTTCCTACTGCTTTTGGAGAAGGTGAAATATTTCTTCATTCTTTGTGGGTTTGTTTACATAAAACCTGATATTGTGAGTTAAACGCTTGATGAAATAAATGTGATTTTTGTTTCTGTATCTAGACAGTACTGAGATAGACGAGAACTCAGATAGGCTCTCGATATCTATTGATATAATATTGTGAGGCAGGTTAGATTGTTCCAATATTTATCCAGTGACATTGATGAGATTGTTACCTGATATCCAGCCAGATACGACAGGTCCGAATCACAATCTAGTCCTGTTTTCAAGGCAGACAGAGACACATAGGAGTTCAGTTCTGCCAATCTACTGCAGCTGGTTTTAGCTCTGGAAAGCAAACCATTCAAAAAAGACAGACTATATCAATAATTGTTAAGAGGACAAGGTGGATAGCTTCAAATGAAAATAAAATAAAATTAGGCAATTTGTTAAAGTTGAACAGTTGTGCAGAGATACGAACAAGACTTGAATAAGTTAACGAGATGGTTGTGTGCGATATATTTAGCACCTTCAAAGGAGATATAAATGTATCTGGCATGCTGTAGTTGATATGTGAAATGAAACCATTCTATAAACGAAACAATGTCCTATCCATTGAAGTTGTATAAATGTGTTGCTATATGACAAACACTGGTTTTTGTCAATGTTGATATGAACGCTGACCTGTTTTTGCCGACATCTTCCTCTCTCAAAAAGAACTGTGTCCCCAGGTTCTGAATCTCGGCCAGTTTACAGTCCTGGATGGTCAGATTCTACAAGATCCAAGGTCAAGGTCAGTGCCAATAAATCATTTGAATTTATATGTGTAAACTGCTTTTGGATAACACTAAATACTAACAGTTCCTTGGAGATTAAAATCAGTTTTACATACATCCTTATTTCATGGACATCAAAGGCATTAAAATATCAATTGAAATTCTCCTCTTAGGAAAGCTGTTCTCTTCATGAAAAAACCCAGGTTTATATCCAGCTTAGGCAATGTTTTTGGCTGAAAAGAGACAAGTCAAAGAAAATGATGGTCATATACATACCACATTTGATATTTAACTAATCCATTGACCTCCACTTTGGTCTATAAAACTTTAGCTCACAACTTTAAAATTGCTTAGAATTGTAAAGATAAACCATTCTCATTGTCATTGTTTATGCTGAGATTCTGTGATCATGCATAATTATGATATTTGATAATCATAGAAAACCTTTCTTATCTTGGGGTCATTAGTAAACTGACAAGTGAGAACACATGTAAACCAACAAAGGCCTTAAACCTACAAGTACATCTCTGTTATTTTTACCTACCAATTTCAATTCCTAAACCTCCAATGCCGTTGATAAGGATGGCAGAGTTTGCCATTTGTTTCATTGCTGCGTGAGTGAGAGTCATCCAAGACATAGCGCTCTCGACTGAAATTAAACAAGTATTCCTTTTAAAGGAATGATCGGCAATAATGATATATAGATAGCTAGAAGCAATCACCATGATCAGTTTGATGTAAAATAATTTAAAAAATACTGTATTTTAACAAAATATAGAATATTTTGAATCTGTACACCATAATTTCATCATTATAAACCGTCAACAAACTTAATTTTGAAAGAAATTTGGGGAAAGCCGTTCGTAAACGTCTTCTCTAGTTTTATATTTTTAACGTAATTATTAAATGTTAATGTATCTTCTTTTTCTTCTTCAGAATAGTGAGTAGGGCTCTTCAAAGAGCATTAACAAGTATACAAAGAAAAAGTTGTATTAAAATGATTTAATGCGACTGAAAAACATTGAATGCCATCATAACTTGCTATTGAGGTCGCACTATAACGTAACCTTGTTTATAAATCAAGCCGTCTTCCTAGTTACTATTATGCAACATCAATAGATCGAGGTCAGTTCATGTAGCATCGTCTTATGATTGAGGTCAGTTCATCGAGGTCAACTGCATTACTGAATGATTCTTCCGATCGAAATTCTTACGCGTGAGACAAAATGTGCATTCTTGAATTAATAGGTCGAACTGTATTTTATGTATGTTTGCATCTCTTAAGGTAAATGAATTGAAATAAAACTGAGTAAAATGTTATATAAATACTAAAGCAAAGCTTCAAGTTTTTATAAGAACTACTTATGCAAGCGGAATGTGTGCGCACGTGGAAGCATTAGCCGGATGCCTCATATGGACACAACAGTGATCGGCCGATGCCGATCACAAAAATTAAAAATTCAGAGTTTTTGGATAGTCTAAAGTGTGAGATCTAATTAGCACATCATTTGTGCATGCATGTGCAAAGAGAAAATTTGACTAGCTGCACAATGATTGAATCAAATTTATTTCTGCTCAGTAAATTGGACCCAATTCTCCGTAATTTTGTGTATGGCTTCTCCTAGTTTATGTTCACACTGCTGATTTTTCTTTACTTTTAAAAACGGAACTTTGGCATTTGAATTGAGGAAAATCAAAGAAATTAACATATTTTGCATCAAAATTATGGGAGCAAAGTGCAGATTAAATTTTGGAAAAAAACTTTAATAGTTGTAAGTGGAACGGGCCCAATTTTGGTCCTACATGTATGCTGGCTATAGAAAATCACTGGCAAAAAACCCAATCAAGCGGTTTATGAAAAAGCGTAAACTGTTTCAAACCATTTTATATCGTATAAAACAAATAAATATTGAATTCATTGCTTATAATTTTTTTTTTACTCTTAGATACTGTAGATAATCAAAGTACTGAAGTACTGAAAGCCGGGCTCTTTTGGTGTCATTATGCATATTGTGTAGTAAAGACTGAAACATCTCTCTCTCTCTCTCTCTCTCTCTCTCTCTCTCTCTCTCTCATGCTCTTAATGTCGGCAAAGCGTCAAAGAGCGACGAAATGTTGTAAGCGGCTTTAAACAAAAATATGTCTCTCTAGTAGAAAAAAAATTAACAGTTGCTGCTTTGAATTTGCAAGAAGCGGTATATTTTCAATTCCCATTTCTTCAACGCAAAGTAGTTCTTGGAAATTCATGCGCATTGTATGTGTCCAAAATGCATAGTCTTGTTTTTAAAACACGTTATTGATAAGAAAACTAAACAAAAATAAAACAAAATGCCAACACTTTTGACAAAACTTGGCTCTCATTGTTACTATTTAGTATAGCGGAAGCTTTTACTTTTACGCTGTTTGGTTTTTTGTTTACTTTGCTATTTATAGTAACAATGGCGATTTGCCTGCCTAAAGCCAGGACTCTGCTTTCAGCAGAGCCCGGCTAAAAACGGTCAATTGACGTTCAAAATGAAGTAAAATTTTACAAAATTCAAACGTAACGCCATGTATAATTGTTTTAGCTAATCAGAAAGCACGCTACAACCAGAATTAAATTATTAACAGTTTAAAGCATTGATTGTTAACAAATCTATGTGAATTGAAAAAATACATTACAGTCTGAACGTTTATTTTTGATGCAATAGCTATATGTCAAGGTCTAATGCAGGGTACTGGCACTGTACCAGTTCTCTGCTAAACTTTAACGGGTTTTTTTCGTATTTCCTTGTTTCTTGGTATATTTGGATAAAATTTGACATACTTTAAATGGCGATTTCCTTGTTTGTCCATCTGTTATATTGTATATCATTATTAAGAAATTAAAACATCTTGTTTTTGTGCTTTTTAGCACGCCCCGAATTTGCCATGTTTTACGGTTTACTGTACCAGTTATCGGCTTTGCGATAATAACATAGTAAAATCCCTGTACATGTTGATTTCATACTCTGCATAATGTAATTTGAGTTATGTCCCTTTTTGGGTCAGACTTAAGGTAATAGGGGTTAAATGATACATAAACACAACTCATAAAATTGTTCGTTTGTTATCATACGGTAATAAACAAAATCGTAGACTGTTCAAATACACAATATTGTGCAATCAGGCGTTCAACTGCACCATGAATGTCTCAGAGTTTAATGAATTCCCTTTGTTTCTACATGTGATATGTATTAAAATTATGGCAAATCAAAGAAGGTATATAATAACATATCACAAAGATGCCATATTCTAGTTTTCACTTATTACGTCACTTTCCCACTGCTGAAAGTGCAAAGATGTAAACCAGCGGTAAACAATGATCGTTCAAGCTCATGGTTAAATCATATTCAAAAAAGTTTTCAAGCAAACTTACTTTTTTTTATTCGAAACAGGCGACTGAATTAAACAATCTCGGATAGTCGCGAGCTATAAACCCGAACTCTCAGTTTAGCCGATAACTGGTCTTAGCCAATAATTGGTACGGTACCAGTATTTGCGAGTGGTAAAATGCATATGTAAGTAATAAACAACGATTAACCTAGTGAACATGGCTAACGCGCATCATGGAATATGCCAGCAGAGGAGTTGCTATTCACAACGCCATGTTCACTAAATAGCGTTGTTTATTTCTTAAATAAAACTGTATTACAGTGACAATATATAAATAGTGCCTGTTTGGGAGGATAACAGTTGAAATTGTTTCAACTGTTATCCTTCCAAACAGGCACTATTTATTTTGTTATACTGAATGTCTTAATTTTTAAGAAATTTTACTGCTTTTATATAGGAATAACATGAATTCTACAGCGAACCGTACGCGCATAATTTTCGCGCATGTAACATTTTTTTAATGTTACCCGTTGCTAAGTGCGTTGCTAACGCTGAGGGTAATAGAAAATATTATTAACTGCGTCTTAACCAATCAGATTTCAGTATTTAACATGAAAGTATAACAATGAAAAATGGCATTCAATATTGTACAATTGTTAGGCGTCTTGATGTTGTACTTATCTAGGTGAAAATAAGACACATGAGTTTAAATTGGTCAAATTTATACAATTAACAGTATATTTTATAGTTCTAAAATAACAACGCTGTTGTTTTTAAGGTGACAGAATATAAACAGTATATTGCATTTAGATAGTTACAACATATATATATCTCCATCTAATAGGGGGGAGGAGGAGGAGGGGGTAATAAGAGACATTTACCCCTGACCGAAAAATGAATCATTAAAGTCATTAAAAGAATGTTTGAAATAATTTGTAATAGATCTTTTACTTTACCTACAGTTGCTGTTCATTATATTTTATTCAAACTATCAAGGAAAATATATGCGATATCTCTACATGCATCGCAAGTTTATGTACATGATCTAAAAATATCTTATTAACTGCATATGTGTGGTAGATGCTATGTTTTTGAATACTTATTAATTTTAGAATTCAACTATTTTTTTATTTCTCTGAATGGCCATTGGATATTGATGTTCCCAGGCCTTGCAGATATCAGATGCAAAACATTTCTCCCATCCTCCAGTTTCATTTTTTTTTGTTATTACTTAATGACTTTAAAACAAAATAAGTTAAATTAATTTTATTGCAGAAAACAATAACAAACCCCAACGCGGATTTTAAAGAGAAGAAATTCATTTACTTACATTGTTTATGTTCTCCATAAAACTATTACTAAGATTAATGTTTCTGAATAAATGCTAAATATAAAAAGCCAATATAAAATATCCATATAATTTTAATTCGTACCATTAATTTTCCATTTTGTTTGTTACAAGATCGTTCTCATTTAAAAATACACTGTACCGATCAATGACTGTGAAGTAATGCAGTTCAACAATAAATTACAAAACTTGATCTACATTTAAGTAACTAAAGATATTATAGCAATAATAAAATTTATCACTCATATTTAAAACGTAATCATTACAGTTTGAAATGGTTTCTGAATCAGACTTCAGGAGTATTATAGAACAGAGGGCGATTTCTGTCTCCATTACTTAATCTTTGATAGTCTCTTTCAGCTGAGGACAGGCAGTTCTCTCAAACTTGTAAACAAGCAGCACAGTGCAAGGAAGCATATTAAGTTACATTTAATGTCTATATCAAAATTCCTTTTATATGCCTGAATTAAAAAAAGTCAAAACCGAGAAGGAACATTGATTAAGACTAGAACCAATCACCCATCAACCTTATCATTTCAATACACTGACAATTATTGTAAATTATATATGTGTATAACAGACGGCAATGTAGGTAAACAAAATATGAAAACCTCATCAATTATCAAGATAAATGTACATCTATTCTTCCTATATATAGACAGTTCTCTCTCTCTCTCTCTCTCTCTCTCTCTCTCTGCTGAATACAGATATACATGTATTTCATTCACAGCTAACATTTTTTTCACAAACAAAACATATGAATAACATATATATTGTCATCCAGTTTATAAAACCATATATAAATAAAGAAGTCCTGTAATAGCACTAGAAGATGGTCCTATAATCAGCCGTCGTTAAACCCCGAAGTAATACCGAACGGGCGGACAGGCAATGTCGTCGTCCTCATTTCCTTCTAAATTAATGATCAGGTCCATATACAGCTGTCCTGAAGAAGGTTTTAACAACTTCACCATTCTACAACAAAAAGCATCATTAGTGATTACTATTGTAAATGTATAACAAATGTTGGTAATTGCGATGTTATAATTCTCATGATTTAATACAACACAGCTGAATAATTGAATTAAGTACTCGTGTAAACTAAGGAATCTACATGTATAGTACTTGTTCTATACTCACTGTTGTGGCAGACGTTTTTTGTGGCCTGGCATAAACGGTACATACACCATCTTCACTCCGTGACTGACCATTGTGACCTCTAACCCGTATTTATCCTGGAGGTTGGAAAAATAATTATCTATTATCAATAAATCAATTATCATCAAAACCTTTGATTTATTACAAAACTACGGTACTTTTTGAGATTTACTGTCTTTGAAAAAATTCTCATTCTGAATCTCCATCACTTCAAGAGATATTAACTACCTTAAAGTATTGAAGGAATTGCTGGAGTGTAAAATCGGCTGTTCCGTGAACCTCCCACCGGTCCCACATGGTTGTTGTCAGTCCCTCTCTGAAATTCAATTTGTTATGTTTTATGAAATATAATGTTTTCATTGAAGGATTATTTTAAATAGGATTCATTGTCAACTGTAATAAATACACAAACCAGAGACAAGGAAATAATTAAAGTACATTGTAATAATAAAGACATTTCATTATTTGCCTCCAGTGCAATTTTTAAAAACCAGATCATCAGCATATACTGGTCTGCAATAGACATTTTTTTTCAATTCTTAATCACTTTTTGTGGCCCAAGATATTTCAAAATTACGTTCAATTCTTGTTGGAATCTGATAAATATACAGTAAAACATTTAAAAAATAGATTACATGTATAACTTTCCATAATGAAAAGGTATACATCATTCTAGCAGTGTAACATAGTTACTTTATCACAGTTTTCTCCACCGGTCCTGGCTCAGACAGTACAATTACTGGAAGAGCAAGGTTAAGGAAGGCATTCTTATACACCTCCAGGGGTAATTTGTCCAACAGCTTAATCAGCTCTATGGTGACCTGAAGCAAAAAGAGATAAATTCTGTAACTAGACAACATTGATATGGTGACCAGGATGAAAACAATATCAGAGAATTTTGCTTTGACCTTGACCTATCACATAAAAATTTTCCAGGTTGCATAGAACTTGTAATTCAATTTCCCTTTCATTACCCATTACATACAGGCATTTTTGTTCAATCTGAGCAAGATCAAGCAAATGGGAAATTATCTACTGTCTAAAACTGATTATAAATAGATCCCCTATGACCTTCACATTGACTTGGTTTAAGGTCACTGTATGCCAGTGACCAAAAAGCTGTGTCAGTAAAGTATTAGCCAAATAGGGCTAAGTGGAGAGCATATATGTGCTCTTAAAAAAGGATTCTTGTGTGATCTGATATGACTTTGACACATCATTCAACGTCACTGCATACTCTCTAATCAAAGGCACCAGGTTGGTGAAGTATGAGCCAGACTGGAGCAAAGGGAGAAAAGACATGCTGCTGACAAGGATTGTTCATATCATTCTGCTATAACCTTCACATTTGACCTTAAAAATTGGTTCAAAGTCATTACACACCCTTTACTGAAAAGCTCTGTATATAAGAAATACGAACCAAATAGGGCTAAGTGGAAAGTATATATGCTCTGAATAAAGGATCTTTGAGTGGTCCAATATGACCTTCCTCCTTGATCTACAAATTTCAATCATGGTCACTGCACACCCTTTGACCATAGACACTCTGTGAGTGAAGTATGAGCCAGATTGGACAAAGAGGAGAGAAGATATGCCCCAGATGAAGATATCGCATATAATGACATTAAACTTAGACCTAGAAAACATGGTTTTAGGTCACTGCACAACCTTTACCCAAAGGTACTTTGTGGGTGAAGCATGAGCCAGATTGGGCCAAGGGGGGAGAATATTTGCTCCGGATGAACAAATGGACAGAAGGATGGAAAGATAGAATGATGGATAGACAGACTAATTGCTATATAATGCTGCAAGAGGGAAGCCCTTAGGCTAATGAACATTTCAGTTTATTTAGCTCTATGGTTACCTGAAGCAAATAACATGTTTCATAAAAATTCATTTTAATTTGGTTTTTTCCTCAATAGACAAACTGACATTTTGATGATATCTTACTGCGGTCACATGACAGAAATACTGACCAATCCACTGACAGTCGCCGTGGTAGTGGCTATGGCAGGAACAATTCTACCAGCTATTCTCTTGGCTTGCAGTCTATCAATGCTCTCAATGTTGTACATAGCTCCTCGTAAGTTCTACAATTAAAGTCAATGATGTAGTTATATGTGTGTAATGGTATACATGTACACATATTTACATTATTCAATCAATCCTGACTCTACCTAATACAGGGAATATCTGATTAAAAAATGAAATTAATGAAATCAAGTAACAAATTGAAACTAGAGCAAAGCTCGTTGCAAAGCAACGAGTGGGTCTTCCGTTAATGTCGGAAGTAAAGCTGGAAGTTCCTGTAAGAAGAAGAGTTCTAAGACCAACTAAGAGAGTGAATAAAAAAAAAATTCGAATAATTCTTGGCACGACTTAACAAAATCCGAATGATTTCAAGAACAAACCTTTTCGATTTCAAGAATGACTTAGCAAATACAAATCCGAATGTGCAAAAGTACGAATTAATAATTTTCTAATAATTTTAGGTACGAGTTAATTTAACTCTGAACATAAAACTATTTTCTTAACCAAGAATGTGGAATCAAAATTTCCGGAAAAATCACTTTTTAAACCCCTATTTCTCTGTCTAGCATCGTCCGATTTTTGAACGGATTTCAGTTTTGAATTAAGAATAATAAGCTCTTAATTTCTGTTTTAATGATTATTAACAAATTATCGCTTAAAAAATAAGTTATAATGCAAAGACTTTGTAGCCATCTTGGCCCCTAATTTGAGAGGTCAGCCTATTTTTCTTGATATCAAATGAAAGGTCTTGTAAATATATACATATTTTGTTCAACAAGTATTCACGAATTGTTAACCGTTCTAAAGATATGCGAACAACTGTGTTTTAGGGGCCGACCCTTAAACTCCTTACCAAGGCCACCAACAAAATATTTTTAGATCCCATATCGTTAAGAACATTATTTTGAGCAACTTTTCTTTTACAATGCTTTTCAAAATATTTCTCCTTTTCTAGATATTAATGATCAAATTTTTAGACATATGGCCCCTTGAAACCCCTAATTACGTATCATATGACTTAGGTATTTTACGGTATAGATAAACAGATATACAATGAACATTTTTGGTTCTATTATTGATAACAAATTATTTTTTAGTAAAGAGTTATTATAAAAAGACTTTAGAGCCCTCTTGGCCCCTTATTTGAGGGGCCAGCTTTTTTTCTTGATATCAAATAAAAGGTCTTGTAAATATAAACACATTTTGTTCAACAAGTGTTCAGAAATTGTTGACCATTCTAAAGATATCTGAACAAATGTGTTTTAGGGGCCGACCCTTAAAATCCTTACTGGGGCCACCAATAAAAATTATTAAAGTGGCATATTGTTAAGAACATTATTCTTAGCATTTTTTGTTCTATAATGCTTATCAAAATATTTCTCCTTTTCTAGAATCAAAATTTCCGGAAAAATCACTTTTTAAACCCCTATTTCTCTGTCTTGCATCGTACTAAAGATACTAAAGATCAAAGTTTTGACCTTCTGGCCCCATGGAACCCCTAATTACGTAACATATTACTTACGCATGGTACTGGTTAGATAAACATATGTACAATGAACATTTTTGGTTCTATAATTGATAACAAATTATTTTTCAGTAAAGAGTTATTGCAAAAAGACTTTAGAGCCCTTTTGGCCCCTTATTTGAGGGGCCAGCCCCTTTTTCTTGATATCAAGTTATAGGTTTTGCAAATATAAACATCTTTTGCATTACATGTTTTAACAAAATATATGTACATCAAAAGTTATTCCAGAAAATGTTCTAAAATTTGTGGAAAATTTTAGTTCTAATTTTCAGGTTCGGGCGAGCTTCAATGCCTTGAGCAATTTTCATTAATGGAAGCATTGGGGTACATCTACAGACATTCATCTACAATCCCTGAAAGTTTCAAGCTTCTGTCTTGATTAGTTTCGGAGGAGATGCGTGGACAAAATGACCCTTAAAAATTTATAAAATTGTCAATATCTGAAACCGGAAGTGACGTTATCAATTAAAAATTTAAAATGTGTAGCGCCGGTGATGCTCTATTAGTCCTGAAAATTTCGTGGAAATCAGTTGAATAGTTTATGAGATATAAGCCACCAAAAAAGTCAGAGGAAGAATAATAATAACTTGAGCAAAGCTCGTTGCAAAGCAACGAGTGGGTCTTCCGGTAATGTCGAAAGTAAAGCTAGAAGTTCCTGTAAGAAGCAGGGTTCTTAAACAAAAAAACATAAGAAACTAAGACCAAAAAAATCGAATTATTCTTGGTACGAGTTAACAAAATCCGAATGATGCCAAGTACGAATATAACAAACCTTATCGATTTCAAGAACGACTTAGCAAATACAAATCCAAATCTGTAAAAGTACGATTTAACAATTATCGAATAATTTTAGGTACGAGTTAATTTAACTCTGAACATAAAACTATTTTCTTAACCAAGAATGTGGAATCAAAATTTCCGGAAAAATCAATTTTTAAACCCCTATATCTCTGTATTGCATCGTCCGATTTTAGAACGGATTTCAGTTTTGAATTATGAATAATAAGCTCGTATTTTCTGCTTTATGATTAATAACTAATAATCGCTAAAAAATAAGTTATTATGAAAATTACTTTGTAGCCCTTTTGGCTCTTTATTTGAGGGGCTGGCCCCTTTTTCTTGATATCAAATGAAAGGCCTCGAAAAACAAACATATTTTTTTTCAACAAGTATTCACGAATTGCTAACCGTTCTAGAGATATCCGAACAACTCTGTTTTAGGGGCCCACCCTTTAACTCTTTACTGGGGCCACCAACAAAATTTTTTTAGATTTCATATCATTAATAACATTATTTTGAGCAACTTTTGTTCTACAATACTTTTCAAAATATTTCTCTTTTTCTAGATATTAATGATTCTGAGTATGGTACTGTATAGATAAACAGCTGTACAATAAACATATGCTTCTATAATTGATAATAAATTATTTTTCAGAAAAGAGTTATTTTAAAAAGACTTTAGAGCCCTCTTGGCCCCTAATTTGAGGGGCCAACCCTTATTTCTTGATATCAAATAAAAGGTCTTGTAAATATAAACACATTTTGTTCAACAAGTGTTCGGAAATTGTTGACCGTTCTAAAGATATCTGAACAAATGTGTTTTAGGGGCCGACCCTTAAAATCCTTACTGGGGCCACCAACAAAAATTATTTAGGTAGCATATTGTTAAAAACATTATTCTAAGCATTTTTAGTTCTACAATGCTTATCAAAATATTTCTCCTTTTCTAGATATTAAAGATCAAAATTTTGGACTTCTGGCCCCTTGAAACCCATAATTACGTAACATATGACTTAGGTATGGTACTTTGTAGATAAACAGATGTACAATGAACACTTTTGGTTCTATGACCGATTACAAATTATTTTTCAGTAAAGAGTTATTGCAAAAATACTTTTGAGCCCTTTTGGTCCCTAATTTGAGGGGCCATCCCCTTTTTCTTGAAATCAAACAAAAGTCCTAGTTAAACTAAACAACTTTTGCATTACATGTCTTAACAAAATATTTACACATTAAAAGCTAGGGCCGAAAATGTGCGAAAATTTCGTTAAAAAAATTGGTGCCAATTTTTGACCTCGGGCGAGCTTCGCCGCCTTGCGCATTTTTCAAAATATCAAATAAATAGGATCATCTACAGACATTCATCTACTATTCCTGAAATTTTCACGTTTCTATCGCAATTCGTTTTTTAGAAGTTACGTGGACAAAATGGTCCTTAAAAATTCACTTAATCCTCAAAATCTCGAACCGGAAGTGACGTCATTAGCCAGAAATTTTATAATAATAAGAACTTTTGATGCTCCACATGTCCTGTAAATTTCATGCAAATCGGTCAAGTAGTTCACGAGAAATAGCGTTCGAAAAAAGTCAGAAAAAAAATAAAAAATAAAATAATAATAAGGAAAAGAAACAATAGAATAACAAGAGGGTCTTCCGTCGGAAACGGAAGACCCTAATGAAAAAGAATCCGAAGAAAAACAAGAGGGTCTTCCGTTGAAAACGGAAGACCCTAATTCTGATGGCTCTGTATACATCAAAAACTAAGTTGCACATCATTCATAACTCTGATCTTTAAACGCATAATGATAATCACAAGTCACAAATGTATTAAAGGAATTACATTTTCATTAAAACAAATTTTAATTTCACAAGCAAAATTTTGTAATAAACAAAATTAATACATAAAAACGATGTGTTATCATAGCAACTGATTACATAAATGTCATGAAAAGAATAAAAAAAATTATGTTTGCTGTTGATTTGACACTGACCGCTGCTGTAGATATAAAGTCTATGTGACCATTGGTGTCATCATCTTTCTCAAACTCGACGGGATTCATTGGACTCAGCACTGAAATTATACACAGGAACTTAATGATTCATTGGACTCGGCAATGAAAGTATACACAGGAACTTAATGATTCATTGGACTCAGCACTGAAATTATACACAGGAACTTAATGATTCATTATACTCAGCACTGAAATTATACAAGGAACTTAATGATTCATTGGACTCGGCACTGAAATTATACACAGGAACTTAATGATTCATTGGACTCGGCACTGAAATTATACACAGGAACTTAATGATTCATTGAACTCGGCACTGAAATTATACAAGGAACTTAATGATTCATTGGACTCGGCACTGAAATTATACACAGGAACTTAATGATTCATTGGACTCGACACTGAAATTATACAAGGAACTTAATGATTCATTGGACTCGGCACTGAAATTATACACAGGAACTTAATGATTCATTGGACTCGGCACTGAAATTATACACAGGAACTTAATGATTCATTGGACTCGGCACTGAAAGTATACACAGGAACTTAATGATTCATTGGACCTCGGCACTGAAATTATACACAGGAACTTAATGATTCATTGGACTCGGCACTGAAATTATACACAGGAACTTAATGATTCATTGGACTCGGCACTGAAATTATACACAGGAACTTAATGATTCATTGGACTCGACACTGAAATTATACACAGGAACTTAATGATTCATTGGACTCAGCACTGAAATTATACACAGGAACTTAATGATTCATTGGACTCGGCACTGAAATTATACACAGGAACTTAATGATTCATTGAACTCGGCACTGAAATTATACACAGGAACTTAATGATTCATTGGACTCGGCACTGAAAGTATACACAGGAACTTAATGATTCATTGGACTCGGCACTGAAATTATACACAGGAACTTAATGATTCATTGGACTCGGCCCTGAAATTATACACAGGAACTTAATGATTCATTGGACTCGGCCCTGAAATTATACAAGGAACTTAATGATTCATTGGACTCGGCACTGAAATTATACACAGGAACTTAATGATTCATTGGACTCGGCACTGAAATTATACACAGGAACTTAATGATTCATTGGACTCAGCACTGAAATTATACACAGGAACTTAATGATTCATTGGACTCAGCACTGAAATTATACACAGGAACTTAATGATTCATTGGACTCGGCACTGAAATTATACACAGGAACTTAATGATTCATTGGACTCGGCACTGAAATTATACACAGGAACTTAATGATTCATTGGACTCAGCACTGAAATTATACACAGGAACTTAATGATTCATTGGACTCGGCACTGAAATTATACAAGGAACTTAATGATTCATTGGACTCAGCACTGAAATTATACACAGGAACTTAATGATTCATTGGACTCGGCACTGAAATTATACACAGGAACTTAATGATTCATTGGACTCAGCACTGAAATTATACACAGGAACTTCATTAGACAATGGTATCTAATCTTAATAATTACAATCATGTACATGTACTCATATAGCATAAGAGATTCTTGAATAAGAATGATAATATCTTTTTCATCAAGTGACATAGAGACAAACTGACCGTGTGTGACCTTGTCCTCATTAAGTGACGCCTGCAGGCGATTAGCGGCGTCCAGTAAATCATCCCCACTTCCTGTTGTGTCGTCCATTGGTTTAGAGACAGATTCATCGGTCAGAATTCTCTATAACAGAAAAAAAACTACCTTCTAAAAAATTCTGTCTTAAAAATTCAACAAACATATCAACTTTTATTTTACACCAGACAAAAAATAATTATGATAGAATATCATATATATATATTTATCTTACAGATTATAATTATCTAATTTCTTATGTTCTATACGACAATCTTTTAATATAATCAGTGATTAGTAACTTATTAATAATAAGTCCTGTCAAATGAATTGGTATAACAGAACAACAGTAGGTTGACAGAACTTGCTTTATTTGTTGGTCGGTAGTCAGGAATGTCCATGCTTTCTATGACTGAGTTTATAGTTGTAATTGATGTATCCTATAACACACAAAATCATAATTAAAGACAAGCCATTACAGTAATCTATTGATTCTTTTTTCTTATTTACACAACGATTTACACAAGTGAAGGCAGTAGAGGTCTCTTCACACATTTGAAAATCAAAATCACTTTTTAATTTAAGAATAATTCAATTTTTTTTCCAATGAGGCTCTCTAAAAAAAACCTCACCTCGGAGCTGACTGGAATGTTGAAGACTCCAGCATAAAGTCGAGCTGTGCTTACAACAAACTGGAAATGTCTGGAATTGAAAACATTGCCACAATAAAGGGTTTGTTTGTTTTTATTGTCAAGCACCAAGTCACAATGTTTAAAATAGGGAGAGCATTATATATCAATATGAAATTCGACTTACACAGGGTTTTGAATGTTGAATTCCTGAGGAATCGGAGGCCGCTTGGGAGATTGCCAAAATAGAGCTGAAAACAAATATAACAATGCATAAAAGAAGTGAAGATGCATGCATAATTTTCAGGAATGTAGAACAAAATATGGTAATACAACATTGGCTTTTATTCTGTGGTATACAAGCACAGATGAAATGAATAGATTCTGATCATTTTCTTTCGCCTATTTCGTAGGAATGTGACTGTTTCTGTTTCAAAATATTGTTGTATGATTTCAGCGATTGATGCTTCTATTCTTAATCTTCAAAAAGTACATCTTTAAATTTGTATACTAAGATAAGTCACATTAGTTGATGCCCAGTAAAAATTGATTCCCCTAATGAAGTAACATTTCATTCTTTAATTAATAAATGTACAAATGCAACTAATGATAAGTTTGACATTAATTAAAGGGACATCATGTGTTGATTTCAAACTTATTTTGACCTCATCATTCACTTAATTAAAATGGAATCTTACAGCCATCTTGCATCTTTGTGTCCAGAGGAAACACATGAAGGAGATGTTTTGCCTGAAAACCCAAAAAATTGAGAATTGGTCAATTTAATTAAGTTAAAGTAACGATTTCCATTTTGAATTTCATTAATTTTTTTAATTTGAATTTCCTATTTGAATTGATAGAGAAATGAAATCTATTTCATAAATACAATACCTTGTGGTTAAAGTATTTCTGAAACTTGAGGCGAGCTAGCTGTACACATTGGCACCAGGTGGCCCTCCTGTTGGCAGCCATTTTGCTAACCTGGACAGCGCCATCTAGTGATTGTCCATTCTTCAATTTCTAAATATATATATTAAATAATATCAAAATATTACACTAATAAATACAAATACCGGTACAAAGAGTGTGAACAAATTTTTGCAAAAATGACTTACATATCATTAACTTTTTGGGGAAATGTGGACTTATTTTCATTTAGTTTTGCTGAAACTAATGCATATGGCAGTAATACGCATGAAATTTAATGTCAAACAAACATTAAAATCAGTTAAGTTGGTGCATACTTGTTGCTGAACAATTATAGAATCTCTAAAATTATAACAAAAAAATTGTTTTATTGCTAAAATCATAAATTTTTTTTTTTTACAGAATTGCTAAAATAACAGAGAAAAGATAGACATACCCAGATCGCTCACAATTCTGAAAACTAATATCTGCCTAAATAACCAGCTCTGTGGACTGTACATGTAATAACTATTTGAAAACTTTTATATGTTAACTAATTAAAAACTAAGCCAAAACATATAATCAAAATATATTTATAAAGTAAAGTTACAATTTTTTTACACATACTTGAATAACTTCAGTCACTTGTCCATTCTGTTTCCAAAATTTATTGAACAAGTCCGGCTTCACGGCAAAGGAGCTCTCAAACTGAAATACAGGGGTAAAAAATACAGTATTTATTTTAAAAAGTTCAACATTTTTCAAAATAGTATTCAGTGAATAAACATCCACAAAGTATTCTTCCCTATATTTCTTAAGAAATAAATTTTATAGATAATTTTGTTGCCATAACAATGGTGTTTTATTTTTATCCTGTTATAATGAGTTCAAATGAGCCAATAGCATGGCATGTTTAATTATTAAAAGTCAATATATGCATTGTATAGTTTGAACTTTGATAAAACAATGTTAGTATAGTTTTACTTACTTTAAATGAACATTTAAGAGAGATGTATATATACACAATGAATTACTTCATTATCTATGCAGAAAAAACATTACCCTGAATCCCGATTGCTGAATGTTAATCAATTAAATAATTGTATCTTCACAGGGAAAATGAAACAAGAAAGCTTTAAATGTCATTTCATCTTTTTAGAAAGGCAGAAAAGCTGATTAGCCATTCTAGAGTGGATGCATTATTTGTATCAGATTACCATAACTCAGGGTGTATATTGGTCATGGGTGTTTCATTGGTACCTTGTCTCGCGCCCACTGTATGCAGTGTTCAATATTAGCAGGAAATGACTTCAAGGTGCAGTAGGGAACACTCTCGTCACTCGGGTCACTCTGTTCAACGAAACCAGGAAAAGCTGTTTATAAACTATAGCTAATCCTATAGTTTAAACTTTTGATTAAACCAAGCATAAATTTCCTGTTACTTTTTTAAACAAAGAGGATTATTCTGTTAAATTAAAAAACCCAGGAAAAACAATAAGTTTATTACTGCTCATCCTACTTTTTTATTTTTGGAAAACGTGTTGTAGATTTCCTGATCATTCTCTTCAACGAAACCAATAAAAACTATTTCTGAACTATAAACTGTCTCATTGTTTGAAATGCTTGAACAGAGAATGTATTGATTTTTATGATAAACTAGAAATTAATACGTGTAGATAACCTGACTGCTGTAGGACTCGGTGAGATGAGGTATGATGACCTGTACGTGACCTTTAGTTCCCAGGGTTCCACTCTCCAACAACGCTCTTTGATTGGTCACACACCGACTACATGTACACCAGTAAGTATGTTAATAAGGGAGAAGTAAACCTTATATATTCAAACCTTAAATTATGCCTTACAGACAATGTGAATGCAAAATAGACAAATGACAATAATCATTACTAAAAGCATTACAGATGAAAGCTGATTAGCTAGATATTTACAACTGTGTATTTGATATGAAAAGAGATGTATTACATGTATAATTTTGGTCTGGGTTCACATTATTTTTATTCATTAAATTTACATGCTGAGTATGTTTTTTTCTAAATTTGAATGAACGAAACAAAGGTTGCCCTTAAAATCAAATAATAACTTTAAATTTGGTAAATGTATGTAGTTACAGCCAATACGCTTTATATTCACCTGTCCACATAGCGTCGAGCCTCGATATTGTCAAGGGCATTCACCACAACATCCTGGTTCTCAAAGAAGGCGTCGTTATAAAACCTGTCTTCTGTCTGTGGACACACTAAAAACCAAACAACAAATCATGGTGCCTTGTTCTTTTATTTTGTCACATTCATACGAATTGAAACAGAAAATGTTTTTTGAAAAAAGGAGAAAAACCCTAATGTTATAACATTCACTAGGTCCGGTGTAGGCTTCATAGAATGGCAACACAATATGTTAGGACTACTAACTTAAATAACATAAAGCATATGTTTATACAGGTACTTAGTGTAAACTGACAGTAATAAACATTAGGTCTATCAACTTATTTAATGAATACACACATAATTATAAAGCATTATGTTAAGGTATAAACTGACAGTAATAAGTTTACTTGTACCTTTCTGTTGTTGTGCCTCTATATTCAGCTCTACAAGTAAAAACATGTAACATTTTAAAATCCATCGAAATGATAGTTGCTATTAAGCCATACACTTGTCTATTTTTATTCTAGCGTTAATTACATTGTTCAGAGAGGAACAACGTGATTACTTCTAGTTATAAAACCTGAGTTGTATATCATCATGAATATCATGTCTCGGCTTTTAACTGAATTTGTTGAATTGTTAGTAGAGGGTTTCTTGTATGTACATACCAGTAGATATGGTTTTATTTCTACCTTTCACACCTGAATGATAATCATTATGATATATATTTACCTGGATTTATCTGCAGAACAGCAACAGCTGCAGTGGTACTTTTGGGTTTCTAAAACAGAGAAAAACACTCCATTTCTTAACACTTACATATGTAATTTAGTACAAAGTAACAAATTTAAAGACATCTGACTTCTTCAGTAGCTAGGTTCTTAAGCTGTAAAGTTTCTTCTCATGCCCCTGATATAGTAAAACAGTAAATATTGATACATGTACAACCAAGGAAGGAATTTAATAAGGGGCTTCAGCGGGCAAATTTCTAATTTCATAATTGAAAAAATTTAATTTTAGAAATATTTCTAAAAAAGCCTCTTAAAATGATCTTTACTTCAAAATAACTGAAAGCTGGGTTTGGTTTTTCTGTAAACATGGTAAAAATCTTCAACTGTAATCTTGGGAATGTAGCTGCAATAAGCGACGGAACGTTTACTCTAAATTCCTAAATAATAATGGCCAGGTTAATATTGTTTCTTAATAAAGGAAAAAAAAATTCATCCTTCAAAAATGTTTCCTTTTATCGGGCATTAAGAGACAAACTAAATAGGGCATTGAGACATAAAAAGATGAACAACAATAAACTAAACTTTCTGCCATGGTAATTTCAAACTGTACCTGTATATCAGAAGGTCTGAAAAGAAACTGACGGTTGAGGTTGGATTTTTCAATCAGATCGTTGTCTGTAATGGTTATCTACAACGACCAAATATTATACATAAACACGTAAAAAACAACATTGTATACACATGCTAACAGACAAAACACAAGTTCTTCAGTCTATTTTTAGAAATAAAGGCCCACAGGCCTCATGACTCACTGCAGATTTTCTTTCTAAATTTGCATTTAATCTTTTTTATTTACCGTCAGAATACTAAAAGTCATTATTCGATTCTGTTAAACTGTTAACGCCCACTGGACACTGGACAGAAAACACTTGCAATAGGTCACCACAGTGACTATAAGGTGAAATGGAATTGGTCAATTTAACTGAGAGAGACTTTAAATCAATTAAAACTATCAAATCTGAATTCTGATGTAACTTTTGTCATGCAATCAATATCTTATGATCTATTTTTAGAATACTTACACATCCTCTGTCTTTCTGGCCTATCCCCAGCAGAGCGTAATTCTTCAACATTTCACACCCAATAGCACCGCATCCCACCTACAAAATAATAACATGGTTCATTCACTACTTGAAACATTTTATAACCTCAACTCCTACAAAAAAAATGGGCTTTATGTAAAAATGGGACATGCCAATCACATCTTAAAAAATCTACTGATAGTAAAATCTCAATGTATCAATACAACGATAGTATTCTCAATGAATCAATCCAACGATAGTATTCTCAATGAATCAATCCAACGATAGTATTCTCAATGAATCAATCCAACGATAGTACTCTCAATGAATCAATCCAACGATAGTACTCAATGATTCAACACAATGATAGTATTCTCAATGTATCAAAACAACGATAGTACTCTCAATGAATCAATACAACCATAGTATTCTCAATGAATCAATCCAACGATAGTACTCTCAATGAATCAATCCAACGATAGTACTCTCAATGAATCAATCCAACGATAGTACTCTCAATGAATCAATCCAACGATAGTACTCTCAATGAATCAATCCAACGATAGTATTCTCAATGAATCAATCCAACGATAGTATTCTCAATGAATCAATCCAACGATAGAACTCTCAATGAATCAATACAACGATAGTATTCTCAATGAATCAATCCAACGATAGTATTCTCAATGAATCAATCCAACGATAGTACTCTCAATGAATCAATCCAACGATACTATTCTCCATGAATCAATCCAACGATAGTATTCTCAATGAATCAATACAATGATAGTACTCTCAATGAATCAATCCAACGATAGTACTCTCAATGAATCAAACCAACGACAGTGTTCTCAATGAATCAATACAATGATAGTACTCTCAATGAATCAATCCAACGATAGTACTCTCAATGAATCAAACCAACGACAGTACTCTCAATGAATCAATACAACGATAGTACAATCAATGAATCAATCCAACGATAGTATTCTCAATGAATCAATCCAACGATAGTATTCTCAATGAATCAATCCAACGATAGTACTCTCAATGAATCAATACAATGATAGTACTCTCAATGAATCAATCCAACGATAGTATTCTCAATGAATCATTACAACGATAGTACTCTCAATGAATCAATACAACGATAGTACTCTCAATGAATCATTACAACGATAGTATTCTCAATGATTCAACACAATGATAGTATTCTCAATGAATTAATACAACGATATCATTTCAATGAATCAATACAATTTAATTGATCTATGATTTTTATCTGTTAATATTTTAAAAAGTTCATGAAAAGTACTCTGACAAATAAGGAGGTTCCGAGTTCTTGAACATTATTGAGGTTATGTATATTTTCTGTACTGTCGCTACCTATATATCCCGCATGAGTTGGCAAAGAAAGAATTTTATTGTTTAATTATGTACCAATTTGTTTATTCCTCTACTCATACATAGAGTGTAAATTGTTTAATATAATTACGAGGGTTGTTCGGATATTATTAAGACATTTACTCTTATTTCCTTTGGGGAAAAAGATAAATCGTTCAAATTTCACCTGAAAGTAAACCAGGATACCTTTTATCAACATGAAAATTCTGAAGTTTATGACATCATTCATTTATTTTTGGTAAGCCAATAAACTTTCTTTTTATTTCAAAATTGCAACAGTTACGTTATATATTCTCTCCATCATTGATTTTTTTGTGAAAAAATTCGAGTTATTTCTTCCAAAAAGTCAACTTACTGTGAAATATCTCTTAGACTCATTCTGTACATATATTAGACCTGTAGAATTCAGTTTGTGTATAAAAATACTTGATTTTTGGCCCCTTTGTTTTAATTTTAGTAAAGCAATCAATAAATAAACCACAATTAACTGAAGATTTTGACCCCTTTTCATCATATAGTTTTTGTTTAAGCAAATTTATGGTCTTCTCTCAAGATTCCCACCAATTTGATGTATATTTGCTGAACAGTTTGAATCTTGATGTCAAAATTCAATAAACCGTCGTATTCAGATTTCTATTCTTGGTACGTTTTTTTAACTATCTCTGTATTTCAAATCGTATACAAGTGAAACTTGCACAAAAGTTAGTCACAATAAATAGCAAAATAAATCTGATTTCTTTTATCATAGGTCTACTAACACTTAAAATGTAGATGTTTAAATTTGTTCAAGTCCAAGTTTGGGCCTGCGACAAGTACCCCAACCATTGATCAACTTGTTTTTATACAGTTGTAAACAAATTATTGTTTTGTAATATTACTTATTACTAAGAAAGGGAAATATTTGTGATGTCTCAATAATTTCCAAACAACCCTCGTATTTGTTATATGCTCAATGTTATGAGAACAACAATTAAAGAGATAAAAATAACCAGTTCAAACTGATGATAGTTTTTGTAACCTGGAAATTTTACCATGAAAAGTCTCAGCTTGGCCAACTCTTCACATTTCCTCTGTCCCAAACAGATTCTTTGAGCATCATATCTGTCATGTCTGAAAGCATATCAAATTAATGTTGTTAGAACCTACAGTGGATAGAGACTTAATTCTGCGAGCGTCTGGTTACCAAGGCAAAAATAGAAGAGGTTTTTGGAAATACTTATTTTCTCAGTGTGAATTCACTTCAGACAAATGAGATAAGAGTTAAGTTGCTGCTTATATATATCTTTTAGTAATAACTAGTCTAATAGATATACAAATAAAGGAGAAAACAAATGTTGGACCAGGATTTTACCAAGAGCCTTGAATATCTATTTAACGGTCTTTGTTTTATAGAACAATAACAAAGATGTCTGTATAAATAAGGTTCGTTATGATAAATTTATTTGTGACACAGTTCACATAAGCCCAGAAATATCATTAAACAATAATATTAAGTTATTTTAGCAGGAGATGACTCTTAAAATATACATGCATGTACATGTATTGCATTTCTCCCAAAATAAGTCATAAAAATAATTATAACTCAGATAAAAATATTCGGAAACACTTTCTCACCATTCTATGGGAATAAGATCATGACACTGAATGCTTGGCGAGATAATATACAGAATGAAATTGACCTCTGACTCAGAAAATATGAAGTTCAGGGCTGCGTTCAAGATCGTAGCAGCTAGCCTAGCCACTAGGCCGTAAATATCTTGGTCTATTGAAGAGACCGCTAGGTAAGCCGCTAGGTCTCAGATTCGAAGTTGGAAATATTCAACTAAAGACTAATAACATCGACATAATTTGTTTATTTCCAGCAAAAATATACATGTTAAAATTCATAATAACTTAAGGGATGAACAAAATATCACTAAGTAAATAGATTTCATATTTGTTACAAAGTGGTAGCTAAGGTGGCCATCTTGAATTTGATGCTAAACATAAAATATTTAAGCTACGAATATTTACGTAGCTGCTAGGCTAGCTTACCGTTCAACCACGTAGCCCTACGTAACAGCTACGATCTTGAACGCAGCCCTGGTCCGCATTTCAATTGTAAGTCAATATATAAACATACGTCTGCTCTGGTCAATTTCCAGACGAAGATTGGCAAATTTTGAAGGTAAAACACATAAAACAATATATACAAAACAACCAAATTCAACCTGACACAAACAACCAATGAAAACCAAGTTCACAACAAGAGATGTTAGTGAAACACTTATGCCCCCCTCCCTGGGAAACTTCCACAAAGAAAATGAATGTAAACTGCAAATAACTTAAATTTTCTACGTCAAAGAGCCATAATTCTGTCAAAATATGGCTCGATCATACCCAATATGGAACTTGACCTAGATATTATCATGATATATCTGTATACCAAATTTCATTTCAATATATTCATCCTCTGCAAACAAAATGAGCAGAATCTGCAAATAACTGGAATTTTTCTGCGTCCAATGGCCATAACTCTGTCAAAAATGGCTCTATTGCACCCAATATCAGGGCTGCGTTCATAGTAGCTAGCTTAGCCGCTAGACCGTGTATATCTAGGTCAATTGAACGTACCTCTAGGTTAGCCGCTAGGTCTCAGATTTGAAGTTGGAAATATTCAACTAAAGACTAATTCCATCGACATAGCTTACCGTTCAACCACAGAGCCCTACGTAACAGCTATGATCTTGAACGCAGCCCTGTTCCGCATTTCAATTGTAAGTCAATATATAAACATATGTCTGCTGTGGTCAATGTCCAGACAAAGATTGGTTAACTTTGAAGGTAAAACACATAAAACAATATATACAAAACAACCAAATTCAACCTGACACAAACAACCAATGAAAACCAAGTTCACAACAAGAGATGTTTGTGAAACACTTATGCCCCCTCCCTGGGAAACTTCCACAAAGAAAATGAATAGTAAACTGCAAATAACTTGAATTTTTCTACTTCCAAGGGCCATAACTCTGTCACAATATGGCTCGATCATATCTAAAATCAAACTTGACCTAGATATTATCATGATAAACCTGTATACCAAATTTCATTTCAGTATGTTCATCCTATGCAAACAAAATGAGCGGAAACTGCAAATAACTCGAATTTTTCTACGTCCAAGGGCCATAACTCTGTCGAAAATGGCTCTTTTGTACCCAATATCGAACGTTATCTAAATATTATCATGATAAACTTGTATACCAAACCTCATTTCAATATGTTAATCCTCTGCAAAGAAAATGAGCGGAAACTGCACATAACTGGAACTTTTCTTCCTCCAAGGGCCATAACTGTGTCAAAAATGACTCGATCGTACCCAATATCAAACTTGCCCTAGATATTATCATGATAAACCTGTATACCAAATTTCATTTCAAAATGTTCATCCTCTGCAAACAAAATGAGCGGAAACTGCAAATAACTGGAATTTGTCTATGCCCAAGGGCCATAACTCTGTCGAAAATGGCTCGATCGTACACAATATCGAACTTGACCTATATATTATCATGACAAACCTGTATACCAAATTTCCTTTCAATATGTTCATCCTCTGCGAAGAAAATGAACGGAAACTGTTGGTGGATTAGTTGACCGACCGACAGACAGCAGCAAAGCAATATGCCCTCCCTTCTTCGAAGGGGGAATAAATATCAACTGGCCAACTCACGATCAAGCACTAGCTGCCCTTAGGATATATTTTCAGGTGTATGAATTAAGAGTGGATCTAAATTTACTATGTGTATACTGATTTAGATGTATTTTAATTACAATAACTTTATTTATTTATAAATCAACAATTTTTATACTCTTACATCTATCAGAGTGTTTCAAAATGACACAAGAAAAGTAACTGTTGTGAATCCATGTTCTATTTTTAGCACCTTAGAGTTTTATTTTTGAAATGCACTCTAAAATTAACTCATAGACGTAATTAAATTATTTTATTACAGTCATGTATATTAAATTTTGTTTCTTTACCATGTTCAGTTGTAACAAAAATCACTCTAGATATTGGTGTACTTAGTATTCACACCTGACTTGACTTCAGACATTTTTAAATTACAGAATGGCTCTTCAGGAAATGTCTGAGTCAGTGTATGTGGGGATGTGTCACAAGATAGGGACCCCACAAAAGGTGACCTCCAGGAGAGATATAGTGGATATGAAGGAGCTGTTCAACAATCAAAATGGTGTGGGGGGATCAATGAGGAGTGGAAGTATGAGAGAAGGATTTAGATTTAGTGATTCAGATGTAGACACTATGTTCTGGCCAACTAACCTCCGAGTGATCTGGGACTTCTCTCAGTCTGAGTATTACAACATACACAGACGGACACTGATTCTCTGTGACAGTTCTGAGAGTCCAGCAGGATTTACGTTACTTTGGTTACCATTGGAAAGAGCTGGACAGATAGTGTTGTCATCGTGTGTGAGGATGAATGGGAGACTCTATATATCAAGTTCTAAATTCAGAGAGAACATGTGTGAATCAATCGATCCTAATAGCAGGATACATGGACCATGTAGCAGTGGAACAAGAGGTCCAAAAGAAGTTTCACTAGAATACGATGATGCTTTTTGTTTTGCCAGTGATTTTTGGCCCCCCTCTGCCTCCTCATGGATAGACAGATGTCACTCATGGCCCCCACCTCATGTTGTCAATGACATAGTTAGAAATGAATGTCACTTTGTAGCAATAGGACACAAACTAGGAAATCATGAAGATAAAGAATGGAGAATTTCTTTCTCTCAGGCAGAGTACAAACTTGTGTGTTCAATGAATCATACACAGTTCTTAACTTATGGTTTGTTAAAATTGTTCTTAAAGGAAATAATTAACAATGCATTAGGAGATGAAGATAAACTACTGTGTTCCTACCACATGAAAACAGCTGTTTTTTGGGCCATTCAACAAAACACATTACCTCAGTGGTGTCCACAAAATCTCCTGGCCGGTTTCTGGGTCTGCTTCAAACTTCTCCTTAAATGGGTGTATGAAGGAATTAGTCCAAACTTTTTCATTCCAGAAAACAACATGTTTCTGAGCAAAATCCATGGCCAAGCACAAACAAGTTTATTCAGCCGACTGTATGGGTTGTATGAGAAGGGTATAGCATTGCTGCTACACAGTCCCTCCATCAGGTCCTCTATCATTGATGTCCTCTGTAATCCCAGACTCACGGTGTGTACTGATGAACACACTCTGATCTCTGAGGCTGAGTTTGATGTAGAATTATTTAGTGAAATACGTAGTAAAGATTCACTACACACATCAGACCTACAGCTCTGTATGAAGTACCTACACACAGTAGAACAGTTAATAGGTTCTCCCCTGTCACAGTATCAAGTTGTAAGTTTACAGAAACATACAGCCACCATCCTTCAGTACACTGCTTTTATATTACACAACATGTGCACAAACACAGGTGTCAACAAACAGGTGTATATTGCAGACAAAATGTCCTGTCACATGCTGAAATTAGCAGCCAAGTTTGGGTGTGTTTCTGACATGTTGTACATTGCCATGTATTATTACAAGACACTCAGATACAGGGAAGCTTTATCTGTTATAGAGATGACAAAGGTCAAGTTAGCACAGCCATATCTGATGTATAATAGACATGTAGACAGAGAGAGGTATACTGAGGCTGTAGGGGGACATTCCTGGTCTACAAAGATGAGACAGGCTGTAGCTATGGCTATCAGCCTTCACAATGAAATATGTTATATTAACGAACTTATACCAGAACAACAGTCTAGTAGACAAAACGGAGGGCCTGCATGGTATATTCCTCCCCATGTACTGTTACACATGTTAGAGTTTTTAAGTTCTAGACATGTTGACACAATGAGAGCACAAACAGCTCTAGATGATCTACAAGTCCTAGTCCACCATGATCAGGGACTGTATGTAAATTATTTAGAGAGAGATATCTCCTTGGAGATCCTGGGGATCTGTCAACAGATCACAGGGAACCTCCAGGCTGCCCTGTACTCATACCAACAGTCACTCAGACAATATCCATGGAATAAAATACAAACTGCTACCACACAGAGAATCCATGAGTTACAATTTTAAGTTCAGTTAAAAATAAAATTAAATCCAGGTGTATATGTACCAGGTATTTACATGAAAGTTTTTAATAGGATCATACAGCTATAAAATTTTGCAAAGAAATACAAGTTCTTTGAGAAGCTTAAACATTTCTGCACAGTGACTAGGAACACTTTCATTGAAATCTTGCACAGTAGTTAGGTCACATGATGTGTGTACTGATGATGGTGAGATCACTACAATGGATATACACACGACATCTTTGTTTTATTTTGAGGATAACCTAGCTGTTGTTTCACTAACCTTGGTGTAAACATGTCTGGTGTGGCTGCCTCTTCTTTGTTTATTACATCTCTACAATCCAAGTACAGCTGTAAAATAAATAAAATCACAATAATTACTCTGTGAAGGCTAGCTTATATCTTTAATGAGACACTACAGCCAGTTTTGCACAATAATATACCATGAACTGACAATTTTCCCACAATTGTGGCTGTAATGTTGTAAAAAATGAAAAAGTATAAAAAAAATTGTAACAGGTGAAAAAAAAATATACGGATATAGGTTGAACAAATTTAACTACAGATTAGGGATACTAACTTTGGGTATCGGGTGTGGGTAAAAGTATCTGAAAGGAAGTGATGTTGTTTAGAGTGGGGGAAGTCCATGGGATGTAGTTGATGATGCATGTTGGATGTGTAGTTCCTGCTGTACTTGCCCCAATGGTCACACCATGAATACACTTATTCTCAATTTACTGTTAAAATTCCATCATAATTTGAAGTGTTCCAAACAAAAAATATTGCACATTTTACCTTTCGTTACTCAGTCATGCATATACTTGAACAATAAAATGTTTTCTTTGGTGATCTGTGGGCTATTGCAGAAAAAAATTACATAATCCGTGTTCATTCATGCAGGATGTGAAGGTAGCGACGTTGAAAATCTTTGTGATTAATACTTTGTGCAGTCCATGATCTTTCTTAGGTTGCGGAAGGTTTCGGTCAATTGATAACTGGTTAGATCTGGGTCCTGTAAATTTCAGCCCTGTCATTTTCTACATAGCTATGAATCATAATTTGTTTTCTTATGAAATAGAGAAGTTACTCTGTTGATCTTTTAATACCATGTTTTAAATGGTACTTTCGAGGCTTCTGAACAGTGTTTGGGTCTTCAACTCAACATATCAAAAACTATGTAATGTAACAAGTGAAAAGCTGTCAATGTGACATCAAACCGGGTTTTCTTTTATGTGAAATGTATCCATAATCCATGTCAACCCGTATCCAGTAAAATGGAGTACCCTATATGCAATATTTTGCCAAAAAATGACTTAGTTCAAAAGCTGGTATTTTTTTCATAAATAATCAGAAATCAAACTCCTAGCAATATGCACACCTCTAATATATGTACAATTGATCTGCAAAAGAACAACTTCCTATCTTGAGAACTGTAGGAGGAGTTATCCATACAATGAGGGTACCCTTTTGGCAGCCGCCCACCCACCCGCCATTTTCACCATTTTAATAACCGGATTTTCTGTTGGAAAACCCGCTTTAAAATAAATTCAATTTTTTTTCTCTAAAACGTTAATGAAAAACTATATGTGTGTGTTGGTGTAATTTTGTATGTCACTGTTCTCTTGTATATAAAATGTACTTACCCACTGTTTGAGTGGTGTAAATTTGCCTGTCACTGTTCTGTTTTATTGTTATATGCATATGTACTGTACTTACCCACTGTTTGAGTGGTGTAAATTTGCCTGTCACTGCCTTGATTCCTTCCTGTGCCACGAATCCCCCAAGAGCCGCACACAGCGGTGACAGACATCCGGTGTTTGTGTACGACAGAACATTGAGGAGATCCTCGTCTATTGTTGTTACCTAAATATTAACATTATAATGAAAATCAACCTATAAGAAAACTCTCATGAGTATATATTTTTGTTAAGATTTTGTTTATCTGGTTTTTTTACAAATGATCTTGTTGTTACTATTTTGGCAGACACTTTCCAATAAAAAAAAATTCTACACTTAGAAGTTCTGTCTGTTATTGCACATTACTGTAAACCAACTTCTTTTCATGTGCGAGAAATTTTTGTGCGGTTCATGAGAGCCTTGTTGTCGCGAATATTTCTCGCCGCTTACCAGCCCTCAACGATTGATTCTTATCACAACATGGATCTGGATAAGGCTTGGTAGCACAAATTAGTCGTTACTAAACCAGTTTATCTTTAGTAAATCGTGAAATAAAGTCGCCACGAATAAAAGTTGGTTTTCAGTATTTAACACATCTCAAATCGCCAAAAAGTAACATTAATACTCAATTCTTACAAGGTAATGGATGGGCTAAAAAAAATTCCTTTTACATTCAATTTATATTCATTAGATTGACAAGTTCTTAATCAATCTGTTTTACATGTAGAATACCTTGTTGGTGAGTTCTGTGTTGAGTCCTTTAGCAAGAGATACAAGATTACTTGAATCCTCCACACACCTAGACAAAGAGAAGATAACTCAGATTTGTACTTTTATCTACAGCCAAACACAGATTCCTGCATAAAACTGACATATATTTTTAATATCTATTCCTAGCTTGAACATTTGTGAGATAAACAGATGAGAGGAAAATGTTTAAATCTTTGCCTGTAATATATTCTGAATAAGCCTGATTTCGTATATCCAGCAACTAGTATTTTCGCAATGATCTAACTTTCGTGATCATTTTTTTATCACAAAATATTCAATACGCAGAAATAATATCTGGGGAATGTAAATACTGCAGCGTGGTATATATCACAAACCAAATCTGATGTCTTCAGAAACTATATATTTTTTAAGATGCACTCTTTATGAATGGACATTTCTTACCACGGACATCAAATCGCTTCAAGTTCAAACTTTTCTCAGTGTTTCAATTCCAGGGTTACTATTTTTAGACAGCAATCGCAATCACGTGACACTAAACTCAATGTCCAAAACAACTCGGTTTGTTTATATGTGCAATTATCCAGATGATTTTTTAATGACTTTTAACCTTATAGGTGATGACATATTTACATTCAGTGCATATTTCCCTTTATGCTTGCATTGGAAATATGCAACGTTCATTTTCCTACTTAGCTAATTCATGTGCCAAGAGCACAAATGTAAACATCATCACGCATTTTGAGTATATTTATTATTTGCAAGATTAAATGAAACGTTCAAACTTACATAATTTTATATGAACTAAAATAAGATTAATCGTTTAATCATATCTATTCGTCAATAAAAAAGATTTGGACATAGTTTCTGGCACTATATTTGAAGCTGCTGAAGCGAACTTAATAACTTGCTAATATGGCTGTTCCATGTATGTTTCATATCCCTGACTACGAGTGTATATAATGGCTTTAAAGTGACATTACACAAATATTTCATACAAATTGACATCAGAATAAATATATAAATATAAGCATTGAATGCTTATTTTTGGATGTCGTCGGTCCAGTAACACACCAAGCTGTGCAGACAAATTATCATACCGTGCTAACACGCAGTACTCATTTGTCTGCACCGCTTGGTGTGTTATAGGACCAACAATATCTAAAAATAAGCATTCAATGCCTAATTGAAGCCTCGTTGTTTAGATTTAAATTACAGTAACTTAGTAATGAATTGGGTGACAGAGAGAACAAATCACACCAATATTATTTATTCCATTTTTTCAAACACCAAAGATATTAAGACAGAAAAAAATGAAATTTAAGTCCTCACCAAGCTTTAGGGAATCTCTTGAACTTTTCATTAAATCTATGGAGAGCTAGAAAACCTAAATGAATATTAGCAGGTGCCTGAAACAAAAAAAGAATTAAGTATTGGAACTTTGAAAGAGAGAGGAATGTGAAAGAAAACACAATTATAATGACAAATCAAAATGACCTTGCAAGGAACAATCCTTAATTGTCTCTACTGAATTACCGTATTTTTACCGGAATCTTATATCAATACAGTATTAAAATAATATCTTATGACTCCAACACTGTAACTAATTTTATCTTATATCAATAATAAAGTCATTTCTTAATTATTATTGCACCATCAAGGTTTGCAATTTCATCAATATTTAAAATCTGAAATGACTGCTGCATCATAAAGGTTTGTCTATTAATTAATCAGTATGATATATACAATAAAGATTAATGATAGGTCTGACAGACAGATGGACAGTGATTTGATCCCCAGCAGAATCTCATTGGATGATTTATGAGGACTTACTTCAAACCTACACAGATCTGGAATCAGCAGGGAAGGGTTCAGAATTTCTTGTTCCAGAGATTTCTACAAAAAAATAATCAGAATATACTTGACATAACACAATATCTTGTTACATTATTGTTGTACTTTCTATAAGATAAACATAAGTAAATTAAGCTATAAAACTCTTTTAAAAAGTATTATGACTTTAAACAATTCATTAAGTTTAACAAGAAAGTTCAAATAAAAAGTAGCTGTTGATAAAGGGGCAATCATACCATGCATGAGAAAGAGATTCAATAAGACAAAATTAAAATTTAAGCAATACATGTACTGTAGTTTCACCAGTATTTGTTTTCAGACGCTTTTAGTGATAACTTTTTAATCACAAAATCAAATGTTCATTGAAATAAAATAGTAAATATTTGAAAACAAATTGTATTCAAAAGACCATAAATTTACATATCCTCAAAACTCTTGTGGACACACGAGACGTTCCTCAATTTTATATAATTTTCCTTGATATATTATTCCTTATTTATTAACATTTAAACCTGTTAATTTACCAAAATTACCAGGCTCTTTTCGGAGCAAGAACATCTAGAATTTTCCTTAAAATAGCATGCAAAATGCATTTGAATGCTTATAAATAAAGTCATTTTATACATTTTCAATTGAACAACTTATATCTAAAATAAAAAAAAGTATCATATAACATAAAAATATAATTATGGAATTACTTAGTGGAAATCTTCACATTGTGGAGATAGGAAAAAATAGAAAAAATGGAAGATAGGTCGCGTCTGACCTTAATTGTTAGGGGAAAATGGTGTGGTATAGTTAGAGATGATCAACTGTCAAGCAAAAAAAGGCATGGTATAATGCATCTGCTGAAACATTGCAATATCAATTTGAGAATCAACTCCCCACTCATAAAAAGCACTTGCAGAACAAGCTTGGGTCAATGAACATGAAGCCATGGCCTCAGATAATGTGTTGTAAATCAACCAATAATGGTCATTACCGCCTTCCTTTTCATAGTAGAAATCTATTCCCAAAGTTTTTACAAAATAGGATGTTGCATTTGTTTGACATGTCAGCATATGTATTTAATTAACAATGTGTAATGTCTACGGTACTTACAAACGAGGCATTCTGGGACACTTTGACCTGACGAGCAATACCACCATGTTTATAGGGAGCGAATTCTTCTCCTGTTGTGTCACAGATTTCAAACGTGTATGGGGACAACACTGAAAGAGTCACACACTCGGATGTTAACATAATTTACATAATAGTCACTGAAGTCTTCCCAATCAGGCCATTATTAATTTGACAAGTCATTTGCCCTAAGCCCACCTTCAATTTGCAGTATTAGAAATAAACCCACCTTTTATTTGACAAGTCCAACCATTAAGGGCGGTCATTCCATTTATTTCTCTAAATGTCACATGATCACCAGTGTCAAATCCATGCATTTTGTTCTTAAAACATGAAACAACACCAGGTTTTCCCTGTTCAAAAAGAATAATTACATTCGTTATTATGATTGAGAATATTTTCATCACAACTCATAAACATATAAGGAGGCTGGGAGCTAACAAATTATCTGGTAGATCTGCCTTCAACTTTGACACATTATATTTTTGGCTACTTGTAGCAAAGAAAACAATTTTTAATTTTAAGTTTTTTAAACAATTTGACCATTTTACTATATCTTTAAATAGAGCTATGTGTTTTAAATGGTTATTGTTTGCTGTTTCAAAATGTGTATTTGAGAATTCTCCAAAAATACTAAAGAGCATTTGTCAAATACATGGAACTAATTCCATGTCATTAGTTAAATGTCTAAGTCATTTGATACAATTTGTTCTACTCATCAGTAACTGTTAAGCACAATACATTAAACTCTCACCTTGCTTATTTTCTCAATGAAAATCTCTTTTGGTTCCTCCCCGTCCAAATCAATGATTTCAAAATTATCACCAAAGTCACAAAAAGCCCCACAACACACTCCAAACACGTCGGCCGATATAAACTGAAATCGTCATAAAAGTTATCCAAAATTTTGAAATATTAAAAACACATCACCTTTGTCAAATCATACTATAGTTTCATCAATATACCTTGAATTTCAAAGTCAATCCACAAAATCAAAAGTCATGCAGAGCGTTACTATATAAAAATTTCAGAAAAAATTCTGTGTGCATCAATACAAAATTATTTGCTTGTCCACTTTCAAAAATTATCCCAACCGAATGACCAAAATATGTTCCTCTTTAAATAAGATTCATTATCAACATCTTGAACTAGATCCGTTTTCCTTATTTCATGTCCAGATCAATTTTCATCTTTCATTTTTCCCTTATAAAGCTTAGAGTTTACTTCATGCATTTTTCTTTAACAACTCAGAGTCTAAGTACTAAGGTGGGAGGGGACAAACAATCATTTCTTAAAGATGGCCCAAGTCTTCAGGTTCAACATCACAGACTCCTATGAAAAGATGATGAAAACAGGGCTCTACAATAATTGTTTTCCCTAACAAAACAATGTTATGTACTTGTCTGAAATTAACTTCACTTGTCCAAAAAATGTTCAATACTTACTTTTATTTGAGGGGTCTGTTGTCTGCAGAAGTTGTTCACACAAATCTGGACTTTCAATGGTGCCTCTGTCAATATCACACACTAAAACACAAAAACTACCTGTATTGAAATACAGAGAATTTACATAACAGAGAAAACAGTCAAAACTGATGGCACTACAGACCATTATTGATCACTAGTAGTCAATGGGTAAGCTTAACTATTTCAATTTAATTAACAGATATGTGACTAATTAGGGCAGAATAATTAGAGGTTGCTACCTAGCAGTCGTCTACAGGAGGGAAGGTAAGACACCTGTTTCCTACTGCTTTTGGAGAAGACGAAATTGTTTCTTGATACTTTGTGGGTTTGTTTACATAAAACCTGATATTGTGAGTTAAACAGTTGATGAGATAAATGAGATTTTTATTTCTGGTATCTAGACAGTACTGAGATAAATGAGAACTGAGATAGGTTCTCGATGTCTAATGATATAATATTGTGAGGCAGGTTAGATTGTTCCAATATTTATCAGTGACATTGATGAGACTGTTACCTGATATCTAGCCAGATACGACAGATCTGAATCACAATCTAGTCCTGTTTTCAAGGCAGACAGAGACACATAGGGGTTCAGTTCTGCCAATCTACTGCTGCTGGCTTCAGCTCTGGAAAGCAAACCATTCGAAAAAGACAGATTATATCAAAAATTGTTAAGAGGACAAGGTGAAAAGCTTCAAATGAATATAAAATAAAACAAGAGCTGTTTGTGGAACACTTATGCCCCCCTCCCTTGGAACATCCACAAAGAAAATGAGCGGAAACTGCAAATAACATGAATTTTTCTACGTCCAAGAGCCATAACTCTGTCGAAAATTGCTTGATCGTACCCAATATCGAACTTGACCTAGATATTGTCATGATAAACCTGTATACCAAATTTCATTTCAATGTGTTCATCCTCTGCAAAGAAAATGAACAGAAACTGTTGGTGGACCCACCGACCGACAGACCGACCGACCGAAGACAACAGCAAAGCAATATGCCCTCCCTTCTTCGAAGGGGGGCATAATTAGGCAATGTGTTATAGTTGAACAGTTGTGGAGAAAAACGAACAATTCTTGAATAAGTTTACAAGATTGTTGTGTGCGACATAATCACATATCTAGCACCTTCAAAGGAGATCTAAATTTATCTGGCATGCTGTGAATGATATGTGAAATGAAACCAATCTATAAACTAAACAATGTCCTATCCATTGAACTTGTGTAAATGTGTTGCTATATGACAAACACTGGTTTTTGTCAATGTTGATTTGAACGCTGACCTGTTTTTGCCGACATCTTCCTCTCTCAAAAAGAACTGTGTCCCCAGGTCCTGAATCTCGGCCAGTTTACAATCCTGGATGGTCAGATTCTACAAGGTCCAAGGTCAAGGTCAGTGCCAACAAATCATTTGAATTTATATGTGTAAACTGGTTTTGGATAACACTGAATACTGACAGTTCCTTGGAGATTAAAATCAATATTTCATACATCCTTATTACATGGGCATCAAAGTCATTAAAATATCAATTGAAATTCTTCTCTGTGGAAAGCTATTCTTTCCATGCGAAAACCCACCTTTACTCCAGCTAAGGCAATGTTCTTGGCTGAAAATAAACAAAAGAAGTCAAAGAAAATGTCGGTCAAATACATACCACATTTGATTTTTTAAAACTATTCCACTGACCTCCATTTTGGTCTATAAAACTCTAGATCACAACTTTAATGTTGCTTAGAATTGTAAAGATAAACCATTCTCATTGTCATTGTTTATGCTGAGATTCTGTGATCATAATTATGATATTTGATAATCATAGAAAACCTACTTTCTCATCTTGGGGTCATTAGTAAACTGACAAGTGAGAACGCGTGTAAACCGACAAAGGCCGTTAACTTACAAGTACAACTCTGTTATTTTACCTACCAATTTCAATTCCTAAACCTCCCATGCTGTAGATAAGGATAGCAGAGTTTGCCATTTGTTTCATTGCAGAGTCACCTAAGACATAGCGCTGTCGACTGAAATAAAAAATTAAAAATTCAGAGTTTTTGGAGAGTCTGAAATGTGAGATCTAAATAGCACATCATTGGTGCATGCATGTGCAAAGAGAAAATTTGACTAGCTGCACACTGATTCAATCAAATTTATTTCTGCTCAGTAAATTGGACCCAATTCTCCGTAATTTTGTGTATGGCTTCCGAGTTTATGTTCACACTGGTGATTTTTCTCTACTTTTAAAAAGGCAACTTTGGCTTCTCAGTTGGGAAAAATCAAAGAAATTTATATTTTTGGCATCAAAATTATGGGGCAAAGTGCAGGTTAATTTGGGGGAAAATCTGTAATAGTTGTAAGAGGAATGGGCCTATAATTTCGGTCCTAGACTGGCTGTAGAAAAATCACTGGCCAGAAAACCAAACATTATACATTCCTTTACAAGTCAGTATTCAATGATAATTTTTACAAAGTTTGTAGTTTCTTTTAATGCATTTATTATCAAAAAATGTCTAAATGTGTAATGTTTGTAACTGTTTGATACTGAAGCTAGTTGATGATGGAGAAAGTTGGATTTTGGTTGGGGGGCAAACTAAAATGAAGGCTTGCTACTTATACTTTTTCCAGTGAAGGTGAATTCAAATAGGAGAAATTGACAAATTAGGGCATCTTGTAATCTTGGATGTTCAAGCTTCAAAATTAAAGAGGGCGAGACAGGCGATTATTGCTATTTTAACCACCACAAGTGATTAAAATAAGGGCATGCATAAGTATGAAGAACTGTCACAAGATTTTGTGAAGATGTCAGTCGACAAATGGGGAACTGAATCTCTGCCAAGATTGGGGCAAGTTGACACTTGGTCTTGATGTATGGGGTTCATGCTGGGCTCTTCGAATGGTCCCACAGTAAACCACATTACAGTTGTAACACAAAGTATTACCTATACAGAGAATCATCTATCTCCACCTCTTCTTGGTCCATGGTTTCCTCCAAGATTCTTCAATTAAAATACATCATAAAGAATTATCACCATCTTAGACAATTACATAAAGATTATACTTTTTTGGTTGCAGCAGATGAGTAATAACGTGATACAGTAGGAAGACGATTGCACAACAGTCTCAGTGACACCCTTATAGATTTGTGATCATTCTTTCAACATAAAGAAATTATGCATATATACTCATAATGTTTTGAAATCTTCAATCAAACCTTTTTCAACCGTTAAAAAAAGGAAAACAGCGGCCTACTTCTCTGATACGAGGTATAGAATAGGGTACTTTTTATATCCTATAACCAGGCACTATAACCAGGATATGCGCATGCGTGAACCAACTTTCCATCGGGATCGGTAAACGATTGGGAGGAAATTCGAAAGCTATTTGGAGGAACTTCGAACTGATATATGTGCAATTTAAAAATGCGATTTTTATATGAAAAATATGATCAGAAGTGATAAAAATGTTATGTACATTAGATTTTACACCAAAAAATTAAATAAATAATTGAGAGAACAATCAAAATCAATGTTACAGGAAAACAACAGGCACTTAGCATCGGGGGGGGGGGGGGGGGGGGGGTTGGAATGGGGGCAGGGACAGGGGGACGGGACTGCCCCCCTCCAGCACACGTTTTATCGCAGCAAATATTTTTCTTGAATTTACTTATAAAAAAGTAAATTAACATACAGTTGCACCCCCCCCCCCCCAATGTTTTTGGGACCATGTAAAATTTGAAATGAAAGAAAGGAAATAAACTGTGAAATTGAAGTTAAAGGTACACTTAGCCCCCTACCCCCACGGATTAGGATTTTCAATTATTTAAAAAGTATTTTTGAGTTGGGGTTTTTTTCAAGGCAAGATTGGATGAGTCTGCCCTCAACCCACTTTGCTACGATGCTAGGTGCCTGAACAAAATATCATGGTTTCATTACATACATGTATGCTAGTATAAAGACTTTATGTAAACCAATATTATCTCGTGCATTGTTCCTTTCACCAGGTTCTACAAACACCTTAGTCCAAAATAAATAAAAAAATCCAAGACTAGGAGGGGAAGAAAGAAGAAATTTCTTTTCTTTTTTTTTTTTACTCAGGAGCTATTTTGTTGGGGGGGGGGGATTTGGGGTGAACAGGTCACTGACCCCTTGTAGATCTACCCATGACCTATCACCAGGGTCTGTATACACATAACCAGGGTCAGTATACCCATCACCATGGTCTCCAGGGTCAGAGTATGTATCACCAGAGTCTGTGTGCCCATCATCAGAGTCTGTACACCCATAACCAGGGTCAGTATACCCATCACCAGGGTCTTCATATCTATCACCAGGGTCAGAGTACGTATCACCAGAGTCTGTGTGCCCATCACCATTGTCTGTTTACCCATAACCAGGGCCAGTATACCCATCACCAGGGTCTCCATACCTATCACCAGGGTCAGAGTACGTATCACCAGAATCTGTGTGCCCATCACCAGAGTCTGTACACCCATAACCAGGGCCAGTATGCCCATCACCAGGGTCTCCATACCTATCACCAGGGTCAGAGTACGTCTCACCAGAATCTGTGTACCCATCACCAGAGTCTGTACACCAATAACCAGGGTCAGTATACCCATCACCAGGGTCTCCATACCTAACACCAGGGTCAGAGTACGTATCACCAGAGTCTGTGTGCCCATCACCAGAGTCTGTACACCCATAACCAGGGTCAGTTTACCCATCACCAGGGTCTCCATACCTATCACCAGGGTCAGAGTACGTATCACAAGAGTTTGTGTGCCCATCACCAGGGTCTGTATACTCATAATCAGGGCCAGTATACCCATCACCAGGGTCTCCATACCTATCACCAGGGTCAGAGTACGTATCACCAGAATCAGCGTGCCCATCACCAGAGTCTGTACACCCATAACCAGGGCCGGTATACCCATCACCAGGGTCTCCATACCTATCACCAGGGTCAGAGTACGTATCACCAGAGTCTGTGTGCCCATCACCAGAGTCTGTACACCCATAGCCAGGGTCAGTATACCCATCACCAGGGTCTCCATACCTATCACCAGGGTCAGAGTACGTCTTACCAGAATCTGTGTGCCTATCACCAGGGTCTGTACATCCGTAGCCAAAGTCAGTATACTCATCACCAAGGTCTCAATACCTATCACCATGGTCAGAGTACGTATCACCAGAGTCTGTGTGCCCATCACCAGGGTCTGTACATCCGTAGCCAAAGTCAGTATACCCATCACCAAGGTCTCAATACCTATCACCAGGGTCAGAGTACGTATCACCAGAGTCTCTGTGCCTATCACCAGGGTCTGTACACCCATAACCAGGGCCAGTATACCCATCACCAGGGTCTCCATACCTATCACCAGGGTCATTATATCCATCACTAGTGTTTGTGTGCCCAACAACGGGGTCTGTACACCCATCACCAGGGTCAGTATACCAATCACCCGGGTCTGTACACCCATAACCAGGGTCAGTATACCCATCACCAGGGTCTCCATACCTATCACCAGGGTCAGAGTACGTATCACCAGAGTCTGTGTGCTCATGACCAGGGTCTGTACATCCGTAGCCAAAGTCAGTATACCCATCACCAAGGTCTCAATACCTATCACCAGGGTCAGAGTACGTATCACCAGAGTCTGTGTGCCCATCACCAGAGTCTGTACACCCACAACCAGGGCCGGTATACCCATCATCAGGGTCTGAATACCTATCACCAGGGTCAGAGTACGTATCACCAGAGTTTGTGTGCCCATCACCAGGGTCTGTACACCCATAACCAGGGTCAGTATACCCATCACCAGGGTCTCCATACCTATCACCAGGGTCAGAGTGCGTATCACCAGAGTCTGTGTGCCCATCACCAGGGTCTGTATACCCATAACCAGGGCAAGTATACCCATCACCAGGGTCTCCATACCTATCACCAGGGTCAGAGTACGTATCACCAGAGTTTGTGTGCCCATCACCAGGGTCAGTATACCCATAACCAGGGTCAGTATACCCATCACCAGGGTCTTCATACTATCACCAGGGTCAGAGTGCGTATCACCAGAGTCTGTGTGCCCATCACCAGGGTCTGTATACCCATAACAGGGCCAGTATACCCATCACCAGGGTCTCCATACCTATCACCAGGGTCAGAGTACGTATCACCAGAGTCTGTGTGCCTATCACCAGGGTCTGTACACCCATAACCAGGGCCAGTATACCCATCACCAGGGTCTCAATACCTATAACCAGGGTCAGAGTACGTATCACCAGAGTCTGTGTGCCCATCACCAGGGTCTGTACATCCGTAGCCAAAGTCAGTATACCCATCACCAAGGTCTCAATACCTATCACCAGGGTCAGAGTACGTATCACCAGAGTCTCTGTGCCTATCACCAGGATCTGTACACCCATAACCAGGGCCAGTATACCCATCACCAGGGTCTCCATACCTATCACCAGGGTCATTATATCCATCACTAGTGTTTGTGTGCCCAACAACGGGGTCTGTACACCCATCACCAGGGTCAGTATACCAATCACCCGGGTCTGTACACCCATAACCAGGGTCAGTATACCCATCACCAGGGTCTTCATATCTATCATCAGGTTCAGAGTGCGTATCACCAGAGTCCCATAACCAGGGTCAGTATACCCATCACCAGGATATGTACACCCATAACCAGGGTCAGTATACCCATCACCAGGGTCTCCATACCTATCACCAGGGTCAGAGTACGTATCACCAGAGTCTGTGTGCTCATGACCAGGGTCTGTACATCCGTAGCCAAAGTCAGTATACCCATCACCAAGGTCTCAATACCTATCACCAGGGTCAGAGTACGTATCACCAGAGTCTGTGTGCCCATCACCAGAGTCTGTACACCCATAACCAGGGCCGGTATACCCATCATCAGGGTCTGAAAACCTATCACCAGGGTCAGAGTACGTATCACCAGAGTTTGTGTGCCCATCACCAGGGTCTGTACACCCATAGCCAGGGTCAGTATACCCATCACCAGGGTCTCCATACCTATCACCAGGGTCAGAGTGCGTATCACCAGAGTCTGTGTGCCCATCACCAGGGTCTGTACACCCATAACCAGGGTTAGTATACCCATCACGAGGGTCTCCATACCTATCACCAGGGTCAGAGTGCGTATCACCAGAGTCTGTGTGCCCATCACCAGGGTCTGTACGCCAATAACCAGGGTCAGTATACCCATCACCAGGGTCTCCATACCTATCACCAGGGTCAGAGTACGTATCACCAGAGTCTGTGTGCCTATCACCAGGGTCTGTACACCCATAACCAGGGCCAGTATACCCATCACCAGGGTCTCCATACCTATCACCAGGGTCATTATATCCATCACTAGAGTTTGTGTGCCCAACAACGGGGTCTGTACACCGATCACCAGGGTCAGTATACCAATCACCCGGGTCTCTACACCCATAACCAGGGTCAGTATACCCATCACCAGGGTCTTCATATCTATCACCAGGATCAGAGTGCGTATCACCAGAGTCTGTACACCCATAACCATGGTCAGTATACCCATCACCAGGGTATGTACACCCATAACCAGGTTCAGTATACCTATCACCAGGGTATGTACACCCATTACCAGGGTCGGCATACCCATCACCAGGGTCTCAATACCTATCACCAGGGTCAGAGTACGTATCACCAGAGTCTGTGTGCTCATGACCAGGGTCTGTACATCCGTAGCCAAAGTCAGTATACCCATCACCAGGGTCTCAATACCTATCACCAGGGTCATAATGCCTATCACCAGAGTCAGAGTACGTATCACCAGAACTGTAAACATATCACCTGGGTCATTATACCTTTTAGTAGGGTCAGTGTTCGTAGTACTAGGGTCTGTGTGCCCATCATCATGGTCTGTATATTCATAACAAAGGTCAGTTTACCCTTCACCAGGGTCTTAATACTTTTCACCAGGATAGTGTACGCATCAATAGGGTCTGTGTGCCCATCACCAGGGTCAGTATACCTAACACAACAGTCAGTGCACTTATCATGAGGGTTTGTATATCCATTACCTGAGTCAGGTAATACTGACCCTGTTGATAAGTAGAGTGACCCTGGTGATAGGTATACTGATCCTGGTGAAGATTACACATACCTTGGTGATACGTACACTCATGACCCTTGTGATAGGTATACTGACTCAGGTGATGGTTATACTTACCCTGGTTATAGATTTCGAGATTCTGGTGTTACGTATGGTGACCTTATAATATCTACACTTTTGTGTATACCGACTCTGGTGATGGATATATACTGACCCCTGTGATTGGCTACAGACCCTTGTGATACGTACACTGACTCTGTCGCTAGGTATACTGACCCTGGTGATAGAGAATGTGATAGATATACTGGTGATAAATGTACTGACTCTTGTGATAGGTATACTGACCTTGGAGATGGGCCCTCAGACCCACGGATGCGTACACTGACACGGCCGTTAGGTAAACTAACTCTGGTGATAGGTAATAGGTACAGTTTTCCTGGTGAAAGTCTACTGATCAAGGTAATGGATGTACAAACCCTGATGATAAGTGCACTGACTGTTGTGATAGATATACTGACCCTAATGATGGGCACACAGACCCTATTGATTCGTAAACTATTCCTGGTGATAAGTATTTAGACCCTGGTGATGGGCATACTGGCCCTGGTTATGGGTGTACAGACTCTGGTGATGGGCACACAGACTCTGGTGATACGTACTCTGACCCTGGTGATTGGTATGATGACCCTGGTGATGGGTATACTGACACTGGTTATGGGTGTACAAACTCTGGTGATGGGCACACAGACTCAGGTGATACGTATTCTGACCCTGGTGATGGGTATACTGGCCCTGTTATGGGTATACAGACCCTGGTGATGGGCACACAGACTCTGGTGATACGTACTCTGACCCTGGTGATAGGTATGAAGACCCTGGTGATGGGTATACTGGCCCTGGTTATGGGTGTACAGACTCTGGTGAAGGGCACACAGACTCTGGTGATACGTACTCTGACCCTGGTGATAGGTATGGAGACCCTGGTGATGGGTATACTGGCCCTGGTTATGGGTATACAGACCCTGGTGATGGGCACACAGACTCTGGTGATACGTACTCTGACCCTGGTGATAGGTATGGAGACTCTGGTGATGGGTATACTGACCCTGGTTATGGGTATCCAGACCCTGGTGATGGGCACACAAACTCTGGTGACACGTACTCTGACCCTGGTGATAGGTATGGAGACCCTGGTGATTGGTATACTGGCCCCTGGTGATAGTATGAAGACCCTGGTGATGGGTATACTGACCCTGGTTATGGGTATACAGACCCTGTTGATGGGCACACAAACTCTGGTGACACGTATTCTGACCCTGGTGATAGGTATGGAGACCCTGGTGATGGGTATACTGGCCCTGGTTATGGGTGTACAAACTCTGGTGATGGGCACACAGACTCTGGTGATACGTACTCTGACCCTGGTGATGGGTATACTGGCCCTGGTTATGGGTATACAGACCCTGGTGATGGGCACACAGACTCTGGTGATACGTACTCTGACCCTGGTGATAGGTATGAAGACCCTGGTGATGGGTATACTGGCCCTGGTTATGGGTGTACAGACCCTGGTGATGGGCACACAGACTCTGGTGATACGTTCTCTGACCCTGGTGATAGGTATGGAGACCCTGGTGATGGGTATACTGACCCTGGTTATTGGTGTACAGAGTCTGGTGATGGGCACACAGACTCTGGTGATACGTACTCTGACCCTGGTGATAGGTATGGAGACCCTGGTGATGGGTATACTAGCCCTGGTTATGGGTGTACAGACTCTGGTGATGGGCACACAGACTCTGGTGATACGTACTCTGACCCTGGAGACCATGATGATGGGTATACTGACCCTGGTTTTGTGTATACAGACCCTGGTGATAGGTCATGGGTAGATCTACAAGGGGTCAGTGACATGTTCACCCCTAATACCCCCCCCCCCCCCCCAACAAAATAGCTCCTGAGTAAAAAAAAAAAGGAAAATAGATTTCTTCTTTCTTTCCCTCCTAGTCTTGCATTTTTTATTTATTTTGGACTAAGGTGTTTGTAGAACCTGGTGAATGGAACAATGCACGAGATAATATTGGTTTACATAAAGTCTTTATACTAGCATACATGTATGTAATGAAACCATGATATTTTGTTCAGGCACCTAGCATCGTAGCAAAATGGGTTGAGGGCAGACTCATCCAATCTTGCCTTGAAAAAAAAAAACCAACTCAAAAATACTTTTTAAATAATTGAAAATTCTAATCCGTGGAGGTAGGGGGCTAAGTGTACCTTTAACTTCAATTTCACAGTTTATTTCCTCTCTTTCATTTCAAATTTTACATGGTCCCAAAAACATTGGGGGGGGGGGGGGGTGGGGGTGCAACTGTATGTTAATTTACTTTTTTATAAGTAAATTCAAGAAAAATATTTGCTGCGAGAAAACGTGTGCTGGAGGGGGGCAGTCCCGTGTCCCTGCCCCCATTCCAACCCCCCCCCCCCCTCCGATGCTAAGTGCCTGTTGTTTTCCTGTAACATTGATTTTGATTGTTCTCTCAATTATTTATTTAATTTTTTGGTGTAAAATCTAATGTACATAACATTTTTATCACTTCTGATCATATTTTTCATATAAAAATCGCATTTTTAAATTGCACATATATCAGTTCGAAGTTCCTCTAAATAGCTTTCGAATTTCCTCCCAATCGTTTACCGATCCCGATGGAAAGTTGGTTCACGCATGCGCACATCCTGGTTATAGTGCCTGGTTATAGGATATAAAAAGTACCCTATTCTATACCTCCCTCCTGATACCCAAGAAACTTCGATTTTAGTAATTAAGAATCCCGATCTCGATGTTAATTCTACAATTTTTTTTTGGTGCAACAATTTACCCGAACAGGCCCAAATGGAAATGTGAGATTATAAACGGATTAATATTTTGAAAAATCGTGTTTTGGAAATATAAACGTTTCATTAATATCTATAAAGATAACCAATGGTTAACATTAAAGTGTTCACTCATTTTTCAAAATATATTGAACTCAAGGACGTTGTTTACTCAGGGTTTGAGTCACAGGCACTTGTTTCTGAAAAAAAAATTACCCTATAATAATATCAGAAACAAGTGCCTGTGGTTTGAGTTCTCAAATTCAGATTCTACTGTAATAAATTCCAATGTCATGAGTAAAATTTGTTCTTACCACAAAAAGTATTTATGAAATGAATTATCATTGGTATAGCGTTCGATATTTTTTTTACATATTATGGAATTAGACTCATACAAAGTAGTGATTTTTTTTTTTTTTACAAAACTGAGGAAATTCGAAAAAAACTTTTCGGATTTAATTTTCACCGAAATATTTTTGGTAGTACTATGTTATTTAAAGTTAAGAATTTATTTGTAATTAACATAATTTTGCATATTTTCTGTTGGTTTAATATCACTTTTTTATTTAGATAATCGTATATGGGTAGGAATATAAAAACCAATAGAGGAAATTCAGATTAAAATATTTATAAAAATTGTGAATGAAAACACAATGCTCTGTATCTATTTAGTCTATTCATTAACATTATTTAATTTTCAAAGGAGTTTTGCAAGAGGTGTTATTTTCATCTCAGTCTTAGTGTAAAGGTTTTTAGGGATTTTTCTTAAAATTTAAACAAAAATAATTCGATGGCAATTAACTCAAAAATTAAGTAGGTCATTGATTTTGATTTTGAAAAATAACACTACCATGAAAGGTCTATAACACACAATAGATAGTTTTCATTAACATCAGTGGAAATAATTTTTTCGCATTCTGAGTCAGTACAGTACGTAATCCTTAATTAAAACAAGCGAACCTTAGGCCATAACGCCCACTTCCAAAAGTTCAGATCCATTTCTCATGTAAGATTTATAGGGGAAAACATGACCAGAGTGAATGCCAATGGTTTCAATGTACAGAGTAAAACACGTTTTCATAATATGAATTTAAATTTGATACTTGTATGTGTACACATTATTTCGCAAGTAAATCAGTTTCTCTTGTACTTGCACATAACAAAAACAATAAATACCCCCCAAAAAATATATTTTTTTTTTGCATTTGCGTTCTTGCATTACAGAAAGTCACACCCACAGCATCTTCGCCAGCCATGGGTTTCTGATCCGCACCGCTTCTCACACAAAGAAAGCCTTGGCAAGCGAAGATGCAGACACAGAATCTGCAATATTTAACATCAAAATTTTGCAATATTCAACATCAACCACAACTTCGCTAGCCAAGGGTTTTTGGTCCACTGCGGAGCGAAGTGGACCGAAAACCCTTGGCTAGCGAAGATGCATCAACCATGTCTGAAAACTTCTGAAGTTTTCATTTGACAAGCAGCTCGTCATATATGCGCAAGAGCACATTACCATTATACCGGTATACTCAATAAGAATCTTATCAAGTACTGATTACTACAAGTTTGAACGCCAGAATGAATACATATCGAACACGACTTACCGACAAATCTTTAAGCCCCACCCCTTACTCTTATTAGCGTTTCCACAAAAGAAAATAATTTTATTCTAATTCACCGAGTTCAACCGAAATAAATTATAAGCGTAGGCTCGTAGTCTATCATTCTCCATGGAGAAGGTGTTCGAATCCTATAGACAGCGTTTTATTTTTAATTCATTTGCCTTTAAGTAAAACATTTTTTGTTTTTTTATTGGATTATTATGAAAAAAAAATCTAATACCATTTATATAATAACAACAATTACGTAATGTTCATAATCTGTACACATAATGTTGGATAAAAATAGCGCTAGCATTGATATGAGATCATGCTGTAATGCTTAGAAAACAAAGGTGCATGTATTATTGTATATCATGTATTTGTCAGAGGATGCAGTTCTACATTATACATGTACATGTACTGATGCACAGTTTCAAATATATAGATTTTTTATATGTTCATATGTCATTTCAAAATCCTGGGTACGGGGGATTTGTCAGGCCTTGTACGCTCTTGTACTTTGAATGTTTTTTGTAAATTTTTCTTCAGGTTTGTTATCATTTTCAAACTGCATGACTATAGTTGGAAATGTGATTTATAATATATACTCACTGTAACAAAAAAAAATAGATATTACTGTATAAGAAAAAAAAATTTATTTTACGATTGATCCCGTGAGCACTTGCACCTTCTCGTCCCCCTGTCTTCTTTGTTCAGTAGTTGCAGTTGCAGTGTTTGAGACATCATTAACGACAAGGTAGAGTAACATGTTTTGTGGCAGCGCACTTTAAAAAATTCCAACAATTAAGTGCGTTTTTTTAAACCAATTCAACGCTCTTCGAATTTTTTTCAAAGTGCGATATTATTGTATATCGACATTTTTATCATAAAGACACTAAACGAACTTTGCAATTTCGGGAGGAGGGATTCAACGTTGTGAAAATCATGACACCCTCGGGGTAGGGTTGGCCACAATTGTGTAGGGGGGGGGGGGGTCGAAGTTAGGAATATGTAGAGCAAATCTTTAAAAATCGTCTTCTCCAAAACTAATCAGCCAGGAAAGCTGAAACTTGTGTGGATGCATCCTCAGGTAGTGTAGATTCAAAGTTGTGAAAAACATTACCCCTGGGGATAGGGTGGGGCACAATGGAGGGTCGAAGTTTTACATAGGAATATATAGAGTAAATCTTTAAAAATCTTCTCAGAAACTAATCAGCCAGGAAAGCTGAAACTTGTTTGGAAGCATCCTCAGGTAGTGTAGATTCAAAGTTGTGAAAATAATGATAACCCCGGGAGTAGGGTGGGGCCACAATGGGAGGGGGGTCAAAGTTTTTCATAGAAATATGTAGAGTAAATCTTTAAAAATATTCTTCTCAGAAACTAATCAGCCAGATGATAATTGTTAAGACTTTGGCCCCAGGACAATTCTTCGGCCTCACAAGAAGGTTCAGAGTTTGGTGTCGGTTTATATCCCATATATATTGTTAAGGATCTTTTTGAGAACTGCAATACTCAATATGTGATATGACTATAAAATCATCCTGTTAAAAAAGGGACTAATGATTATAAACATAAGAATGTTTAGGGGGAAAATGAATGTTATTTATACAGGATCTATATGTATTATAGTACATTGTCCAAATAGTTTGTATTATGACTCCATTAAGCTGATTTTATCATACCTGTTGTTCCTCAGGCGCTTTAATTTTTTTTCGAAGTGAGTTGATTAACACACTTTGATTTGTTTAAACATATTTTTTAAAGTGGGTTGTAACAAGGCGCCCTTTTATTTTTAGAAGGCCGACTAGCTTTAGTTTTCATCGTGCATGTTTATGCGCAGTCTAGTAAAATACGGCATATCTATACCTTTTAAGACTTTGATACCAATTAACAAATTGGCATTTTGAAATTACATATAAGATAAAAAAAAATTTATAACTATTTACATGTTACAATTTGATGAAAATCCCTTATGTAGTATTTTCATAATCTGCTTCGATATGTAGAAAATGGCAATTTCCTACAATATATTCCTATATAATAGTAAATGTACTGTACCTGTGTTTGAAATGGTCCCTAAAAAATCAGATAGTAGATTTTTTTTAAATTTTGCAAATATACTAAAGATGGTGTATATTTCATTTGGTTAAAAAAGAAAGGGTTTTGTTATGTAGTTTTTACGCAAAAAAACAAAAACAAAATTTAACCCCAACCCCAAGTCGGTCTTTTTATATTTGATAGTATGTAATATATTAATGCTATTTCTGTCAGTATTAATTATAAACAAAGCCTTTAAGCTGTTCAGTTGATAGTGCAATTAATTTTATTTTGCACACAACAATCCCTTTACTGTGACACAAATCGCATTAGCGACCTCTGCGATAATTTTGTTTTGAATAATGACAATACACGTACAATATATATAGTGATACATACATAAACTGTTATATCTGAGATAAAAGGTTAAGGGTCTTCATGTTTATTCTAAAATGCTGTGAAAGACTGAGGTACACTGCCGTTATCTGGAGATCGTGGAGGTGAATACTAAACAAATATGCAACAGACCACTGCATGCATGTCAATCCAATTCATATGGAAGCTATCTCATGCCTCTTGGGTATGCTTTAACATTTTGACAAACATGTAATTTAACAAACTGTTAATCTCCATTTTAATCTCTGATGCGTTGAACCAAGTTTAAAATTGGTTCAGTAGTTTTGAATACGAAAATTATTTTTAAAAATGTGAAAATTTCAAGTATAAGAAAACTTTCCGTAAAAGAAAATGGGTAGCCCCAGGTGAGCTAGAATTCTAAGTGATGGTTCACAAGTGGGAACTGTGTGTGGAGGATTCTGGAGGCAGACGAGCTTACGGTCGATATCAATTTCTATTAGATAGATTAATTACACTAAAAGCATTATATACAAGAACCTCTCTGGTATGTAGTTTATATACGCGTTCGAAATTGTAGATATATATGTTTAACAATTGCAGTTTGGTGGCTTATGATCAATCAATCATTTCCTTGCCCATTATCTTTGATGAACAAAACAAAAAATATGTAATAAAAAATAATGATAAAAAAAAATAAGTAAAGTATAAATCATCACTGATTTTATTATATCACTTTACTAATACTTGCTTTAGAACACCCCCCCCCCTAAAATAAGGGAAGGAAAGTCATCATGTTCCTTAGAGAACTATATAGATTCTTGTCTTCTTGTCAATCAACAGTCAAATCACAGTTACTTACAAATTAAAAAATATAGGCCTAGTGCATCATGCACATCCATATATATATTTTTAATTTTTTTTGTTAAATCCAATATAGCCCCCCCCCCCCCCCCCCCCCCCACGCGCACAGAGAGAGAGAGAGAGAGAGAGAGAGAGAGAGATAGAGAGAGAGAGAGAGAGAGAGAGAGAGATTTTAATAAAAAGATTTTTACATAATTTAATAATTTCACAGTGTGGCAAAAAATATATGATACATTGATACAAAATATGCAACTAATGTTTTTTTCCCGCGGGGTGTCAACTGATAGCCTTTAATCCGCCCAAGATTTGTAAAAGTTTATGTCACGTGACCAAAGATGGCGAACTCGCTGAAATCAGTGTGGAATGTATAATCATGTCAAAAGGTAATGTTTATTTACTTTTTATGAAAAGCAAACATTACGCTTTGTTTACATATAGATCTATGGTGTTGATGAATTATCACATGGGTTTCATCTTTATGGTTTTATAAGTTGCGTCCAGTTCTTAGGCGTGCATTTTACCTCAGTGAAAGTTGAATTCAGGTAAAAGACGTGAGCTCCTTATTGACCGGATGTTAAGCCTTCTAGAATTTCCTTTAATAACTTAGAGTAAAGTAAAGTTCCATAGTAATATATTTCTACCTACATTATTTATTGCTAGCCTATCTATAGTATTTTAATGATCTAAATGGATCAGGTGAAATCTTTTATAAATTCAGTGCAGAAGAGACTAACAGGTGTTTGGTGTCACCCCTATTAATTGCTCATGGTGCAATAAAATTTGACATTTTACAAAAGCCTACAGAACACAACTAAGTTATCAATGGAGATGGAGTAATTTATGAAAATGAACCAATAATCTCTTTAAATGAAGTAAACATATTCTTTATGATATTTCTGGCAAAACTCACTCAGTTCAAAGCAATTGAACTGCAGCAGTCAAAAATTCTATTTCCTCTTCCTGATAAACAGTAAGTCCTCATTCCCAGTACAAAGACATTCATCAGTGCTTTTACAGGTACTCGTTGATTAGTTTTAATAAGTATTTAGTATTATGTCGACATGTATGAGCTAGGTGATCAAATACGGTCGGGAGTGATCAATTCTAATAAAGCACGAAGGTCGTTATGATATAGTTTATCACGCCTGACCGTATTTGATCACCTAATAATATTCAAAGAATCATTCCTTATTTCTTATAGTTATATAATTTTCTGCAATAATATGTTTTACGGTGCTACCGTTGTGGCGAGCGCAGCAAGAATTGCACATACCTTGTATCATTGTCAACTTAATGTTATTTAGGTAACAACGAACATCAAAGAATTTGAGAGAGAGAGAGAGAGAGAAAGAGAGAGAGAGAGAGAGAGCCCGGTCCCTGTTTGTAGGTGTGTAATTTCCCAGGTTTGACTATATGCAACAATATCTGCATAAATTTTTTTAACTGTTTTTATTTTGTCTTTATTCTTTTTTATTTTATAGTTCAAAATGTCCTGTTGTTTATTTCCCCTCCTTACTCATATACTAACCTGCTTACTTTACATGCATGCACAATTAGCTTGAAATTGGATTGATATGACAGTAAAGTATGACTCTTGCTAGTATATATTTTTATAATCTCTACTGACGTGTGACCAGTTCTCGCTGAGTACCATTTCTCGCCAGAACATTGTGACGTCATTTTATGTCTATAATTTTATGTGTTGATAAAATGACGTCACAATATACTTGCGAGAAATGGTACTCGGTGAGAACTGGTCGCATGCCAGTATATAAAAAAAAAAACCAAAAATTAAAAAAAAACAAACAAAAAAATGTCAAATGTCAATGAGGCAGGTATCGCAGTCTATACTGAAGTAGTACACGCATTACAGATGTTTGAATCACCTCTAAATTTATTGCGGGAAATATAGCGCGAGAGCATTGTGACGTCATCCATGACATTTTTTGTCTTTGTTTACGTATCTCTACTTAATACAAAGGTATGGAAGTATCTTGGGTCTCGCCAAAGCATGTGCAGTACTCAGAACCGTTCAACGTGTCTTCAAACCTCAAAACACCGTAAATTATGAGTTAAATGTTGGCCATTTTTGGCATAGCACCACGGATGAAAACATTAGAGAGCATTATGGGACGTAGACAAAAATTTTGTTTGATGAATCTGTAGGTTTAGCTCGTTCTTTTTCCTGCGCACACTGGCTCGCTTTTAAAATAATCATTGATGATTTATATAATTACCTGTATATACATTACAAAATCAATTTGTAGTGTTATTACTGAAAAAGACAATGGAAAATATAAATATATTATAACAGTATTAGTACAGAAAAATGAAAAGATCTTATTTACATTTAATGAGCAGTACAAAGGTATTTTGAGAGGGGTGCGTATTATTTGAAAGGCAGCCTCAAAGTTTAGGAAACTGGAATTTGTCTGATGATCTCATTTTGATGTAAATTAACAATACTATTCTTATATCTTTTTATCTTCTTAATATGTATAATTTTTATTGCATGATTCAAGTATATATATTTTCTACCTTTGATTTTACAAGCTATATATATGCTATGTTATTTCTACTTTATTTACTCTCTTTTATACACAAATTATGCTAATATCCTCTTTCAACTTCGCGGGGGGGAGGGGGGAGTTTATAAGTTTATTTGCAATATGTTTTTGGACTCTCATCACAAATAAGCCTATCAAGTAATCAAGTAAATAAACAGAACTAAAGGTTATCACTGGGGTCAGAGGTGCTGATAAATCCATGAAATCTGTCATCAAAGCTTCATCTGCCAATCTCTGATCACTGTGCACAGAGTATCCATACATTTTGCCTTTATGTTCATAGGACTTGCTTTTAATTTACATTTGGCTGCATTTCTACCTAGAAATACTTTATTTTGATGTATAGGCCAGTTCATGTTGGCATGATTTTTTTACCCTTATCTAATTAATGAGTGTATCAAGAATAAATGTTTCATTGATAATTTGTTTTCTTCTGTTTCAGAATAATGCTGAATGGCATTTGATAAGAATTCAAGTCCCGTCTATGTAAGTAAAATAAACAAGTGACTTAAGCCTATCGTACCTAACCCGTCTCTTGGTCTACTTTCTCCCTAAATTACATATTCATAATTTTGATAATAAGGGAGATACTGGTGTGTTTTTTCAGGGAGGCGGGCAGATTCGGGTGAATCTACCCCAGGGATTGCCCATGGACTGCCCCCTGTATCTGGTTTTTGAGGGGCCATACCAACGACACATCACAACAGGGATCAGGTGTGGAGACACCTGCTGGGCTGTCATCCCAGGTGAGAATTAAAGTCTGTATCCTAAAGTAGGGAGAGTCAAGGATAGACGTACATTGTGTATCCTAAAGCAAATAAAGTGTGTATCCTAAGGAGAGGATATTGGAGGTTAGACTCATTGTCTGTATTCTAGAAAGAGGATAGTCCAGGTAAGACTCATTGTCTGTATCCTAGAGAGAGGATAGTCCAGGTAAGACTCATTGTCTGTATCCTAGAGAGAGGATAGTCCAGGTTAGACTCATTGTCTGTATCCTAGAGAGAGGATAGTCCAGGTAAGACTCATTGTCTGTATTCTAGAAAGGGGATAGTCCAGGTTTGACTCATTGTCTGTATCCTAGAAAGAGGATAGTCCAGGTTAGACTCATTGTCTGTATCCTAGAAAGAGGATAGTCCAGGTTAGACTCATTGTATCCTAGTGAAGTGAAGGTTAAACTATTCATGTATGAGGATAGTTCAGATACTGTGGAAAACATGTAGAAACCTACATAATGTGGTCTCTTTTGTTATGATAGATCCTTTCTATAATTTTTTACAAGTTCTGTCTCATGTAAAACTAAAATTAATAAACAATGGTAGTATGGTTCCAGTTCAGCATGATTTTGCATTCATTTCCCCAAAATAAGCAGGAAAATGCATGCACGGTTTGTCTCGCATCTATAATTTACTGGACAGTCTGTGTTCATGATGTTCATCTGAGTGATCTGACAGGTGGTAGACCTGATCAATACACAGGACTGCATATAAAACCAAGCTACAGGTGTAATCAGGTGGAGATTTTACCTGTCTCACATATAAACCTCACAGATCCCGGCCCGGGCTGGAGGAACTGTTTGTTTTAGTGGTGTATCATAAATTTTCTGTATTGACATTTGTTTCAAACTGTGATCTTGTGGCGGATGATAACATTGGCTAAGTCTGTTTTTATAATCTTTTTGGAAAAGTGGACTTGAATAACACACAAATTCCAAAGAAATATTCATATGGAACCTTTTGTTTGTATGTGAAAAGGTTTTTTTTTTTTCTTTTAATTGATATCAATTCTTGAAATTAGATTTGTTTCAAGTTTAATTTGAATTCTCAGAAAAAGAAACATATGTAAGCAATCAGAGACATGAAGAATGAATTGTCTGTATAATAAACCAAGGCTCTTAATAGGGAAAAAAGATGTACCTTAATTAAAGCTACCTCATCTGAAGCTTCTGTTGCAGGGCAAATGTTGTCAAATACCGTAACTAACAGGATTGTTTCAACTCTTATTGAAATAATGACTGTCAATATGGTATTAACAAGGATTTATAAATCTTATTGAAAGCGAAAAAAATGATGCAGAATTTCTGCAGAAATGAACAAATAATCTGAACTCTGTGTCCATGTTTGAGTGAAGGGTGGTCTGATTTTACAGTGTCCAATATGTATGAGTGACTGAAGGTTTGTCTGATTCTACAGTGTCCAATATGTATGAGTGACTGAAGGTTTGTCTGATTTTACAGTGTCCAATATGTATGAGTGATAAGTGATAGGTGTGGCTGGGATTTATCACAGAAATATTGGGCGTGTACTCACGTAAGACTCATCTCGTCTCAAGAGAGAGAGATTGTGATTCTTGCTTATGATGATAGTGCAATGCTGTCAGTGCTATTGGTCAGCTGCAGACTCCTTATCACAGGACATTGGGTGTGTACTGGTGTAGGTCTCATTATTTGACTCGAGTCATCTCAAGAGAGAGCAGTCATCTCAAGAGAGAGCGGGTGAATCCAGACTGACTTCATGGCTTATTGAGAGATTGTGATGCCGTCTAACTCTGGGTCAGTAGTGTTGTGGTGAATCAGACTTTTTGTGAATGGGAGGTCATGTATTGCCCATTGAGGGACTGTTCCCAATGGATCACTTCCGGCCATTGAGAAACTGTGTGAATGAATGAGATCTGACCGAGGACATTTCTGTACAGGAAATGTGTAATTGGAGGAAAGTCTTGTAGTTTATGGACCAATATTTTCAGTAATTTGAGATAATTAGGGACTAGGCCAATGTGAGATGTATGTTCTACTTCTGTCAGGTTAACCCGATTACTCAGGTAGATGCACACTTGTTGTTACATGAACAGATCCAGTCAATAGTTTATTGTACCTATCTGATATCGTCATTGAATTCAATGTTTTACCTGAATATCAAGTGTGATCTATGATTTTTATACTAAAGCAATCAATATAGACATCAGGGTTATATCTGGCAATTGCCGTTAAATGATGTGTTATGTAACACTGCCTTTTGATGTTGGGTCATTGACCTTCTAACGGTCAGCACACATCTGTTGCGGGAGAGGTGGGGGTTGGGATAGGAGGGATCAGTTTTTGCTTTATGACTGTCAAAGACAAACAATGCAACTCTCTATATTGATTTTGGATAGGATACATTGATTGAAAATAAAACCTTCAACATTTCATGAGTATTTTCCAAGAAAAATTGTTTCGAGTGAAAACGATCATCAATAAATTATGATTTATAAGCTGAATGTTGATAATCATTTGAAATTCTCAGCAGGTTCTTTTGCTTTCATGTTTGTTTTATTTGAAATTGTCATATTACTCAGCCATATAATGTAATTTGGTCCCTGTTGTGTAAAAAGGGGCTGATGATGTAGCAGACCAATATTTGTAATTCTTAAGGGCTGGTATGCATTTAAGGTATAACTGGCAGTGGTATGGACAGGGTCCATTTTGATGTGGGTCGTAGTTTAACCACAGATAAGATCTGTGAAGTTTGTCACAAAGTCTGTCATTACAACCTTAATCCCTCGGACAGCAGCTGAACAATCGTTGTGTTGACTTCAGTAAACCCTGTTATGATAATATTGTCCCTGAATCGTAAACTCCCAGTGATACTCCAGCGGAGGTTTATGATATTTATGTGAGAGATTTAACAAGGAATTAGAACTCCTCTGTCTTTTGTCAGCTAAGTGATCTTATTTTGGTCTTAACAGATTGTTATTGCTGCTCCTATAACAGCCCTGTGTCTCTTAAGTCCTGTGTTATTTCAGAATATTGCCTCATTCAATAGGAATGCCGGTGTTTGTTGAATAAATCTGTTTTTTATGAGTCTATGCTCTATGCTGAGACCTGGAATCAGGTATCTTATTAACATAAGCAGTAGATTTAATACATATCCACTCAATAGCTTTATAGCTGCATGAATATTGTCTTGCTTCTCTTAATATATCTCAGATATACAAGATGGAAACATAACTAATAAAGTCAACTCGAAACCTCAGCTAATAAACTGCAGGGCGGGTTTTAATTTTTTTTTAAAGGACATGTTTGCTAAATATTTACTCCTTTTTTTTTTATTTACTCCAATAGTACACTATTTCCCATTTTTTGGTAGGTGATCATGAGGTGTAAACCTTTCTCTTTGTGGAGATAAAATCTGGCCCATACAATGAGGGTCTATATGAGTAATTTTCTAATTTGATACAATTGGGGTGAAAAAATTTTCCAGCTCAGAAAACCCTTTCTTATGTGAAACTCTATACCACATACTTCAACAGCGGAAATGTGGTTTCTGAATAGATTTGGAGTGAAGGTAACCTTGGCATTCATATTTTCCAGACTTGTCATTCATTTAAATGGTGTGAAATTTCAGGTTGTTTTTGGATTCCAATTACAATGAGTGAGTGGTGAGGTTGAACTCGGTCATACATACACACTATATGATAAATAAAGAACGTCTATATTAGAGCTCAAATAATGTTGCTGAAAAATTAAAGCTTTTGAAAAATTCAAGTACTTGATGACATCCTTACCTTCTCAAGGAAACCATGAAAAGTTTCATATTCCTAGAAATAAATTGAATTATTAAAACCTACTATTTTGTACAGGTAAATAAAAAAGATAATGACTTTGTAATGACCTTTGCAGCCCATGGTGAAGCAGAGAGAGTCCAGGTGACCCTGTTCAGTTACTATAACAACGACATCTGCGCCCTGGTGACGTCACCCTTCGTTTTTGACCATAACCCGACCTACTTTCTGGCCTGTTTTCTGGTGGAGAGCGTCTACAACGTCGCATCGCTGGAGGACCTTGAACTCATCAAGTCAGACAGGTTTGACCTTGGAGAAGAGGACCTCGATACGTTGGACCAGCGGCTGTACCTAGCCCTCAGATACCTGGAGATACCTGAGTGGTGGCATTTGCTTGGCCCTAACTCTCCCGCAGGTAAGCATTAACAAGGCTACTGAGGTTTCTCAAGGGTCTGTAATCTGTAATTAAAGATTATACAAGTTGTAAGATGAGTTATGTGCGAAATTTGCTATATAAGTGTCAATCTTATCGAAAATTATTAAAAATTATTTGAATGCTTATGTTTATTTTGCACAGTATTCATAACTGTTGTAAGCTGACTTGTGGTTGATTTAGTTTCAGCAGAGCACATACCAAGAGAGAGCCTTTTACATTTTGTGGCACGCCTAGGACTTTACAAGGTTGCTCTCTTTCTATTGGATAAAAACGGGGCACAAGAAGCGCTGAGTCTTCCCAATCGCCATGGATACCTGCCAAAAGATATTGCTGCTGAGAAGGGGCACACAAATCTAGCAGCCCTCTTGACAGAGTAAGTGTTGGAGTTATCTTTTCCTAGATGGGAGCAAGTACATTTAACACTAGATTAAAATTAACGGAGCTTTTTTGTGGTTTTTACTTTCTGCAGTATTATTTATATAGTTTTACTGCATTTGAACACTGATGTTCTCTGATTGACAGCATAGCCATATAGAGCTGTCAAACAGTTTCTTTGACTGAATATCATGGTGACAAAGTTATTAAATCTTTAATAATCAATCAATTTACAAACTTTAATGAAAAATTATCAGTTGAGAGATCCTGTTTCAAGTGAAACACATTTAGGAACGAAATGATAAAAATATATACATGTATGTGTGGGGAAGGTGAATATTTTCTGAACAAAATACATGTATTTTAAAAAAGTTCAGTTGTGAAAAGCAATGAAAAGATAAAATAGAAAATAGAAAAAAAAATGATCTATTACTGGATTAGTTATGTGTGTTTATGTTTTTTTTTTTGTTTTGTTTTTTTTTTTTTGGGGGGGGGGGGGGGGGGTTATGTGGTACCAATTTGTATGATATTCCAGAGGCAGTGATAACGTAACAAGGATTAAAGGAAAATGAAGTGCATGCAAATATCTAGTTATTAAAGATTTAATAGTTGCTGGTGCAGTAAACATCTTTACATACATGTGAAGCAACCATAGGGCATTGAAATAAATGAAATCAGATGAGATGCCACTGTGTGCTACCATAGCTGCTGTTTGGTTATTAGATTGTTTCTGTCTTGATGGGTCTCCAAGAAGTTCTAATTTTACCATTAAAATAACCATTTTAAAACGGTAGAAAAAAAATGCATTATATAATAATCAGTTATTGGAAAGGGGATTTTAAACGTTTTTTTCTTGTATAGTTTGCCAGTATCAATTCAGATATTATAAAGTTGATCTTCTGATGCTGTAAACAGGGATAAAGAGGTTACATAATACATGTATTCCAATATTAAAGTCCAGGGTATTTATAGTTTTTTTTTTCCTGGGGTGGGGGTTGAGGTGGAAAGAATCTCAAAATCTCAAAACTCTTCTTTTTACTGCTGTATTATTCAGTTATTTGAGGGCAGAGGATGAGTAAATTGGCAGGGTCATTGGTAAAAAAAAAAAAAAAAAAAGATGATATGAACCAGATTTAAGATCAAGTGACAGATCGATATGAGGATTGAGTCCCCACTAAAATCACAGGCTTCCTGTCCCCATGAAGATCAGATGATGATTCTGTTCACACGAGGACATCCTGTGTATCCGCTCATCTGTTTCACCACACATAAAACACGGCCCTGTGTAATAGTCACTGGGACACAGGGATATCACTACAGCGCTATAATTAACGCTTACTTTGTTACTGACTTAATACAAACCAAGAGTCTTGGCCACTGTGTTGTTAACATTCTTACCATTCTTACCATTCTGTGAGTATTCATTTGACTTATGAATTAGCTGTATTTGTAAACATTGCAATCTGTTTTGTGATTATCCATTAAGCTTTTAATTAGCTGTGTTTGTAAACAATTTGGACTCTTGTTTTGCCATTGGAGGGATTAGGGCTGTTGGAGGGATAAGGATCAATGATTGTAAACATGTCCCTAGCTTTACTTCCTGGTAAATGTCTGAATGAATTAAAGCTCTACATGTACAGTGGTGTACATGTACTAGTGTATTACTTATCTACTACATACTACACTGTCAACATATCTAGTTACTGCTGTGTACGCTCCCACTTGTACAGTGGTGTACTGGTGTATTACTTATCTAGTACATACTATACTGTCAACATATCTAGCTACCTCTGTGTACGCTCCCACTTGTACAGTGGTGTACTAGTGTATTACTTATCTAGTACATACTATACTGTCAACATATCTAGTTACTGCTGTGTACGCTCCCACTTGTACAGTGGTGTACTAGTGTATTACTTATCTAGTACATACTATACTGTCAACATTTCTAGTTACAGCTGTGTATGCTCTCCCTTGTCAGCGAGCAAATTCAAGAATGGGCGAATGCCAATGTCTAAATTTACCTCTCTTCAAACACAACTGTATCTGGGCAAATTCATGACGGGGCGAAACTATTTGCAGGTTTTAAAGGGCAAAAATTACATGGGGCTAAAATAACCCTGTGTACAGTATTACTTATTTAGTACATACTAACTGTCAACATTTCTAGTTGTTTAACAGTCACTGTCTGTATATTGAAGAGTTAAGATGAGGACCGTTTTACTTATATAGTACTTATTAAGTATGTGGTGTACTTTACTGTCAAAATTCCCACTAACCTCACCTTATTACTGTCTGTGAAGTATTCATTTTGGAAATCCAGATGTGCTGAATTGTACCAGTGAACACATTTGTTAGTGTACTGAAATAACAAAATTCCCACATGGTTTTTTTTTATAACATATCACTTACCCTTAAATTTTTCTATGAACTGATCATTGTCACTGTTTATAATCCCCACTTATTGAACTTGGTCAGTAATTTTACTTTTGTCAATTCTAGGAAAATCTGAGGGGTTGATAAAATCCTTGTTAAGTGTGCATGATTGCAACTTATGGTATATATATGTTGTGCAAGTTCTGGATTTAGTGTTTTCAAATTTTTCTGACTACATGGTATAAATGTACTGTATTAGGAATACATTTAAGTGTTTTCTGATCTGATTTTCTGTGTTATATATGTACTGCATTAGGAATACATTTAAGTGTTTTATGATCTGATTTTCTGTGTTATATAATATGTACTGCATTAGGAATACATTAAAGTGTTGTCTGATCTGATTTTCTGTGTTTAGGTACAGCAGTCACTCTGTGAGACTCTGCACGGACACTGTGGCAACCGACTTTGGAATTATTTGTCAGCTGGAGAATGGTCAGAAGTCCATGAGCACTATAACTCGTCGGCCTGTTGGTAAGTCTTTATAAGCATCTATCTATAAATGCTTCCTCCTTACCTATCCAACTCGTCGGCCTGTTGGTAAGTCTTTATAAGCATCTATCTAATGCTTCATCCTTACCTATCCAACTCGTCGGCCTGTTGGTAAGTCTTTATAAGCATCTATCTAATGCTTCATCCTTACCTATCCAACTCGTCGGCCTGTTGGTAAGTCTTTATAAGCATCTATCTAATGCTTCATCTTTACCTATCCAACCTTCAATCCCACCATACCCAATCACTGTCCCCTATTGTCTGAACATAACCCTCAACATCACCAAACACACCTCCAAACGCCATATCTACCCCACCAAACGGAATGTTATACCCCAAACAGCCATACATACCAGCCTCCCTCCATCCCACCCACCCACCTTAAAGAAAACCCCAGTCACTACCCCCACACCAAACTCAATCTTCTCCTTAGTGGATTGAATGCATTCCTCAGAATCACCCACCGCCCTCTCATTGGTTATTATCAGTTGTTGATATATTGTGTAATGAGGTAATGGTTTGGACAGGGAAGTAATGATGTTTATGGCTGTGTAGTTATATTCTACATCCCATTAAGATGGATTAGTTTCCTCCTTTTGTTATTTTTTTCAATAAAAAAGGCAAGGCTATGTTTTGCTGTATTGTGCAGTGCCTGTAAAATATGGACGACTGAGGAAATATTAGAGTAGGTTGTATTTATCCAGGAGATTTATTCCAGTGATACATGGAAGAAGTCAGTCAGTCACATGTTAATGGCAGAAATATCCTTGAAGAGAACACAAGAATATTTGCAGAAACAGAAGATTTATAAAAGATCTCTGATTTATTTTGTTAGTTCATGTTGTTGTGCACCAAAAAAATAAGTGTGAGAATTCACAAAAGCCGTGAGCTTGTTAGAATGGTTCCTATGAATGAATGACTGATAATTGCAATATTGTTGTATCAATATTATGTCTAAGTATTAATAAATAATGCTGCTTTGTGTTATAATTGAAAATCACAGTATGATGCATCAAACATGGTGAACTTCTGTGTAAGAAAAAAACAAAACATGAAAAGCAGCACTTGAGATTCCTGACACAGTAAATTACACAGTAGAGTACACAATGCCCATGTGCCATTTGTATATATTTTCATTTATTTAGGAGGTTATTTAAACCTTGACATAGTTTTTAGATTTCATAGATAATTAAGTCTATACTTATTGATGTTTTTTACAGAGGAGGACATCTACATTTATCATGAGATGATCTGTCAAGAAGGGGAGGTAGATGAACTCGTCCAGCATCAGTGTCAGACGGAGTGGCCGACGGAAGGGGCCGAGAACGAAGAGGGTAAGTAGGGGATTGTGTAAAGTAAGGGGCCGAGAACGAAGAGGGTAAGTAGGGGATTGTGTAAATTAAGGGGCCGAGAAACGAAGAGGGTAAGTAAGGGATAGTGTAAACTAAGGGGCCGAGAACGAAGAGGGTAAGTAGGGGATAGTGTAAACTGAGGGGGCAGAGAACGAAGAGGGTAAGTAGGGGATAGTGTAAACTAAGGGGCCCAGAACGAAGAAGGTAAGTAGGGGATTGTGTAAATTAAGGGGCCGAGAAACGAAGAGGGTAAGTAAGGGATTGTGTAAATTAAGGGGCCGAGAAACGAAGAGGGTAAGTAAGGGATAGTGTAAACTAAGGGGCCGAGAACGAAGAGGGTAAGTAGGGGATAGTGTAAACTGAGGGGGCAGAGAACGAAGAGGGTAAGTAGGGGATAGTGTAAACTAAGGGGCCCAGAACGAAGAAGGTAAGTAGGGGATTGTGTAAATTAAGGGGCCGAGAAACGAAGAGGGTAAGTAAGGGATAGTGTAAACTGAGGGGGCCGAAAACGAAGAGGGTAAGTAGGGGATAGTGTAAACTGAGGAGCCGAGAACGAAGAAGGTGAGTAAGGGATAGTGTAAATTAAGGGGCAGAGAACGAAGAGAGTAAGTACTAAGTAAGGGATAGTATAATCAACAAAAAAAATGGGGTAATAAGAGTATTATTTGAATTCAGAATTGTTTTGATTCTTGGAATTTAGGGCTTTTAAGAAAATTGCCCTAAGTTTGATTATTCATAAGGAAAATTCATGTTAGTTGACTAAGTTAGTTAAAACTAACACATCAAACAATAAAAATTCATGTTACTTGTCTAAGTTAGTCTAACTAAGTGCAATTTTCTTAAAGGCCCCATATTCCAAGAATCAAAATAATTCCAAATTCAAATAATACTTTGTTGACCGTAGAATTAATTTCTCTGAACTAAGGAGTGGGGAAAAATTCTACTAAATGGGGCAGAACAAATTATCCAAACTAAGGAGTGGAAAAAAGAGGGTAGGTTGGAGATAGTGTAATCACAGAATATTTAGGCGAAAATAAATTCTCCCAACTAAGAGGCAGAGAACAAACAGGGTTAAGTTAGCAATAGTATGATCATGTAAGAGATGGGGCAGAATTAATTCTCCAAACTAGGAGACAGAGATCGAAGAGGGTAAGTTAGGGATAGTATAATCACCAAATAAATGGGGCAGAATTAATTTTCCAAACCTAGGGGTGAAGAATGAGGAGGGTTAGATAGTATACAGCAGCAGAAGTAAAATCAACAGCTCCTGTTGCGTGCGGAACCGCCCCGAATTCAAAGAAAAATTCGGGAATTATTTTGGCTCAGCCATGTTTTGACGTGAACCTTCAGTGAAATACTGTTATGACACCAATAAGGTGGGTAAGTTTAAACAGGACAAGTGAAAATAAATCCACAGATGAATGGGCAGAAATAGAGCAGATAAGAAGAGAAAAGATCAGTTGATGTAGAATCACCAGCTCATGAAGCAAAAAGTTAAAATGGGGCAATCAAAATAACATCCTCAAATAAAAGGGGTGGGAAAAGGGTAGCTGGAATATAGCGCAGTGCAGCAGAATCACTATAAAGGGGCAGAGAATGAAAGAGGATAAATTAAAACAGCAAACAAAATAAATTTCCAAATAAAAGGGGCAAAAATTAGGTTGGTAGGTTAAATATGTAAGAAGCAGAATGAAAAATCCACAAATTAAATAGTCAGCTTAAGAAACAATTTGATACTATTAATACAACGCAATTCTTAATGATGATAATAAAAAATAAGAGGGGTTAAACTTGTGTATCAAGTGGTTTTGAGAAATAAATAAGGATCTGTGATTGATTTGAGCTAGTTTAATTTAATTTATTCTGGATGAAATTTAAGGAGACCTTGAATATTTTGCCGTGTCTTAGTACATCTTGTTAAGTTATTGTAATTAGATAGAGTCCTTCATTAATGCATGAGGGAACTTGAGCTGTTAAAAAAGTCGATTTGTATTGAAAAAATCTCAAATGGCAGTAGAATCTATTGATGATTGGATTATCACGCGTAATGAGCAGTCAGGTCTCTTTTATGACCAGGGTTATTGATTCCTGTTAGCCTAAACAAGACTTCACGGTAAAAAATGACCAGACTATACTCCTGCGGCTTTGTCCATTTGGATTCTTTGGGCATATCCTGTTTGTGTCCTTAATTCTACAGTCTATAATATATAATGGAATGATCAAATTTTTACGTTGACTTCTTCACAGAGACCACATCTATGTATGATGGAGAGACAGACAGTGAGAACAAGTTACAGGCCATCATAGACAAGACCAGAAGTCTGCAGGACGCCATCAAAAATGTCACCACCGACGACCTCAACATATCCGAGGACGACCTTGAATCACCTGGACACTCCGCCGAGGATTTATCCGATGTGATGTCGGATAAAGATGGAAATCCAGAACATGTAGATACTATGGATCAAGATGTCTATGGTAGGTTCCTCGATTTACCATTCTGTACCAAATATACTGAATCTTTGAGTATAAGTACTAATATCTTTAGCAAGGTTTTGATAAAAAGCAGATTTAAAAGAAAGAAAATGTAAACTTTATTGCTTTTTTATGGCGAAGAGAAATTATAAAGATAGACTTCTTTGATGATTTTATTTTATTTCCTTTCTTACTGACATCTATTGTCAGATTTAAACTATTAAAAAATTACATTTGAAAGTTACCATATTACTTTTTGGTGAAATTTAACTCTCATACATCTATTAAGACTGCAGAATTCTCTCCCATAACCTCTAGATCAGCTTAAATGATCTACCACCTATGCTTTTTATAAATATAATAAACTGAAAAGGTTCAGTAAGGTTAATTTATTGTTGCAAATCAGAGTAGTCTGCTCTTGTCAACAGAGTACAATACACTCACATCCCCTCCCCCTGGAGATACACTATTTCTAAAATTCACTTTCACCAAAATTCTTTTTACGTCATTTTTTACCCATGGGTTAAATATACTGTAGAGTGTAGATTCCTGATTAATTCGAGGAACAAATATTTCTGTAAAACCTGGGAGAAGCATCATTAGGGAATTTTAAAATCTTGCTTTTATATTTCTGACAATTGAAATCTGTAAAGAATTATGGCTAAAATCTTGGTGCTTGCAATTTTATAATCTTACTAAATGACTTGAAACAGCAGATTGGGGAATTGAGTAATTTTCTAAAATAAGGAATTTTCAGTGATCCTCCCATCAGAGCAAAGAGAAGAATACACTCTAGTATTCCTCCCATCCTTCTCTCCCTACCTTGTCTCCAACCAATAAACAATGGCTCACAAATTACATTGCCAAATTTAGCTCACTGTGATAATGGCTCCAAGTAGAAAAGTTTGAATGAAGCACAAGAAAACATGACCATCCTGTCAAATGTTGTAGAAGACATTGTGTTTATTATAAGCAGTTGATTTTCTTTGGATTACTTTAACCCAAACAGAGTTTTCTCTGAAGCCAGTCAGCATGAATGAGATTGTGTTTATGTTGTAACAGAAGAGAAAGAGAGATGGAGAGTTATAATTAAATACATGGCCTGTTTACGATATATATTCACTCCCCACAATGCATATGCAGGAAGGAAACTTGTTCTAAGATTTGAAGAAGAAAAAAATGGTATCACTGATGTTTTATTTGTTTTACTTTGATGAGCCAAAATAGTATCATTCAAAAAGTTATAAAATGGAGCAACATAAACCAAGTCAAAAAATTGAGATCTGTACCTAATTATCATTATCAATTGATTATGAAAAATAACTGCTTACAATTTAAAGTTGTGATTGAAATTCATCTATGTAAACAGTCTGTTTTTATACACAAAGAAAGATTCCAAGTAGACTTAAATTTCTGTCCTGAAGTTCAGAAGAAAGAGCGTATGGTGTGATTTTTGCACCTCGCTAAGACGCTTTGGGTTATCCCCAGTGAATCAGCTGGAAGTGTGCTTTCTCAGAGCTGCAGAGAAAGTAATTCAAAAGAGAGAAGGGTGAAGAGAGAAACGGAAACGCTGCAAAACTTTCGCTGGATAGCAAGTCCTGGCAACATACTCCTTGGCCCCAAATTAAGATTTATTTCGCGGGAAGTTTTTTTTTCCCTATGGAGTGTTTTGGTCAAAGTTTTGGATATTTGGTGACAGATGATATACTGTTGAACTTTGCATTGTTACAGAGAGAACCATAACTGCTGTTCAAGGACTTAACGAAGATTTATTTAATCTACGGGATATCCATCGCAACAAACTACTGACACAGGTAAGAACCATTTTATAGGACCAAGGACTCAGAAAAAAAGTAGAGCATATCTGAGTTTCAGTATTTTTAGAAGATTTTTTAATTGACCTTTTCTCAACAATACAAGCTTGAGATTGAAATTATGTTTATTTGTTTGTTTGGTTTTTTTTTTGGTTAAAAAAGTTCTTTCTTAGTTTCTTGGAAAATTTGAAATAAAGGGAAGAAAAACAGTGAAATGTTTTGTGCTGTTGGTTTGATAAAAAAAAAACCCTTCTTTAATCTCCAAATTTAGTAATAATTATTGGATAAATTGTATTTTAAAAATTTTTAATCCATTTTCTTCATAAATTTTCACCATCAAATCTTAAACAAGATATTTCTTATTTCATTATTAAATCCAAGACAGAGAGAGAAATAAGAGATGGGGAGAGAATAGCAAAGACAGGGAGAGAAATAAGAGATGGGGAGAGAAATCAAAGACAGGGAGAGAAATAAGAGATGGGGAGAGAATAGCAGAGTACATTAGTTATCAATACCAAATGGAAAGATAATTTAAATGCAGCAAGAGGAAATAAAAGACATGTGATTGCTGATGTTAGATGGCAGGATCTAGAGTGCACAGCCTCACTAATCTCCTGGAGTGTGGTTTGTGATAGGAAAATGATGCTGAGCTCCAAGATAACGCTAAGGAAGAAAGACTCAATATAAGAGCTGTAGCTATTTCAATTTAATTGATAGAGTATGTTGCATAACAGCACTGGAAAGTTTGATTTGCTCAGATAAATGGGCAGAGGATTAGGTGTTGTCTGATCCGTGCACCAGCTCAGAGCCGTGCAGCAGGTGCCCCCTGTATCTCTGTTAGAGATATTAATATCTGGGTTTGATATGGAGCTGAAAGAAGGGTGTGTATAAGTTATCATAGCTGACTTTCACCCACTTGTCAGGTCTGTGTGTGTGTTAGTGTGTGGGAGGGAGGATTGCAGTTAGTTTGTTTTCTTAGCTCAGTCAGTGTTTATGATATCAGTACACAATAATAAAACCATTTCCTGATTTTATCAGGACCTGGTTGAGGCAACCTATAAATACTTGTAGACATTTTTTTAGAACTATAGTTATTTTTAAGCTTTATTTTTTCCCTTTGAATGGAGGAAGACCTGGTGCTATAAGAAAAGGGGTTGTACCAGTTATAATGAAGCCCCTTCGTTGTTGATTACTCTTCAGTTTCCTCAGCAGATGCTAAATCTCCAGACCATGGCCAGGTGCTTTGTGGCATTCTCCAAATTTTCTAAAACCTACTCAGGTTTGCTTCCACACAAATTATTTTTGGAATGTATCCTTGTCTTTAGGTTCCTCTGTCCTGAGAATTATCAGTTATCTTGACTAAGTCAAAATTGGGGTCTGGTGAAGATCATGATAAAAAACAGTAAATTTCCATTTCACGATTTCTTGTCAAATTGGCTGGGGTTTTTCTTTAGTAATATGAACAGAAGATAAGCGGAAGTAAAAAAAACAAAAAAAACCTCTCTAATCTCAAATATTGACTAGTTTCAGTTTATGACTAGTACTTTATGATATGAGCTTGCTATACTAGTCCTTTATAATATGAGCTTGCTATACCAGTCCTTTATGATATGAGCTATTTGTCTTTGGACTTGTTTGTAATGTACTGGTGATGACCGTGATTTCACCAGTTTTCATCGAATATCAATTTTCGTGGATTTTGTTGTTGAATTAATCCATCATGTTTAAAGTTCATTTCATGCATTATCTATTAAAAATATGAATTATAAGAATTATTAGACACAAATTTATGTATTCATTAAAACTGTAATTTTCACTAAATCCACAAAAGCCGATGATAATGAATATCTAATGCAACCCAAGTATTGAGTAGTTCACCGGTCACTATTAAGTAGTTTTCAATGTTATGTTTAATGATAAGATTGCCATTCAGTGACTTTTGAATAGTCATGAATGACTATTAAGCATAATCCATGTTATGTCTATTGAGCGGTTTTCAAGAGATAATGAGTACTTTATCATTCAGTGACCATGGAGTACTTTATCATACAATCAAGAACTCATCATTCAGTAATTATTAAGTACTTAATATTCAGAGACTATTTATTATTTATCACGCAGTGAATAATAAATAGTTTTATCATGCAGTGAATATTGAATAGCTTTATCATGTAGTGACTATTGAGTAACTTAATTATGCAGTGACTATTGAGTAACTTTATTATGTAGTGACTATTTAGTAGTTTTATCATGTAGTGACTATTGAGTAGTTTTATCATGCAGTGACTATTGAGTAACTTTATTACGCAGTGACTATTGAGTAGTTTTATCATGCAGTGAATATTGAGTAACTTTATTATGCAGTGAATATTGAGTAGTTTTATAATGTAGTGACTATTGCGTAGTTTTATCATGCAGTGACTATTGAGTAACTTTATTATGCAGTGAATATTGAGTAACTTTATCATGCAGTGAATATTGAGTAGTTTTATAATGTAGTGACTATTGCATAGTTTTATCATGCAGTGACTATTGAGTAACTTTATTATGCAGTGACTATTGTGTAGTTTTATAATGCAGTGAATATTGAGTAGTTTTATAATGTAGTGACTATTGCGTAGTTTTATCATGCAGTGACTATTGAGTAACTTTATTATGCAGTGACTATTGAGTAACTTTATTATGTAGTGACTATTGAGTAGTTTTATAATGTAGTGACTATTGAGTAGCTTTATCACGCAGTGACTATTGAGTAGTTTTATCGTGTAGTGTCTTTTGATTAGTTTTATCATCCAGTGACTATTGAGTAGTTTTAACTATTGAGTAGTTTTATCATGCAGTGACTATTGAGTAGTTTTATCGTGTAGTGACTTTTGAGTAGTTTTATCATCCAGTGACTATTGAGTAGTTTTATCATCCAGTGATAATTCCAATGAGTGGTTTACTATACAGTGCATATTGACCATGAGTAGTTGACCAGAGGCTATTGAATCCATGAGCTGGTTTTATTGAATTTCTTATCAGCCCTGGAGATCTTTAAAGTTAGACCATTACCTTTGACTTGTTAGAACTGAAAGTGACAGATGTTGATTTGTAAATACTTGTTTACCATACAGTAAAGACTGGATATAGGGGACATGTAATGTACTTGTATGTAATTTCAAGAGTCTTGGTAACTGCGAGATTCTGCTTGATTACACAGTGTGACTATGTGCTTTATTGATTAACTACTGACAACTGAATATTTTATTTGTGACTACCCTCTTAACTAGTGTGAGGTTTGACTGAGTTTGGATCTACTTGTTTGAAAATTGTTCAGACTTTGTGGTTAATAGGTTACCAGCTTGTGACTATTGAGTATTTTATGTGTTACTATGTTCACCATCAAGAGTCTTATACATGTATATTGTGAGATTTAATTGAGCTTCAGTTTAGTTTGTCCTTACTGTGAGGTTAACTGTTTGACTAGTAACTATAAAAGTAACTATTGATACCTAGTTTCGTCTTTGAGATTTGACTGAGGTTCAGTTTAATTTGCCCTTACTGCATGGTTCACTTGGTATGAAGTCATCACAAGCCATGACATCATCTCTCAGTGTCCAGATGAAGCTGATACTGTAGCTGTGTCACACTTGGACAGATATCTATCCCTAGCAACACATAGAAGGTAATATATTGTCAGCCCTCCATCCAAAAACTTGCTGGATATTGCCAAGATAAGGATCTAAACAGAGAAATCTCAAGTCTCCACATCATCGTAGTACTTGCATGAAACACATACCCCCAATGATCTCATTCTTGTAGGAGGTTCATGCACAATTCACTTTCAATTTAAATCTTATAAATGAAGGTGCTTACTCTGGTCTCATCTCTTGGCTTGATTGATGTAGACAGTAAGCTGTGACAGACATCTATCTGGGTACTCTGTTGTACTTGGTCTCCTGACTGAATTCATGTCGATCTGTTGGGTGATGGTGCACACCTTCCCTGTAGGAGAATAGGGTTAACACACTGAAGCTCTGCCTTTGTGTCGTTCTTGAGTGAGATAGGTATCAGCTATGAGTGGCTGACGATGTGTCATTGTGTACACAGACTTGTGAAGGACAGAGATGATCCATTGCTTTGTAATGAGCTGAGTGGGGGAACATCAGTTCTGCTGCTTCTACGGTGAGAATTATGGTCAGCTTTATGTACTGTGATGTATACAGACTGAGGAAGGAGGTCGAACATAGTGGTAAGTTCTTGAGTAGAACCTTGCTTCTTGGTTCCTAAACATGTTGCAGCTCAGATGGCAGTCACACAGTGCAAGTATTAGTGCGATTTTTATGTGACTTCTGTGGATTACTGAGTAGTTGAATGATGCTGATCAGTAAGGTGGTCACACTTCACAATTTTATATTCCAATTTCAATTGATTTAGACAAAAGCCTTTATTTTGCATTTCTTCCTTGCAAATTAAAATGTGGGACACCATAGAATTTCTATTTTTTCATAATTATTGACTTGAAGGTTCACATAGTATGATTCTAGACTAGTTGAAAGCAATTCCAATGGAGTAACTTGGTGTGATGAACAGGTGTACCATTAGTGTATTTCTGTGTCCGTCAATGTCTTTTGCTTTGCATGCTGATATCTGAATGGTGACTGGGTACCCTTCATTGAAACCTACTTGTTAGAGGGAAATATTTAACTCAGACAATCATTTTAGCATTATTTGGCAATGTTGAGTATGATTGATGATTGATATAGTTCCGTAACAGTCTTTGGTTGGAGAAACAATCTTGTAATGTATCTTAGATACAGTAAGATGTCATTATGTTGACTAAGTCAGTCTTTTTTATGGGAAAACTATACATAACGCCCCTCAGATTCATCGATTTTCAGTAAGTCACTGGGCCTAGTTAGATAAAACTATAGAAAATCAAATAATCCTACAGGAGATTTGATAAATTGAAGAAAAGGCTAATGTTACTGCTGCCCATGCTTTGTTTACAGGCTAATGTTACTGCTGCCCATGCTTTGTTTACAGGCTAATGTTACTGCTGCCCATGCTTTGTTTACAGGCTAATGTTACTGCTGCCCATGCTTTGTTTACAGGCTAATGTTACTGCTGCCCATGCTTTGTTTACAGGCTAATGTTACTGCTGCCCATGCTTTGTTTACAGGCTAATGTTACTGCTGCCCATGCTTTGTTTACAGAAAGGCTAACGTTACTGCTGCCCATGCTTTGTTTACAGAAAGGCTAATGTTACTGCTGCCCATGCTTTGTTTACAGAAAGGCTAATGTTACTGCTGCCCATGCTTTGTTTACAGGCTAATGTTACTGCTGCCCATGCTTTGTTTACAGGCTAATGTTACTGCTGCCCATGCTTTGTTTACAGGCTAATGTTACTGCTGCCCATGCTTTGTTTACAGAAAGGCTAACGTTACTGCTGCCCATGCTTTGTTTACAGAAAGGCTAATGTTACTGCTGCCCATGCTTTGTTTACAGAAAGGCTAATGTTACTGCTGCCCATGCTTTGTTTACAGAAAGACATGATTACACTTTTACAAAATTTACATAGCTGCAAAATTGAATCATGTGATTGTGGTGTTTTCCATGTGAAACTGTGATTAACTACCTATGTACATGTATAAACTGTGATTAACTACATGTGTACATGTATAAACACCAGTGGCCCTTTTCACAATAAAACGTACGACTAAAGACAATATTTTCCATTTCTTCAAAAAGTATCTACGCTGTAAAATATCACAAAAACTCTTATTTTACTTTTACTTTAGACAATATTGTAAATAATATTTTAGAAATAAATGAATATCTCTATTAAAGGAAAACTTTTGTGCAATTTTTATCTTAGTCGTAAGATTTTTTGTGAAAAGGGCCACTTGTTTGATTTCTGGTTTATTTCTATACCAAGCCTGGTCCGAGGGAAAGAAAAGGACATCAGTTTATCCATATTAGTAATGACAGTAAATCAATTTAAGAACAAGGATGGTAGGTGTATTTCCAGTAATTAAGAAATGTGACCAATAGATTTGTTACTTGTCACATTGACACCACAATCTTATTAGCATTTATATGCCTCCCACACAGAAGAGCTGTTAAGGGACACAACTCTTGTGACAGCTCAGTTTGTAGAAGTTGTTAACTTCTTGCCTTGTGCATTTCTCCAGCCACTACCCTGTCACTTACACTCTAAGATTCTTTCAATAAAACACAATAAATTGTTTCTTAGTATTGTAAAGACATCTTTGCCCATCCTTCCTGAAGCTAATAAGACAGAGACTATGGGATTTCACAGGGAGATTTCCTAATAATACAGACACAATTTTGGTTACATTGATTTCTAGAGTTTAAAAAAAATTCTAGTGGTTGAAACTTTTGTATTGGTGAACTGATCTGATGATGATAGAATTTGGGGTTAATTAACTAAATGTGTAGTTTTACTCTGCCTCCAAGAGATTAATGACAGACAGGATGTCAAGGTTAAGGTCAAGGTTAAATGTGAGAATTCACAGAAGTACAAGGTCACTGTCCTTGGCCCATCCCTGAATGTGTTAATGTACTCTTCGTTCTGCCAACCAGGTTTTTAAAATTGAAAAAAAAATCTGATTTGTTGTTGATTACTCTGTTGCATACTATCTTCTTGTTCTCTTTCTTTATTAAGGTGGAATAACACACCTGGAAAAAGTCACTCAAATTAACTGTAAATTATTTGATTATGAAAGATATAATGATAAATAAACTATACATATGTCAAATAAGCGAAAAATTTGCAAATTTGGGATAAAAATGAATATCTAATAAAATCAATTCAGTAAGTAACAACAAAAGCCCCTGCTGGATTCGAACTTGGTATGTGCGGATCACAAGTCCGACACTTTATCCACTCGGCTATGAGATAAGTTATAATATGTTGCCGTCGATAAAATCCACTTAATAAAACAAAATGTAGTTATGATCAGAGGTCAGTCATTTTTTGACGATGTGTTGTGCAGATTGGTTGTGGCCATTTTTAGACTGTATTGATCTCCTTTAGCAGAAGAGCTCTGTATAGAGATATAGGAAAATATTCAAATTTAAATGATAAAATCTATGGATTGTTTCTTCACTAAATAATAGTTGATTGCTTAGCAGATCATATCATCAAGTTTAAGGCAGATCTGATGGTATTTTTTTGACTTCCTAGACTCCATAAAGGACAGTGTTTCATTTCACAGAGTTTGGGCAATATCAATATTGGAATATTTGCAGAAGTTAAGTATTGAGGCACAGAGAAGGTGTTGCATTGAGGTACAAGAGAGGGTTACAACCTGTGCTATTTTTTTTATGCTGCAGTCTGGGCAGATTGACAATCAGTGGTAGTTGAGTGCCAGTGATTGATGGCTGGGGTGATTAGGAGAGAGAGGGGGGAAGAACAGGAAAAAATCTCTCTACTTCCAATTCTCCTAGACCTGTCTGTATAGGAGCCGAAGAGTGGGGGATAGACAGAAAGATGCCAGCTCCAAGAACCCTCCGCAAAACTAGAGAGGAAATTAATTGTTTATCCATACATCACTTTTACTGCCTGTGTGCTGTTTGATGTGATGAGGAAGCCCTCTGCCCCCTGTACACTGGCTCAGATCTCCGGGACCCCATGGTGCTCCAAGGAACACACATCACAGACACAGTCAGTGCCAGGCGTGTTATGTGCACTGTATCTCTGTCAGGGTCTTCTTCTTCACCTCTCTCTGATGAAAGTTTATCATCCAGCCATTATGATTGTAGCAGGTGCCTTTCGCTAGTGCAAGTTCTATCAACAACTTTCCCAAAATGAATAGTTAATTTCTGTTCTTATCTTTGGATCCTTACTTTTTTTTCAAGTCAGATATATATCCAATTTCAATTTGCAAGGCATTTTTTTTAAACAAAATTATTTTCTCTGCAGTGCTTGCATTGGACTGAGTTAGTGCTCCCTGTAGCTAGGTTCCACAGTGTTCCGAGGTTCATCAGTTGTTTGAGTTATTTATTACCTGCTGACAACCAATCAGTCGATCTAGTCAGTTGTCAGTGCTCAAATCTGGGAGGCCTGCCAACAGATAGGGGGTAGGAATAGACACAGAGAGGCCACTGTATTCCACGGGTTCAAGGGCATTTTATTGAAGGTCATGGTCATGCTTACATCGTGTTTTACATTTACTAAAGCATAACTTATGAGTTTTATCTCACAAACTTTTTGTGATAAAAAATACTGATTATGAGTGAGGATGATGATGATGATGATGATGATGATGAGAGAGAGAGAGAGAGTGAGATTTGCAATGCATTGAATAGCTGATACGGCTAAGAAGTCCCAGAGGACCTCAACTTTTGTAGATTACAGTATCCACAAGTACTTTTGGAAGTTTTTATGTGCTGTTTCTTCAATTGATATTCATTGTTTGTCGTTCTTATCAAATGGAAGCAGTGAGGGGACCTTCCAATCATAGCTAGAACTGGGTCAGGTCAGCATCACTTTATAATTGAACCAGTGATTTCCAAGTCTTATTTGGTTGGAGGTCTGATTGCAGTCAAAGATTGCATTTTCTTATATGTATATTGTACACTGAATGTAGAGGTTGTTTCCGTAAAGAACATCTTTGTGGCTATAGTTAACAGCTGTGGGTTTTTCTTTCCAGGATCTATTAGCCAGGCACAGTAACTCCTGTCCTTCGTTGGAAAACGAAGGTCGATTTTCACCACTGCCGGTCGTTCAACAAAGTATGTATAAAATTTTGATGAGTCAAGTTACTGTTTACAGGAATTTTTTCGCCTTGTTTTATTTCTGCCTTCCTACACTTCAAAACAGTTTCACCCCATTCAATGAATTCCCCCCAACACAGTTAAAAATAAATACTCTTTCTAGTTAACTAACACAGTAATTTAAGATTTATTTTGAATTTGCCTGGTCTTAAATTCACCTGCTGACAACATGGGCGAAAGGGGCAAAAATAAGATGAGGGCAAATGTTTTCCATGATAGTATTCATAATCTGATTAACAATGATTAACAATAAATACTTTAACCAGTTGAAATACTGTAGATCCCTTATTTTACGCAAGTACTTAATTCAGCAACTCGACCATTTTGCTTCAAATCGCTAGTAAGAATATAAAATTGTGAACGTCAAATTTTTATCCTAGTTTCATTTTCTTTACATCTGTTTAAAAAGAAGTAAGATTTTTAAAAAATCTGCTAGGTGTGCTTTGCACATTTTTAAGCAGATATAATTCCTTGTGTTTAATTAGAAATCTACAGTATACAATGTATGAATATAAACCAAAAATGTCTTGAGAATTGCTATTATGATAACCAAATTTGTACTATAAAACTGACCTTCCCCCCCCCCAAAAAAACCCAGCTAAGGAATGGGATTAAAATGAAGGGGAAAAAAGAGTCAAAGAAGATTGTATCATTGGAAATTTGGGTTTTAGAAAGAAAACTAATGCAAGGAAAATAATTTAGAAGATAAAGTGGGATTTATGGATAATTGATTGGATCTACAAGTTCAACAGGGAGGAAAATTGAAACTCTCTTGATAGATGGTAAAGCTTGGACCTGAGAAGTTATCATCAGAGGGCAGTCAATTTATAGTTACAGACAGGGGGAAATCAATTTCTGACAAAATAAGAGCCCAACAAAACCTTATCTAACTTCGTGTTATCTTGGGGTTTACTGATGTGTTTTGTTGACTTTTGTTTCAGCTGAGCGACACAACTCCATGCTGAATTTGGCCAAGGATGACGTGGAACCCAATGATTCCCAATACACCTCACAAATCCCCCTGGATTCCAATGACACAGCTAATGTACAGGTAAGTTAATAATGATACACCTCACTTATACCCCTCGATCTTATGCTGAGGTAAACCTCATGTTGATTGCCAATATACCTCACATATCCCCTTGATCTTATGCTGAGGTAAACCTCAAGTTGATCGCCAATACACCAGTCACATATCCCCCTGGATTTTGTGCTAAGATAAACCTCAAGTTGATTGCCAATACACCTCAAATATCCCCTTGATCTTATGCTGAGGTAAACCTCAAGTTGATCGCCAATACACCAGTCACATATCCCCCTGGATCTTATGCTAAGATAAACCTCAGGTTGATTGCCAATACACCTCAAATATCCCCTTGATCTTGTGCTAAGATAAACCTCAAGTTGATTGCCAATACACCTCACATATCCCCCTGGATCTTGTGCTAAGATAAACCTCAAGTTGATTGCCAATACACCTCACATATCCTTCTGGACCTTATGCTAAGGTAAAACTTCAAGTTGATTGCCAAAATACATCATGTATTCCTCTTGATCTTATGCTAAAGTAAACTTCAGGTGATTGCCAAAAAACCTTGAGTATTCCTTTGGATCTTATGCTTAAGTAAACCTCAAGTTGATTGCCAATACACCTCATGTACTCCTTTGGATCTTATGCTAAGGTAAACCTCAGTTGATTGCTAATACACCTCGTGTATTCCTCTAGATCTTATGCTTAAGTAAACCTCAGGTGATTGTCAATACACCTCTCGTATTCCTCTGGATCTTATGCTTAAGTAAACCTCAAGTTGATTGCCAATACACCTCACGGATCCCCCGGATCTTGCGCTGAGGTAAACCTTAGGTTAATTGCTAATACACCTCAAATATCCCCCTGGTTCTAATGACACAGCTAATGTTCAGGTAAACTTCAGGTGTACTGTAGTCAGGCCAAAAAAATAAGATTTAGACGTACCAGCTGTCTGTCCATTCTTTTCAAGAATCTGAAATAAAATTAGATAGAATTGATGTAGCAGCTCCTTACTGACAAGGGATACATCATAAAGACGAGGAATTGGAAATTGTGATGCTGTTTACGTAAATCAGGAAATCTTATTGCAATCCGCCTGACACTGTTTATTAGGAGTAAACCTGTCAATCAATAACTTGTTTACCTAGAAGAATTCAGAATGATAGTTGACCATGCAAGGCATCATTCTTGCATTAGACTGAAACAACATATTCTTGACAGCCAATGATTCAATAATGAAGTCCCATGCTGTGTTACTTTTTTTTTATTACATTCATGTTATCCCTTTCTGCTTGTTTCTTCTGATTCAGAAGATGAATCTGAAAATAGATTCAACAGTATCACGCCACATTCCCATTTTTATGCCCCTGATGGTTGGTGCATATAGCATTATTTTTTACCATTCATCATTATTTCATTCTATTTATTTACTTGTTTAAGGTGTGCTTGTTGATAAATGCAGCTAATGATATCTTACATCTGTTTATATTGGTGACTGAAAAAGGTTTCAGTTTCAAATTGATAAACTTATTTTCACCAGAGATTTGGATATATATATTTAATGTTTCCAGGAATGCTTCTAGGTTATAATCTGATATCTGTTTTAAAAAACAAGTTAAATCCTTTCTGAGCCATGAAGATGCATAGTACCCAATATGAGACAGATGGGCTGAGACAATGTAGATCAAGTGCATTTCTATGAGTGTAACACACAACATCAGGTGACCATAGCGAGGCTTGAACTAGCAACCTTTGGGTTACTGGCCTAACACCTGTGACCACTGAGCCATATGCTTCACGATTCGAATTTTTGGTGTCTCATGTAAAATTGTGGATGGTTGTGTGTCACATTAAGACAGACACACAATCTGTCACTATTAGATGTGACCTGAAGAAGTCCTTTTGAGCTACATTGGGCACAGTGTGTCTTTAACCATTTGATAGCCTATCATGCAACATTGAGACATAGTTATCTCATGAAGATGTGCTGTTCTGCTACATTTCAAAACACATCTGTTAGATGTGCTAGTTGATTTTGCTGTATTACTAGACACATAGTCTCACTCTGGCTGATAGATGTGCTATTGTGCTACATCATAAGATATGTTCTGTACCAGTCCGTTAGATGTGCTATAATTGTGCTACATTATAAGACATGTTCTGTACCTGGCCATAAGATGTGCTATTGTGCTACATCATAAGACATGTTCTGTACCTGGCCATTAGATGTGCTATAATTGTGCTACATTATAAGACATGTTCTGTACCTGGCCGTTAGATGTGCTATAATTGTGTTACATTATAAGACATGTTCTGTAACTGGCCATTAGATGTGCTATAATTGTGCTACATTATAAGACATGTTCTGTACCTGGCCGTTAGATGTGCTATAATTGTGCTACATTATAAGACATGTTGTGTACCTGTCCGTTCGATGTGCTATAATTGTGCTACATTATAAGACATGTTCTGTACCTGGCCGTTAGATGTGCTATAATTGTGCTACATTATAAGAGGCGGTCTGTCTGGCCGTTAGATGCCAGTATTGATTGCTCCTTTGATATCTATGTCTGCCGATGTAACAGTGGTGTTATTTGGTGGTAACTTCCTGCATTGTGACCTATATCTCAGGTAAGTTTCAGCTCTTTTCTTTATGTCCCACCCCTACCCCTACCCAATGACCCCACCCATCTATGTGCCCCAGATGTTGTGTTCTATTCATATATCAATTCAGTTTCATGTGACGTTTTCTTCTTCTTCAGCAACATACAAATAATGTGCAGTGTGATGTAAAGGTATTTAAAACTCCTACATCATGTACACGAGATGTTTCTTGAATCTTCACGTTTTCATTTAACAGCAAAGCACTATTATGCAGAGAACTTGCAATAGTTAATCAGTGCACAAATATATAACTCTTTGTAATCCTTGATATGCTTAAGGTGGCTCTATACACCACTTTTTGATGACGCAGTACGCAAAAAAGTAAATCTGGAAACATGCATTTCCGGTACTGGCTGATTTAAACTGAGGTGAATTGTATGGGAACCGCTATTTTGAAAAATTTGTTAAATGGATAGATTTAATTTGATAATTGGAAAATTCATTACTTACAAGTAATGTGGTATGTGACACCTTCACGTTGTGTGGTATTATTTATCGAAATAAACAATAAAATCAAGTATAAATTTAAAGAGTTTCTTTAGCATCATAGATATGTTACACCGTAGCGCAGTGGATTAGTGGGTTCCCTACAAACCAGTAGGTCATGAGTTCGATTCCCGTTGAGAACAAATTTTTTTTTAACTTTACAAAAATTTCTAAAACGTATTTTTTGGTTGAATACCGTGAAAGAAAATTCTAAACAGGTGAAAAATTTCAATTATAATATACTTTAATGCACATTAATATCGACACCTAACGGGGATGAGAGGGTTGCTTTGAATTTCTCTCAGGTTGGGATACATAAATCCTATTAGCCTAGTCAATGTTCCCCTTTATTTATTTGACTTAGTTTTGCACTAAAGCGAATATATTCACTTATACAGGGCAAAGTCTATAATGAAATATGCATCCATGTATTTATCATTCCAACATTATATTTAAGAAATTTTCTTCAACTCAGAAATGAAAAGTCCCCAAGGTGTTTGGGCCTTCGGAATTAGGAACGATAACCCTTACATGAGGAACTTTCATACCAAATAAAATTTAAAATATTTTTTGTGTTTATTTGCAATTGTTTTCTTTCAATTTTTTATTTCACATTTATTAAAATACATTTTCTTATAACATCAATCAACTTTTTCAGATGATTTGTCAACAGAGTAAGAAAATATGAAAAAATATGTTTTGGGGAAATACTAAAAAAAATTGCAATAATAACATTTTTGAATGTTAAGAAGTGTTATATTTTTTTTATGTGTCCGAAGGAAATATCCATCATATGACAAAATAATTTCTCTCAATTTGTTGATAGCTGTCTTTTTAAAAAATATTTTACGAAAACACGAAAAAACATTAAAAAATTCTTTAAAAATACCTATAGTATCCCTATCGTCATTTTAATATTTGATAAGTATATGTTTTGTGGTCTTCTATTGAAAATTGGAATAAACTGTGGGTGTATAGAGCCACCTTAAAAGTATATTAATTTTTTTTTTTAAACAAGACTTTATAATGTATATAACAGTAGATATGTTAGTTTTGAGTGTAACAGTAGTGCTGGGATGTGGCTGTATCATTGCATTGATGGTCGGAGTGTCACATCTGGTGACTTCACACATTTATTGCTGTGATCTCACGGGCGTCAAACATTTACTGGGGATCGTATTTCTGTGTTTCGATATCTGTTTGTTACTAGTCATTGTAAGCTTCTCTTCTAACCATTAAACTTCTTTACATGCAGCCATAGGAGAGTGCTGTCAAAGTAATTTACCCAAAATCTAAGGAGAGGGTAAAATGAGTAAACATAGAAGATGTGTTGTGTACACTTAAGGTTGTAAGGGATAATTTTGTGTTGTTTATCTTCAAAGAAGCAGCCTCATTCGCTGTCCTTGAGACTCAACCACCAAGGTTTGTTTTGAGTCAAATGTGAGTTTATTTGTCTTGTAGTGTAATGATTTACAGACGGTGATCCAAACTAGTGAATAGGGTGACGAACTTTATCTACAGAAGAATAAAGTGTGCTTATTGTTAGATAATGCAAAAAAGAGTATGGATGTTGACCTCCACATTTGTTAAAAAAGTCTGTTTAATTCTATGTGAGAGCTAGAGGGTGGAAAAGTTGTGTTTGTTGTAGATTTATATGTTGTTGAAAGGTTTATATGATGATTAGAAGTCAGTGATATCCCTTGTTGTGTTGTAGATTTGTGTTCATGGTTTACACAACAATTAAAAGTGGGTTACATCTTCGTTGTAGATTTATGTGAATGGTCGGACAGTTGATCGGACGGACGGTCAGGACGACCATCTAGACTCCAGCCTCAACAACTTCCTGAAGGACTACTATGGAGGCAACACCCCTGGGGTGAGGCGGAGAAGCTGGGGGCCCAATCTGATGACCCAGAATGCAATAGGTCACAGAATCGGCAAAAATATAAACCCTGTATTATCTGGTAAAAGGTAAGTTTGTGTGAATGACAATAGATCATACACAGAAAAAGCAAGTTGGGATGTTTCGTAAGTTGTGTATGGATGCATTTCCTGCAGCTAAGCCCACACAAATGGAAATCTATTATACAATTTGTATTTATTGGTTGGAGTCTCCATAAAAATCTGCTCACAATGATAACGTACATGTTAGTTGGAGTCTTCGTAAAAATTTGATTGATTTTATATAATTATGAAACAGATACGGTCTTCTTTGCTTTTGGAATTTTATAATACATTATCTTCTATATGACCAGGCATTATGACATCAATTATTCACTTTTCAGTAGCAAGCAATTATTTAATTTTTTCCTGTCATTTTCTCTTCTTACTGATTTATGTCAAACTTTGACTAGGTAATCACCTATACTTGGTGTAATTTGATCACACTGAAGATGGCAGGGTTTGTAGAAGAGTTCTAGACCAGAGGTGTGAATCAATCAATAGACAAAGATCAATTATTCAGGTCACCTTTATCCATTCCTATCTACTGCCTTATTGGGCAATGAGGGAAACAAATGGCTCCATCTCGGACATTTATCCGAGTGCAGTATGGGCTATACTTCACCTGTCTGATTGAATTGTTAAGTCAGGACAGTCATTCATTGGATTCAAATTGGTCAGTTACTTAGGACAGTTACTAATGCATTCTTTCATCTATATCAAATCGTTGTATTCTGGTACAAGTATCATATTCTTTTGATAGTGATACTTTTCTTGGTTTATACATGTATATATTTTTGAGATTTGAATCAAATCTAGGACAATACATAATTACATCTAATTGGTGAGTGAGAAATTCACATTTCCTCAGTTAGTGAGATAATCTCAGCATATCACTGAGTGAGATAATCTCAGCATATCACTGAGTGAGATATCAGCATCTCAATGAGTGAGATAATCTCAGCATATCACTGAGTGAGATAATCTCAGCATATCACTGAGTGAGATAATCTCAGCATATCACTGAGTGAGATATTATCAGCATCTCAATGAGTGAGATAATCTCAGCATCTCACTTATTGATATATTATCAGCTTTCTGAGAGTTGGATAATCTAGTAGGCCTATCTCACTTAGATATATTTGCAGCATCTCATTTAGTAAGCTATTCTCATTGTCTCAAAGCATTCTTAACATCTCCGTGAAAGAGATATTTTTAAATGATGCATATAAAACCATAAGCTCATTCCGGTTTTAAATCTATCATCTTTTATGAATTAGTTTATGGATACTTATTTGCAGCTGTAGCTTGAACAGTTTGGATGGTAATGACTCGGACAATGAGATGTCCAATGATGACGCAGAGGCTGAGCAAACCCCGGCTTCCCCCACTGACGGGTCACATGATCAAGTGGTCCCCCCTGTAGCCATGGAGGGAATCGTGGTGACCCCACCCACCTCCTCCCACACACAAAAATATAGTAAGACTGGCTATATATAGTAACTGTGATGAATTGTTGGTAATCTTGGGTTACAAAAAATTAAATGTGAAAATTATTAATAAGTTGATGTCACATTTTTATGATTTGCTTTGAATTCTTAGCTTTTAACAGAAATCACATGTTCTGTAAACGTTTTTCAATTAATGTTATACATTAGTCTTATGAGAAGATGAAATTCCACTGAATTAGCAATATGTAAGATGTTGATGATAAGCGTGATTTGTTACTTTTACAGATCAGAAAGTTGATGAGGCCCACATAGCTAACCAGGGTCAAACTTTGACCAAAACACTTCATAGCAACAATAAAGAACTCATTACCCCCAGACAACCCATGGTGAGTCAGGCTAGCCATCAGAAGTATACTCTAGAAGTATACACAGGCCAGATATTATGCTTTGTAGAATAATTTTCTTTGAGTAAAAAAAGATACATTAACTGAAAACCAACTTTTATTCTAGTGTGAGAATTTTTTGCTAGGTTCGCTAGAGGTTCGCTAGAGCTTCGTTGTCGCGATTATTTCTAGCTACAAACAAATCCTCGTTATATGATTATAAACAACACAGGTGTGGTCATGAAACTAAAATGAGTGGCTGGGAACCAGTTCATCTCAAGTAAATCGCGAAATAAATTTGACGAAAATAAAATGTAGTTTGCAGTATATTGAAATTTTTTTTAAAATACAAAATGTATTAATATAATATATACTGTAAAACTCACTTATAGCTGTCTTAGGGACCAATGAATTTACTTTGTTATATCCATAATTCGTTGTATTGGTTTAACAAATTCATAATAATAACTATAGCGAATTCACTATATACATTTTTCTTTCACCGGACTATAATTTTTGCAAATTGAGGCTTAGAATAAAAATACATTTCTTTGATACCTTTTAATAATAGGATTGTGAGTTGAAACATTTATAAGAAAACAAATTCATTCAAAATATTATGTAAAATAGTAGAGCATATTTTTGTTGTACATTTGTTACAAAAGTGTTAAATTTCGTTATAATTCATCTCTACAGGATGCAAAATCATTTCGCTGTATCCGTAAATTTGTTGTATCGTAATTTGTTATAAATTCATAAGATTTGCAAAGATTTGTTAAGAATTTTACCGGGGACTCAAACAACTTCACTATATCTGAGAATTCGCTATACCCATGTTTGCACAGAACGAGTTTTACTGTAGAGTATTTTATATTTGATACTAAACGTACCAATATCTTTAATCCATGTGTTTGGATGATACAGATTATTATTTGTATTGAATTTCAGAAATCCCTGTCCCAGGACGGAGAGACGACGATGTCGGGTCAGAGCGGTGACTCGACTGATGATGACCTGACCTCTAACCTTAATGTTCCACATTCCACGATGACTAAGTCTCTGTCAACACCCTCCATCCCTGCAGCAGTTTCACCCAGTAAGTCTGTGTGTACAATAAATCTATTGAATCCCTAGGCAGTTTCACCCAGTAAGTCTGTGTGTACAATAAATCTATTGAATCCCTAGGCAGTTTCACCCAGTAAGTCTGTGTGTACAATAAATCTATTGAATCCCCTTGGCAGTTTCACCCAGTAAGTCTGTGTGTAGAATAAATCTATTGAATCCCTAGGCAGTTTCACCCAGTAAGTCTGTGTGTACAATAAATCTATTGAATCCCTAGGCAGTTTCACCCAGTAAGTCTGTGTGTACAATAAATCTATTGAATCCCTAGGCAGTTTCACCCAGTAAGTCTGTGTGTACAATAAATCTATTGAATCCCTAGGCAGTTTCACCCAGTAAGTCTGTGTGTACAATAAATCTATTGAATCCCTAGGCAGTTTCACCCAGTAAGTCTGTGTGTAGAATAAATCTATTGAATCCCTAGGCAGTTTCACCCAGTAAGTCTGTGTGTACAATAAATCTATTGAATCCCTAGGCAGTTTCACCCAGTAAGTCTGTGTGTACAATAAATCTATTGAATCCCCTTGGCAGTTTCACCCAGTAAGTCTGTGTGTACAATAAATCTATTGAATCCCTAGGCAGTTTCACCCAGTAAGTCTGTGTGTACAATAAATCTATTGAATCCCTAGGCAGTTTCACCCAGTAAGTCTGTGTGTACAATAAATCTATTGAATCCCTAGGCAGTTTCACCCAGTAAGTCTGTGTGTACAATAAATCTATTGAATCCCCTTGGCAGTTTCACCCAGTAAGTCTGTGTGTACAATAAATCTATTGAATCCCCTTGGCAGTTTCACCCAGTAAGTCTGTGTGTAGAATAAATCTATTGAATCTCCACAGCAGTTTCACCCAGTAGGTCTGGTGAACAATAAATCTATTGAATCCCTTTGGCAGTTTCACCCAGTAAGTCTGTGTGTACAATAAATCTATTGAATCCCCTTGGCAGTTTCACCCAGCAAGTCTGTATACATATAGTATCAATATATACAGGGTAATATTTGCCCTCTTTTTTTTGCTCCTTTCGCCTCATTCTCACTAGGCAAATTTAGAACTTCGGGAATTAGTCTCAAAAATTATCTTTCTTAAAACTCAGCTGCGTCTGGTGAATTCAAGACGGGGCGATACTGTTTGCAAGGGAAGAAAGGCAAAAATTACATGGGGCGAAAATAATCCTGTGTACAGTATTGACAAATAAAACCTTCCACAGTTTCATCCAGTAAAGCATCAGTGTATTGACACATAAACCAAATCTATATAGTCTTTGTAGCAATTTCCATACGAAGGTTTCTGACCACCCCTTAACCCCAATTGGGGACCAATGTCAGTAGATTTTTAGGATACCATCTTTCTCCCCTAACTTCACTGTATTGTGAGAAACCAATGTTTAAAGGTTTAATTGGCACCCCTTATCCAAGCTCCGCATTCTTAAAGGATGATTTATTATAAAAGATTGTCTTGAAGAAATGACGTCCTCATAAACTTGATTCTTTCAGACATTTCAGAAAAATGTGCCGCGTTTATAAATAATTACAGAATTGACAGTAACAAATGTGTTCAATCACATTCATGCTATATTTCTGTCTCTCTTTGAAACTTCCAGGGCATCTAAAAGTCACCATTGATTTCTTCCCCTTTCTGTATGCTAATATTCAGGCATAGAAAAATGTATAATCTGACTTTGACAGAAGTTGGTAACTGTCTATCAAATGAAAGACTGAATTATTGCCTCGTCATCTAGGTTATTTAAGTTGATGTCTGTGAATGACAAATTTCAAAAAACTAATCCCAGAACAGACAAACAAATTAGCTGATTCTTGGACTAAAGCAGTGCGCTTTCTGATATTCCATGCAATCAGATTGGTGGAGTAGGGTTCTTGATGCAGGGAGGCATATCTTTGACTTTGAAGACCCAGAACCAAGTATGACCAGCAGAGTTTCTTTCTGTTTCTTTGTTTTATATTTTATTTCAATCATTGTTTCCCCCTGGGGCAGGCTCTCATTAAAGATAGGACTATTTGGTTGTTATGGTTCTCTGCATTTTGACGTCACATCACTGTTTCAGTTCAGGCTTCAAATTCTTGGGGTTTTTTCTAGACGATTTAAGTTTTTCTTTTTATCAGTTGTCTTTCATTCTTGTATTTTTTCTTTATTACACATTTCCTTTCTCTCTCTCCCTTCACTCCTCCCCTCCCCCTCCCATCACCTTTTTAACATCAGCAAGGTATAAGGATGCTCATGCATGCATGGTTCTGAGGTTAAAATTCATACTTTCATTTCTTGAGTACACCTATCATAGAAACTATTTTTAAGGTGTTAAGGATTTTCAATATGCAGAACTGGAAAAAATATGTTGGGATTCAGTTGTAGAATATAATTGTTATATGTCATTGAAAATCTTTTTTAAGCTCCTTGACTAAAGTATTGTAAAACTATCAAAATGTTTAAAATTCCTTTTTTCAGCTGAGAAAAAGTCATTTCAGAAGGAATCTAAGCAGTAAGTATAATTTTTTTCTCTATAATTAGACTACCTCATTTCTTTTATATCATGTTGATGTTTAATTCATACTCAGGAGTGCATTTTCTACCTTCATGATTTATGTAATGAATTTATCAGTGGTTTAAATTCTTCAGTACTTAAATGAATTTATCATTTGTTTAAATTCTTCAGTACTTATCTGACTGATAAAAATATTATTTTTTGACCAAGATGTTAATTAGGTTCAGAATATACCTTGTATGAATTCACTAACAACGTTACTTAGTTCTTTATTACCATGATTTAGTTTAGTTTTTACTTCGTTTAATTAATAAACAAGAAGATACAACAACTTAAATCAACATAACCAATTTATTTGTTATAGTAGTATTAGTATTAGAACTAACATCTCTTGAGTTTCTTTGTTAAATTTGTTACATGTTTCTCAGTATAAATTGTTTCATAGTTAAATTCTAATTAAATATCTGGGGATAAGTCCTCGGGTAAAGCCTCGTGGAATTTCCCATGTTTCCTGGCTCTGTACAGAGAGAGTTGTAATCATTTGATTCTAAATTGATTCCTGTTTTTCCTTGCTGTCCAGACGGACTAAACTTTTCCGGTATGTGTAGCTACGAGTTTGTGAGGCGTGTAATGATGGGCTGTCAATGAATGCATCGTACTGTTGTAGGGTTACACACCTCTCGCTGTAGAACCTCTCGCTTGATTTTTAAAAAGGGGGAGGGGGGATATGTCTGCAAAAATCTGAATTTTCAAGGATCCAATCTGAAGTAAATGTACTGCTCTATTGAACAATTTCATATTAAGTGTGTGGAAATATGACATGTTAGTGTAACTGTTTGATGAATGTCATTTCCAGAATTATCTACTGATCCAAACTTTGACAAGCTACCGGGATATCAATAAGCGATGCAAAAAGCATGCAGTAATATGAATAAGCTAATACATGTATAATACATGTAGTAAGAATGTTAAGAGATGTCATATTTTTTCTCTGAAGTAACAGGTGTGGTACCTGATAGTCTCAGTGCAGGGGGATGTTGGAGGGAGGGGGGGGGGGGGTGATTATATCAGTTATAGAGAGGTCTACAGTCCCTGTAACCCGCATGTAGCTGACCGCTGACCTACTAGAGAGTTGTCATAGCAACCGTTTTTGTTTTGGAGTGAAGTTGAATAGATATTAAATGTTTTCAGTATTTTTATGTTATTGTAGTTTAATCTCTAGCCAGCTTTGTTTTATTGCATGTGAATGAATTTTCAGTTATAGTTTGAATGTATAGGATAGATTAATAATGAAAGTGAATTCACGAAATACAAGTATTATTATCTTATAGTCAACTTTTTAGGTTGTCTTAATATTTGTTTTAAACCGATTAAAGCACTTTCAACATGATTACCCTTTGCACAACTTTAATTTTTAATGTTGAATATTTTTTTATTAAACTTAAACCACGATTTTCACCTCTCGTTGATTCTGGACCTTTAACACTAGAGCAGCAGGCTTGAGCACAGTAGATGGAAGTTTTCTGACAGTGGTGCTATGTGGTGTTTTTATTTCAGATCTAATACCCCCTCATATCTAATCATTCAAAAACTGATAGAGGAACACGAGTGAGTGACTGCCATTGTTTGCCTGCCCAATTTGTCTTGTGATCTTGTTTGATGCAGTTCTCTAGTGCTCTGAAAGAACAACCTATTTACATGTACCTAAGTCATTGGCCTCCTCTGATTGGTCAATAACAGCATCATAATGCATATGCATGAACCAGGGGAATGAATATTTGATACAATACTCTAAAGAATCTTGAATTTTTCTTCATCTTCTCAGTTAAACTCAATACCGGTAGTTACCAAGTCTTTCTAAAAAAAAAAATTGTGCTCAGAACCAAAAACTGTCTTAAAACAGTTCATTTCTGAACATTTTCTTGTTTTTCCAAACTTTCAGAGCACTAAAATATGTTGTGCAGTGCACAGAAATCTGACCAATGAGATAGCCAGTAACAAAACTGACAAGCATGTTTGACCAATCGCTATACTTTATACTTCTTGCATGTGCACGCTGAGCACTTTTGCCTTGAACTGCTTCCTTTGCTCCTAATGTTGATGTGATGCATTGTCAATTACAGACGGTTGTCAGTTTCATTGCATATTTGGATGCACTATTTGAGGTAACCTTTGGTTGCTACACTTTTGTGCTAGATAGATGGATAACTCCACAGTTTACAAAAATAGAGAAGCCAGTCTCTTTTAAATTTTCATTATGATGTTTAAAAAAAGATAAAAATAAATTCTAAAGAGTAAAAAGCAAGAAAGCAATATTTGATAAGACTTGAGAGTAAAAAAAAATTTAAAAAAATTGTTTTTAACATCAGAGACTGCTTGAAGTGAAATTGGACAAGGGTTGTGTGATTTCATAAAATTTTGTTTTATGTAAATTTTTCTCTAAATTATTTCATTTTAATTTCCATATTATGAATATGTTATATATAATTAAATATCAAATTTTGAAATATGATGAAATCTGAAACTCTAACCAGATGAATATCGATCCTGCATTATCCAGCTTATGGCTAGATAGAACAAGCTTTATGCCTTTGTAGTGCACAATTCCGACGGCAAGAGGAGGTCCAGGAAGACGATGACGAGAAAACAAACCGATTACTGGGACGTACCGGCACTAAATCCCGCCGCAAGTCTGAATTGTCACTGCTAGACTTCCTCTCTGAGTAAGTGTCCTACGGCCACCAGTTAGGGGAACCAGCTCACCAAGGGAGAGCACTCTGTCCCTTCCATCATCTAGCATAAGACAGTTAAGCTGATTGGTTGGATTTTGTTGAGGTTCTGAAAGAGGACCTGTTTGATTGGTTTATTATGATTCTAGGGAAGATGGGGGAAAACGGATAAAACGCTGAGCTTAAACACCCAATAACTAGCACTGCTTCTGCTTAGTCAACATATTACGCTTAGTGAATTTATTATTCACGTTAACCCTAACAATACAATACAACAGTGGCTATTAGTGCAGGTTTTGGCCAGTACTAGTAGGTCTGTAGAAGATGTGGAGACTTCCTTGATATATCACAGATCACAAACCCCACACTACAGAATATAATAAACATAGTCCAATAGACGTTAGTTTGTTAATCAGCGCAAACAGCTAGGGGACATTGGAACATTGCTACTGCCAAGATGTCTCCCGATATTGGGTGCTTTGTTCTGTCTGTCTGTCTGTCTTCTCTAACTAGATGTTGTAATCAGACAATTAACATGTGGATTTTTAATTCTAACGTTGTGTGTATAGTCTCCATTCTTGAAGTTTTTAACAAATTACTTTGACTTTGGTGTGATTTGACCTTTATCAATAATAGCCGTCCATTGGTCCTTGTAATGAGTGTGGGGTTGTGTTGTGGGGTTTTATTAACATGATTGCTGTGCTGTTCTAGATCTGCCAACTACTCAACAGAGGAACAGGCAAAGATCGCAAAGAAAGAGAAAGAAGAGAAGGACAAGAAACGTAAAAGCAGTGTCTTCTCTTGGCTGGGCAGCAGTTACAGAACAAAGAAGGTTAGTACCCTGTAGTACCCTTTGTCGTTGGGTATGGACCTACTTAGTTTAGGGGGAGAGCTCTTGGGGTAGATTTGCAGGGGTCAGGGGTTCGACTCTTACTCTTGCCACTTTCTTTCTCCTTTTTCAACACAATGCAGGGCTTTGTTATTCAACCTTAATTTCCATCTGAGATTTTAAAATGTTAAATGGGGAAGGAGTAAACCTAAGGAGTAAAACAAAATTTAAAAAAAACGGTTTATCAGTGTATAGGAGTGGCAGGTGTCCTAATCCCTTAAGGTTTCACATTGGCAGATGGGATAATAATGGTCTACTGGAAGTCTTTGTTGATTTGTTCAGTAAACTGGAGTTAATTGGAAGGTGTGATCGTAGGTAGTGTGTTAGTGTCCTATAACTCCTGGAATCATAAGGTGTTGGAGGGGATAGAAGATCTCAAAGAGATAAAGAACAGTTGTCGCCCCTGAATAACACCACAGGAGTTACTGTAACACAATCTGTGATTGGCTCAGAGTGATTGAACCGATAGCCTTAACACATTATGCATACAATAGTGTGACTGAAATTACAAAAAAAATCTCTGAATTGATAAATTGCAAGAGAGACATCTTTAAAAGAAAGAACAAAGAATCAAAGTATTTTTGTTTGTTTAAGAAATTAAAACAATCTTCAATTTTCAAGAGACGGTATCTGCAACGTTCCTGCAAGTACCTGTATTCTGGTATATTGTTACCCTTTTGTGTTCAAACTGTATGCATTTACTAAGTGACATTCATTATTGATATGCATTTGCTTATTTACATGTTGATGTAAATGTACCAGAAGTAGTTTGATTGCTTCACTCCCATTTCATTCCCCCGTCTTGCCGTGGTTCCCACCTTGCCGTGGTCCCTGCCTCGCTGTGGTCCCCACCTCGCCGTAGTCCCCATGGTCCCCGCCATGCCGTGGTCCACAAAGCTCAATGCCGATGAAGTCCCAGTATAGTCTAATTGTTAATCTCATGATTTAACATATGCCATTATTAGAGAAGAATTCTGTAACCATTAATAAGCTAGCATGTAGACTTTGAATTCAGTGTATGATTACTCAATTAAGATAAATGATTGTTAAATCAATTGTGATCAAGACTTTGGTGCTTTAATCCATCTCCTTGAATTGAGCTTTCACAGTTGTAAATCAATTATGCCCTGTCTTTAGACACTTTATGCCTGGGCAGGTGGTTTATGTAAGATCTGCATTGAGGGGGGATAATAAGGGTTGAGAATTCATTGCCTGTGGTCCTCAGCCAATCAATGTGATAGTTTAGACCAGTCAGTGACCACGACCTAGATCTTGCACCGTCAGCCCTGACTGGGAATAGCCTGCGATGGGTCGATGGGTCGTCGTCATCAGAGTTAGTAACTGACAGGTTTATTTCCAGTCATTATTGTTCGATAGATCCAGAATTACAGTAGATTATTTCTGTGCTGATGACAAGAAGGAGACACAGGTTCTAGTTTTCTGTCTGTAATGATTCCAGAATCAGGTCATTGAAGACAAGTTCAGGGTGTTAGAACCAAATAAGGATACCTTTCTCCGATGTCTGTTTAAGTCAGACAGACCAGAGAGACCTAGTTAACTTTCATCTGACACATTCTGTGGTTCCAAAACAAAGGTCGTGTTACAAGGTCAAGCACCACAGGACAACCGCAGGAATTCCATGGTTGTCTAGAAATGTCCTGCTGTTGTTAGCCAAGGAATACCGGTAGTGGCCAGGTTCTGTTCAATGCTGTGTGGATTGATTATCTGATGGAGAGACAGTTGATTTGATTTTCAGTTGTCATTGGATATTGACATCTGTGATGTGTTGTTTTGAGGTGGGAGAGATTTTATCATGATGTTGTTCTTCGTGACAGTACAAGATACAGATAAAGCAACAATATATATTGTAAGTATCCTTATGGAAGTCCTCAGAGCAGTCGCACAATTTGAGGCTCCAGTGTCTGACAGGTTCTTGAGTGTTTTTTGTTTTTGTACATCATGCACTTGGAGAGAATCAATCTCTTTTTTCAATCTATATTTATATCAATGACTTCTCTGTTACTTTACATATGTTTGCCAAAAAAGAATTCTGTTTCTAAATGAAGAGACAAAAAAACATTTTTGTTATGTTATGATGTGTTCAGTTAAATATAGTTTACTATGTCGTGTTGAATGTATTTTTTTTGGGGGGGGGGGGGGGGGAATCCTTTAAAGTCTGACAGAATCGTTTGAAATGATGAGATGATGAGATTTAATGGATGATACTTTACAGAATCACATGGATCAACTTCTGCTGTGGGTTGTAAGTAGCTGACCGAACAATGGCCTTGTTATAGTTATAACAGATCACATGTCCCCCCGCAATAAACAGAGAATGAGTAAATGTGTATATAGTTATAACAGATCACATGTCCCCCCGCAATAAACGGAGAAAGTGTTCATGTATCCAGATTACTGATGGTCGAAGGATTTCAGTATCTACAACCTGTATCCAAGACTTCACTAACACTTATTATGTTATATTAATCAGAGAGAGAAAGCAATCAGTGAATGGTTGTCATGTTATTTATTGGTTATTAAGAGGAATATTTATTATGCAGGGTAAATTAAGATTTCTTTTGAAAACTTGCCAGTAATAACTGTTATATGGCTAACAGGAGTATTTGTTTGGATTAAAGTTGAAATTCTTTCTAAAAGAATCTTAATTTGGTCAAAAATTTATATGTTTAATTGCACCATTAATGGACTCCTTCTGATTTTGAGATTTAAGTGGGTTGGTGGGGATTCTGTCTGTGTTTTCTATTGCTCTGTCAAACAATGTAGCCACTTTTCCACTCGTTGAGATGCTGAATGATGTGATCATCCCAGTGTGAGTTATAAATAATGACCCTGCCTTGTTTTTTCAGCACAAGGAAAAGGAAAACAAAGGTCGTCATGGACACCACTTTGTGGCGGTCAGTGTCAGTAATTCCACTTCCTGTGATGTCTGCTCCAAGTCCATGGCCAACAAGTCGGCCCTCAGATGTGAAAGTAAGACCCTCCTTGATTTCTCTCTCTCCTCTAACATGTTGAAAATTCATATTCAGCAGAAGCTGATGAATATGCACGAATATGAAGAATATTGAAATTAACATTTACTGTCAGAGTATATAGAATCATATATCAGTTTGTGTAATAGTAGCTACATTGTATAGACGCTCTTTTCATCATGAAAAGGTGTTTGCAGGAGTAATTATGTTTTATTTATTAATTATTTATTATGAACAATAATGCTTTATGAAATATCAATGTACTAGCACCAATATTTTTATGTGAACAATATTCTGTCACGTCCTGTTCTGGTTGTAGATTGTTCGATCAACGTGCATGAGAATTCTTGTAAAGAGCAGAGCCCTATCTGTGACAAACATCGACAGAACATCAGGGTAAGAACCAGGCTTATTGTTCGTTACATGTTTGTTGCTAGTTAGTTAGTTAGTTAGTTAGTTAGTTGTCCCAGCTATCGGTGAGAAAGGGGATCAGGGCAGTGTTGTATCTATGTGTGATAGAATCCATTCCATTACATACTTATTTTGTTTAATCAGTCAGCATCGGATAGCAGTCTAGTAATCCTCTATAATGTTCATGTTAAAAAAACAGTAGGTTAAAAAAAAACCTAAAAATTGTCTTAATTATCTTTTTATTCATATTACCTATTAATATCAAAGGGCAGTAATTCTGTCAGCCTTGTGATTTGGAGGTTAAATCAGTGCTATCCACCCACACTGGAGATTTTTGTTTGTCATGCTTTATTGAGAGAATTAAACAAAGCTGCTTATCCTAAGTTGCTCTATTTTGCGTTGTGTGCACGAGTTTCATAGGTCAGCCCGGTGCTGTAAATTCTTACTGGGTACAAACTTCCCTGTGCTCTAGAAATAATCAGGGAAAGAATCTGGGTACAAATGAAAGGTTATTTCATCAAACAAATCTAATGATATGTTTTTTGTTTAATCTATGTACAGAAAAAAAGGAGGGTAAGATTTCCATCAATAAATCTGATGAACAGCCTCTCTGTCTCTGCATGATAGTGCTCTCTCTCTCTCGTGAATTCTTCTAGCTGATAATGAACTTCAAACATGCTCCCTGAATGAACAATGAGTGCATGTTTTTCTTCATTGATTGATAATACCTGTCTTTTAAATTACTTTTTTTTTCTTATTTCAAGACATTTGATATTTAAGCACTCTTTGAATCTAGAAATAAATGCATCTAAAAAACAACAACAGAACTGATACACCACCCCTCTCTTCATTCTCTGACAAATAGAGCTAAGTAAAGCATGACCCCTGGCTGGCATACAATGCCTGTTTGTTTGTATTGGGCAGGCCAGTGAAGATACTGCATTGTTTACAACGCCTTGGTATACATATAAGTGTAATGTTATGTAACAGACAGAGTACTGGGCCAGTGTGAGACAGCTTATAAATAACTCCAGGCCCTGAGGGGGTCCGGGGTCAAGGGTCAGTGTTCTGTCCCACCTGTATGTGTACAGGTATGGAGGACTGTGGAAGTTAACTGTTGGAATTTAGTGATATCTACAGATGGAGTACATATAGTATATGGATGTATATGGATTTAACAAAATGGTCAGTTTATTTCATCTTTCCTGAGTGTTTACAATCATCTTTAAGAGGATAATTGAGTCCTATAGAGATATGTGATTGAGTCCAGTAGTTGTAAACGTGGGACTGTTCACTCTGGGTGTTTATAGAAAGGAAAATGTAAAATGTACCACCTGTAGGCAGCTTCACTTTAGTTTAAAATATGCTGTATTTTAATTCCTACTTGGCTGTAAACACGAGATCTGAGCCTCTGGGAGGTAGGTATCTGTACATCAAAGGAATGCAGGTTAAAGGTCAACCTCCTGACAGAAAACTGGGAACAGAGGGATTGTCCTCTAATGGTTGCTTGATCAATGAGAGAGAGAGAGAGTCTTTGGTTGGAGGTTACACTGGTTTTCAGGGATCTGGTGGACTGTATGGAGCAGATGAATTGACCATGCAGGCTGACCTGTCAGATTTACACGGCACAGATCAGCCATCAATCACTCAAGGTCATTTCCCTTGAGCTAGTTTCTGGTAGATCACTTATACACAAGGTGACTCCATACTACTGTCTTAAATGTGTAGTCCTTACTAATTAGTGAGGTTCAAAACAAGTTTTATACTGCATTCTTCCTATTATGCACCCCTGGGGCTTAGAATATCTTTGAAGAATAACATCACTTTCTTAAAATTGTGTATTAAGGCAGTACGCATGGAGCTAGAATTTTTTTTAACTTTTATTATGCGGTAACGGTACAAAAAGTCATAGTCAAGAGGAAACCCTTTTCTTATTTTTGAAAATGGGCTGGATAGACGAAAGGGGTAGGGGCACTAATTGGATGAACACTGTATGAAAAATCTCACTGATCCAGAGAAAAATAGGTTAGTTTTTTGCAAGATGAACGTTCAGTACCTTAGAGTATCTCTTTAAGGTGGAATAACACATCATCACAAAATGGCTGACCGCTGATCGAAACGACATTTCGTTTTATTAAAAAAATTTCACCGACTGAAACATGTAACTTACTACATAGCCGAGTGGATAAAGTGTCGGACTTGTGATCCGTACATCCCGAGTTCGAATCCCCCAGGGGCTTTTGTTGCTACTTACTGGAATAATTATTTTTGATTAATTTTTTATCCCCAAACTGCAAATTTTTTGCTTATTTGACTTTTGTACAGTTTATTTATCATTATAACTTTCATTATCAAAAAATTTCCTGTTAATTTGAGTGACTTTTCCAGGTGTGTTATTCCACCACCTTAAGAAGTGGACTTGTTAATGTATATAGAACTTGATTTACAATTCCTCCAATTTATTGACAAAAACCCAGCATTAATTGTTTTCTTGATATGAAACAAGCTATCAGTATACCTTTTAAAAATGGTTATCATAAATCTGTAATAGGATACTATACTATGAGTTGTTTGTAGACATTTAAAATCTGGGTCCACCTGTGAATTGTGTTGTTGTGTTGGCACATCCAGGTACATACAACAATCAAGTGGCCCTGAATGTGTGGCCTTACATAACAGAGAATATTAATGAAAACCCAGCCTTTCTCTCTGTCTTAGTCACAGCTGAGGAATTTAAGCAGATTTTCTCATGGTTGTTTTTTAGTTTGTCAACAAAACTGCTGATCACAAGAGACTGCATTATACCACTTATTTAATGTGTTACTTGTTTCACATATTCAATGCTCATAAAATTACCGGGTAATTATTAGTTATGTCAATCAAATGCTTTAAGTATCTTTTAATTTCTTTAACTAGTCTGTTTTAAATCAAAGACCGAGCTTCTATACAACTTCAGCTATTTTTCTTGTTTATCTATTATTCTTTGAGATTATATATAGTCACAGTTTAATCAAATTTTAAATGCTTATGTAATGGTTCATCTTGTTTTTTTTCACGGACTTATTTTTAACTGTCATTTGTCAAGTTATAAGCAAGATTCAGCAGGAACTAACCATTCATTATTATGCAAACAAAGCTCATGTGATATGGATTTGTTTATAAATGCATATTTAGTGACAGATTCCAGGATCTGTTGATCTCTTAAAAGCTTCTATAGCATAACAGAGTAAATTCTGGTGGGTTTGTACATGTATTTGTAATCGGCTGTTGTTTGTTGTAGGTTCCCCAGCGCAGCCAGGAGACGGGATCCATGACCAATCTCCACACCCAGGACAAACAGCTGACCACAGCTAGTGAGTATACCCTCCCTGCTCACATCTCCTGGTCTGTAGTGCACAATGTAATCTCAGAATTATCTCCCTTTGTCTCGAGTAAACCAAGACAACGGAATCTCAGAGCTATCTCCCCTTGTCCCTAGTGGCATCTCAGAGGTATTTCTCAGTCTTCATTTGTTGTACAAAATGTAACCTCAGAGTTACCTCCCCTTGTCTCAAGTAGACCATCGGATAACATCTCGGAGTTAAACGTCTTTTTGTCTGTAAAACATAATGGCATCTCAGAATACTATAGTAGGTTGTTGTACACTATGAAGTATCATGTTATCCCTGTTGTCTTTAGTACACAGAACCCTCTGAGTTATTTATTAGTTCATAGTTCACAGTGGAAGTAAGGATTATTTCCCCTAGTCTCTACAACACGAAGACATCTCGGAGATATAGACTGGTTCGCTGTCACTGATTACTAGCACGCCTCGTATAATCAATTTTGTAGTGGCAGCGTTTGGAATCAAGGGCAGGCTATCCAGTCTACTCGGAGATATCTCCTATAAGCAAATGTGATGCACGTTTTCACAAAAGCATATTTGCAACATGTTATTATAAGTGTGTCTGCACTGGGGATTCTTTGAATACATCTGTATACTCATCATTGCTGACATTGCGTAGACTAGAGGGACAATTTTTTTGTACGTAAGGTTCATCTGTGGAGGACTTCAGAGTCAGCAATTTACTGCACTCTGCCAGGTGATGGCCAGATGAATTTGGAGTAAATAAACTGTAAATTAAATATTAGATAATGATAGAAATATCAGCCATTTTTAAATGTGTCACAAAAGCCTTCTTCTTTCTACACTCTATCAAAGTTCGCATACAGGTGTACTTAGTTAGGGACCTTTGTTTATAGATAAATATATGTACACAGCATACACATGTAGTTTTCACCTCCATTACTAATGATTCATGTTAATGAATTATGCTCGCTCTCTCTCTCTCTCTCTCTCTCTCTCTCTCTCTAACGTTGTATACCTTGTCATATGTTGATACAAGGAGGGACCTTGTTATATTTATGTGACACCTGATCCCACCTTTTTGTCAGATATACACCTTGACATACCTGGGTACAAATAATTCTCCTCCTATCAACCATGTATCCAGGTCATGTAAAAGTGACCTGGCAATATAACACCAAAACAAGTGTACAGAATAGGTAGTAAAAGTCTGAATGAAACTCATATCGAGGAGATCAAGAGCCAGGTAGAAATGTTATTGTGTGTACTGGCTCAGGTGACACAAACACCCTTTACCTATGTATGTAGGTATATACAGGTGTACTCCTGACTCAGGTATTCAGAGAATGAAGGAATTTGGAATTTTTCAGATAAGAGGGATAAGCTTTAGACATAAATACAAACATTCGAGGGTTCTGCACTTTGCTTGATGGAAAATAATGGGTCAATTTAATTAGTCTGCTGTTTGGGATAATTTAAGACACAGTGGTTTAACTTTATTTATGACCTGCCCTGCTCAGTCTTCTGATGATAATTATATTTAATTACCATATGTTATTAATTAGGTAAGGGGTAAATGTAGATGAGAGATAAAGGTGTATTGGGTGTGATAAGTCAGAATGATGACAGCAGGATTAGACCCCTGAGTCACCCTCTGTAGCTGACCATCTTTTAGGTCATCCATATCGCTTCAGTCCCCAGCGCCAATGAACCTGATGTTAGTGACAATGTCAGTGGTCTGAAACTGTTATCTAGTCGAAGTATTTCTAGTTCATTAACTAACCAAAGCTGCTTATATTGGTCAGAGCTAACAAAGCTTCCTTCATAATGAATTACACCAAGTATTGTATTTACATTGTATTGATACTTAGTCCATGAGTCATTGTAATACAAAGGTGGGCTAAAAAAAATACTACAGTGAGGTGTGTACACAGACTGACCCCATACTGTTCAAGTCCTACTGTAAATATACATGTAAGGAATACGAAAAAATCCTTTATTTTCTGATAATTTTTTTCCAGTGGTGAGGCATAAATTACAATTTTAGAAAGGTTCTTTATTTGAAAAATATCTTGTGAATACATTTTGCGCTGTCATGAGGATCCAAGAGTTCATGTTGATCAGTATAAGTTATGAACCATCTGCCATTATAACTTTCATTTTCAATTTATGGTTGAAGTTAAGATGCGGCATTAAATCAAGTCCCCTCAGTGGTTGTTGACAGTTGTCCTGAAGTGCTGGGTTAATGACATGCACATGTACTGTAGGTGTAAACACACTCAAGTGTAAATACACACAGGTGTAAATACATTCAGGTGTAACAGTCAGGACCAGTGTGGGGTTTCTGTGTAAACATATCACTGCATGTATCATTGTCAAAGTGATCTGAAAGACAATGCTGTAGAAAACAACAACGGTGTGCTACTAAGGATCTTGGGGTCCTTTGACCCAGTGCTGTTTAATCTGGGGTTAAATTGCCGCCTCTCCTATAAGGCTTTGTGTAGCACTAAGGTGAAGGCCAGACACAGCTCGGATCAGATGTGTGTGAGGCTGTTTGGAGTGTTCAGTGTTTGATCAGAAGGAAATATTACACAGTGGATATAACGGGTGTCCCGACCAATCAGATGTACCCCAGTGAGGGGGCCACAGAGGGTAAGTCATCGGCCTCACCCCCGGGGCACTAATCCGTCAAGATCAGACGATTAAAGTCCAGGTTAATTTCGTTTTGTAGCCTAAGGACAAAACAGACTCTGTACACAGCCCCGTGTGTATCGGCCTCCTTGTGTGCTTCTGTATGCTTCTGCTTCTATGGTAAATTAAACCTCTTAAAACTAGAGAGGAAGTTGATCGGTGTAAATCAGGGTGAACCACTGCCTCTACTGACCCTTTGTTTTCTAGCCGTCCAATTTATTTAGGTCATGTTTAGTTTGGGAGAGTGTTTGGGGGGGGGGGGGGGGTGGAGGGGAGTCTAATTGCCATGGAAATATTTATTCATAAATTGAATGTATGTTAATTGAGGAGAGAAACAGAAGGAAATGCTGTATTGGAATGACAGAACAATCAAAGTATTGATTTTCCTCTTTTTGTTGGATGCAGAATATTTTACATTTAATTCCTTGAGTCGGGGAACACAGTATGTCTATAGTCTGAGTCAGTATTCTGTGGAGTTAATTATCACTCACCAATTCGTAGAGACTGGTTTTCTGGTTTCAGTCATTTTTTCCCATTCATTTGACTAAATTAATCAATAACCCCCCTCCCCCAAAAAAAGATTCCTTTTATAATGAATTTTCTGTTTATTGCATTTATACCTTGAAATCATCAAACCTCTTTTCAACAGCTGTGTATGTATCGTGGAGGGAGGGGGGGGGGGGGTCCTTCCATCTGTTACAGAAGCACTACTGCCCTCAGTCCTTACAACTATTGATCTCCCTAGGTGTCTCCTTTCTTTTCATACAGGTTAGAGGTCAGGGAAATGTAAGAATCAATGGCTTTGATTGCAGAGTCTGCAGGGCTCTGTTCACGTGGATGGGATGACTGGTGGTAAGGTTTTGTGTTTCAGTTTCGTATTCAGTCAGATTATAGGCCCATGAGTTTACTGGTGATGCTGGTTGGTCTGTGTACAGCGTTGAGAAGTCTGAAGGTCAGGGGTACAGGTGTGAAGCTCTCTGTGTGTATTCTCTCAGTACACATGTACACACACAGACTGCAGATGCACACACCTGTCATAGCCACTATGTCACCTCTCTCAGTACACATGTACACACACAGACTGCAGACGCACACACCTGTCATAGCCACTCTGTACTCACCTCTCCTTTTCCCTCTCATGTTGTTAACTTCCTTCTATACAGATACAGCCTTTGTGTCGTTTAGACTTATCAAGAAGACACCGGAATAAACAACATTTCTCAGGAGTGCATGAAAGCTATTAGCTCAGAGAGAAAGAGAGAGTTTTCATGATTATCCTTCCAATGTACATTAATTGTTTTCAGGATCAGAAAGTTTAATCATTTTTACAGCTGAGCTCTTAGTTTTGCAGAGGAGATCTTTTCCCTCTTTGAGATGATTTTAATTTGATAAAACAAGAAAGCTCTGATAAATAAAGAGATGAGACGTTTCGTTATGCTGGGATATTATGACTTTTGAAGTTAGTGATTTTATCACACAGTTCTTAATGTTGATAATCTAGCTGAGTGGGTCTCTTAGAGCATTAGAGGTGCAGTTAATCACTCTTAATTCAGTAATCTCTCTCTCTCTGCCGATAAACTCTGGGGGTGGAGTGGACTAATTACTGGTGACCCATTGTTACCCACTCTGTGTTGTGACTTGTATATAGCCGTCACAGCCTGGCCTTGTACCCATTATTATACCTGTAGAATGCACTACCGCGCCACGCTCTAATCTTTTAAACTTCTGGGGAGTAATTGTTCTTTTTCCCATGTTCATTCAGTCTTGTATGTTCTGGCTCTTGAGTTTAACAAACAAAGAAACTCTCATGCATCTTTTAAATGTCTATCGATTAATCATTTTTATATCCCACAACTTGTTAGCTATCTTCTGCTCTTTTGTTTGACAAACCTACAAAAAAAAACCCTCAAATAAACAAAAATAGTAAGCACAGGGTACATGTATAACTTCTTGATCCAATAAGTGTAGCTAGCACAGTCACCCGGTGTGGAAACAACAAACCAGGAGTCTGAATTAAACACACAGACACACACACACCCCATAGACACACTTTTATCCATCTTATCTGTGCCCAAAGACCCCAGCATGGAGTTAAATGCTTGTAACTGTATCACAGAGTTCCGAGACTGCCTACATATTGTACAAGTTGTACCATGAAAAATCCCTTCAGTGATATCAGCTAAGTATTACAAAATTAAATCTAAGAAATGGGTATGTTTGTTTCAACTATCTTTTTTGATTTGCCGTTTGAATTGTTTACGTATGCTATCACTGATGAAAATCATTTCTGAGTGCATGAGAATTCTGGTCTTTCTATGCATAACAGATTTTGATAAAACTCAAACTTTGACACCTGTTGATACTTCTGCAAAGTTACATAACACATTGTTTTTAATTATATTTTATAGCTGCATATTCGGGCCTGCAACCCACAGTTATGTGCCATTACTTTACGTTTTGTTTTCTATTTTTAGCTGCGTATTCGGGCCTGCGACCCACGCAGTCTTTTAAGGAGAGGAGTCCATCCACAGGTGTGCCGCTGCGGAATCAGGTAACATCGTCCCCGCCAGGTGTCTCTGCTCCCCTCTCTGCTATCCCTGACTCGTCCGAGCCCGACGATAACCAGGTACGCATGCACTGGGCTCTCGGAAAATCTCTCACTGCCGCCATCACACATACATTGCCGTAAAAAAGAGCTGATTGGGGGAATTTGGGGGGTCACTTAAAGGAACAATTTCAAATGCATACCAAACACAGCTGCAACCACTTTCTGTACAAGGAAGAGAAGAATAGCTTATTTAAACAATGTATGCGTGATGTTTCTATTTAATTCTGAACTCTGTTAATTGTTAACATAAACCAATATACCTGTGCAATTTCTTTACATGTTCTACATTTTATAAGTTTGTTAATCTTGGGAAGAGTTTTGTTTTCCATACTAGTTTTATATGGTAAGAGATAGAAGTTTGTCACCTATGAACTCTGTATCTTGATGTTCTAAGCTAACCGCCCTCTTAGTGTTGTTGACAATTCACTCAAGTCTATTGTTTCGCTTCCTAACAAAGTTCCTTGTCTCTTTTTTGATTTTTTAACAAACTTTCAAATTTCTACAGAGAGGCTATCCACTGATATGATAACTAGATCCCTGAGTGAAATGATGCTTAAGTGATTCACTTCCTGTTAATGTTTCCTCTAACTGTTTTGTAGCCAATTAAACCCCCCCTCTGACCCACTGATAATCTAAACTCTAGTGTTAGTGCTCTCTATCTATCTACGATGTTGTTGTCTTAACTCTCCTCGCTCCAGAATAACCATTATCAGAAAGTTCTTGAATTCTTTATTCATCAGGAAAAATTACAAAAAAAATGATGAATTGGGCTAAAAGCAGTTCATGTTTAAAATTATGGTTAAAAATCTGATAATAAAGAGAGGTTAACTTCACATAATTGGAAAAAGCACATCTTATAAACGGTACTGCCACACTGGCATTAGTATGTATGCTATAAAGATGTTGGTTGTTTATTGCTATGTGTGGTGTAAAGGACATTATTTATTGTGTTTATATATATATTGATTATTTATTTTGTCTATACATGTATTGAGTAATTGTTGATTTGTCTATATATATTGATTGATTATTGTGTCCACACAGGGAGATCGCCACCATGCAGCTCTACACAGAAGAAGTTTACCAAATGCAAGGTAGAAATCTTAGGTCAAGGTCACATAGAGGTCACGGCCATTATATTCATTGTTAGTGGTTTAACCCTCATCACCTTATAACAAGAGCAAGAGGAAACTTTACTTCATTTTGTCACAATAGAACGTAATCAAAAAATGCATTACAATGCTTGGATGGAAATAACCTAATGTATTTATCAAATTAATCTTTTCATTCTTGAATGTAGCATGTATTTAATCATGTATAAACAATTACATCACAATGCAAATTGTATGTATCTACTTGAAAGCATTTATTGATTACTTTAATATATATAACTCTGCATATCCAGACAGTGAAAGATGGTATTACAGTATTACACATATGGACTACTAACCCTACATCACAGCTAACATCTAATTATTATCAGTAATGAGGAGCTTTCAAGATTGATTGTAATGAGGGAGGATATGGAAACACTGGACCTTTACCTTTAACGGACAGTGTTGACTGTTTTATGTTGTGGGGGTGGGGGGAGGGAGGAGGGAGGATGGTTAATAAAGTTGTTTGTAGGATTTGATAGACTAGATATTTGGTACAGTGTGTGACTAGACTTGTACAGTGTAGAAATAAGACATCCACAGAGCATGGGATTTGTCTTCTCCTGCAGAGTTCCTTCTTCAGCACCAGTCTGCATTCACAGTGTTTGCTTGATGTTTTCATTTAGTCTTGCACAGACCATGTTTTTTTTTAAATCACATCAAAAACTTCAACCACTCTAGATACAAACAACATACATTATACATTTTCTTGTTTGAAATTTGACCCTCCAAGAAAGGAGTCAATCTTTGTATATCACTTGCTTGAGGCTGGCCTGGTTTAACCAGAACTTGTAAGACAGAGACTGTTTGCATGTGTTAGCCTGACGGAGCTTCTATTATTCCCACAGTTACTCTGTGTCACCACAATACCAGAGGCCCGGGTATCAACACTGGCGCCGCGCCAGGGAGAAGCTTATGGGCATTGAGTAAGTCTACCGCTGCATTCATTGTACGCTTTGTTCCCGCTGAAAACAAGAAAAAGTTCCCAATCTCAATTAATCGACTTGTTTATCCCCAATATAAGTATCCGGCTGATACATCACTGTTGTCAGTAAATTTGATTTTATTTCAAAAGTTAGACTTTCATTTGCTTTCATATGTTATCAGTTTTTTACTAACATAATTATAAATGCACGTGGTTTTGGCACGCATGATTTTATCATATTTAGCTTTGGATTTGTGTCATGTGTCTATTTTGTTTCCTGTACATTTGATGTTGATTTTCTGTCTATACCTCCTATGTTCCGAGTGATGTTATTATTTTAAGTTGATCACCTGTTGTTGTAGCAAAGCTATTCATGAGGAAACAGAACAGGAGCGCCTGCCCCCAGGGCAAGATCCTGGCCCACAGATAGGGTAAGTCAATACTTCTCAGCCTTAAGGCAAGATATAGGCCTAGAGATAGGGTAAGTCTTGTCATAGCTTCCCTCTGTACCAGGACAAGACTCCAGCCCCCAGATATAGTAAATCTTATGAATTCCTGCCACTCCTAGGACAAGATTCCAGCCCCTATGTAGAGTAAATCTTTTGAATTTTCTCCACCCCTAGGACAATATCCCAGCAATATGGTAAATCCAACTAGGGCACTGCAATAGTCTACTTTAACTTCCCTCAGCCCAAATGCAAAATCCCAAGAATCTTCTGTTGGCCCCAGGTTAAGTCTTTTGGAAGGAAAGTCACCTTAGGATATTAGTGGTAGGATAATAGGAGTAGGAGTGACCATGCTTCATGCATGGAAAAAGACCTTTAATTTGATGGATGGGAAGAAGAGAGGCTTGTTGGCTCTAAACTGGCTTATCTATGTCACTGTTTAATATGTTAGGATGAGGTTTGCCAGCTGAGTGGGTAAGGAAGACTGGGTCAACGCTTCGTGGTTTTTGTTGAATGGGACAGAGGTCCCAGTGTTTACTGAGTCAGTGTTACGTTTCTCAGAGTGTCTGTTCCAGGCCGTGATTTCTCCGTCAATCAGACTCAGACAGCCAGACTTTGACGGAACCTCCACCCAGACTGTGTTAGACAGCTCATCAAACCGCTGGGAAAATCTCAAAAATACACTCCACTTAATAGCAGGCTCTTAATTCAGGGGAGAAAACTCTCAACTACAATCAGGAATACAAATGTGTGGATGTTAAGATGATTTGTCAGAAATAGCTTCACAAAGGGTCTGATTAATGGCTGGATGAATGGCCTTAAGTGGAACAGGAAGAGCTGGCTCACACAGATACATGGAAGTTTGTAGCTCTGGAGTGAGAATCATTTCCAAATAATCATTGTCAATGTAGCATCCAAACTTTATCACAACTGCTTGTCCAACCAGGGGTCATCCCAGATGATGCTTGGGTATGTTGGGTGGGATGAGAGTGTTAAGAAAGAACAGAGCTTTATGAATCCTTACCACAAAATAGTAGTTTAAGAGTATGTTTAGAAATTTGGATGAAAATTTTGTTAGATTTTAGTTGTTTTAAATGGATCAATTTTTAGTTGTTATAAATGAATCGAATACTCTCTACGTCAGAGGAGACACAGTTGTGGTCTCCACCGCTAGTATTTCGGGATCATAACGCAAGTCGGCACTTGACTGGCGTGAGGAGACTGGCTATTTATAGAATACCATACAATGATATGTATTGTATGAATCAGTGTGATTCTGACCAAAGCATTAGTTACTCATAGTAAAACCCAGTCTCTAGTTATTGCTTGTTTACATTCGTAGTAAGACTGTAGACATCTAGCGAGCAGAACAGGGATAAGACTCTTAGATTAGAACATTGTGTCGGTGTGTCCGACTGATACATTTTAATATAACTGGACAGAACTTTCTAAAGTAACGAGGAGTTGTGTACGTTTATTGTGATTTCAATTGAATATAAGTGTTATTAAGTGAAATATCAGTTTTTTACTGCAAGAATTAAGTCTAGAGGGAGATATCAACCAACCTTTGAAGTGAGGAAACAGTCAACTTTTAGAGGGATGTTATTTACTATGAGAACGGGTTTACAGGAAGATACCAACCAACTTTAAGTGAGATATATGTCAACTTTGAATTAAGACATCAATTTACTGTGAGAACAGGTTTATGGGAAGATATCAACTGATTTTGAGTGAGATATCTATCAACTTGAATTAAGATAAAAATTTACCTTTAGACCAGGTTTAGAGAAAGGTATCTTGTTGCTTTGAAATGAGATGTTCCGTTTTTTTAAGTAGAGATATCGATCTACTGTGATAATTTAGATGGAACTAACAAACTTTGAGGGGGTCATCAATCTAAAGTGAGACAAAGTTTATAGAGTTAAATATCATTGACGGAGGGGCTATCAATCTACCGGTACTTTGAAACTACCTACAGAATGAGATATTAAGCTTCAATTCCTAAACAAGGAAGGAGTGAGATATTAAGTCTGAGTTCAGTTCTCAATATTACAAACTACTGTACCGTGAGTCCAAGGCTAGAAGTGGATTGAACTTATATATTGACACTGCCATGAAATTAACCATGCAGCCATGTGACTCGGATGTCTGGGGCAACATTAAGTATGACAGTGGTTACAACAGGGTCATAGGGGAACTCTACCACAAGCTTAAGCAGCGGTAAGCAAGCCCCCCCCCCCCCCCCCCCCCCATAACCCTTCCCCCTTACTGTGTCTGTTGCCAAAGCCTCTGTCCAATGACAGTAAATCAAGACCAACTCTGGCTTCGTATATATCCTGTATTTTATGCCTCCTTTTTGCTGCCCGTGTTATTTTCAATTTGGACTGCAATTTTATATTTGAGTGATTTTTAAGTGTTATTTTTTCATTTTCTTGAATGTTGTGATTTTTTATCTGTACAATTCATGTAAAGAAATACAAGCCTTAAGGAAAATTAAAGCTCTCTTTTGCTGCACATCTTGTATTTTGTCAAACTCTAATGAATTCTTTGTAAATCTAAGTTCTTCTTTATATTTTTTTAAATTAATTTCCTCTCTTGATTTTTATACACTATTATAATTTAGTTTGAAATTTTTCACCTGCCCTCCAGTAAATCAAGTGTTTCTCCAGCACAATTCATTCAAGCCCAATAGCATTAAGTGGCGCTCCTAGACAGAATTGGCGGCTCCTGGTGGGATGAAGGACTTGACATATTTGTGGTTATCTAATGGTTACTTTCTTTTCACAGGTTATCAAGTGCAAACTCTAATTCGTTGGAAAGCTTGGATGATGTGGATGGTAAGTGATGCAATTTGAACATTCCAAAGATCAATATCAGGGATTTTGAATCCATTGTATTACATGATTCATGTAGTATTGAGGTGACATTAGGATACAGAGAAGTGAAATTGAGCAAGGATTGCGCTTTGATAATCCCAGACATGACTTTATTTAATGGACTTTATTTCTTGCAGCTGCTCTAGAAGTTACTTCTCATATTGACGAAGAATTACGAAACCTGAGTACCGTGGAACCGGAGACTTGGAGCGAGACTCTGGAGAAAAAGGTGAGCCTACTTAATGTAAGAACTCTGTGATACATGGAATAGGTGTAAATCAAAGGACCTTAGACCTGTATGTATATGTAAATGGTGAAGCAGTTAGGCCTTGGACCTGTATGTGAATTATATTGCAATCATAGAACTTGTATGTAGGTCTGTAAATTTTGAAATGCATGTGTGAAAGAAAAATCTGTAAATCAGAGTGCCTTAATAGGTGTTAATGTTTGAGCAATCTGAGGGCCTGATACGGCAAACAGAGACCATATAAATATGTATAGATCTTTATATTATAATATTCAGAGTTAATTCATATGATTGTCCAGCCCAGTGAAGTTTTATTCCATATGGTTTAATTTTACAGAAAAGGAAACATTTCAACTCTCAAGAGATAAAGCGACAGGACACAATATGGGGTATGTAGCTGTAATAAAATACAACTTACATTGTAAAACAAGAATGATTACATTGTATATTTATATGTGTTGATATGCTTTTCGGGGCTCATGATTGGTCAATAAAACCTCTTGCATCTTTTATACCTACATCAAGGATTAGTGTTACATATACATTAATATGACTGAAAATCAAATTGTGTGCACTTCATAATTCCCTATAAATTACAACATTTTTACTCTCCTTTAAACAGAGCTTATTCAAACAGAAAGGCACCATTGCAGGACTCTCAAAATTCTACAAAGGGTAAGTCATTCTGTTTTCTTATGTGGAATGAAATAGTTTTACAAATAAAAGACAATGATCGTGTTTAAAAGCTGACTTGTAAAGATTAGAAAGTGATTTATGCATCACCTTTGCTCTTTGAGTTTTGGTGACTTTCAGGCTTTATGACTGTATAAACTTCACGTAAGAACTGTATGACTTTATAAACTACATGTAAGTACTGTATGACTTCATAAACTTCACGTAAGAACTGTATGACTTTATAAACTACATGTAAGTACTGTATGACTTTGTAAACTAAATGTAAGTACTGTATGACATGATAAACTACATGTAAGTACCGAATGACTTGATAAACTACATGTTAGAACTGTATGACTTGATAAACTACATGTAAGTACCGTATGACTTGATAAACTACATGTTAGTACCGAATGACTTGATAAACTACATGTAAGAACTGTATGACTTGATAAACTACATGAAGTACTGTATGACTTGATAAACTCTATGAAGTCTGTATAACTTGATAAACTACATGTAAGTACCGAATGACTTGATAAACTACATTAAGTAAGGCATGACTTGATAAACTACATGTAAGTACTGTATGACTAAAAAATTACATGTAAGTACCGAATGACTTGATAAAGTAGATGTAAGTACCGTATGACATGATAAACTACATGTAAGTACCGTATGACTTGATAAACTACATGTAAGTACTGTATGACTTGATAAAATAAATTTTAGTACCGAATGACTTGATAAACTAAATATAAGTACCGTATGACTTGATAAACTACACCTAAGTACCATAAGACTTGATAAACTACATGTAAGTACCATATGACTTGATAAACTACATGTAAGTACCATATGACTTGAAAAACTACATATAAGTACTGTATGACTTGATAAACTACATGTAAGTACCATATGACTTGATAAACTACATGTAAGTACTGTATGATTTGATTTACTACTTGTAAGTATCGTATGACTTTATAAACTACATGTAAGTACCGTATGACTTGATAAACTACATGTAAGGTAATTGTTACAGGTTTACGGTCAGGGAATCCTGAAAGATCTCGGCATGTCACAAGCCGTCGTTGAGCGACTCTTCCCTAAACTGGATGACCTAATCGAGCTCCATATGAACTTCTTGAGGAATCTACAAGATCTACAAAAGCGTAACCCTGACCGCTCGGTCGAGAAGATCGGAGACACGCTGGTCAACCAGGTAAAAGGAGACCTGAGTAGAATTACACTACCTACTTGTATTTGATGTTCATATGGGCAGGTGTCCTACACTGTTAGCTTCCATATAATCAAGATTTCCTCTTTTAAAATTTTTATGATTGAGATTTACCAAGGTATTGGTTTCATTGTTATTTCATGATTTGTAAGTAAGACAATTATATGATTTATCTGTTACTGCAGTTTTCTGGAGAATCAGCAGAGAGAATGAAATGTGCGTACGGAGCATTCTGCTGCGGACACAAGGAGTCCGTGTCTTATTACAAGGACCTACTGGTCAAAGACCGGAAATTCCACAACTTTGTCAAGGTAAGAAGTCAAGAAAAGATTTGAAATTCCACAGTTTTGGTAGGTAATTAGTGATTGAAAAATGCAGCTTACTTTTTCTTGTAGTGTAACTGTATGACCAATTGCCTTTCCATTTACTTTTACATGTACTGGTACAAATGCTTGTAGAACCACTGATTCAGACTTTTATAAAAGTTTGATAAAGGCAAAGCATTGCATTAGCTACAAAATGATTTTATTTCGAATGATACTATTTAACACATGTAATGAGGACTGTGTAGTAAATTCTCTTTATCTTTGGTTTCAGAAGTGCAATAACGACAGCTTGCTACTACAGAAGCGAGAGATTCCAGACTTTGTTCTACTAGTCACCCAGAGACCGTCCAAGTACCTAGGACTCCTGGATACATTGATCAAAAGAACAACAGGTTAGTGCTACAATATGGACTGCCATATCAAATCGCTATTAGAATTCTTACAAATTCGCTTTAAACATATAACGAATTGCGTCCATAATGAAGTTTTTTTCATGGTCCCTTGAAATTTGCAATAAACGAGTTTTGGTGTATTTGTTATAAGGATGAAGAATTATGGCATGTGCTAGCAAGCTTCTCTCTAGAATAGGCATAAGGAAGAACTCAGAATATGTTTCAGAATTATGTCCTTGGAGAAAGAAGATTTGTATTCTGAAAAGAGCAATAAAAGACTGATATTTAAGCTAATGATTGTAGGAGTATAGATTACCGATAATGCACTGAATGGCCTTTAGTCAGTTGTCTGAAAACTATGTATCAGAATTCTACAAACTGCCATGATTTGTGCTGTTTCAGCTGATAATTGTAAAGGTACAACTTACTGCATTCAGATATACCTCTAAACATTAATTGGTTAATTGGGTTGTTTTCAGTCAAAGAGGAGAGACAGAACATCAGTCGCTCATTACAGCTCAGTAAGGAATTATTACAGAGCATTGACGACAGGGTCCATGAGCAGGAGAGGATACAGCGGTTACGGGAAATCTACGAGGGCTTCGACCCGCGGGCGACCACACTATATAAGGGCAGAAAGTTCAAGGTAAGACACTGAATGATTCATCAAAATGAAATTATATCAGACACTTACTCAGCAAAGTCAGCAAAAGATTCTGTTGAACTAGGCTTCATTCAAGGTTTTAAGGTTTAAGGGTTTCAATTAGTTTTAGGGTTCAGAATAAAGTATTATTTTTCATATGTCTTTAGTGTCAAATTTTTGTTTCGTGTACAGAAATCAGACATATCTACTCATGGAAGGAAGTTAGTGAAAGAGGGAACAATCGGTTACAAAAGTGCTAGAGGAAAAGTTGCAGGTAAGATGAGGATCCCTCTGTTATTCTGTACAATTCTCACATGTTGAGACACAAAACTAAAGCAGAAACTGCATAACAAAATTTGTTTAGCTGCAATAAAGTTTTTTGAGGTTCGAGAGAACCTTGTCTTTGCAAACATTTCTCGCTGTGATCCAGTCTTGGATTATTAAAAATGTGTCATGTATTTGATGACATCTTGATCATGAAAATAGTTGTTGCGTACTAGCATATCTCCAGTAATCTGGGAAATAAAGATGTCACAAACAGAAGTTAGTTTAAAGTAATTGATTTCACTCTCTCTCTCTTCCCTCTCCCCAATCACAATGAGATTCTAGAAAGGAAAACCATGTACTGTAGACTCCTAATGAAACACAAGGAATAAATATCCACATTAAATAGAAGTACATCTCATGGATTTTATAATTTTGCTTTTGTTTTTTGAATGCATGTAAAATAAATGGAACTATGATAAAAATTCAACATTTGCGATTTTATTATTTTCGCAATTTGATGTATTATGGTAGAATCACGGAGTTAAGTACTCGCATATAAAAAAAGAATTTACGGTAGTATTTCTCACTCTCTTTTCCAGAAGCCACCATGGTTGTTCTGACAGATCTCATCTTCTTCATGCAGGAACAGAACGGGAAATATACTTTTTTCTCACAAGATAACAAGGTATGATCAAAAAGTGATGAAAATAGTACGGGTTACTCAAAGGATTATACTAGGCTGCATCAAAGAGTGCACATATCGGACCCTATGAAAAACTCTGATGTGTAATTTTATGGTAGAACTTGAGTAGCAGTCAGTTATTCTAAAAATTGAGCTCTTCACTTTCCCTATTTCCTTTATCATGTGCAACAATTTAGTGGCATTAGAAACATTGGATTTGATTCATTCTTTTAGTAAATCGTAATATCTATGTTCAAATTTTATTTTGTTTTGTTGAACGTTTTCCGATTTTCATGATTCTTGTTTCTTTGAATTTTAAACCTCTAGTTTTGTTTTTTTCAGTCATGTGCAATACCCCTGTTTGAGTTGCTAGTTCGTGAGAAGAGCGACACAAAAGAAAGTAAAGGGATCTACTTAATCAGTCAAAATAAGGATAATCCCGAGATGTATGAGATAGTTTGTAACACTAACAGTGAGAGAGAGGCTTGGATACGTGAGATAAGGGCCGCCTCAGAAAAATGTCCGCCGGAGGACGAAATCCAGCCCCAGGAAAGTGATGAGGAAGAGAGGAGACAGATGATGGAGCGATCCAACAAGATCCGGGAAATCATAGGTACGTCTTTATGATTTATCCAACAAAATGGGTATGTTATCACAATATGCTCCAGCAAGATCCATGATGGCATAGATTTACTGTATAACTTTACTTGATGTATTTATATCCAGAATTCAAAACTATGTTATGAAGTTATACCCAATAAAATGGATTCTATACATTACAACACAAACCCAGTCTTTAATTTCATAAAGTAATGGGAAAGTTTCCAGACATAATATTCTACAGTTTACAAGTGACTGGTACTCTCAATGAAAGATTTTATAATTGAACTGTGAAGCTGTGATAAAAGTTCTAAATGTCTGATGATGTATTGTAGAGTTACTACACCGGAAGGACGAAGAGATGAAAACAGTGTGTGATCACAAGAACCAGCTGGTGACGGAGCTCCTGGACATCTACAACATGCGAGACCTCTCTAAGGTATGTAATGATTCTGTCCCACACTAAATCTACAGCATGCGAGACCTCTCCATGGTATGTAATAATTCTGTCCCACACTAAATCTACAGCATGCGAGACCTCTCTAAGGTATGTAACGATTCTGTCCCACACTAAATCTACAGCATGCGAGACCTCTCTAAGGTATGTAATGATTCTGTCCCACACTAAATATACAGCATGCGAGACCTCTCTAAGGTATGTAACGATTCTGTCCCACACTAAATCTACAGCATGCGAGACCTCTCTAAGGTATGTAATGATTCTGTCCCACACTAAATATACAGCATGCGAGACCTCTCAAATGTCTTGGTCTCTCTCACACTTCACTCGACTCATCTAAAATAATCTCTAGGCCAACATGAGTTTCAGCTATAGCATAAATCAAAAAAAAATTCAGTACATGTACTTTGTATCACTCTTCTCGAATCCGTGATACTTCATTGATGCCTCTTTTCTACCTGTATAATGGTCTGTTATTATGAGATGGAGATCATCATAGAAATGATTGAGAAATGTTTCTCTGATTCCCTGTTTCTGTTTACACAGCGGCCAGACTCTATGGGGTCAGATGAGGGAGCGGAACAATTGGACGCTATACAGACCGCCATACAACAAGGTAAGCCGAGTCATCCTGATTTACAACACTCGCTAAAAATGTTCCTGTCACAAATGGCAGTGCTCTTCTTATTTATTGTAAAGTCTTAAAAAGGTTGGATGGTCATTGCCATTTTCAGACAGCAGTAAATCATGCTTATAATGAAGTGCCAGGGATGGGCTATTTTGCTTCCATTTAAGCGTATTTGGTTATATCCGTGAAGTTTTCAACATGTATTAAAATAATGGGGAATAAAATTCACTTCGCTATTAGCTTCAATTCATTATAATATTCGCTATAACTGTGTTGTATTGTAAATCAATATCCTTCAGACAAAGAGCTCTGTATAATGGTATAGTAAAAATACTGTAGTTATCATAACGAAAAAAAATAAAAATTTTGAATCTGAAATTTTTTTTTTCGATTGAATAGATGGTTTATTCCAAAAATATTATATTTAGAATATTAAGACAGGTTGGAATGACATTTTTTTTTTTACCATCCAACCTCCTCAAAAGCTTTTTTAAGTTTTTCTTGGTTTGGATGTGACGGTTCTAAATGATGATTTTTTGGGAGTTGATTTTAATCAACTCTCCTATGCAGTTACTCGGACAAACCGAAAGTGAAACAGTGTCTGGACCTGATAAAACAAATCATTGCTGCTGACAAGACTTAGTTCTTGAAAATAATTGATGAATTCGATGTAATGTATGCTAAAGCATTGTTTTTCAAGGAAACTTATTTATAAATACCTTGAAAATAGTCAGATTTTAAATGGTACGAACAATTTAAATATTTTTTGTAGTCGTATGTATTCCTACGCCAGAGTTCAATATAATCTCGTTCAACTTGACGCTCGGCTGTCTCCGTAAATCCTTGTCGGAGATTTACGGTGTCAGCCGAGCGTCAAGTTGAACGAGACTAGAGTTCAATATTGCTTGGATCCATACAATTTTCGAGAAATATTTCTATCACTGATACATAGTTTGATTGAATTAATTTTATCTTTAAATATTATTTAACATGATTCATATGGGGGTTTCTCGACATTCTTGTCGAAAAAGTCCAAAAATCCATATTATATAAATGTGCGTAATTCAAATTAGAAACTACATGTACTTGTCATGCAAAATAACATAATTTATCATTGATTTTAAAATGAATAAACATCGACAAAATCAACTCCCATCAGTTCTTCAGTACTTTGATTTCTATTCCAGCTACTGTAACGGCCTCCAACCTGACCAACATGTTGGGGGGAGGTTCCGGACCTAACCAGCTGATGCGACACGTCAGCAGTGTGGGTGAGCACGTCAGCTCCTCCTTCACTGTCACCCCCATAGCCAAGCGGGCTGAGACCTTCGCTGGGTTTGATACCACGTTTGAATTATCCAAAGGTACAAAAGCACACCTTAAGCAATAGAATGTATTTAAGATTATGCATTTTTTTTTTTAAATTGGAATTTATTTTTTAAGATATTGTTTATAGGTTGTTTAACAATGTTTCTGAAGATGAAATTATTTTTACTTTAAAGCTCTTTAGTTCATCAAATTACTTTTGCTTAGTTATCTTATTCAGAAAATTAAAACTATTTTTTGAAATGATTCAAACAAGTTGACAAGCATCAGAGATTATTCTTAAGCATAAGTTTATAATCCCTTGACACTGTGTATTGATTTAACACTGATGTATGTTGATATAATTCCGTAGGAGACAACAGCAGGAAGAGGCAGGGTGGTCACCTAATGGACATTGAGGGTCAACAATTGGATAGTGACTCCGAGCTCTCCTACGACCAGGTACTGTGTGTGTAGAATGGGTGTACTGGGGTGTTACATGTACTGTGTGTGTACACAGGTGATACATGTACTGTTTGTGTACACAGGTGATACATGTACTGTGTGTGTACACAGGTGATACATGTACTGTATGTGTACACAGGTGATACATGTACTGTATGTGTATACAGGTGATACATGTACTGTATGTGTATACAGGTGATACATGTACTGTATATGTGCACAGGTGATACATGTACTGTATGTGTATACAGGTGATACATGTACTTTGTGTGTATACAGGTGATACATGTACTGTGTGTGTATACAGGTGATACATGTACTGTATGTGTTTTCTATTAGGTGTAATATGGGTGTAACTTGTTCTGTGCGAGTCTTCCTCTGTTGTTCCTTTGTCTTGGTCACAACCTCAAAACATGTTCTTTGAATCAGCCTTCTAAATTACAAACTTTACCTTAATATATAAATATTTAATATACAAATGTATCTTATAGGCAAATATATTCAGCATTTACTAAAGTGTAGGGGAATTCATCAGTAAATTAATCATCTCATTTTATTGTCATATCCTTTTCACAATACTTTTTCATCATTAAGGTGGTATGGGACACTTCTATGTTGTGACATATTGTTTATCAAAATAAACAATAAAATCAAGTATAACTATATAAGTAGTTTCTTTCCCAATATTGTCACCTAACAGTAGCGCAGTGGGTAAGAGGGTATACTACGAATCTATAAGTCATGAGTTCGAATCCTGCTGGGGGTTTTACATTTTTTACCTCTCCAAATATTTTCAAAAGCTATTTTTTGGTTAAATATTGTGAAAATTCTAAACTGGTGAAAGTATTCTAATTATAATGTACTTTAATCTGCATTAATATCAACAGATGTCCCATACCACCTTAAGAATTGAAATTTTAAATCATAAGGCAAACACTGGTATCCATGAGGGGCACTCTTGTTACTTACAGCAATCCTTGGTGTACAATGATTCTAACGACTCCAGTAGTGTTAACTATGACAGCCAGAGTACAACCGGCTCTGTGATGGAGGCCTACCCCTTCCAACTCCCCATCTACCTGGCCGGCGATCACATGCGTCAGCTTTCAACCTCCCTTAACAACATTGTGGTAAGCATACACGACAAAAGCAAACTAGAAATACAGAAGCCTTATTTTTAGAATTTCTTTGAAAATCAATGAGACCGGACTGGAGCAACAGTGAATTTCTGAAATACCTAAATGTAGTCGGACTTCCTGCTAAATTTGATATGCCTTTCTAATTTTAGCATTTAACGTCCAAGTACGGAACTGAGGTTGAATCCTTGAAAGCTCAGCTGGCAGAGGCAAATGAGAGAATCAACAAGCTGTCGGCAGATGTGAACGAGAAGCGAGGGGGGTCGTACAAGCACCACACACTGGAGGAACTCCGTAACATCCAGGAGCAGGTCCAGAGAGAGAAGGCGGTGATGGCGCTACAGCGGGAGAAGGAGCTGAGGGATGTTAGCTTTGAGAGAGCTGTCCTGGAGGAGCAGCGCAAGCAGCTGGAGAAAGACCAGGTACACTGTCCCACATCTGGTACACTGTCCGATATCTGGTACACTACCCGATATCTTGCGGTGTAGTTTTATCTAGAGGGAAACTGGGGGACATAGTATTACATAAGGGGCACCTGCACCACCAACCCTCCTACCTTACTGGGGGGGGGGGGGGGGGTCTTTTTTTATTGTCTTATCTAATACACCTGCTTCTGTATAAATTATGACTTAAGTGAAGGCCAGGGAATGAAGGGGTTTGATTCAATATAATCATAATTTGAAAAATCTTATTTTGCATTTCATACATTTTAAGGGGAATAAAACTTGTTTTGTTGTTAGATTTAATTCAGTAAAAAAGTGCACCTTTTACCATGTTTTGATGTAGTAGTTTTTGCACACCTCTACTGGTTGTCCATTATATAGAGGGCACCTGCTAGTAGGGATTCGTATCTACAGTTAGGGAAGGTGCACAATACTGTCTTAGAGGGCACCTTCTTGTATTAGGGAATGTTACTGCACATTTTAACTGCTTGTATTTAGTACAATGTGGTATTCATTGAGAGCTTTCTTGATGATGAAAACCTGTAATGTGAAGAATACTTTGCATGCATATACAAATGAAAGATTACAATTTATATTGGTTAAATTTTTAGTTTCCCAACAATGGAAAGAGACAAATTTTGAACCTTTTAGAATATTTTCAGTACCCGGTATATGAAATGGATGTATGTAGACAAATTATGTCCACTCTGAAAGAATTTTTTCTGTTTAACAGGCTGACCTAGCTGCCAAGAAAGATGAGTTGAAGCGACAGAAGGAAGCTTTCCAGAGACAGATAGACTTGTGGCAGCAGGAGAAGATGTCTCATCGAGATTCTCCCATAGAGAAGACTATCAGTGCTCCGGGGATGGTTGCACTCAGAGACAAAGACAGTTTGGAGGGTACTAGCTCTACAGACCCCAAGCCCATGTCGTACCCAGACTCCCCCAATCAGAACTCTCACCGACGCTCGGCCAGCGCCGACTTCTGTTCCACCATAGAGAGCGATCTCGAGAGACTGAGGTCGGGTCACGTCAAGACTCGGCGTGAGCTGCCCCTCAGGCCTGACCAGACCAGGGGGTCAGGGATCCCCAACACACCCAGCTTCTCCTCAAGTGTGTCCAGTAAGTTGGCTGGAAACAAAAACCAGCAACTGCCACTCCATTTGTATAGTGCTAAGAATGAACATAAGAAGTCGGCCTCCCCCTCCCAGCTCTCTCAGTCTGTAGGAAGTGGTAAAGGAGTCCAGCAGGTGCTGCCATTCAAACTAGCGGACACCACGGGAGGGAAATCCTCCACCCAAGCCGGCCCCCCGCCTATGTCCGGGAGTCAGAGTGTGTCCAATCTCTACAAATCTAACCGACCGCAGCACCAGAAGTCCTCGTCTTCCTCCTCTCTGCTGGGGGGAGTGTTAAAGCTGGCCGAGCCCGGCGGGAAGGGGAAGTCTCCCAACAACAACGCTGATGCCAAAGGTCAAGCTCAGGAAAACTCTGGACAGCAGAAGAACGGCAGTGGAATCTTCTACATGTAATTAATCAGGTCAGTGTCCAGAATTGGTGTAATACTGTGTACAGGGTAATTTTCGCCCTCATTTTAATTTTTGCCCCTTTCGGCCTCGTCAGGGAGCAAATTTATGACTGGGCAATTACCAGTGTCTAAATTTATTTCTCTTCAAACACAACTGTGTCTTGGGAAATTCATGACGGGGCAAAACTGTCATCAAGCTTAAAAGAGCGAAAATTACACGGGGTGAAAATAACCCTGTATACAGCAATGTTACTAATTAGATCATTATAGAGTATAATCTGTATACATTTGACTAATCAAGTCAATCAAAGGAATTTCCTGTAATTATTTAAGTCAGTCTTGGAAATGCTTCCTTCTATTTCTGATTAAGTTTCCATATCAGTTTAACATGTATCAGAAAGCTTTAGCTCACCTTGCCTTCTTCATTTTTTACAGAGAACTCAACATGTGCCATAAATTGCCAGACTGTAAAGAATAAAGGAGGACAGGGGACTGAGGAAGTGTCAAAGCCGGAGCTACATGTAGCTGAATGGACAAAGACCGACGAACTCTCTCTCTCTCAGGAATGTCACACATCATGTCATCCCAGTTTTGATGATGTCTGTGTGGATGGGCGATTCTGTGCTGAAGCCAAAGACTTGCTTAATTACTGAAATAGGACACTCGTATACATAATACATATTGTGTAGGACAGACATGATTCATCCCGTTACACAGTCCTGTCAGGTGGCACAAAAAAAAGACTTACACTGTAGTCATGTTTGTGATAAAGTAGTCGGAGAAACCAAGTAAAAACCTAGCTTCTGATATAACCGGCCTCCCTGATTAGACTTGTGATGGATATTTCATGTCGCGGCAGGAATCTGTAACAATTCTTGTGTTTACAACAAGTGCTGGTTCACTTGGAGATCTGAGATACACCTCACATTTCATTATTGGACTTCCTTCCAGCAGTAGTTTTAATCCAGACATTTTATTTGTAAGAGGTCATTGTTATAAGAAACCATGGGAGTGATACATGTGTGCAGAAACTGTACTGTATTTATTAATTCTTTTGTTAACATGTGTGTTAGGAAAACAAATTGTTTTTTACCAAACAAAAAAAAAAAAAGATTTGTGAAGGTAGACAATAGAGGACTGTATGTGTATATTGGCTGTTTTTAGTTTGTTGACCTGTATCAACTGTTCTTATCTGTGTTAGGGTGAACGGTTTGGCCACTTGTTTAGTCTGCAGGCTACGGAGACTGTGGACTTTATAGACCAGGACTGACTTTGGACTCGACCCCCAGGGTGACAATCTTTTTACTGGCTTGACTGTTAACTGGTCACTTCTTTTGGTCAGGTGACTTTTTATCATCAGGAAACTTGATTCCTTACCGAACATTCCCAGAAGAAAAAGAGATAACCTTTATTTTTATGAGTTTAATTTTTTATAGTCATTTTTTGCCAAATTAAAGGAGAACTTTTAACCTGTTTTTTTATACCAACATGTGGCCCTCACTTTGTTACTAAATATAGACATTCATATTTTGTGGCTCTGTTATATCATGTTTTCATTCATTTTGTCGATGCCAAGCTATTACACTTACGTGTCACGGATCAACTGCTGAATAACCCTGTGTGGTTGCAAGGAGCTGCGTGATACAAAACCAGTCATGCGTGACCGCTGCTGACTCCTTATAATGCCCCCGTATTTATTGTATTCAGATTGTAGACACATTTATACACTTATGACACCACAGGTTGAAGATTTGACGAAGGATATCAGACTTGGGCAGCTGGCCTGCTATATTTTACTTTAGTTATGGGAAAATCTCTTTGAAAAAAGGAATTTGTGATCTGATGAAAAATTGGACTTTTAATGAAATGAAGGCTGATTTCTGCATGGATAGAATACTACCAAGAGAACAGGTGTTAGCATTTTATTGACTTTTATTGTTTGCCTGTCATCTTCCCCTCATTTGCTACATTTGTAATTAATGATTGTTTTCGACTTTGTTAAATATATATATATATTTCTAATGTCTGGTACACTTTCGTGGGGATAACAGAGTGTTATCCCTGTAATGTCAAATAGGATTGACCCAGGCTGGGATAAATGGTCTGAGAACTTATCCCTCGGGATCAGTCTCCGCTCATTGCTTGGACTCTGGGATTTTTTTTCGTGTGTCCTTAGAGACGCTGCATGGAACTTGTTATAATGTAATACTTTTACATTTTATCATAATTAACAAAATTGCCATTAATGGTTTTAATAAAAAAAAATTACAAAGGCTCTTGCTTTGTTATGACTTGATCTGGTGTAAATCACCAAATGGGAGGTTTCTTGTAATGGCTGGAATGTGAAATACCCAAAATTAATCAACTGTTTCATTGCTTCATATTTTAAAGACCACATAGAGTAATAGTAAATAAGATTTTGTTTTGAATTGCAGAAAAAATTCTGTTTTTCCAGCTGTTTTAACAGATATGGTCTGGCATAGCGTGATTACAGGTTGCTAAGCTGGTCCACCGGATCATACTTGAGCAGTATTAAATAGATAAATGTATATTAACAGTTTAGTACTGATGGATAACATTTTTAGATGAATTATGAATGAAATTAAACTCGTTAATTGTCTTTTTGCAATTCTGGGTACTCCAATAACATTATTCATAAATGGGACTTGTGAAAGCATTACATTTTGGCTCAATTTGAATACATGTAAAATCCTTGATTTAACAAATAATTATTATATAAAGGAGTTTCCCTATTAAAGACAATACAAAATTATTCTGAATTAAAAATGCAATTTTATATAGAGTTGTCGTTCTTGAATGGATTTATCATCGGGATCGATGTGCAGAAAATTAATCCATTGGCATAGTCACGTGACCTTAGAGAGCAACAACAAAACTATCAAACAGTTACCCTAAAAATTAAATAGAAATCAACAAAAATGCCGCGTGAGGCAAAACAAGATTACTGGATAAGTGAGAGCACCAAGGATCAGAAGTTCGAAGACTATTACACACAGTTGACAGAGCTCGGGCGGTAAGCAGAGGGCCAACAGGTGCCCGTTCTCCGTAGTAACAGTGGCCGACTTACTATTTACATTAGTTGCATATGGCGGAAGTTTATTAATTTCATGATGTTCATTATTATATTGAAAGGGGCTGATATATTATTTCTTGTGCTCTAGAATACAAATTATTGTTAATAAATAACAGTTATCATGCAATTTACTCGAACTTGTGAAGCTATTTGTATTTTCACTTTAAAGTGGTGCAACATCTGTGGTGTACAAATGTGAGCATAAGGGAACCACCAAGAAATGGGCCGTCAAAATCATCCACAAAAGGGTATGAATTAGAATCGGTATGAAAATTACAGAAAATATACTTATTTTCTAACTAAATCGTGTTCTCATGAATTGCTTTTATGATTTTTCAGGTGGACAAGAAAGTGATCAATACAGAGATCGGAATCCTGCTAAAACTCAATCATAAAAATGTGGTAGGTACTTACTTGTTGTAGATCTAATGTTGCACATGGAACCATTTGTGATAATGGCGTGTTGATAGCAGAGTAGATTTCTGTTATTCTCTAGTGTTATTACATGTAATTGTTTTAATTTGTAAACTTACTAAACACAATGTCAATAAGACTGAATGTATATTGATGTAACATTATTGGATGAAATAGTCTGTAAAATGTAACTTGATTTTGTTGATCTTAGATTCGGTTAAAGGAGATATTTGAGACACCTACAGATATCTATCTTGTCTTGGAACTGGTAAAAGGAGGTGAACTCTTTGACAGGTAGGGTTAATTTCTTTATGTAATAACAAGGAGGTGAACTCTTTGACAGGTAGGGTTAATTACTTTATGTAATAACAAGGAGGTGAACTCTTTGACAGGTAGGGTTAATTACTTTATGTAATAACAAGGAGGTGAACTCTTTGACAGGTAGGGTTAATTACTTTATGTAAAAACAAGGAGGTGAACTCTTTGACAGTTACGGTTAATTACTCGATCTATGTAATAACAAGGAGGTGAACTCTTTGACAGGTAGGGTTAATTTCTTTATGTAATAACAAGGAGGTGAACTCTTTGACAGTTACGGTTAATTACTTTATGTAATAACAAGGAGGTGAACTCTTCGACAGGTAGGGTTAATTACTTTATGTAATAACAAGGAGGTGAACTCTTTGACAGTTACGGTTAATTACTTTATGTAATAACAATGAGGTGAACTCTTTGACAGGTAGGGTTAATTACTTTATGTAATAACAATGAGGTGAACTCTTTGACAGTTACGGTTAATTACTTTATGTAATAACAAGGAGGTGAACTCTTTGACAGTTACGGTTAATTACTTTATGTAATAACAAGGAGGTGAACTCTTCGACAGGTAGGGTTAATTACTTTATGTAATAACAAGGAGGTGAACTCTTCGACAGGTAGGGTTAATTACTTTATGTAATAACAATGAGGTGAACTCTTCGACAGGTAGGGTTAATTACTTTATGTAATAACAAGGAGGTGAACTCTTCGACAGGTAGGGTTAATTACTTTATGTAATAACAAGGAGGTGAACTCTTTGACAGGTCATTACTTAATGTAATAACAATGAGGTGAACTCTTTGACAGGTCATTACTTAATGTAATAACAATGAGGTGAACTCTTTGACAGGTAGGGTTAATTACTTTATGTAATAACAAGGAGGTGAACTCTTTGACAGGTAGGGTTAATTACTTTATGTAATAACAAGGAGGTGAACTCTTTGACAGGTAGGGTTCATTACTTAATGTAATAACAATGAGGTGAACTCTTTGACAGTTAGGGTTAATTACTTTATGTAATAACAATGAGGTGAACTCTTTGACAGTTACGGTTAATTACTTGATCTATGTTATAACATGAAGGATGATTTTATTTTTGAAATTTTGTAAATTTTATCTCTCTGATGATGTTTACTTTATGATATGCAAGTTGATTTTACATTTGATTATAATCTCTGTGATGATGTTTTAGAATTGTGAGCCGAGGCTACTACTCGGAGAAGGACGCGTCCACGGCAGTCAGACAAATGTTGGTGGCAGTGCAGGTAAATGCTACAAATGTATAAAATCAATATCGTCCTCTTAATTAACAAATTTTAATTGTCAATATGATGCAAGGAACTCAACGCTCTGTTATGTACCCAGGTAGAATAATTAAATATAGATAATTTTTGACTCTACTAGATAAACAGAAAATGTGTGGGTAGAAAGATACAGATGAAGTAATTCTGTGTTCATCTTGGTGTAAATGATTTGTGTTTCTTTGGTAATTGTAGTATCTCCATGAAAATGAAGTTGTGCACAGAGATTTAAAGGTCGGTTATTAGGAAACATACGGTAAATGATATTGTGGCTATCTGATTAGAAAAAGATCTGAATAAAATTGACAATCTATCTATGTATTTCAACTTTCAGCCTGAAAACCTCCTGTATGAAGATCTTACTGATGAGTCAAATTTGAAAGTTGGTAAGAAAATAAAAATGAACCTAAAAAGCAATAAAAAATATAAACAATTGTAAGATAATATTGACAGATATTGAGGATTACTATTGTGTATTTACTTAAGAAATGTAATTAAGACAAGGTGCAAGAAGCCTTTGGTTTTATAACATATTCATAGAACAAGCTATTGTTCTTGATTTGTAATGCATGTATTTGAGTTACTGATTCAATGGTTCTATTCATTTGAAGCTGACTTCGGTCTCTCCAAGATAATAGACAGAGAGGTGACCATGAACACTGTCTGTGGGACCCCCGGCTACTGTGGTAAGTCCCTCGGCTACTGTGGTAAGTCCCCCCCCGGCTACTGTGGTAAGTCCCCCCCTGGCTACTGTGGTAAGTCCCCCGGCTACTGTAGTAAGTCCCCCCCGGCTACTGTGGTAAGTACCCCCCGGCTACTGTGGTAAGTCCCCTCATCTACTGTGGTAAGTCCCCCCCGGCTACTGTGGTAAGTTCCCTCATCTACTGTGGTAAGTCCCCCTGGCTACTGTGGTAAGTCCCCTCATCTACTGTGGTAAGTCCCCTCTGGCTACTGTGGTAAGTCCCCTCATATACTGTGGTAAGTCCCCCCGGCTACTGTGGTAAGTCCCCTCATCTACTGTGGTAAGTCCCCTCATCTACTGTGGTAAGTCCCCTCTGGCTACTGTGGTAAGTCCCCGGCTACTGTGGTAAGTCCCCCCGGCTACTGTGGTTAGTCCCCCTGGCTACTGTGGTAAGTCCCCTCATCTACTGTGGTAAGTCCCCTCTGGCTACTGTGGTAAGTCCCCTCATCTACTGTGGTAAGTCCCCTCTGGCTACTGTGGTAAGTCCCCTCATCTACTGTGGTAAGTCCCCTCTGGCTACTGTGGTAAGTCCCCTCATCTACTGTGGTAAGTTCCCTCATCTACTGTGGTAAGTCCCGTCTGGCTACTGTGGTAAGTCCCCTCATCTACTGTGGTAAGTCCCCTCTGGCTACTCTGGTAAGTCCCCCCGTCTACTGTGGTAAGTCCCCTCTGGCTACTGTGGTAAGTCCCCTAATCTACAGTGGCAAGTCCCCTCTGGCTACTGTTGTAAGTCCCTTGACTACTGTGGTAAGTCCCCGTCTGGCTACTGTGGTAAGTCCCCTTATCTACTGTGGTAAGTCCCCTCTGGCTACTCTGGTAAGTCCCTTGACTACTGTGGTAAGTCCCCTCTGGCTACTCTGGTAAGTCCCCCGTCTACTGTGGTAAGTACCTCTGCTACTCTGGTTAGTCACCTGGCTGCTGTGGTAAGTCCCCTCTGGCTACTGTGGTAAGTCCCCCTGGCTACTGTGGTAAGTCCTTCCAGCTATTTTGGTGAGTCCCGACCTAGATTTATCCTGCGTTTGTTTCTGTTTTCTTTTCGTCATTAAAACCTCTCCTCTTGTGTATATGTTTATTTTTTATAAATACCGAAAATGTATAACCATTCATTGGTTAATTTATAAATGAAATTGAGATTTAACGTTTTTCCAACACATCAAACAACTAGTCTCGAAGGTATATTTATACAATAGTACATGTATTTTACATGAGATTATTTGATGAATTGATTTGATGTATCCAACTCCACACAGCTCCTGAGGTGTTGGCCGGCAAGCGTTACTCGTACCCTGTGGACATGTGGAGCATCGGTGTGATCACTTATATCCTGTACGTATGACACTTGATTACTTTAATACTAGTCTTACTTATATATGTCACTGGATTTGCGTGGAAGTATTTGAATTGATGGGAGCTTAATTTTTGTGGATGTCTGGGTACCCCTTTCGATCCAAATAATCAACAAAACAAAGTCTTTATTCTTAATACATTTAAACCAATCCTTGAAATTACACAAACAAAAATTAAGAAAATTAACAATTCAAGAAATTTGACAGGTTTAAATGATTCAACAGTGCTGATTTCTGGCCCATTACACATCAAATGTGTAGAGCATGAACTTATTAGCAATGTTATGCACTGTTTATACAGCCTCAGGCTTGGGTTGCTACTTAACTAAAACATTTTTAAACTGATTTTTTTTAACCATTATATTCCAGATTATGTGGTTATGAGCCATTTTACAGTGGTGAAAATGAGGCAGAGATGTACAAGAAAATTCTGAAAGCAGACTACAAATTTGAACCACCCTTTTGGAACAATATCAGTGAAAATGCCAAAGTAATTACATGTTCAATATTTAGGAGCACGAAGAGCATATATGTATTGTAGTCTATTGATCTTAATTTGGCAGTGTATAAGAAAAAATGATAATGGGGATAAGTGATTCAGTTAATAACAATATGAATTATGTAGATATAAATATATTTTCCTGGAAACAGAGACTCTTGCAGCTAAATCACATATCAAAAGTATGATGTAAATTTATACTAATTTGAAGACAATTTCAGAAATCATTGAATGTTTATTTTGTAACTGCAAAAAACTTCCGATAATGAAATTCTGATTAAAACCTGTAGAAAGCTTTTTGACATGCATATATTATGACACTCACTTTACAACATACCAATTTGAAAGGAGAAAGCCAAAGAGAAAAAATCAGGTCCAAGCATGCATGATGGCAATCGCTGTATGTGTTTTTCAGGACTTTGTGAGGCGTATGTTACAGTTAGATCCCAAGAAACGTCTGACCGAGAGTCAGGCTCTAAATCACCCCTGGGTGAAGGGCGTGGCCGCAAAGAGTGAACACATGCCAGAGACACACAACAAGATTAAGGAATTCAACGCCACTCGTAAAATGAAGGTAACTCCACACCTGGTCTACATTCTCTCACACAGCAAACATATCTGACTCAATTCTTACATTGGCAAATTCAAAATGCAAAAGAGTTGGATTATAACAAATAATATTAACTAGTAATATTTTTTCTGTGATTGTAAATTTTAAAGATATATCTTTTTCCATCAGTAAATGAAAAAAAAATGTATGAATTTTGTCAGAACCAAGAAATAATTTCGCCACAGGTTAGGTAAGAGCATTACGCCAGGTGTGGTGTGAATTGTCCATATTTCATGTTGACAAAACCCTCTTGTGGCTATGTTAGACTACCATTCCACTGTATAGATATATGTTATAAAATAATTGTATTGTGTAAGTTATAATCAACTAGATGTAATCTTGTGCGAGTTTGAGAATATTATTGTCTCTTTTGAAAGTTCAGCAGTACTAAAAAGATTTCTTCACTTCACAATTTGACACACATATTTCTCTCCCTTCTGTAGATATTGATGACACGATTGAATTAGAAAATCACTTTCATAAAATGAAATCACACGTTCATTGCATACTTGTTAAGTAAGCTACTTCATTCATTGCCTGGCCCGTCTCCATCTAACTATCAATAAGTGCTGCCTGATGCTTGCTGTGGTGGATTATGATGCTATATTTGTTTATACAGTATATGTATATATTCTATGGTCAGAGCTGGTAAATAATCCAAAATCAACTACAACTGTTTGATCCTTTTCTATAAATTGATTGTATTATTTCTCATGAGACATTTCAGCTGTCTTTCTAGAAATGAAGGCAGTTTCAGGGTTCATTTAGTAATCTAGTCACCAAATAATTTTGATGATGAAATATTCACATCTCTGTTGAAATTAATACTTAACATCATGTTAACTTTAGGACCAGAGGGAATAGGGAAAAGTCTTCTGAATATGCCTTCACAATTGTCTAAGTAAAAAGTCTGGTATGATAGTACAGGATTGATCTACCTTGCTGTAACTCTTATTATTATTGTATATTGATCATTGAAATTTATAATAATTAATATTACAAAATATTTTAGGATTTACATGCATAATTGTGTATCTTTTGAAGGAATTAAGTATTATGAGGTGAAGGAATCGGTTAGTGTCAGGGGGGATCACATCCAATAAACCCTGAAGGGCTGTATGATGGATTTGATCATGCCCAACCGTATTTGATCACCTCATAATATTCAAAGAATCATTCCTTATTACTTATAAAATTTTTAACAATTGTTTAATTGAATATAAAATTGTTGATATTAATTTTAACGTTATTTTCATTTCGTATAATCATGCAAACCCTGTTTGTGCACCACAATACATTACTAGATATTTTAGAATTTACATGCATACCGGTAATTGTTTATATTTATAAGAAATACACCTATAAAAAATCATTTTTTGATTATTATGAGGCGAAGGGATTGATTAGGTTAGGGATGAATAAATCCAATTGTTCAATTTAATACAAAATTATTGATATTTTAATGTTATTTTCATTTCGTATATTTATGCAAACACTGTTTGTGTCCCACATTACGTCATCACAGACAAATTACACTGGAAAATGTAAATATATGTACATGTATTTGCGGTGATACTAATGGTCTGTTTTGTGATACATGATTGATATTGTGTACTCTGTTGCAGGCAATAACAGATGCCACTCTCCTGGCGTCTAGAGCGGCCCGGATCACCAGCATCTTGAACCAGAAACAGTCTATGAGTGACGTATCAATAAAGTCTGTCCACGAACCAATGGAACACTAGAGATTTGTCACATGATCAGTCACATGACTGACTCACCTGTGATCTTATTGCATTCTGATTCAGACTTTATTTTTGAAAAATGTACAATTCTATTTATGTCTTGTCTGTGATAATATTGTGAATAAACATTTTGTATCTGATTAATGTCTGTTAAATTCTTTTCATTTGTAATTCACTATAGATTAATATTTACATTTTCAACTGCCTTTGTCTTTGATTGATAATATTACGAATTATTTTTGAAGTATATAGCCTAATAATTACATTATTAAATAAAGATGAGTGGCACAAAATAAGTTGTCTTATAGCATAACCAAAAAAAAACGGTATTGGCTGTGCCGCATAGTTACACATGAAAAAAAAATAGTGGTTTAAAATGGGAAGATTTTTTCCCGCCAGAAAAATCAAATTTCCCTCAGCCGAAGCCCTGATTTTTCTCGAGGGAATAAATATTCATATTTTTCTCATTATAATGCCATAAATGTATAAAATATTCAACTATCGCCATATTAGTTGTCGATTTCTATTGTTTCGCTCATCGCTACGCGAACCCTTAATAAGGACAAGGGCACTATTACCGGGTAATGCTTCTCCGCAGGTATTTTATTCCCCCGAAGACGTTACATTAGACGAAAAGACTTGTAGAAACGCGAATTGAACAAAAATAACATGACAGCAACTGCAATGGTAGGTAATATCCAACGAAAGACGAAACAAAACAGACTAAATTCCAGACACATATACTTCAAAAACCCTCGAACATTGTAAAGCGTTTTCCTGTGTCGTATCGTTATAATGTCGCGCATGTGCGAATCATATACCGTAGAACACCGAGCAGTAACAGCATGGACCTAAAAAAAACGGAGTGTCTTCGTAGAAACTAATAAAACGATGTTACTATCTTGAATTTACTATTACTTTTCAACAGTGTTGAGTATAGTGCGGCCGGGGTCGATTAAATCAGACGTTATGTTCTCTGTATGAACAACACACGTGTTCTATGTGCATGCAAAGTAGATGTACGGCAGCACTATCTAACGTTTACAAGATAAAGCGGATACCTTGGAAATTTTTTAAAAGAATAAAACGTTTTTATTTTTAATTGATTTTAATTTCCTTATTTTTACACGTAAAAGGTGTAGTTCTATTATTGAAGAGTCCGTGCATCCTGAATGTCTTGATCGAAAAGCAAACGACCGTAACTTTCTCGGCCGGTATATATACCCCTGTGTTAGTTGAGGTTGCACTACAGTATTAAATTTCACTATATATTCTTACCAAAATTGCACAACTTTACATACAGATTAAAAATTCAAAACGAACTTCTTGAAAAAATCCTCTCGACATCTTTTTAAACATTTTCTAGCAAAATACACACGTGCATCCAGCAAGGCGTGAGACTTTGTTTACCTCGAAGTTACACATGTGCTTGAAAATCAAGCCCGGGCCTTTTCACCCCCCTCCGGAAACAACACGCATCAAAAATTCAAATGACCTCGCGTTATTACAAAACTGGGATAGTTAGACCTCTTACACATTGTTATTCATCTCATAAAAAAAAATCAGCTCCTGTCTCGAGCTGAAACGCCCCGAATTCAAAGGAAAATTCGGGAATTATTTTGGCTCAGCCATGTTTTGACGTGAACCTTCAGTGAAATACTGTTATGACACCTGCAGAAGCGATCGAAACTAATATGGCGACTAAATACTTTTATGAATTCTTTCCAGATTCAAACAAGCTTGTTAACAAAAAAAAATGAAACAGGAATATTTCGAAATACGAAGTTATATTCATAGCACCTTGTAAGAAAACTAACCCCTCTGCAACACCAAACGGTCAGATGTAAGTACTTTCATTTCTTGTAAGGGCAAAATAAATACGTCACTATGAATATGGTATTTAAAATAGTGTTATTTTTTGGTTAGGATGGCATTCTCGAAACTGTCTGACTCAGTTTATATGAGGATGTGTCAAGACATAGGGACACTACAACAAGTGACCTCCAGGAGAGATATTACAGATATAACACTGTGCCGGATAATTATGCCAGTGCCAAGGTGGCATTTTTGCACCCGCTTAAGCTGCATATATCGAAAAATTCAAATATGCCATATGATAGACCATTGCTTAAAGAGTTAACAACCACCTTTGTTATCATTGTATCTCACCTGTCAGGTGAGATATTTACCTTTCAAAAATAAATTCCTTTAGGAAAATAATTTTTCCCATAGGAAAAACAATATTCCTATAGGTAATTTGAAATTTCCTATCGGAATACAAGAACTTCCTAGAGGAATTTCAATTCCGATAGGATTTGATAAAATCCTACAGGAACACCTAATGTCCTACAGGAAAATACATGTCTGAATCAAATTCCTACAGGAATTACCATTCTCCTATAGGAAATATAATTCCTGTAGGACTTTTAAAAAATCCTATAGGATTGTCAATATTTCCTGTAGGAGAATCAATTCTCCTATGGGAATTATCATTTTCCGATGGGATATTAATTTTAAAAGGTAAATATCTCACCTGTCAGGTGAAACACACTAAAAACAAAAGTGGTTATATACTCTCTAGACAATGGTCTATCATTTGGTATACATGGATTTTTCCGAAACTGTATCTTAAGCGGGTGCAAAAATGCCACCTTGACACTGGCATAATTATCCGGCACAGTGTTATATGCTTGAGCTGTTAGACGACATACAAAAATATGATAAGGTGAGATCAATGAGGACTGGAAGTTACAAAGAAGGATTCAGATTACAGGTACGTGGTTCAGACGTTGACTCTATGTTTTGGCCTACTGACCACCGAGTGATCTGGAACTTCTCACAGACTTTATATTATAACGTACACATAAAGGCGATGATTCTATGTGAGAGTTCTGAAAGTCCACCGGGATATACATTACTTTGGTTACCATACGAAGGCGCTGACACTAGAGTGTTGTCATCTTGTGTCAGGATGAATGGGGTACTCTATATATCAAGTTCTAAATACCGGGACATCGCACATCCTTCGATGACATGTGATGCTATAGCACATGGACCATGTAGGAGTGGAACAGTAGACGGTGTAATTGACTATGATATAGCCCATGGTTTTGTCAGTGATTTTTGGCCTCCCTCTGCCTACTCATGGATAGACAGATGTCACTCATGGCCCCTACCTCATGTTGTCAATGACATTGTCAGAAATGGATGTCACTTTGTAGCAATAGGTAACAAACAAGGAAATCATGCAGACAACGAATGGAGAATCTCTTTCTCTCAGGCAGAATATAAACTTGTGTGTTCAATGAATCACACTCAGTTCTTAACTTACGGTTTGTTAAAGTTGTTCTTAAATGAAATAATTAACAATGGCTTAAGAAACGAAGATAAACTACTGTGTTCCTACCACATGAAAACAGCTGTTTTTTGGGCCATTCAACAAGACACACTACCTCACTGGTGTCCACAAAATCTCCTGGCCGGTTTCTGGCTCTGCTTCAAACTTCTCCTTAAATGGGTATATGAGGGGATCTGTCCAAATTTTTTTATTCCAGCAAACAACATGTTTCTGAGCAAAATCCATGGGGAAGCACAAACAACTTTATACAGCCGACTGTATGGGTTGTATGAGAAGGGTATAGCATTGCTGCTACAAAGTCCCTCCATCAGGTCCTCTATCATTTATGTCCTCTGTAATCCCGGACTCGCGGTGTGCACTGATGAACACACTCTGATCTCTGAGGCTGGGTTTGATGTAGAATTATTTTGTGAAATAAATAGGAGTGATGGACAATACAAAAAAGACTTACAACACTGTATGAAGACTCTTCGCATAATAGAAAAGCAGATTGCTTTACCCCTGTCACAGTGTCAAGTTGTCATGTTACAGAAATATACAGCCACCACTTTTTTGTATACCTCTGCTATGTTAAACAATATGTGTACAAATACAAGAGTCAACAAACAAGTGTATATTTCAAGCAAAATGGTTTCTCACATGCTGAAATTAGCAGCCAAGTTTGGGTGTGTTTCTGACATCTTGTACATTGCCATGTATTATTACAATACACTCAAATACAGGGAAGCTTTATCTATTATAGAGATGACAAAGGTCAAGTTAGCACAGCCATATCTTATGTATAATGAACATGTAGACAGAGAGAGATATACTGAGGCTGTAGGGGGGCAGTCCTTGTCTACAAAGATGAGACGGGCTGTAATAATGGATATCAGACACCGTAATGGAATGTTTTTAATCAATGAACTTATGCCAGAACAATGGTCTAGTGGGCAAAACAGACATCCTTTTTTGCTTATTCCACCCTATGTACTGTTACACATGCTAGAGTTTTTGTGCTCTAGACATGTTGACACAGTGAGAGCACAAACAGCTCTAAATGAGCTACAGGTTCTAGTTCACTATGATCAAGGACATCTTGTACCTGATTATAACAGAGACATTTCCTGGGAGATCCTGGGGATCTGTCAACAGATCACTGGGAACCTCCAGGCTGCCCTACAATCATACAAACAGTCCCTCCGACAATATCCATTCAATGAAATACACACTGCTACCATACATAGAATTCGTGATATACACTTATGAACATCAATTATCAGTAAAAGTCTGAATAAATATAATTATGCATTAAAAGTCTTATACCTTTAGACACCACATTGTCAGTAAATGGTTGAGTATTTATGAATTGAAAACTCTTCAAATGTTTTTGAAACACATGCTAATGTATTTTGACAACTTCAGCAATTTTAAGCAGTGACTCTTATAAAAGAATGGATATGTATTGCAGTCTATTTTACAATAACATGTACATTACTGTCATGCAAATGAAGTCACCTTTTCTTTCAAATTCAAATCACAAACTGATTTGATCGTTCGACAGAAACTATAAAATACATGTATGGGATTTCAGTCAAACTGATATGATTTTTATGTAATAATTTTGATATGTGTCAAAAAAAATGAATTCATGTAATAGATTTGACATGTTTAAAAATAGATGTAATTTCTAATAGAATTTATGTGTTTCTAATAAACGTATTTCTGTTTAAATTCACAGTATCGGTTAGATTTTTATATATCACATCAATAAGCATCAAATTTTGCATTAACAACTCTATCAGAGCAGGTGTATAATGAATTTGTTACAACCCATGGTTTTTGTTATTTATGTGTCTTATGATAACTGGTTCGTTACTGGTTTCCATAACATCATGTGCTGCAAAGCCCCTCCAAATCAAATTGACTTGATGGACATTTTCCATCGAAGCACTGCAGCTTCAAAATCCGATGTTATATTAAGTGAAATTGTTAATGACGCGCAAATTTTCCTTGAGTGATTGTACAGTACCTGTTATGTTATAAAAAGCCAAAAAAATGTTGGCTTTGTGAAAAAATAGAATGCAGCCAATCACATCTTTTTTATTTATTTGAATGCCCTTTATTTAAAATAACTACATTGCTGAATGTTTCACAACCACAACTATGAGAACTTTATACTTTGTCTGTCTGTCGGTATAAATGAATGAGGTGATGGGTTTATAAATGTAGGAATGAATGTGTTCATGTAGATGTTAAAAAACAAATTAACTTACAATTTATAATTATATGACAAGAGTCAAGCTTATTATTTGATATCCAATTATCCTTTGTCTTGTATACAAAAATATCAATAATATATCACTCTGTAAACTGGTATATACATGTAGTACTATATACTATATTCTATGATTATTTTATAACACAACTTCTTGACTTTGTATTTTGGAGAGGGTTTATATAGGCTTTGCCTGTTGCCTAATCCATTTGATTACTAAATAAAATATGTTTAAATCAAAAAAATTAAATTAAATTACAACCATAACTACTGTCTTCGTACCAGTTGGTTATGGGAAACTAATTAAAGGTATGATGCAAGAGTTGCTGATGGTCACCAAATGACAGGGATTGAGATATCAGGTGTGTTTGCAAAGAAAAACCCTGAATTTTTAAAGTTTTTTTAAAAAATAAACTTTAAAAATTGCCATTTTTTAAGTTGGTTTTAATTTAATTTTTAATTGGTTCATGTTATTTAAGTTTCAAATATTGCTATGCCTTTATTGAACGTGTGTATGTAGTTGTTGGTTACATGTAGTAAAGTAAACAATATTTATTCATTTTTTATTATCAGGTTGTACATGACTTTATGAATTGTAAATATCTTTTATTATATTATACTGGGAGGGTGTAATTGATACACCTTCAATATTTTAGAAGCAAAAGATTAATTGCATAGTTAAATAACTGTTGGTAGGGATATACGGATGACATTGAATCTCAATTATAATTTTCAAAAAATAAATCAATGGATAGCATGTGTTTTTTAGATAACGCCTCAAATATTTTCTTCGATACAAGAAATAGTATTTAAAAAACAGAACACCCCACCTACCATTCACTTCCTCGGGCGACGCTTTGGCCGGCAGCCATTGTGAGGTACCTTGGTTACCACAGAAATCGAGACAATCCTCACACCTGAGGTCCGTAATCCTATCAAAGCTGACAATAGGGTAAAGACAAACAAACATAAAAAATACTTGTTTACAATAAGCTCTTCACAATTAAAAACATTTCTATTCAGAAAGAAGAATTTAGATATATAACACAAATCATTTTGAAAATTTTCGATTGGTTCATCTGTCTCAACTTTGTCAACTACTACATGTGCCTGGCACATTTAGGTCAATTATACAAAAGTTGTTTTTAGTTTTCAAATTATGCTTTTCATTTTGTTCATTGTCTCTCCTATCAATAACTCTTGGAAACAAGAGGCCAATGGGGCCACATCGCTCACCTGAGCAACAATGGGCGTTCAAAAGATATTGTGCCATATGGTCCCTCGGTAGAATAACAAAAAATAAATATTGTCAAGTATTCGAATTTTACACTTATTTTTGCATACACGTAATCTTTGACATCGTACCTTCATGAAATACTATTTTTTACCAGAATAAGGAAATCCTACGCAAGATATAAATCTAAACATTTGGTAGGGGTACACTGTTAAGTTGTTAACTTCCAATTCCCTATATTTTCCTTCTGCCCCCCCCCCCCCCCCACCCCCCCCCCCCCACTTTGTAAAGCGATCAAAATATATGAGAGCAGATAGGTACATTTTTTTCATCAACTACTTACTAGTTATTGTATTTTCAAAAAAAAAAATAGTTATTGTATTATTGTATATTATTATGTAAAAATCCTACATGTATAGATGTGAATAAGAAAATTGTACCTCAATGTGCTCAATTCCTCAAATTAAAAACATTCAAAAATTTAATTTGTCTTCTCCATTATAATTAAATGACTGTTATTTACCTCGCGTACAAACCAGGATAATTTTCCGCTGTGATATTTTTTTTAGGAATAGCGATAATTACTTTATCCCCGCAACAGAAATGTGTCAGAACTATGGAAACTGTTTTAAAGATGTCGTTTTTATTTACTCATGTTTGAAAAACTATCAAAATTGATGTAGATTTCACATTATTTATTGTATAAAGAGGGGGCCCCAAAGAGTAGGTTGATACAGAATATCATTCTTTTATTTTGTTTGTACAAGTATTTAACATACTCTAATTCATATAGAATTTCTAATGTTCAACCAAAATATAGCGACAATCGTAGAATTATAAGCAAGATACAGAGCTCACAGTTCGCCTAGGTTTGAGTCATATTTTGTTCACATGTTTATTACATTCAGCTAAAGATTGTTGACTTGGTATTTCCTATTCAGCATTCAAAATGGAAAAAAAGAATGGCCTAAGATTTTCTATTCTTTTATTCACTCAAGACCAGTTCACTGGTATTTGAGGTTCAAATTCAGTTTATACAAATGTACACAAACACAGTCAAGTATCACATGTACAGTAGGAGTAATAATGACGAAAAAAGGTTAAGTTTACAATACAATAAGTTGTTAAAGTTGGTTTCTGGAAGAACAGACTTTGAAATTTTTTTTAATAAATATTGACAAATGTTTTACTTTTTTAATCTTTAGTTTTTAAGATTTGTGTACAAACATAAAATTGTGAGCAAATCTCTGTATCTTGCTTATAATTCGAAGCTTAACACTCAAATATGGTTAGTAAATAGAATAAACAATTAAACACAAGAAACATGCACTATAACAAATAAAGAACACAATTTATTTTTTCGAATTGAATCATATATATACATGTATATAATTACATATTTCCGTCAACGATATCAAACTCTATATAAACTGAATAAACTCGAGAAAATGCCGAGCATCTCAACAAAACTTATTGCATTAATCTACCATTACGCAAAAGATAATACCGAATTACCGATAGAATGAATTGTATTTCAGTACTTTTTTGATACATCAGAGGTTAACAATTAACTGTTTGGTTTACTGAAGTCTCTGTTTGATTTGATACGTAAAAATCACGAAATACAGACGATAGTTCCCAGGTTACAAAGCATAAATAATGAAAACGAAACGAAAATCAGAACAAGCTAACACCAACGTCATGTGTGAAAACTGTCAACGCATTGAAATATTTAGCCTCAATTGACTTCACAAAATCGGCACCAATATATTTTGCATGTTTCAAAAATTTCCCTTCATACGCGAACTGTTGCACAACAAGCAAATTCATCATAGTCAGATCGACCCTTTTTTGTATAATGTCATGGCTGCTTTAAACGAAGAACCTCGTTTTAGAAGTATGGATACGAGTCTTGGTAAAATGGGTATGCAAACCCGGGCCGTGGCAAAATAAAAGCAGGGGCAGATCGACATTTCCAAATACGGTTTATTTTGCAGCAATACTTACAGCGATTACAAATATACTGGTCCATCAAATATCCTGAAATTTTAATGAGATTGGCAGATTAATAACTCCCAATCTTTTGTTTTGCCCAGGCCAAGTCTTGCCTACCCATTTTACCGGATGCTGAACCCGAAGCTATTAAACTTATTGAAACACGCCTTTCCTTTATTATTATTTTCGTAATAACTCAGATTTGAAACAGAATTAGCCCTTAATTTTTGCTATTTTTATATTTTCCTTCCCATAAGGATAATTTATGCTAAACTACGTTGAATTGGACTCAGTAGTTTTTGAGAAGAAGATTTTAAAAAATGCACCCCCCTTTTTCTAGAGTTTCAAGGTTTTTTCCGCTTTGAATACAGATCGGACTTTTATTTCTGAAATTTATATTTTTGCCCTCCCATAAGGATGCTATGTGCCAAATTTGGTTGAAATTGGATAAGCGGGTTTTGAGAAGAAGTTCAAAATGTAAAAAGTTTACAGACGGACGGATAGACAGACGGACAGACGGACGGACAGACGGACGACGGACAAAATGTGATCAGAATAGCTCACTTGAGCTTTCAGCTCAGGTGAGCTAAAAATGAGACCAGCCGAGATATTTGTTCTAATTTATTTCGTAATAATTTAATTCTGGTTGTAACGCGCTTTCTGATTGGCTTAAACAATTATTTTATATAAAGAATGTTGCCTACGTCATAGTAAGACTAACGTCAAAAACGTATCAATACGCCGGACGTTTGAATTTTGTACTATTTTACGTAATTTTAAAGGTAAAATGACTGTTTTTATCTACAATGAAGAGTAAAAAAAAAATTATAAGCAATGAATTCAATTTTTATTAGTTTTATACGATATAAAATGGTTTGAAACAGTTTACGCTTTTTTATAAACCGTTTCGCGGTTTATAAAGCGTAAACTGCCCCAAACCATTTTATATCGTATAAAGCAAATAAATATTGAATTCATTCCTTAATGGTTTAGAAAAGAAAATTGCGGCAGATGAGCACTGAGAGAAATAAAAAATAGTGTCCTCAAATTACATGTAACTTGTTATTCTTAAAGTATTGAAATAAACATATAACTACTTATATATTAAGGAAACTGTATCATCAAGTACCTGTGATATAAACTTCCGGAAAAATGACTTTATATTATGGAAAAACATATGCATATGTATTAGAATGACAATAGTCATATTAAACTATAACAATGACCACAACCCCATGAAAATACAACAGTATACTCTCTTGGAGAGGTTTTAGTACTAGTTCATATGTACGTTATCCTTCGTCTCACCAAAATAATGTGTTATTTTACATAATGAAATAGACAGCCTGCATATGACGGAGTTGTTAACTGTTACATGGTATATAAAAGGATGAACAAATAAATGGTTAGATTAACCTCTTTGATTACCAACTGTTCTACCTGAATTTATGCCGTTAAGATACACCCTCAAGTTCCTCAGGCCAATATTAGTGCACTCTGCAACAGATACGATTTCCTTTATCAACAGAACACTTTACAGAGAGAGCTCGACTAGCTGTTAGATATGCATATCAAATATCAAATTTATAACGGCATATAATAAGTGTTGCGTCATATTACTGTGTAAGAGGACAGAGTTCTAACCTTCTAAGGCTCATGTTCTTAGGCATTCATACTTATGAATATATAAATGCCCTCAACCAAATCCCTAGATAATCACTAGCAGGCTTTTTCGTTTGAGAGTTTACGAGTAACACATAAGTGTTTCTTTCTCTCCATCCTTACCTCCCCTATGAGGGTCCCGACTGACTGAGCCGCTAGGTTCGGCTTTCTTCTGCCGTTCATGAAGCCCATTGCGCCCTACATAGAGACAATAAGCAACGTCTTCACTACATGTTTTATTTCAGAAAGATATCTATTAAGATATGTATGTATTTCATATTGCAGTGCACCCTACATACATATATACAATTAGCCACCTTTACCGTGGGCATTATTTTCCAGACCAAAAATGTTTTCACATTTACAAAACATAAATATTTCAACAGAAAATGGTTTGCAGTTGATTCCAATTATCAAAATCATATACCTTGTTAATTTCAAATAGTTTGTGCAAAGTCTTTTGTGTGTAATGAATGACAATCAAACCAAAAACAATGGTACTAGCAATTTATAGGATCATATTTCATTTTGCATTAGAAAACATGGCGACCTTTAAAACTTTTAAACATAAATTCTGTTGCAAGTGCAACCCCACCCTTTTTCCTTTGAAGTGATATTAGAATCACAATATGCCTTACTGTAGGGCATATCAGCGGCGTTAGCGGGTTATGTAATTTTTTCCTGCAATGATCGCTACCTTCATAACCAACATGATTCATCAAAGAAAGAATTTTATTATATTATATTTACATCTTTATTTTAACAAATTGATAAATTGACTGCAAAATATAAGTAAAGTTCACTAAATTACTTTTAATGTACATCAGTACGTTAGCTAAAAGAAACAGCCAAATCCTCGCCTGTGGAAATTTGAGTCTGACATCATCACAATTAATTCATGCATTCCGTGATTTTTCTTAGGTCGCTGTATGTTTCGACCAATCGACAAACGGGGTGTGAATATATACGTCTGGCTGTTTCTAAAGGTTTCCGTAAGCAACAGAGGGAATCATACTCAATAGATGTAAATATTTGATGATGATATTTATCGGTTTAATTATCGGTTTCATCGATAGGGTACCAATGATATAAGTTGGTTTTTACATACATGAACCTATATGCGTCATATACGTAAACAAAAAGAAACCGTTTGGTTTTGTCTTCGTATTGCTTGACTCAGCCCGAATGTTTTGCATTAATTACACATACAAACTTCTGAAAGCTATGTGAAAATTACAAAAAAGTCAGTTTGATATGAGAAGCATTTTTTTTTTAAATTTACTTACATTTAAGCCTACATTATTTTTAGCGATTGCCATTTAAACTGCTTAAACAATCATATTCGCTTCAAGTGCTACCATCTTAAGTAATTTTTGTTTATTTTGTAAATAAACTTAGTTAATTTATTTTCGGAATAGAAGTGTTGCTTAAATGACGGGGAAAACTACTGCATTGTCTAAAATTATACATATACTTAACCAAACTATCCTTTAAATTATCAGATCAGAAATATTTATAAGCTTTGCACTGATCATAAAAGAATAACTTCAAAGTGTTAAAAAGTTTTAAAAATATGTTAACGGAACTTCTTTTTTCCAGCCAAAACGAAGTACATTTCCTATAATGTTTAATGGGGATGTTTTAATGACATTCCTCGCACATTATTACTACGTGTTCTTAAGTAAAGTACACAAAATAAGCATCATTAAATAACACCTAAAACGTACATTATTTAAAGATATTTCGTTAATAAGAGAAGAGTATTAAATATATTTCATATGCAACAAAAACCTGTCGTCTGCATAGAAGTCTGAACGGTAGCCTGTGGTCAATGCACATTCTAACAAAACCTAGGGGTTACAAGGTACATAGTTTAAATGATCTCTTTTTAGTAAAACAGATAAGAAGAAAACAAAGGTCCTGTTATGGTGAATATTGCAGGATACATCATCTGTCTTAAAATGTTGTTTAAAATTTAAAAAAGGTTATTTCAAAACAATTTTTTTCTACTTAGAAGATAATCCTTTTTTCATTCATGAAAACGTGTGCTTCATCAGTATCTGAAAAAATCATGCAGGGTTTATATCTTTAACATTCAGTGTTCAGTGTATGAAGTTCTTAAAAAACATAAGGTGAAATTAATAGCAGTAGATTTTCACCCACTATTTTAGCTGAGATTAATTCATAAAAGTATCTATATATCTGAATATGAAAGAGATCTCTCCTGGATGATTCTAGGGATCTGTCAACAGATCACAGGGAACCTCCAGGCCGCCCTGCACTCATACCAACAGCCACTCACATAGCATCAATACAACAGAATACAAACTGCTACCACAGAGAATCCATGATATACACTTTTTGGCACTGCATTGTCAATAAATGTTAAATAAGTTAATATGCATTAAAATTAAAATGCATGTTTAATTTAGATAGATAAATCTAAGCCAAGTAAATAGATGTTTAATTTTTTTAGCATAAAAGTTTAAGCAATTATTTGTAATCACTTTCCCATAACAAACTGATTTGAAAGTACATGTTAACATAAATACATATTAATAATTAGTATAATGGATTTAATTCAAATTGAATATGATTTTTGTATAATGATATTGATAATGTTCATAAAATATAAATTTATGGGTTTTTAAATCATATGACAGATATCAATTAGCATCAAATTTAAGTATCAACTATTGCAGTAGAGAAATTAATTAATGAATTATGTTTTTTTATGAATACTTGTTCATATTATGCAAATTTCTGGTGTCTATAATAATAATTACAGCGTTAAAACATTTCAAAGAAATATTTTGGGAACAAATTTTTTTCCCTATATTGTAGTTTTACATGTATTATTCTAAATATTGTCCTTTGAACATTTGTTATTGGTCACTTTAGTTCTTTATTAATTGAACTTTCATTCAGTATTGTTCTTTAGATATTTTAAGTTTATGAAAATGAATTCTTCACAAAGAAAATATTGTGCCGCACAGCTCTTTCAAATCAAGGTGACTTGATCGAAATATATCCCCTCACAACAGTCTCAAAATCAAGGTTATATTTTTGAGCACTGTTAAACATTTTATTTTTCCTTGCACCAGATTACAATACTTGTTCTGTGGTGACTGCGACTGTGGTTTCAATAATATTCAATGGTATCAATACTCGTGGATGAAGTGAAAAATCACAGTTTCAGGGATTGGTACATTCGTGGCCAATGACCCTATCAATACAATATGTTAATAGAAATTGCACTTTGATGAACATTTAATTTCGTGGATCAACTTAACAGCGAAATCCACGAAAACTGGTATTCAACGAATATGTATGAAACCATTAGATATGTTTGCTTTGTGAAAAAGAATGTAACCAATCACACAATTAAAAAAAATAATGTCCATCATATATAAATGATCACACTGTTGAATGTTTCACAACCACAAATGCCAGCTGTCCTCTGATCAGCTGGCCATGGATCACTAATTATAGATCTGATGCAAGAGCCAATGACAGGGATTGAGATATCAGTTGAGTTTCATGTCATGTGTCCGCAAAGAAAACAAATGAAAAACTTATCTTAAAAGTTGTATTTTTATTGATGTCAAAAAAATTGCCACTTTTTAAGATGCTTCAATTTTATTGTGTAATTGGTTTGTTCATGCTTTAAAAAGTTAAAGTTTCAATATTTGTTAATGCCTATATTCCACGTGTGTATGTATATGTTGGTAACATTTATCAAAGTTTAAAATATTCATTATTTTTTTTTAATTATTATCTGGTTGTACATGACTATGAATAGGAGATAGCTACATTTCATTCTATACTCAGGAGATGTAAATGATACACCTACAATATTTTAGAAGAAAAACTTTTAATGCACAGTTAATTATTCTTAAGTATAGACTAATGGCATTTTATCATAAACACCCTCTATAACTTTCAATAAACAGCATGTTTTGATATTAAAGGGGCATGGTCACAATTTTGGTCAGAAATTATTTTTCCAATCTTAATGTCTACAATGCTTTAGTAAGACATTTTTAATAGGCAACCAAAATTTGAGCATCATTTGTTGAGGTTTAAGCGAGTTACAGAGATTACAATTCTTTTGTTTACATTTTGAATGTTGAAGTACAAATTCCAGTTTTAAACTTAAAAGGAATGTGTTAAACGTTAGAAACTGTTAATTTATGCTTAAAATTAATAAGAAAATAGACAAATCAGCTTGAAAAATATTTTTTATTGGTATATTGACCCCATGTAAACAGAAAACAGGACACGAGCCTTGTTTACATGACAAAAAGTTTTGACCCATCTATCTTGCTCACAACTCTACGTCTGACTTTCAAATTTCACTTGATCATTAGAAATACATTCTTAAGGCATTGTAAATACGAAAAATAGTAAAATTGAATTTGGCCAAAATCGTGACCATGCCCATTTAAAGGCCTCAATTTTTTTTCTTGATATAAAAAATATTATGAATAAAGATTATTACATACATGTATTTATATTGATTTTACATTTGATTATTTTGTAAATTTAAAACCTCTGTAATGATGTTAACTTTGTGCAATGAAATGATATGTAAGTTGATTTTACATTTGATTATTCTGTAAATTTAAAACCCTGTAATGATGTTTACTTTATGTTATAATTAATAAGTAGATATCACATTTGATATCCCCTGTATGCATGATGATAACTTACTGTAGAAGCAGAAATATTCATTGATGGTTTAATTTCGTTATTTTCGTTGGCAGTATAAATTGACAAATTTAAATCCATGAAGAATTTTTAACCCAAGTATTAATATATACAAATGATAACTAAATAAAATGCCAACGAAATTGTATTTGCTTTTAAAACAACGAAACTTGACCCTACGAAAATTTGTGCTTCTATAGTAAATACTTACTTATATCCCGTACGTATGACACTTGATTACTTTAATACTAACTTATAACCTGTACGTATGATACTTGATTACTTTAATACTCACGTATCTTCTGTTCGTATGACACTTCATTACTTTAATACTCAATTATATTCTGTATGTATGTCACTTGATTACTTTACAGGCAGCCGATGAGTGACGTATCAATAAAGTCTGTCCACGAAACAATGGAACACTAGAGATTTGTCACATGACCAGTAACACGACTGACTCGCCTCACCTGTGATCTTGTTACATTACGACTCGGACTTTATTTTTCAAAAATGGGCGTGTCTTATAGCATAACCGAAATACGGCATTGGCTGCGCTGCGTAGTTATACATAAAAAAAAATAGTGGATTCAAAACGTTTTAAAGAAATTGGAAATGATATCAATATAAGTAATATAAGGAACCATTCTTTGAATATGATGAGGTGAGAGAGAAATAGAGTAAATAAAGGGGAAAGAGCGAGGGAAAGGGTGAGGGTATTGTTCAAATATGTATAGAAAATATAAATCATAATCACGTGGTAGGTCCCTGTTCTACAGGGATACATGAAAGAGGAAAAAAAAGATAAAACCAAAAAAAAAAACAACAAAAAAACCCCCAAAAACATCACAGTTCAAAACTAGATTGAGAAGAGACACAAGAAACAATGTAACCATATATACTACATCTTATCACATATTTTTTTGCTAATGGCTTTCTGTCACATAAAGACCAAGTGACCTAGGGATAATAGAAGATCCAGACCCTCAAATGATAAGAAATACTGATTTTAAATAAACGATTTAAATTTGTTTTCTGCACTGTGTTTAAATTCATGATTGAAACTATGATTTGTCCATGTATCCGGTAGTGGAGGAGAACACTGCTTATCAGGTTGATGATCCGTGTATGGCGGTTGTAGTGAGACTGTCCTTAAGATATGATTCTGCCGGTACTGGTCTTGTAGGTCGTGTAGGAGGCTGATGCTCCATTCAGTTACGAAGATGTCTACGATGTAGATACGTGGAAAAACACCAGGAAACTACCGGGAAGACTAACACCTGTTAACTGTTCAATAACAAATACATACTTAAGTCACAAGGTGGACACCATACCAACACGTGGCATATACACAAATACTTCATTTCGCAATGAAAGACATTTTACTTACTCGTAACTTCTGTTACGCATTCCAAAAATGATATACATGCATTACGTTACACATGGATACGCTTACACTTACCAAAATGAGACTAACGGAAAATATGTCATTCATATACATAAAGACATAAACGGACCACCATAATAAGAATGCTAAATATAGGTAAACAACTGGTAAAGATATTTAATGATAAACGTGAATAGCTTTAAGTTGAAATTACCGACAAACTTCGTGACTGGATGTTTAAAGACATTTACTGCATATATGAAACAATAATGTTAAAAGCACAATAATTATGACAAAAATAAGGCTTACCCCAGAGAAGCTGGACCATATGCATTATAAATAAGAATGCTTAAAGCAAAGTAAAAATGTGCCCTGACTAGTACATGAAAAACAGGAGAAGTCTTGGTTGCGTCCTTCCCCTCGGACTGCCGTGTCCAAACTATGCACGGACTGGGTATAAATTTGAAGGTCAAGTGAGTTGAGGCTCGTTACAGGTGAACTGTACAGGTATCATTCCGAAAGAGGGGGCTCACCACAGGAGAATTACAATTTTCATAAAACCAACTGAACTAATGTGTGGCTTTTATGTGAAACTTTCATACTCCTTATATCTACACTTTTTCTTAAGCATATGTTTTTCGGTCAAGAGCCTTTCCATTATAACATTTTTAACCCATGTTTATTTGGATTTGCATTACTTTTGTATTTGCAAGAAAAAGTATATTGCTTCACAATAAGAACTATCAAGTTAAAAAGTCGATAAATATCTCTATTTTTATATTTTTCAAAAAGAACTAATTGTTTATCAAATGTTATTAACAAATCAAACTGTCTCAAAATCCATGTATTAGGAGGTGATAGTTTTGGTCAGAGTGGGGTCAGATCTATCATAAAGCCCTTTGAAGGGCTTTAATGGATTTGATCACGTTCTGACCAATATCATTACCTCATAATTCTCGAAGAATAATTACTTAATTACGGCCCCATAGAGTTACAGATTTGTAGCTACAGTACCGATCAGACCCAACTTAACAGAAAGTAAACTCAAACTAAACCCTGGGTTTACTTCCGGGGGGGGGGGGGGTGGGGGGTGGGGGGTTACTCTGGGTATACTAGAGCAGACCCAGAGTAAACCCCAAGTAAACCAAGAGAGTAAACCCCGATCAGAAGTAGACCACTGAGACAGACGCTATAAGTGTATTTGGAATATACGAGGTTTGGGAATTACAAGCGGTAAGATAATAAGATAAAAGACGGGTCTGCTTCACATTTCAATTTTTAAAGAGGACCCCAAAAGCAAACTGCGAATTTCCCAAAGTAAACCCAGAGTAGACCCTCAACTGGACACAATTTTCAATCAAAATACTGAAGTACTGACGGGGGTTGATTTTATCGATTACTAATTATTTTAAAATCAACGATATTATTTATTATTTTGCATGGCAAGTAGTTTCTAATCTGTATTTAAATTACACACATTTTTATAATATGAATTCTCGAACTTTTCCGACAAGAATTTCGAGCAAACCCCATATGAATCATGTTGTGTAATATTTAAAGATAGAATTAATTCCATCAAACTATTTATCAGTAATCAAAATATTTCTAACAAGTATTCCTGTTAAAGAAATGATAGGCAATAATGATATAAAGATAGCTAGAAGCAATCAACATGATCAGTTTGAAGTAATATAATTAAAAAATACTGTATTTTTACAAAATATAGAATATTTTGAATCTGTACACCATAATTTCATCATTATAAACCGTCAACATATTTAATTTTGAAATAAATTTGGGGAAAACCGTTCGTAAACTCCTTGTCTAGTTTTATATTTTTAACGTAATTAGTATCATATCATATCTTCTTCAGAATACTAGGTAGGGCTCTTCAAAGAGCATTAAAATTAACACGTATGTACAAAGAAAGAGTTGTATTAAAATAATTTAATGCGACTGAAAAACATCATAACTTGCTATTGAGGTCGCATTATAACGTAACTCAAGCCGTCTTCCTAGCTACTATTATGCAACATCAATAGATCGAGGTCAGTTCATGGAGCATCTTCTTATGATTGAGGTCAGTTCATAGAGGTCAACTGCATTACTGAATGAATCTTGCGATCAAATTCTTACGCGTGAGACAAAATGTGCATTCTTGAATTAACAGGTCGAACTGTATTTTATGTATGTTTGCATCTCTTAAGGTAAATGAACTGAAATAAAACTGGGTAAAATGTTATATAAATACTAAACCAAACTTCAAGTTTTTAAAAGAACTTCTTATGCAAGCGGAATGTGTGCGCACGTGGAAGCATTTGCCAGATGCCTCATATGGACACAACAGTGATCGGCCGAAGACACAAAAATATTAAAATAGCTCTTGAATATGTAATAAAAAGAGTTATCCCTCTTTGCACAGTTACAGTACTGGTGTTTCTTTATATTGAAGATAATGTTACTCAATACACATAATTAACATCACTATTAGGATTATTAGAGTTATGTTTCTAAAATAATGAAGCAAGTAATCAATTGGTTGGTATGAAAGAAATTTACCAAAAGTTCTTTTACTTTCTGTAACAACGGGGTTTCCCCATGGCTAAAATTAGAAAAATTTCTGAAGTTATGGATTCAGACAATGCAACACAAATGTAAGTTTATTTTAAAGTTCACAATTTCCTAATTACAATTGGTCATTGATGTATACAAATTGGGTAAAAAATGCAACCAGTAATGATATTCTTCAGTACTTTCAATTTTAGAGGAGAAATTCCTGTTCAGAAAATGTCTGAGTCAGTGTATGTGTGGATGTGTCGAGAGATAGGGACTCCACAACATGTGGCAGCCAGGAGAGATATTGTGGATATCAAGGAGCTGTTGAGCAATCAAGATGAATATCTGGAGAGATCAATGAGGAGTGGAAGTTCGAGAGAAGGATTTAGATTACGTGTTTCAGACATAGACACTATGTACTGGCCAACTAACCATCGAGTGATCTGGGACTTCTCTCAGTCTGAGTATTACAACATACTCAGACAGGCACTGATTCTCTGTGACAGTTCTGAGAGTCCAGCAGGATTTACGTTACTTTGGTTACCATTGGAGAGGACTGGACAAAGAGAGTTGTCATCTTGTGTGAGGATGAATGGGGGACTCTATATATCAAGTTCTAAATACAGAGAGATAAATCGTACTTCAATAAGTCCTGATGATACAGTACATGGACCATGTAGCAGTGGAAGAAATGGTACAGTAGATTACGATGTTGCTTATTGTTTTGTCAGTGATTTTTGGCCCCCCTCTGCCTCCTCATGGATAGACAGATGTCACTCATGGCCCCACCTCATGTTGTCAATGACATTGTAAGAAATGGATGTCACTTTGTAGCAATAGGACACAAACTAGGAAACCATGAAGACAACGAATGGAGAATTTCTTTCTCTCAGGCAGAATACAAACTTGTGTGTTCAATGAATCATACACAGTTCTTAACTTATGGTTTGTTGAAATTGTTTTTATTGGAAATAATTAATGATAGATTAAGAGATGAAGATAAACTACTGTGTTCCTACCACATGAAAACAGCTGTTTTTTGGGCTATTCAACAAGACACACTACCTCACTGGTGTCCACAAAATCTCCTGGCCGGTTTCTGGGTCTGCTTCAAACTTCTACTTAAATGGGTATATGAGGGGATTAGTCCAAACTTTTTCATTCCAGAAAACAACATGTTTCTGAGCAAAATCCATGGCCAATCACAAACAAGTTTATTCAGGCGACTGCATGGGTTGTATGAGAAGGGTATAGCATTGCTGCTACACAGTCCCTCCATCAGGTCCTCTATCATTGATGTCTTCTGTAATCCCAGACTCACGGTGTGTACTGATGAACACACTCTGATCTCTGAGGCTGAGTTTGATGTTGATTTATTTGGTGAGATATATAGTAATGATACACAACATCCATCAGACCTACAGCACTGTATGAAGTACTTAAACACAGTAGAAAAGTTGATAGGTTCTCCTCTGACACAGTATCAAGTTGTCATGTTTCAGAAACAAATAGCATCCATCCTTCAGAGTACTGCTTTTACATTACACAACATGTACACAAACACAGGTGTCAACAAACAGATGTATATTGCACACAAAATGTCCTGTCACATGCTGAAATTAGCAGCCAAGTTTGGGTGTATTTCTGACATGTTGTACATTGCCATGTATTATTACAAGACACTCAGATACAGGGAAGCTTTATCTGTTATAGAGATGACAAAGGTCAAGTTAGCACGACCATATCTGATGTATCATAGACATGTAGACAGAGAGAGGTATACTGAGGCTGTAGGGGGACAGTCCTGGTCTACAAAGATGAGACAGGCTGTAGCAATGAATATCAACCTTGACAATGAAATATGTTATATCTGTGAACTATTACTGGAGCAACAGTCTAGTAGACAAAACAGATGCCCTTCATTGTTTATCCCACCCTTTGTGCTGTTACACATGCTAGAGTTTTTAAGCTCTAGACATGTTGACAAAATGAAAGCACAAGCAGCTCTAGATGATCTACAGGTCCTAGTCCACCATGATCAGGGACAGTTGGTACCGGTAGAACACAGAGACATCTTCTGGGAGATCCTTGGGATCTGTCAACAGATCACAGGGAACCTCCAGGCTGCCATGTGCTCATACCAACAGTCACTCGGAGAAGATCCATTCAATAAAATACAAACTGCTACCACACAGAGAATCCATGAGTTACACTTTTAGACATTTCATTTTCATTAAATGTCACTCTGACATTATGTAGATAATGCCGTGAACATTTTAACTTAACACAAAGTAAGAATACTATGAATGTTGTTATGTTTTACCTGAGTGTTAAAATTAACCAACAGGAACTTCATAGAAGGTCTCATCCGAGTGTAGCATAGCAGGATTGTAGTTTTACCGGTTTCCTAAAAATGTATTATTTGAATCAATACTTTCAAGAATATGATGTACAAAATCTGGGTTGTTTTAAAGGTGTTAGGTTTATGCAGCCCTGAAAATTTTCACTCAACACAAAATGTTAATATTGTTCAGTGTTACATGTTATGTGGACAATGTCGTGTGTCCTTAAACATTGTAACAGAACATAAAATCAGGACTTTGTGAATGTTGTTATGTTTTACCTGTTATAAACAACCAACAGGAACTTTATTGAAGGTCTCATCTGGGTGTAGCGTACCAGGGTCGTAGTTTTACCGGTTTCTACATACACAATATTTAAATCAATACTTACAAGTATGTGGACAATGTCTTGTGTCCTTAAATAATTTAGCAGAACATGAAATCAGGACTGTAGGAATGTTGTTAAGTTTTACTTGTGTTAAACAACCAACAGGATTAACTTCATGGAAGGTCTCATCTGTGTGTAGCGTACCAGGGTCGTAGTTAGGTTCCTAAAAATATAATGTTTGAATCAATACTTTCAAGAACATGATGTACAAAATCTGGGTTGTTTTAAAGGTGCTTGTTTTTTGCATATTTTTACCAAAATATGTATTTTTATTTTTGTGATATCTTAAAGCAAGATTTTTGCAGTTGAGAAAATTAAATCATATTTTGCTTAAAAAAAATCAAATTATAAAACTCAAATATTCTCTTTTAAATGTCAAACCCTGACCTTGATGTAATAAAACACTTAATTCATGTTTATCTCAATACATAGGCGTCGGAACCAAGGGGGGGGGGGCTTAGCCCACTTTTTTGCAAAGTTGTACCTAACCCTTAGAAACATAGCATGAGAGAGGGTTCAGCCCCCCCCCCTTTTTTTCGCAGGAAAGATTATTGTTCCTAAATTTACCTTGAAAGGTTGATAAGTTGGATTCAGAAGCATACTAGCCCCCCCCCCCCCCCCTAGCGGATTAGGAATTTCATGATTTTTGGGGAAAAAAATTGGGTATTTTTTTTTCTTTTGGAAGCATAGGTAAACTCCCCCCCCCCCCCACGGATTAGGATTTCCATGATTAGTCTAGCCCCCCCCCCCACTTTCAATTTGCTTCCGACGCCAGTGCAATATATAGTTGATATCACTCTTGAGATAAATTTATGATATTCCACTGTGTGTTCTTATGCCACGTGACGTCATAACTAAACATTACAGAGCCTGAGGCAGCAGATTATTAACGTAGAATTCGTTGGATAAAAATCATATACCATTGCAAATCATGAGAGATCCAAATTGTATATGAAATCCATTCAAATTTATTTTTACCTATTTACAATGAAAACTTATGATGCCTTTTGAGACAATTTTGTCTTTTGTTTTTGAGTTTAATAAATGTCAATAAAAGCATATAATTGTTTCATTGTTGATTGTTATTATATCAACAGATCATATTAATTTGCACCATTACAATCTATGTCTATGGCTGGATTTCAGAAAACAAGAGGCCCATGAGCGACATTGCTCACATGAGCTACATTGTTGACATGAGCAAAACTAGCCATAATAAAATCAGCTTTATAGAGTCATGTACATAATGTCTGGGCAATGTAGTTAGATAGATCCTGAATTCAAATATTTCTCCAGATATTATATATATAACATTGAGCCCCTTTTGTTACAGGATGATTTATGTATAGTCATATCGCAAATGAGCATTGCAGTTCTAAGAAATTTATCAAACATTGAACCTCTGGTGGGGCCCAAGAATTGTCCTGCAACCAAGATATTTTACCTGATGGTTTAAAAGACCATACAGTCTATTTGACCATAAACTGCAATATTTTCATATTTGTCTTTGTCCCTGATAGCAGAAGCCCCACTAATGAAAATGTAATGCATGGTCCAAAACATTTCATTTAAGACTTCTGCAGTATGTTAATATTCAATCATGCAATTGTAGAATATCATATAAATATAAGTAATGAATCATTTTTTGAATATTATATGTTGATCATTATACGGTCTAATGTGATAAGGCCCTTCTTGTTTTATTGGATTTGATCACCTCAGACCATCTTGGATCACCACATAATTCTCAAAGAATGATTCATTATTGAAAAGAGAATTATTGTTATTTTCTGCTTTTTGTCTTATTATAACTTTTTACTGGCCTTCTTAATTGTTTCCAACACATGGTCACTTTCAAAGTTAAAGGACTACCCTGGTCCTATAGTTCAAAGTTTTTCTTCTTTGATAAGTTACTATTAGTTAGTTCCTATCCACTTTGACTCACCATTTGAAAAAAACCTTGTACCACAATGTATCAGTACACCGAATTTATCTGTTATTTTCAAGATCTAAGTCTTGTCAGCGGTGATGAATTGTGCTTAGGTCCAAATACTGTTTCACTTTCGGTTTGCCAGAGTAGCTGCATAGGAGAGTTGATTAAATTCAACTCACAAAAAGTAAACCCAAAGTAAACACCGGGGTTTACTCTGGTGTTAAGTTGGGCATGCTGACGTGACCTACCTGAGGTGTGTTCAGCAGAGAGAGCGCTTGCCAAAATTTGTGTTGCGGGTATAGGGATTTTTGGCGAGAACTGGCTCTGTTTAACACGCCTCGGGTGTACAGATAGGGTCTGATTGATACGTAGTAGTTACCCATATAATATTGTTGGTTATGTGCAGTACACTCCCTCGTGTCATTATGACCACGCCCATCGGGTATCTGCACATAACTAATAATATTATATGGGGTAAGTTACTTGTACCATAGCTTGGCGAGTTTTCTATTGTTAAAAGTGTGGGTTATATGTTCATACCCCACACCTTTTTTTTTAACCCCATCCATTATTTCGAGTAAAAACCACATCAACAAAGCGCGTCCATTATACTCCACAGTAAGATCTTCCTCCAGATCAAAATTGCCAAAACTCAACACGGACAAAACATTATCGGCAATGGCTTTGTCAGAAAGACTCTATTTTAATATTCTTCTCCATGTGTGCGGACAAGTAGAGAAACGCGTGTTAAATGAAATAGGGGTATCCTGTTTAAAGGTTTAATAGAAAGTCCATCGCGTGATAGGAACGCGTTTGAATAGAAAACTTGTTGTGGACAGAGTGAATAGCGGTGGCCAATTGAATTTAACATTAACCATTCACGGTTTTGCGACATGCATTTCTCAAATAATATTTAGTTTTTGCTTATTGATTGATTTTGTTCTATATATATATATATATATATATATATATATATATATATATATATATATATATATATATATATATATATATATATATATATCAGGCTTGGGGTGAATTACATTGTAAAGTAATGCATTACATTACCATTACTTCATGAATTTGGGCATTAAATTACCATTACTTAAATTTCTTGAAGTAATGCATTACATTACCATTACATGAGTAAAGTAATGCATTACCATTACCATTACTTTCTGAAAAGTCGACAATAAGTTTTAAAACATTTAAAGTAATTTAAAAGCTAAATAAGTTTTTGCAAATGTTTCATACATAAAACACGCTTACGTGTATTAATAAACATATTTACAGGTTCATGTTCATTATCAGGTTCAAATTTAATGACTTATACAAGATTGATGTTGCAATTTATGATCAGCAAAATAATAGAAAAAAATAATGAATCTTGTATTTTCTTTCAGTACAAACTATTTAATATATACAACACTACAACACAGATGTTGAGAGAGAGAGATAGAGAGAAAGAGAGAGAGAGAGAGAGAGAGTAAAATTATTTTCAAATAGGTTATAATACTCATTACTAAAAATAACTTTAAAGCTTTCAGAGATCATGACTGGATAGTGCATTCCTTTTTGCTTTAAAGGTTGAATGTCTGTTCTCTATTCTAATGGAACACAGTTAAGAGAAGGGTGGGGATCAGGGTGTTTAGCGCCTCTTAAAACAATGGATTGTTTTGATACTTAGATTATCCTGGGGGCATTGTGTGTTGTTAACACATTCTTCACAGTAAAGAACACATTGAATGCCCAACTTATTGGAGTAAATTTTTCAAATGATATAAAATTATAAATAACAACGCTCTTAAAATGTTTTGAAATTGTGTTGTTATAGCTAGTTATATAGACAATTTAAGAATGGATTTTTTTAAAATCATACAACTAAACTACCTTTATCTCAATAATTATTTTTCTACTTTAAAACAATTTTTAATCAAATACAATTTCAATTATTCACTTAATCACAGTTTAAGAAATGAACTTGCATAGAAAAGCTTAGTAATGCAAAGTAATGCCATGTAATGCCAGCATTACACTAGATTTTGAAAAGTAATGCATTACATTACCATTACTTGTAATGCTAAATTTGCTGCATTACACATTACTAGCATTACTTTGAAAAAATGTAATGCATTGCAATGCATTACCATTACATTTAGCATCACCCCAAGCCTGATATATATATATATATATATATATATATATATATATATATATATATATATATATATATATATATATATATATATATATATATATATATATATATATATAAGAAGCACTAGCAAACCAACAACACTCGTTATCTAAAGTGTCGGATCAACAATAATATATAATTCTTTGACAGGTAGGGTTAATTACTTTATGTAATAACAAGGAGGTGAACTCTTTGACAGTTACGGTTATTTACTTGATCTATGTAATAATTACATGTAGGTTGATTTTATTTTTGATATTTTGTAAATTTTATTTCTCTGATGATGTTTACTTTTTGGTATGCAAGTTGACTTTACATTTGATTATTCTGTAAATTTAATTTGTGTGATGATGTTTTAGAATTGTGAGCCGAGGCTACTACTCGGAGAAGGACGCGTCCACGGCAGTCAGACAAATGTTGGTGGCAGTGCAGGTAAATGCTACATATGTATAGGATCAATATCGTCCTCTAAATTAACAAATTTTAATTGTCAATATGATGCAAGGAACTCAACACTCTGTTATGTACCCAGGTAGAATAATTAAATATAGATAATTTTTGACTCTACTAGATAATCAGAAAATGTATGGGTAGAAAGATACAGATGAAGTAATTCTGTGTTCATCTTGGTGTAAATGATTTGTGTTTGTTTGGTAATTGTAGTATCTCCATGAAAATGAAGTTGTGCACAGAGATTTAAAGGTCAGTTATTTGGATACATAAATTATATTGTGGCTCTCTGGTTAGAAAAAGATCTGAATAAAATTGACAATCTTTCTATGTATTTCAACTTTCAGCCTGAAAACCTCCTGTATGAAGATCTTACTGATGAGTCAAATTTGAAAGTTGGTAAGAAAATAAAAATGAACCTGAAAAGCAATAAAAACTGGAAACAATTGTAAGATAATATTGACAGATATTGAGGATTACTATTGTGTATTTAATTAAGAAAAGTAAAGACAACGTGCAAGAAGCTTTTGGATTTATAACATATTCGTAGAACAAGCTACTGTTCTTGATTTGTAATGCATGTATTTGAGGTACTGAGTCAATGGTTCTATTCATTTGAAGCTGACTTCGGTCTCTCCAAGATAATAGACAGAGAGGTGACCATGAACACTGTGTGTGGGACCCTGGCTACTGTGGTAAGTCCCCTGGCTACTGTGGTAAGTCCTCCGGCTACTGTGGTAAGTCCCCTCTGGCTACTGTGGTAAGTCCTCATCTACTGTGGTAAGTCATCTCTGGCTACTCTGGTAAGTCCCCTATCTACTGTGGTAAGTACCTCTGGCTACTGTGGTAAGTCCCCTCATTTACTGTGGTAAGTCCCCTCTGGCTACTGTGGTAAGTCCCCTCAACTACTGTGGTAAGTCCCCTCATCTACTGTGGTAAGTCCCCCCTGGCTACTGTGGTAAGTCCCCTCAACTACTGTGGTAAGTCTCCCCTGGCTACTTTGGTAAGTCCCTCGACTACTGTGGTAAGTCCCCTCTGGCTGCTGTGGTAAGTCCTCTCATCTACTGTGGTAAGTCCCCTCTGGCTACTGTGGTAAGTCCCCCGTCTACTGTGGTAAGTACTGTGGTTTCATCAATATTCGTTGAATACCAATTTTCGTGGATTTCGTTTTTAAGTTGATCCACGAAATTAAATGTTCATTGAAATGCAATTTCCAGTAACATTTTGTATTGATGGGGTCATTGGCCATGAATTTACATACCCTTGAAACTGTGATTTTCACTTTAGCCATGAAAATTGATACCCTTGAATATTAATGAAACCACAGTACCTCTGCTACTCTGGTTAGTGACCTGGCTACTGTAGTAAGCCCCCTCTGGCTACTGTGGTAAGTCCCACGACTACTTTGGTAAGACCTCCTGGCTACTGTGGTAAGTTCCCCCGGCTACTGTGGTAAGCTCTTCTGGCTATTTTGGTGAGTCCCGACCTAGATTTATCCTGCGTTTGTTTCTGTTTTCTTTTCGTCATTAAAACCTCTCCTCTTGTGTATATGTTTATTTTTTTATAAATACCTAAAATGTACAACCATCCATTGGTTAATTCATAAATAAAATTGAGATTTAATGTTTTTCCAACACATTCAACAACTCTAGTCTCGAAGAAGCTCTTGTATTTTTATACAATAGTACATGTGTTTTACATGAGATTATTTGATGAATTGATGTATCCAACTTCACACAGCTCCTGAGGTGTTGGCCGGCAAACGTTACTCGTACCTTGTGGACATGTGGAGCATCGGTGTGATCACTTACATCCTGTACGTATGACACTTGATTACTTTAATACTTACTTATATATGTCTCTGGATTAGCGTGGAATTATTTGAATTGATGGGAGCTTAATTTTTGTGGATGTCTGGGTACCCCTTTAGATCCCAAGTAATCAACAAAACAAAGTCTTTTTTCATAATATATTTAAACTTATCCTTGAAATTACACAAACAAAAATTAAGAAAATTAGCAATTCAAGAAATTTGACAAGTTTAAATTGTTCAACAGTGCTGATTTCTGGCCCATTACACATCAAATGTGTAGAGCATGAACTCATTAGCAATGTTATGCACTGTTTATTACAGCCTCAGGCTTGGGTTGCTACTTAACTAAAACAGTTTTAAACTGATTTATTTTTAACCATTATATTCCAGATTATGTGGTTATGAGCTAGTAATATTTTTTCTGTGATTGTAAATTTTAAAGAAATATCTTTTTCCATCAGTAAATGAAAAAAAAATGTATGAATTTTGTCAGAACCAAGAAATAATTTCGCCCTAGGTTAGGTAAGAGCATTACGCCAGGTGTGGTGTGAATTGTCCATATCTCATGCTGACAAAACCCTCTTGTGGCTATGTTAGACTACCATTCCACTGTATAGATATATGTTATAAAATAATTGTATTGTGTAAGTTATAATCAACTAGATGTAATCTTGTGTGAGTTTGAGAATATTATTGTCTCTTTTGAAAGTTCAGCAGTACTAAAAAGATTTCTTCACTTCACAATTTGACACACATATTTCTCTCCCTTCTGTAGATATTGATGACACGATTGAATTAGAAAATCACTTTCATAAAATGAAATCACACGTTCATTGCATACTTGTTAAGTAAGCTACGCATTCATTTCCTGGCCCTTCTCCATCTAACCATCAGTGAGTGCTGCCTGATTGCTTGCTGTGGTGGGTTATGATGCTACATTTGTTTATACAGTATCTGTATATATTCTGTGGTCAGAGCTGGTAAATAATCCAAAATCAACTACAACTGTTTGATCCTTCTCTATAAATTGTTGTATTATTTCTCATGAGACATTTCAGCTGTCTTTCTGGAAATGAAGGCAGTTTCAGGGTTCATTTAGTAATCTAGTCACCAAATAATTTTGATGATGAAATATTCACATCTCTGTTGAAATTAATACTTAACTGTTAACTTTAGGACCAGAGGGAATAGGGAAAACTCTTCTGAATATGCCTTCACAATTGTCTAAGTAAAAAGTCTGGTATGATAGTACAGGATTGATCTACCTTTGCTGTAACTCTTATTATTATTTTATATTGATCATTGAAATTTATAATAATTAATATTACAATATATTTTAGGATTTACATGCATAATTGTGTATCTTTTGAAGGAATTAAGAATCATTCTGTGATTATTATGAGGTGAAGGAATTGATTAGTGTCAGGGGGATCACATCCAATAAACCCTGAAGGGCTGTATGATGGATTTGATCATGCCCAAGCGTATTTTATCACCTCATAATATTCAAAGAATCATACCTTATTACTTATAAAAATTTTAACAATTGTTTAATTGAAAATAAAATTGTTGATATTAATTTTAACGTTATTTTCATTTCGTATAATCATGCAAACCCTGCTTGTGCACCACAAAACATTACTAGATATTTTAGAATTTATATGCATAATTGTTTATATTTATAAGAAATACACCTATAAAAAGTCATTTTTTGATTATTATGAGGTGAAGGGATTGATTAGGTTAGGGATGATTAAATCCAATTGTTCAATTAAATATAAAATTATTGATATTTTAATGTTATTTTCATTTCGTATATTTATGCAAACACTGTGTCCCACATTACGTCATCACAGACAAATGACACTGGAAAATGTAAATATATGTACATGTATTTGCAGTGATACTAATGGTCTGTTTTGTAATACATGATTTATATTATGTACTCTGTTGCAGGCAATAACAGATGCCACTCTCCTGGCGTCTAGAGCGGCCCGGATCACCAGCATCTTGAACAAGAAGCAGTCGATGAGTGACGTATCAATAAAGTCTGTCCACGAACCAATGGAACATTAGAGATCTGTCACATGACCAGTCACATGACTGACTGACCTGTGATCTTGTTACATTCTGACTTGGACTTTATTTTTTTGACAAATATACAATTCTATTTATGTCTTGTCTGTGATAATATTGTGAATAAACATTTTGTATCTGATTAATGTCTGTTAAATTTTTTTGAATTGTAACACAACATAGATTAATATTTACATTTACAACTGTCTTTGTCTGTGACACATTACAAATCATATAGCCCAATAATTTCATTAAAGATGAGTGACACATAATTGGGGTGTTTTATAGCATAACCAAAAAATGGCATTGGCTGCGTCATTATACATGAAAAAAATAGTGGTTTTAAAATGTTGTAGAAGTGTAGAAATTGGAAATAATATAACTGACAAGGAATCATTCTTCAAATATTCTGAGGTGATACTTTTGGTCAGAGCGTGGTCAAATCTATCATAAAGCCCTTTGAAGGGCTTTAATGGGTTTGATCACACTATTATCACCTCATAATACTAATAGAACGATCTCTTATTTCTTTAAAAAAATCTGTAAAATTTTTAATACCAAAAAAAATCCTAAAACATTTTACCTAAAAGAAGTCATTGCTATTGTATTTTGATATTGATATGTACAAAGAACTGTGGAACTCTACACATCTCTACAGTCCCATAGAGTTACACTTCTGTAGCCATGTTATATTGTGCCAAGCAAATTCGAAATGTTTAATATATAAAGCTGTAGGAGAAGGTGTGTCCTGTTTCCGTGATTTTCATATAGTCAATGTACATAACAGGAACATGACGTGTCAGCATCATTTTATACTGATAAAATTCAATAGCTCCAGACCCGTAGCACTGAGTACGGAAAACGTTTGAGGTAAGTAAATTGGTGAATTAATAGTAAAATCTTTCAAGAATTTATGGTACGAAAACGCTTACACAATATATTTCTAAGTTATATATTATTATTAAGTCAAACCCATGCACAGTAAGTATATTTAGTTCATTTTTATGGAGGAAACTGTATAGCAATACGGTCTGTCGGCCCGAATTTCCTGCTTAAATTTTATTGAGATTAATAAGTAAATGACATTCGATTGTCTAGACATTCCGAGAAATCATATATATATATGCGAAATCAAATGATAAAAAAAAACCCAACCAACATTTCAAATAATTAATTCGAAAAAAAAAGCAGTCTCCCTAGATCATGATAATACCTTAATAACGGACTACTTCAATTTTAAAACACATATTGATTCTCTGTTTGTTATTTTGCTAATTTTGGTTTAATCATTGTAATTCATACATGCATGACAAGACAGAAACTTACGAAATCCAAAGCACATCTGTCGGCGTAAGAATACGCATTCTTAATCTTCTAATTCTTAAAAACTGTTAAAGATGCGTTTATAGTTTTAAAATTTTTAACTTGAATTCAAGTATCTATTATCGATATTTTTTTAAATTTTAATCGTTCAATGGTGTTTTGCATATACTTTTTTGCTGCTTGGTTTTTGCGCGGTTTTTTAAAATTATTATCAAGGTTATTATTTTTTCACAATGTTACCTATTTCATAACCACATGAAGCACAAAAGAGAGCACTTTAAAATACTTAATTGCAAAGTAATATTAAGACCTAATATTAATCTGTCTTATTATTTGTTTATTTATTTTCTAATTTGATTTGGCTACGAATATAAACCATCATTATATTACACAGGCACTTGTTTCTGAGAAAAAAAATTACCCTATAGTATAATATTATTATACTATAGGATAAATTTTTTTCTCAGAAACAAGTGCCTGTGTTACATTACCTATTGATATCTATTCCATAAGAATTAACAAGTTTTAGCGCTGATTTATTGTATATAAAAAGTACGAAGATTTACAACATACATGTAGTATGGGCCAGCCGACATTCGTGATTTTATATAGTTAATCGAGGACGGGCATTCATTTCAAAGCCTTTGTTTACTGTCAGCCTAACCGAGTACAAACTTGTGGAAAATACAAGATACGCATTATAAATTTAGAAAACTCCTGTGAAAATAAGAAGTTTGTACTACATTAGGCTGGTACCTAAAATATGAAAAACATATGAAAATTTGAAGGTTTTTACTATAGCACGCGAAAGCTATTACCTGCGTGACCCATGTTTGAACCCACGCATGGAATAAATTATTTCAAACAATCACGTGGGTTCTATCCAGGTAGACGTTTGTCAAATGTGCTCACTGTAAAACATCGACACGTTTTAAAAATTACATCAACTTTGTATGGTCAGGAATATTTGTTTGATAACTATGGTAATAATCAATTAAGCAACTTTAAAGCTTTATTCAATTTTTTTTTCAGACGTAAAATAATGCATTAAGTATACATTGTAATTCAGCAAACGCGCCAATCTGCAGCTGTAAAATGCTGTTTGTTATTTACAAATTGACAAATGTAAAGTCTACAAGTTTGTCGAATTTTGACATGACCATATATGGAAACAGTGACGTCACTGATTGAAAACGACTAGCTGCACGTAAAGGCATGCCGTAATCGCCGGAATAGGGACGGAATAAAATAATATTAGGTAGGCCTATAATCATATCATCTCTAGATAACAACATTTCATAGAAAGTATTATTTCTTTGGAAAATTAAATGAGATTGGTGTACATTTTATAAAGAGAAAGTATAAAAGATGCGAGTAAAGAATTCGATCGGCTTCAGATATCCTTTTAGAACTGAAAAAAAATTACATTTAATGACTTTGTTTTAATACACGTGTATAAAGATATATATACGCATTTTTATTCATAGGCGTCGGAACCGGGAGATGGCTTAGCCCCCCCCCCTCCCCCCCCCACTTTTTTTTTGCCAAGTTAGACCTAACCATTAAGAACATAGCAACAGGGATGGTTCAGCCCCCCCCCCCCCCTCCCCTCCCCTACTTTTTCCTCGCAACAAACAAAATTGTTCCTTAAAAGACCTTAAAGAGAATGAAATATTATTAGTGATATTGAAAATTGGAGTCATAGTAGGTATACTAGCACAACTACCCCCCCCCCCCCTCCCCCCACGGATTAGGAATTTTATTACGGGGCGCTCTCTCCCATACAGAACTAATACTGGGCCAACCGTGAGCTTATTCTCTTGTTGTTGAACCCAGCCTCATGAAACCTCCAACAAGCCAACACGCGTTTTAGTTTTCAGACTTTTATATAGACTTAACATGAAATATACTTTTACGTGAGTTTGGTATGCATCAGCACCGAAGGTCTGATTCCACCTGACGATAGTTTACAATTATGAATTATATATAATGAACAATGGAATAACACAATAAAGGATTAACATAATAAATACAGATGTAAGTAAATCAATCATCAAACAGCTATTGAGTAACTCGGGACATTTTAGCAGCATGTACATAAAAGGATTAATAAGATGAAAGAAGCTTAAGTGTCAATAAACATAAACAGAAGTCAACTAGATGCTGTCATTAGACAGTAATACCCGCACCAAGTGTTTGCCCCTAAATAACACTGTTTTGTACAAGTTTAATTAAAAATGAAGGCCACATGCAAGCTCCGGTAATACATTTAAAAATTATAATTTTCATAACTGAAGGATGAGATCCCTTCCCATATGGTAATACACATGAGCATCACTTTATGTGCAATTTGGGATTAAACTGTTTGCAGTGAATTTTAAGTTAATCAATAATCTTAACATTTCATTTCATAGAAAGTATAATGGTCTATATAATTATTACAAACAAAATTAAAAATTAAATTATGCCCCCTCCCTGTGGCAGTTGCCGGTTTTAGATTTGTTTCTGTTTGCCTACATGTACATCATGGTGTGCACAGATTTAGAGAAGGGGTGAGAGTGAGAGTCCAGACATCCCCCCCCCCATGAAAATTCATTTATATCAATAGTAAAATTACCAAAAATACACCTCTTACAGACATGTAAACGCTCTAACCCATTGCGCTTCAATGTTAGGTAACATTATTTGGGGGGTAAATATTTAATTAATATTTAATATACTTTATTTTTTATCTCAATAGGAAGTATATATACATCACAATATGCAGGTGTCCTGCACCACCTTAAAGCTGTTATTTACCTAATAAAATAGTGCAAGTGGATTTGAAGAATAGGTCATAAAAATACATGCATGTTACAAATAACTGATCTTTGTCTGAATTAAGTTACGTACACAACACAGGTCTGCAGGTCTCATTAGCGGGTACTAGTTTTATCCAGCTCTTCAATCAGATGGGTTCACGTGTATACATACATGTATGTGTTTTAATGATGAAGAAAAGGATTAGTTAAGATCAGCTAAAGGAATTTATTATTGTGTTTTAATTGGATTATCATTATGATGTTGACCAATATAGGTAAGCATAATACATGTAGTAGCAGTAGCACAATATAATGAGATCCCAGCATACATAAGTTCTACTTTCACTTTCTAAATGTGATCTGCCTTTGACAGCATCCTGTATCATCATCTTTTAATATTTAAATAAGCTTATCATCGTTACCTATCCTATCGCATTTGTAAAGTTTCTGTCATTTTAATTGCAAAAGTTATTTTTTTCATTTGTCAGACATGCACTATTGAGTTGACCCCATATTGACCCTGTATAAACAATTTTGTATTGAATTTGTGCATTACATGTAAGCAAGTGTAGACATTTAATTCATTTTTATATAAGTTATAATAGGAAGGAAGGAGTATTAATGTATTATAATGCATCAAATACAATGTATGAATAGTATAGAACAAAACACAAACTAATACATGTATATCTACATAGGAAGTATTAAAAACATAGATGATTGATCTATATCTGGGTTCTTAAATTGAATCATATATCATGTACATATTATATTATTGTTTCTTTGTTCAAGGCATTTCAGATGGTATGTAGGTCATGATCCCAAGTGCTTTTCCTGAAATTATCAAATATCATAACAAGAGGCCCATGGGCCACATCGCTCACCTGAGGAACAATAGGTATGATAAAATCAGCTCAATGGAGTCATAATACAAACTATCTGGACAATGTACAATAATACATGTAGATCCTGTATAAATAAAATCCATTTTCCCCTGGATATTCTTATGTGTATAATCATTAGTCCCTTTTCTAACAGGATGATTTTATAGTCATACCATATGTTAAGTATTGCAGTTCTCAAAAAGATCCCTAACAATAGTTTATATATGGGATATAAACATACATCAAACTCTGAACCTTCTCGTGAGGCCAAAGAATTGTCCTGGGGCCAAAGTCTTAACAATTATAAAGAATCATCTGGCTGATTAGTTTCTGAGAAGATTTTTAAAGATTTACCCTATATATTCCTTTGTTAAACTTTGATCCCCCCCCTCCATTGTGGCCCCACCCTACCCCTGGGGATCATTATTTTCACAACTTTGAATCTACACTACCTGAGGATGCTTTCACACAAGTTTCAGATTTCCTGGCTGGTTTCTGAGAAGAAGATTTTTAAAGAATAAAAATAATTACTCTATATAATCATATGTTAAACTTCGACCCCCCATTGTGGCCCCAACCTACACCCAGGGGTTATTATTTTCACAACTTTGAATCTACACTACCTGAGGATGCTTCCACACAAGTACCAGCTTTGCCGGCGGATTAGTTTCTGAGAAGAAGATTTTTAAAGATTTACTGTATATATTCCTATGTTAAACTTCGATCCCCCATTGTGGCCCCACCCTACCCCCGGGGGTCATAATTTTCACAACTTTGAATCTACACTACCTGAGGATGCTTTCACACAAGTCTCAGCTTTCCTGGCCGATTAGTTTTTGAGAAGAAGATTTTTAAAGATTTACTCTATATATTTATTTAACTTCGACCCCCCCATTGTGGCCCCCACCCTCAGGTGAGCTAAAAAGGACAGACTTTGAAAATTCTCGTACTAAATATTGACAAATTTTTTACTTTTTTAATCTTTAGCTTTAAAGATCTGTGTACAAACATAGAATTGTGAGCAAATCTCTGTATCTTGCTTATAATTCGAAGCTTAACACTCAAATATGGTTATTAAATAGAAATTGTAAACAATTAAACACAAGAAACATGCACTACATGTATAACAAATAAAGAACACAATTTATTTTTTCGAAATGAATCATATATATACATGTATATACTTACATATTTCCGTCAGCGATATCAAACTCTTTTAAAATGAATAAACTCGAGAAAATGCCGAGCATCTCAACAAAACCTATTGCATTAATCTACCATTACGCAAAAGATAATGCCGAATTACCGATAGAATGAATTGTATTTCAGTACCCCTACATCAGATTTTGCTTAATTTGCGCAGGTAAACAGTTAACTGTTTGATTTACCGAAGTCTCTGTTTGATTTGATACGTAAAAATCACGAAATACAGACGATAGTTCCCAGGTTACAAAGCATAAATAATGAAAACGAAACGAAAATCAGAACAAGCTAACACCAACGTCATGTGTGAAAACTGTCAACGCATTGAAATATTTAGCCTTAATTTACTTCACAAAATCGGCACCAATATATTTTGCATGTTTCAAAAATTCCATACGCGAACGGTTGCATAGCAGGCAAATTCATCATAGTCAGATCGACCCTTTTTCGTATAATGTCATGGCTGCTTTAAACAAAGAACCTCGTTTTAGAAGTATGGAATACGAGTCTTGGTAAAATGGGTATGCAAACCCGGGCCGTGGCAAAATAAAAGCCGGGGCAGATCGGCAATCGTCAATTCCAAATACGCATTATTTTGCAGCAATATTTACAGCGAATACAAATATTACTGGTCCATCAAATATCCTGAAATTTTAATGAGATTAGCAGATTAATAACTGCCAATCTTTTGTTTTGCCCACGCCAAGTCTTGCCTACCCATTTTACCGGATGCCGAATCCGAAGCTGAAACATGCCTTTCCTTTATTATTATTTTCGTAATAACTCAGATTTGAAACAGAATTAGAACTTAAAATTTCCAATTTATATTTTCCTTCCCATAAGGATAATTTATGCTAAACTACGTTCAATTGAACTTGGTAGTTCTTGAGAAGAAGATTTTTAAAAATGCACCCCCCTTTTTCTACAGTTTCAAGGTTTTCTCCGCTTTGAATACAGATCGGACTTTTATTTCAGCAATTTATATTCGCCCTCCCATAAGGATGCTTTGTGCCAAATTTGGTTGAAATTGGATAAGCGGTTTTAGAGAAGAAGTTCAAAATGTAAAAAGTTTACAGACGGACAGACAGACGGACGGACAGACGGACGGACGGACGGACGACGGACAAAATGTGATCAGAATAGCTCACTTGAGCTTTCAGCTCAGGTGAGCTAAAAACTATTGAGATCCCCACCTTAATCCAAAGATATTATTCCTCCTTAGGTCATGCCACATCAGATCATTATGGCATGTAAGTCATGACCCTAAGGGGTCATCCTGACCCCCTTAGAATTAGAAATTGTCAATTATCTTTAAATTATTGATGTTTGATGATCCTATCTCTATTCAATCTTTATTATTAAGTCTCCCGAATGAAATTTGGAGACTTATTGTTTTTGTACGGTTCTTAATACATGTATTATTAAGGTCTTCCGTCTTCAGCGGAAGACCTTACTGTTTTTCTGCGCGTTCTCATTCTTCAATATTATTATTTTTTTTTCTTGGTAGTCACCCTTAATTTCTCAGCCATTTCTCAATCGATTTTAATGATTTTTACAGGGATGATGTCTTAGGTAAATATCTCTTTGCATCTTACTTCCTGTCTGAAAATTCACTTCCGCTTCTGAATTACTCCCTTTTTCATGTATTTTGGAACATGATATTGTCCACGCATCTCTTCAAAAACTGTTATAGTTAGGGACTTGAAATTTATATGCAAGATAGAGTGGTTATGGTAGATTTGCTTGCTTGTTTTAGATTTGACCAGAAGTGATCATTCTTGAAGCTTGCCCGGAACTGAAAATATTGATGTTAAATTGTTTGGACAATTTTTACGAAATTTGAGATTTGATCACGAATATCTTTCTTCTAACCAATATTTTGCTAACAGATGTAGAGCATCAAAAATGTATCTATAAAAGATCTTTTAACTGACACCAAGCAAAAGGGGCTGACCCCTCATATTAGGGGCCAAGAGGGGTCTAAAGTCTTTTATCTATATCTCTTTAATGAAAAATATTTTGTAATGCATTATAGAAGCAAAAATGTTTATCTTCCACAGGCACGTAGCATCGTTTTTGAAAGTGGGGGGGGCCAGACTCATCCAAAAATCTTGACAAGCAAAAAAAAAAAAAAAAAAAAAAAAAAGGTACTTTCCAAACTCCTGAAAATCCTAAACCGTAGGGGGGGGGGGGGAGAGAAAGAAAAAAGTTACTTTTAACTTTTGACTTCAGTGAACTTATTTTCAATCCAAAATTTTTTACATGGTCCCTTAAAAGTGGGGGGGCCAGCTCAATCTTAATTCAATTTTTTGTATGTAAATTTAAGAAAAATCTTTGCTGCCCAAAAAAGTGGGGGGGGGGGGGGGGCAGGCCCCCCCTGGCCCCCCCTGATGCTACGTGCCTGTTCCAGTTATCTACCTATATCTGTTAAAAGTTTTCTGATATGTTACATAATTTGGATTTTAAAGGGGCTAGAAATCCAATATTTTGATCATTTATTTCTTAAAAAGGAGAAATATTTTGAAATGCATTCTTGAAGAGAAGATACTCAGAATAATAATCGTAATAATATTTAACCACCAAAGTTTCGTTTAATGGTCCTTATAAGGGGATAAAGGGTCGGCCCCTAAAACAATCTTTCCCATATATCTCAAAAACAGTAACAAATTTCTAAACACTTGTTCAACAAAATGTGTTTAATATTAAGGGACCTTTCATTGATATCAAGAAAAAGGGGCTAGCCCCTCAAATTAGATGATAAGAGGGATCTAAATGTTTCGATCAAAGCTCTTATACATACATCAGAAACAAAACAAGGGAGATAAGTCCAATACATTTATGATTTATTTGTAAAAGAAAAAGATGATATAGAAATTGAAGAAGAGTCTGTTTAAAATCAAAGGATTTTTCATTCTATTTCCAAATCACGTTTAGCTGGTAAATAGCAAAATAAAGGTCATGCATGTATATCAAACTCTAGTGATATTGAGAATTTAGTATTTTCCGTTTAATATAGAAGTCACCGACCCCCCCCCCCCCCTTCATAAATTCAGTTAGTTTTACTGGCCCGATTTTACTTGATCTTTTATCTCGGACCTTTAATTTCAACTTAGTACCATTCTAGATTACTGTACTAATTACCCGACCAATTCGTTCATTATTAACAGAGTTATGAACTTTTTGGCATTTGAGTTTCAATTGTCGTGCTTGACATGTACTGTAGAAAAAAATCTAACTCCCGAGCCCTTCACTCAATCCTAATGAAATTTTGTGTGAATGTACCTCGGACCCCATTCTTATTGTCTGCCAAATATGCAGCGGATTGAACAATTAAAAAGAAATTTCTGAGACCAAGCGGCGGGTATAGCCAGTACGGGGACTTAAAATTTACACAGATCTAGGGATGTAAGCAGCCGCGTAATATTTCTGTTGCATGCATATTTCTTGTTTTCCGTTTAGTCTGTAGCTACGATAACGTGTGAACTACTTATGGGTGTTAGAACTGTGGAAATTACTCTCATCAAATTTTTACCGAGTAAATTTACGTGTTACTGATTTCGTTATTTCGACATTTATAAAGATTTTATCAATCCTGTTGAAATACAACAGTCAAACACAATAGTAAACGACACGGAAAAAAAATCCCAGCACTGAAATACATGTGCAAAATGCATCAGTCATTGTTTTAGGACTTTATTTCCCCTAAATGTTTCCAACGGAAGACCTTATTGTTTTCGTTCGGTTTCTTTTTCCCTATTATTATTATTTTTTTTTTCTTACAAAATTTGTGCAGACGATTTCTCGGAAATGGCTGAATCGATTTTTGTGAAACTTTCAGATCTAATAGATATTAGTCCGAACTTAATATACACTTTTTTATTTTGATGACGTCATTTCTGTTCTTTAGAAAATGACGTTTTAGCGATTTTCAGAAGGTCGGCTTGTCCAGGGATCTCCTCCTAAACGGTAAAAGATATTGAGTTCAAACTTTCAGGGATTGTAGACAAGAGATTGTAGATGTGCAATTTGGCATTTATATTTGTCATGCTCAAAAGGCGTTAAAGCTCGCCTGGTCCCCAAAATTGAGACTAAAAAAAAACGTCGTAGTTTTTCATGGTTTTCTTAGTTTATCTCTTTTCTGAAAAATATTTTGTAAACACATGTAATGCAAAAAAAGTTTATATTTACAAGACCTTTCATTTGATATCGAGAAAAAGGGGCTGGCTCCTAATATTAGGGGACCAAAGTGCTCTAAAGTCTTTCATCTGTAGCCCTTTACTGAGGGATATTTTGTGAACAGTTATAGAAGCAAATGTGTTTATTTGACAGTTATGTATCAAAGCAATGTAATGATTTTATCATGTGTTACTTAATTAGGGGTTTTTAGGGGCCAAAAGTCCAGAATTTTGATCACATATATCTCAGAAAGGAAAAATATTTTAAAATGCAGTATAGAAGAAAAGATGCTCAGAATGATAAATTTAATCATATGCGATTTTCAAAATTTCGTTAAACGGCCCCTATAAACAGTTGTTGAACAAAATGTATTGAGATTTAAATGATTTTTTATTTGATATCAAGAAAAAGGGGCTGGTCCCTAAAATTAGGGGACCAAAGGGCTTTAAAGTCTTTTATTTGTAGCCCTTTACTGAGGGATATTTTGTGAACGGTTATAGAAGCAAATATGATTATCTCACAGTTATGTATCCAAGCAATGTAATGATTTTATCATGTGTTACGTAATTAGGGGTATTTAGGGGCCAACATTATAGAATTTTGATCACATATATCTCAGAAAGGAAAAATATTTTGAAATGCAGTATAGAAGAAAAGATACTCAGAATGATATACTAAATAGTATGCAATTTTCAAATTTTCGTTAAACGGCCCCTATAAGGAGTTAAGGGATCAGCCCCTTAAACATTCTTTCCCATATCTCTCAAAAACTGTAACGAATTTCTAAACAGTTGTTGAACAAAATATGTTGAGA